>NC_051250.2:20391669-21016669 GCF_015237465.2 Chelonia mydas | reverse complement strand
TCGTGCCATTGCACTAACAACACTGCAGCTCCACTGGTGGGAGCATTGGTGTTAATAGGGCATCAACATTTTTACCAACATGTCCTTTAGTCTTGTTCAGAATAGGGTGTAGATAATACAGTGGTAAAAATACTGGTGGCATGTCTACACTAGCAATTTCATTGTTGCTACCACTGGTGGACCTGCAATGGTGAAAATCTTGTCTAGTATAGGTAAAGTGTAGGTGGCCACAGTTCTTTGTCTAGCTTCCACTTCTCTGTCAAGCCTCTCATGCTTATTCAGACACATCTTTAATAGCAACAAGGGAAATATGGAAAAATACTGACAAAGAAAATGGATTTAAGTATAAAAATGTTCGTTCTTCCAAGTGCACCCAAGTGTTGAAGTCCCACTTTAATACCAAGCTATTATCAGAGTTAATGTTGCTGCTTTTCAGCTCTTCAACAATTTATGAAGATTTAATAATTAAATATATTAACTATTTTTTGTATGTCTGTGGAATCTGATTTCTACTTTGCCAGCTTTTGTTTGAGGCCATGAAGTATTCTAAATGGTGACTTTCAAGTTGATTAATGACAAAACCTCTTTCATTGCTGCTCACTGTCTGCTACAGTAGCCTTCTTTGTTCACACTGAAGTACTGATGCAAGGCTAGATCATTGGATGGAAAACATTATTCAAGTTTCACAATCAACTGGCCATTAACACAAAGGCTAATTAAGCAAAAGGCCAAACTGAGACACAGTACATTGCATAAGTGAGGAAAAGATGCATGCTTATAAAAGCATCTACATTAGACTGGATTTCCAAGACTTAAAGGGAAATCTGAGCTGTCTACAATCACACACTCTATTTTGCATCCTACAATTTGTAAGTCTCGAAATTACCATCAGTGGTAAGTATGCCAGTTGCATTTTCAAGATTTTGAGTCTCTCAACTGTTTGAATTCTAATTCAGATGCAATCTTTCTTATGTTTTCTTTGAGTGAATATGATAACCAAATGCCACTGTGGAGCCAATTTATCTTTTCCCCACCAAACACAGGTAATTTAACAGAGATGGATTAATACCCCAATATTTGAATGATATTCAGAAAAATCTTACTATGGAATTAAGAAGATATAATGCGAACTATCATGCCGGTGATTTGATTGTCTAAATCTAGCCACTAGGAGTAGCCTAGGCTTAACCACAACCAGGTAATGTTCTTCAGCATGACTTGCCCTGCCTACACTAAGTGCAAAGTCCTGTTTAAAATTTTGTTAGGTAAAACGTGTTAGCTACATGTTTTAAAAATGCAACCTATTTTCCAAGTCTAGATGAGGTTTCAGTGGTAGGGATACTCCCAGGAGCCATAGAAATCTAACTAATCCCCTGATTGGAACTGGGCAGGAAGCAATTTTTCTGTCCTATGAGACTTTGAGATTTTATTTATAAAAAAAAAAAAATCCCATCTTGAAATGGGATGACAAGTCAAAATCCCCTCCAAAAAGTTGTGAATTGATAATCCATAATAATTTTCTCGTTGGGTCAACTAAAATGTCATTTAGGATTAAATACTAAAACTTTTCATTTAAAAAATGTCAAAGCAGGATGTTTGCTGAAAAATTCCCAACTAGCTCTACCCATGACCTCTAATGGCATGTTGAATCCTGATATCCATCAGCCATGTATTTTCTGATTGATATTTGGAAATAGCTGGCTTACCAAACAGGGATAATTTCAAGCTCAAGGCTCTGACTGTGTTGATACGTTATATTTGGCATTCCAACACTGCTATGTTGCCCAGCATGATACTCCATGTAACTGGCTGGCACTGTGTAGCTGCTAGTATTTAATTAATTAATTTAATTAATTAATTAATTTTAAAAAGCCAAAAACGAGAGCACTATAGAGTTAAAGTATTTGCGCCATGACCAAAACCTCCAGCAAGCATAGTAAGACTTAGCCTATACAGTGGTAACTGGTGATGTTGTAAGAACTTACCCATGGGTCTCATTGGCTGCTGGAGCTACAATAAAGTTGATGATATGCTGCCAGCTGACCTGAGTTAACTCTGCAATCCCTGGACTGTCAGGTCCACAAGGGCATGTGAGAATATAGTGTGTTTGGCTAGACCTCTGTCTCCCTACCGCCAATACAAGAAGGAAGAATAGGAGAGGAGTGTGCTGCAGTTCATCAACACAGAAGCTAGACACAGAAGCAGCTGACAAAAGGTTCTTCAGATGCAGAAGCCTGCTATGCCTGCTGCTTTCCTTCCTTAAAAGCACTAGACATGGGAGTAGCCAGCAGGAGGGAGAGCGGTGCTCTAGGCAGCCTGTTTCTGGAAGAGATCCAGATAAGAGCTGGACAGGAAGGAAGAAGCACCTGAGCCACCTGATAGTTTGAAGAGAGGAGAAGTACAACTAAATTCTGACTCTCAGCAGTGGAAGGGGGAGAGCAAAGAACCCTAGAAGCTAAGGTGCCAGCATCTCATCACAATCCCAACAGGTGAAGAGGGTTTTTTTGTGGTTTAATAAGCTGAGTACAGTGATTGTGCACCCCAACTTTCTATTGGATAATATTAGACTACTCTGCTGTGTCTCACAGACCCTATACAGCTAATGGAGATTTTGAAAGTGGAAGTGCTTTTGGAGCTGATGCATCTGTTTTCTAATCCCTGCGCTTGCTGGGAATTTTCACATGGCAGACAGAAAACAGTGACAATACCTACATGGCTACAGTTTATTACAATAGAAGCTGCATTCCATTCAGTCATGGTAGTGTCATGTTTAATTTATGCCTTTTGCTGAGATGTCATAGTGATGGGCATATCAAGCAATCGTTAAACACAAAATAGATACCCAATATGTCAGGGGCTGATAAATTCCCCCACATCACACCTATTTGTGAAACGTATTGTGCAGCTCACCCTGCTTTATTTATTGGTGTTAGGCTGTCCTGACTTTAGGGTTAGGGAGAGGCAGAGATATGCCAGCACCCTGATAGCAATAATAAGTTTGTTCAGCATGTGGTCTGCCTTGAATCTTCCTAAAGCTCAGGAATAGATCATTATTAAAATCTTCCTTCTCTTCAACCCTCTGAGAATGAAAGCTATTCTATAGCGTGGCCTGAGGATTCACTTCCTTCTGTAGCAGAAAAGTCAATTACTCTGTGCTTGGAGACCAGGAAAATTGGGGGAGGGAGGAAAGAAATAAAATAGAATTTATTAGTAAATGAGCAGTTGCAGACATCAGAAAAAGAGCAAATGAGACAGGCAGCATGATAAAACAAAAAGGGGGGAGAGGGCAGAAAGATTTTGGGCATCCAAGATTTTGCTATGAAAACTACCTGCAGGCACATACAAAAAGGAAACAAGGACAGGACCAACAAAAGGAGACCAGGAAGTCAGGTGAAAAAAGAGACCAACAAGAGCAAATTCAGAGCAAAATCCAAGATTAGTTGGGCATTTTCAGATACTTCGCAGAGAAAGATAAGCCCCAAAGCAGCTACAATGGAAAATAACAGCTATAAAAGCAGAACAAGGCTGAGTGATTAAAGAATGTTTGTAGATACTCCCCCCCGACACACACACGCACACACGCTCACTCTCACATACATGCATTTGTCTCCTTTTCCAGCTTTGTCCTTTTCTGTACTGTACATTTTCCTCTGCCTTATTTGCAGGGCCAATTCAGCTGGGGCTGCCAAACCTGCAAGCCATGGGGTCATGAGACTCCACCCCACCAGGGATGGGTTGAACTGCTAGTGTGATAATAGATGTAGTATTGAAGAACTGCTTCGAGGCTGACTGTGAGCTCCCTGGTTATAACACCATAAGACCCCTGTAAACTCATTCTCTTGCTGCAGTGCAGCTTAGGATATTCTGCAGGGAACATTCTGCATACTAATTTTACACACACACACACACACTCATTATCTGTTGCCCTCAACTCATCTGCGAGACTAAACCCTCTGTGCCCAAGCTGGCATTGCAAAGTGGTTTGTGGTGGGGGCACATGCCACCTGCTGAATCACAAGCCTTGCAGCCTCAGTACCAAATCTTATGGCTTTGCAGGTGGCCTCAATTTTAGCTGAACTGACTCTGTTTGGTTCCCCCCATTTGTGCATCCTCTCCCATGGCTAGATCTTCTTTGCTTTTCCTCTCTCTTCTTGCAGGTATGCTGTTGCATTGTTAGTTGTTTTTACTTAGGTGCCATCTTCCATTCTCTACCACCTGTACACTGGCTGGCCTATTTGTAAAGGATATTCCAGTTCAGATGTGGATTCTCAGACTCCTTGTGTTTCACTCTAGAGCTACAGTATCCTCTATCAAGAGCATCTGTGTGACTGTGACAGGAGAGGCCACAAAAGCAGGAGTCTTTGGTTATCTAGTTGCTTAATATAGGAATTTGCCATACTGGGTCAAATACATAGTCTGTTTAGTCCAGTATCTTGTTTCTGGCACTGACCAGTACCAATTACATCAGAGGAAGTTGCAAAAATCCCACAGTACACAGATCTGGGATAATCTGACCCATGTGATGGCCTCCTACTAACCCCTAATGGTTGGAGATTAGTTTAAGACCTGAAGTGTGTGAAGTTTTTAATCCTTTAAAAAACTTTCTTTGTTTGCAACTCTGAAAGTTCTTGTAATCCATATAATCCTTCAATATGACTTTGAATCTTACCAAGTTCTTGGCCTCAAGATCCTATAGCAGTGTGTTCCACAGTGTAACTGTTTAATTAAAAAGTATTTATTTTTATCAGTTTTGAATTGTCTGCCTTTCTATTTTATTGCTCTTGTGTTATGAGACTGGGAGCTTCTGCTCTTCCTATCTGCTTTCTGTATACCATCCATTATTTTATATACTTTTTTTATTTCCTCTCTTATTTGTCTCTGTTCTAAAGTAAACAATCTCAGTCTTTTCCATTCTCTTCATATGAAAGGTTTTCCATGCTCCTGATCATTTTGGTCACCTTTTTCTGTACCCCCTCTAAATCTGTAGCATCCTTTCTTGCGGTGGGGTGACCAGAGCTGCATACACTGCTCCAGACGAGGCTGCACCATTGACATTATAACATCGTCAATATAATTTGCCATCCAATTCCTTATGCAGTATAATGTCTTGTATGCTGCTTTTTTTAAAACCAGAACTTCACATGGAGCAGAAGCTGTCTTTCTTCCCAAAATGGGAAAGCTGGTGGGGGGGGGCAGCTCACTACAGGCCGGTTTCCCATTTCTGATGCTATGTCCTGTCACAAACACAGTTAATGCAAAAGAACTCACTGTTTAGTCATGTCCACACTAACGGAATGACACAGGCTCACAGATGAATTATGGTGCCACTTTTCCTGGCAGGAGAGGGCTCCCACTTGATGACATGCCAGACTAGGGTGCATGGGCCTGTCACCAAGCACATTTTCTCAGATAGGAAGAAATAGAATTCCACTGGCAGAAGGGGCAAATCGCAGTCTACTCTCTAATGGCTCCCACCTGCCTGAATGGAAACATAGGATTCGACATGCTGGAACAGACCATTTGTTCACTATGCTTTTGCCACTCAAGAGAAGTATGGGCCTCCATTTCCACCTGAGCTCAATGAGGGGTGAGAAGAGAATGTTCCTGTAATGATGTACAGTTTTTTCAGTAAGCATGCAGTTAAGGCTGCCTATTTAAATCCATGGGAAAGGATTTTTTTTAAAGTATATGTAATTCTCTTGCATGTGAGACCTAAACTGTATGACAGGGTGCCAGTGGGATAAAAGACAAAATCTATCATCTACCTATCTATAAAATTGTATCTGTGTATGTTGATTAAGCTAGAGCACTGGCGAATACAGCTCCCCTTCCCTTTCCAATGAACTAGGGACTGACTGATCCTGTTAGGTGCTGAATGCCTTCAGCGCTCATTGACTTAGGAATTGGGGACCCTCAGTGGTTTTTATGATGGGCTCTTAGTATATGGTTAGGCTCCAAATGTGTAGGAGTCTAATCGAGTTCTGTGATATCAGTTGGTTGTTTTGCTGCCATCCAGGGAGGTGTGGGTGTGGGACAGCATCGGTCTTGTAACTAAATTGGCTAGGAGCCTATGTCTTCTGCATAGTTGATTATTTCATACTCCCTGTATACTGTATTATACCATTGGACTTGCCTTTTATTTTCTCTGCTCTGTTGTATGTAAATATACTTTATTTTGGACTTGATTTTCCAGATAACTTTTCATATGGACTTCTTGTCATGTGACACCGTGTTCCCTTTTGTGAAGGACATTTATCTGTATGAAAACAGGATCTTTTTGTCACTGAAGATTTTGCTGCCTCCTCTCATTTACTCCTCACCTGAAGTAGCTGTAATTCTCTGATCAGATTTGTGACTTTGTAATCTTCTCCTGAGCACCCCATTGTGACTTCACAAACAGAGGATTATAACTTTTTAAGAGGGCACTAAGCAGATGAAGTCTTCAGATACAAAGTCTCTGCTTTCATACCAATCTCCAGTGTTTGAATTGGGATGGGAATGGTTGTAGGGGACAAGAAATGATGCTATGCTCTTACACTACCCACATTTTTGTCTGTCTTCATCTTCCTTTTCTTCCAGCAGCTACATACCCTTTAAGCACTGTGAACATCCCTAGCTATCCAAATTAAGGAAGGACAAATTCAGAAAATTTGATTTATATAGCTGAATTGTTGCTAAGCAGAATGTTCTACACACTTTTGCCATGAGGTGTCCAGCTGTTCTTTAAATCAAACAATTTTGTCCATTCCTAGAAATACTAGCATCATGGTTGAAATGTGCCACCTGGTTCTGTGCTCCATTACCCTACTGCATTTTGTCTCTTATTGCAAAAGTTTTCCTGTCAGTAATACTATAACTTCTGCTTTAGAATGGCATTGTGGTGGTCTCATTATAATCTCTGGCATTTTTCTGTGTTTCTTTGCCTTATTTGCATTTGACTTTGAATTTGGAAAGTGTGTATGGAGAGGGTGGTTTTTTTTTTTTTCATTTTTCAATAGTGGTTATGGGCCACCAACTGATACAGAGGAGATTTTTTTACAGTTTGAATACATTAAAATATTTTACTTGGGACACCTTAGCGGGCAGCCTGTCATCTGAATTGGGCAGCTGGCCTGATTAATTTGAGACCCTTTGAGAGACTTTTAAATGAAATAACATGCTATATGGAATAAAAATTACAAGAATAAAAATGATTCTCACTTCATCTTACACCAGAGTTTAACATTTCTCATCCAATTCAGCATCACTTAACTTCTTAACATGGGCCAAACGCATCCCCATTAAGCAGAATGAATGCCAATTACTACCCTGATTAAGCAGTAGTCATTATCATTCACTATCATCAGGCTAAACTGGCTAATTGAGAGGTGTCTTATTAAAACATCTACCCAAATCTAAGCACATCCTACGTAAGTGGAATATACTGTAAGGGACATATTCTGTCTTCAGTTACCTTTGGGCATTGGTAATGGAGCTGCCTGAACCCATATACCTCCCTGGTGTAACTCAATTCATGTCAGTGAAAATTGTGCTTGCATTCTAATGTGATGTTTTAATGTTCAAATATGGACATATTCTCTCCTGTTCCGCATACATACAAAAACTCGGAGAACACTCTTAAAACACCTTTTAGATACAGGTTCCTGACACTCGGGTGATACATCTTACTATTTGGATTCATGGTTTTTCTATGCCTTTTTTAAAGGGCCATCCTGACTTTTTCACTCTTCAGCTAAGTAAACTATTTTTTAAGAAAATCTTTAAAATTGAATTATGTCAGAATCTTTTGCTTCCTCTCCTTTTCTATGATCAACCCCAAACTTAACATAAATATGTATTTCTTCTTTGTGAACCATAACAGCTTAATGTAGCCCTTTTACTTAAAGCAATTGTTGAGCATTTAACTAGTTAGTTATGATCTGAATCACTAATTTGAAGAGTTGCTTTTTCAACCTGTTTCCTATATAGCTAATGTTGTTTTATCTGAGTGTATGCATGGAAATTGCAGGAAACAGTCAGAACTATGGGGGGAAGATAGGTGCATTTTAAAATGAAAATTGCCAATGGAAGAACATTTTACTTTCCTCCTATTTTTGGTCTCCCTTTATTTGCTTGAGGCCTTTGAAGCAACAGTTGAGGTAGCATGAGGCAGGCAAAGCAGATATACAGGATAAAGGTAAATACAACACAGGTATGTGGCCAAATTAATTTTTTTTTCCCCAGAGAGCCATTTATAAACATACTGCCTAGGAAATAAGTTATTATGGTACCTCACAGACAGTCTGATATTTTTATTCATAATATTTGCAGTTCCTATCAGACGGTAGAAAAGCTGCCTGGGAGTGTAAGAAAACATACTTGAAACCATTGTTTGAAAAGAGGCACATATCGTGAACTTCCTAAGGTTCCTTCATCCTTTCAGTTGCTGCATTGCTATTAATTTGTTTCAGAGTCTGAGTTTGTTTCACTAGCTGTATACATGGCCAGTAGTTGAAGATTAGTTACATTTCTTTCATAAGGTATGCTTATGCACCAACAGTTGTTAGAATATCCGTTGATTACATTTTCAGTCACAGGTAAAACACCTTATTTGCCTTTTGTGTGGCCACTAAGTACAAGAGCTGGAAATTTTTTTTAAAAAAAAGTGTGTGTGGGGGGGAGGAGATTTTCTTTCTTTTTTGTAAAATATTTCCCTTTTAGAAAAAAATTTAATTTCTTTCAATTTTTAAAAGTGGGACAAAATTAACCAATTCTGTAGTTGGGTGAAAAAGGACAAAATTTCACATAAATTTCATCAGTTTTCACCACTTTAAAAATAAAGTCTTATTGACAGGTGCTATTTTACATTAGTGTTTTAAGATGATTCTCAAGTCAAACATTATTTGACCCTCTCTTCTAATCATGCATATAAAACTCTATAAGTAGGAAGGTACAAAATATAGGTAGTGAGGATGGGGACAATGGCCTGCTCTTAATTGCTTCGTATCCACTAGAATGTTGTTTTTCCTTTTTGTTAAACCTCTGCTAGCATGTGTCAGGAATTTTACCATTTCAATCACGTCCCCATTTTTTTCAGCTTTCAGGTTTAAAAGGCAATGCTGGTAGTTGGTGTCTCAACCCCCATGTTATTTTAAGACCCTCTTTTTGTGGAATTTTTCTGTGATCAATAAGGTCCAGGCACATACATTGATGTCTAGCATAGAGATGACCCAGTTCTATTTTGGGATGCTGCAAAGGCCTTTCTTGGAGGGACAGTTTAGCTGGTAAAAGGACAACCATGAACATATGTTTCAATAAATGAGAGAGAGGGGGAAAAAGTACTGCTTTAGAGATTCAAGTTTCAATTTTTTTTAAATGTCTTCAGTCACTTGAATGGAGATTGAGATTATATATTTTCTTACAAGCTCCTTACCAAAAAAGAGAAAATTCATTAAGGATAGGCTTTGCATAGAGTGACTAAAGCTGACAAAATAACTACAGTAGGTTAATTAAAGGACACCGCGTATCCAGAGTAAAACCAAAGACTTTATTCATATGAGAGTAAAGCATACTGGATTGGATAATAAAAAGATTGTAAGCAAGTCATTTAGCCCAATTACATTTAGGCAAAAATACCTTTCAATGTATGCAGCTGGAAGGACCACATCGAAGAGTGAAAAATAGTTCAGTCACTGGCCATCCATTCATTTTGGCCTCTCTGCAGAGAGCAGGGTGCTAATTTGTGTTTCCCTTTAGAAGGTGTTTTTTATAATATGGTCACCGAAAAGTGGTTGAGATCACCAGCTCCTTTCACAAAGGCCACCAAATAGTCATTAGCTGCTAATAACTTTCAATCACTTCCAAATGCGAGCTGTGTTTGAACTGGTGACACGGAGGTAAAAGGCCTCTTTATCCCACTGCCAGTCTCCGGAGCTCCAGTTCCTCCTTTCATTAAGTCACAACACCATTCTTCACATCCAGTATACAGCACTGTCCATCTCTCCCAGATTCCTATACTGCATGCCTGGTTTTCCTGAATCTTTACCAGGTTGTAATATTATCTTTTCTAAATTGGGGAGTGTACTATTGGCTGATATCTGTGACCTAGATGCCTTAATTCCTTTAGCAAATTACAGTCCAAATAAGAGATCCCCATCTCTCTGTTCTTTGCTAGTCTGCAGGATAAAATCAGCTAGTTCACTATATCTAAAAAGCTTTCAAAATTGGACCTTTGCCCTCTTGATGAACGGATGCTCCATGGAAATACTTCAGTTTCAGCATTTTGTAACATTTTAACTAGATCAAATGCTCATTATTTTGAGGCCACACAGACCTGGTACAAAATGATGAATGGAGAGCTACCACACTCTACTTAATACTTGATACTGATTAACAATGATGTTGCACTGCAGTGTACTGATCTGCAAGCTTCCACTTTGTGCTTACATCTCCACAGGATGATAGTCAGTTCTCTTAGGGCCCACAACAAGATTTGGGAGCCAATCCTACATCACCTCCAAAAAACTGGGCTGGCGGAAGGGGAATTGATAAAATTCCATTCATGCCCCAGACTTAATCATAGAATATCAGGGTTGGAAGTGACCTCAGGAGGTCATCTAGTCCAACCCCCTGCTCAAAGCAGGACCAATCCCCAACTAAAGCATCCCAGCCAGGGCTTTGTCAAGCCTGACCTTAAAAACTTCGAAGGAAGGAGATTCCACCACCTCCCTAGGTAACGCATTCCAGTGTTTCACCACCCTCCTAGTGAAAAAGTTTTTCCTAATATCCAACCTAAACCTCCCCCACTGCAACTTGAGACCATTACTCCTCGTTCTGTCATCTGCTACCACTGAGAACAGTCTAGATCCATCCTCTTGGAACCCCCTTTCAGGTAGTTGAAAGCAGCTATCAAATCCCCCACCTCATTCTTCTCTTCTGCAGACTAAACAATCCCAGTTCCCTCAGCCTCTCCTCATAAGTCATGTGTTCCAGTCCCCTAATCATTTTTGTTGCCCTCTGCTGGACGTTTTCCAATTTTTCCACATCCTTCTTGTAGTGTGGGGCCCCAAACTGGACACAGTACTCCAGATGAGGCCTCACCAATGTCGAATAGAGGGGAACGATCACATCACTCAGTCTGCTGGCAATACCCCTACTTATACATCCCAAAATGCCATTGGCCTTCATGGCAACAAGGGCACACTGTTGACTCATATCCAGCTTCTCGTCCACTGTAACCCCCACGTCCTTTTCTGCAGAACTGCTGCCTAGCCATTCGGTCCACACCATCCTCCAGGTCATTAATGAAGATATTGAACAAAACCGACCCCAGGACCGACCCTTGGGCCACTCCACTTGATACCGGCTGCCAACTAGACATGGAGCCATTGATCACTAACCGTTGAGCCTGACAATCTAGCCAGCATTCTATCCACCTTATAGTCCATTCATCCAGCCCATAATACTTTAACTTGCTGGCAAGAATACTGTGGGAGACAGTGTCAAAAGCTTTGCTAAAGTCAAGGAACAACACGTCCACTGCTTTGCCGTCATCCACAGAGCCAGTTATCTCATCAAAGAAGGCAATTAGATTAGTCAGGCATGATTTGCCCTTGGTGAATCCATGCTGACTGTTCCTGATCACTTTCCTCTAAGTGCTTCAGAATTGATTCCTTGAGGACCTGCTCCATGATTTTTCTAGGGACTGTGGTGAGGCTGACTGGCCTGTAGTTCCCAGGATCCTCCTTCTTCCCTTTTTTAAAGATGGGCACTACATTAACCTTTTTCCAGGCGTCCGGGACCTCCCCCAGTCACCATGAGTTTTCAAAGATAATGGCCAATGGCTCTGCAGTCACATCCACCAACTCCTTTAGCACTCTCAGATGCAGTGCATCCGGCCCCATGGACTTGTGTATGTCCAGCTTTTCTAAATAGTCCCGAACCACTTCTTCCTTCACAGAGGGCTGGTCACCTCCTCCCCATGCTGTGCTGCCCAGTGCAGCAGTCTGGGAGCTGACCTTGTTCGTGAAGATAGAGGCAAAAAAAGCACTGAGTACATTAGCTTTTTCCACATCCTCTGTCACTAGGTTGCCTCCCTCATTCAGTAAGGGGCCCACACTTTGCTTGACTTTCTTCTTGTTGCTAACATACCTGAAGAAACTCTTCTTGTTACTCTTAACATCTCTTGCTAGCTGCAACTCCAGGTGTGATTTGGCCTTCCTGATTTCACTCCTGCATGCCTGAGCAATATTTATATACTCTTCCTTGGTCATTTATCCAGTCTTCCACTTCTTGTAAGCTTCTCTTTTGTGTTTAAGATCAGCAAGGATTTCACTGTTAAGCCAGGCTGGTCACCTGCCATATTTACTATTCTTTCTACACATCGGGGTGGTTTGTCCCTGTAACCTCAATAAGGATTCTTTAAAATACAGCCAGCTCTCCTGGACTCTTTTCCCCCGCATGTTGTTCTCCCAGGGGATCCTGCCCATCAGTTCCCTGAGGGAGTCAAAGTCTGCTTTTCTGAAGTCCTGGGTCCGTATTCTGCTGCTCTCCTTTCCTTTCTTCCCGTGTCAGGATCCTGAACTCGACCATCTCATGGTCACTGCCTCCCAGGTTCCCATCCACTTTTGCTTCCCCTACTAATTCTTCCCGGTTTGTGAGCAGCAGGTCAAGAAGAGCTCTGCCCCTAGTTGCTTCCTCCAGCACTTGCACCAGGAGATTGTCCCCTGCCCTTTCCAAAAACTTCCTGGATTGTCTGTGCACCGCTGTATTGCTCTCCCAGCATATATCAGACTTCATTTACTCTCCCTAATTATTGCTGTTCCCCCTTCCCAGGTGGCTACTACTCCTTTCCTGGTTGCTCATTTAGGGTGAACTCCACCCCTTTGTAGAGGGTCAATGCAAGGCCTATGCACCATTTAAGTCACAGATACCATGAGGAATATGCATAAGTGATGAATAGATGAATAAGCTCTGTGTTGGGGTGACTTTCTCCCTAGATGCAGTTTTAGCACTATAAGTTCATGTTCTTTATGCATTTGAACAATTGTATAAAATTGTTCAGCATCCATTGCCAACATGGGAAAGCAAAATATCAGTATGGGCACTTCATTTATCAATTGTTTCTGGTTATCACATATTACATCATCATTTTGCATACAGCATTTTTAATGAAATGCGGAGTATCTCGGACTTTCTCTGAATTCCTTCAGAGAACACTGCTTTTTTGGAGCCTTAACAGACACACGCACCCATATGATTTGCATGATGTTCTTTTCTCCTCTTCCTGTAAGGAAAGGATTTTGGCAACAGCTCTCCTATACTTCCTTCCATTACACCCTTGCCCCAAATGCACTGAAGTCAATGGAAAAATTCCATTGTGCCTTAATGTCTAATCCTACAACATGCTGAATATCCTTAGCTCCCATTAACTTCTATTTATGAGAACTTAAATACCCTGCACCTTGAAGAGGTGACATCCCTGGGCTCACTGAAGTCAATGAAACTTTAGCCAGTGATTTCAGTGGAGTCATGATTTCACTTGAGGACTTCGGTGGCTGTTAGCTGCCTGGAGTGTGTTGGTCCTGAAAATAGAACTCCCTGCACAGCTGACTGAGACAATGGACTCTCTTAGTGACACATAGACTCAGTTATGAAAAACTTAACTTCCAACTTTATGATTATTTATTTTATTGCTGGTAGCATCCACAGTGTAGTGTTTTCCAAACACAGAAAAAGGCACAGTCCCTGCCCCAAGGAGAATGTGTTAGAAGCTTTGCTAGTTGGATGCATATAAACTAGCTTTGTAACCAAAGGCCATGCCCTTGAATTAATTCTGTCAAAACTCTGTTGTTTCTCACATCTTGTTACTCTATATAATCTCTGTATAATATTAGAGACTCTACTGTAACTTCCCAAAGAAACTCCATACTCAGTAAATGTCTCTCTTTAATATATTTTACTTCCAACTTTAATTAATGGGAAGTTTAAAAAATATTACCTCATCTTATATATTTACAGCTACAAATACTACAGCTAACAGTCCCTTTTCAGTATTATTAAAGATTGCAATAGTTCAACAGGATACAGTTGCAATAGTAAATAGTAAAGGCGCAATCGTTTAATTGGGTAGGATCTGACATTACATTTTTGGCGCTTATATTAATCCTTCTATGTGTTAATTCCCTCTCTGGTTTCTTCAAATCCTGCCCTAAGCCTTTGTGAACTATTTCTGTGAGCTATTAAACAGCTTCCACGTTTCAGCCTAGAATAGGCTGATTTTTTTCCATGATGAGTGAAGTGAGCCCTTTGTTCAATTTTAATTTGTAAGTTAGCTGCTGCTTTTTTTCTTCCTCCTCCTACAAAAAGAGAGAGAGAGCGAGAATGGATTTGTGGTGAAGGCATGAAACTATGACTTGAGAGATTTGGATTCAATTCCTGGCTGTGCCATAGAACAGCCTTGTCTTGTTGGCAAGACACTTCAGAGGATGTTTTTAATGGGAACTCTGCTTCTGAATTCTTTGGATGCTTTTGAAAATTGCACCTTTAATCTCTCTCCTCATTAGTTCCCTATTTGCAAGTCAATATAATAATACTGCCTTTTTGTCTGTCTTATATGATTTAAAGTGTATCTTCTTTGGGGAAGAGACTGTCTTTTAATGTGTGTTTGTAAAGTGCATGGCACAATGGGGCCCCGATACCAGTTGGGGCCTCTGGTGCTACTGTGTTACAAGATAATACTGAGAATGCTTCTGATTCCATTAGAATTAAATGTATTATATAAACATATGCTGTTATTTTGTCAAATGAAGAGGAAAACCAAATTAAACAAAACTGTAAAAGAGAGGAATGCAGCGGTAATGTCTACCAGCCACTATTTCTTTTGTCAGTTCAGTATATGCAGTATTTATTCATATTACATACTGTACAGTCCATGCTGAATACTGTTTTATAGCCAGCAAGTCAGATGCCTATATCAGAGTATGGCCACTTACTGTGGTGGGGGGGTGGGGGGGGAATCAGTAAAAGAACCTCTCATTTTGTAGCAGCAGCATGATTTTTTAGATTAAATTTACTATGTGGCAGAGTCACTTGTATCTACAGAGAGCCTCTAATTATTTCTGTTCTCTAGTACGTAGGTCACTGCATGCCAGAAGAAACACAGTTTGCACTTATGAATGGAGTTTGCCTTTTTTTAAATATAAGCTGCTCTTGTTGTTTTGAGTGAGTCACTGCATGTAAAAGGTAAAGAAAAGTGTATACACAGAAGCAAGGGTAGAAATCAAAACAGTATTTCTCCTGAAGAGTGGTATGGTTTATGATAGGGCTACCAATTTTAATGCTAAATCTTGCAGAAAATAGTAAGAAATATGTATGACCTATTTGTAGGACTGGACAAAGTTGGTGTGAATGGGCATCATGTGAGTTCCTATAACTACAACCATGGAAATGTGACAGTTTCCATTCTCATGGGTTTGTGGGAACCTCTTTTCCAGTTTTAATTCAGGTGGATTCACTCCCTTGTGACTTTTGCATTGTAATTAAAACTCATAATGAAACTCTTTTAAAAATGCTAGATTTTGTCCACTGGAAATGACAGCCAAGGTTGTCTCCAAACTCAATTCAGGTTCTTTCAAAGTTTCACAAATGCTAGTTAATGTCTGAATAGTAGCAAAATCAGGTGAATCTTGCCTAGTTTCAGATTATCATACAGAAAACTTCCATAGTTCCATCTGAGACATCTTTTATGCATAAATACAGTCAGAATGTATCCTATTCCCTGCATACCTCCAACAGAGTTATTGCATTTATCAGAATAAATGGCAATATCTTTCACTTTTCAAATGGGAGAAAGGTTCAGATTTATCTGCCTTCTGGGTCTAATTGCCAATTAGAGAACAATCTGGCCATGGCAGTACTCAGTGATCACAGGATTTTTCCATATCTTGCTGATTCAACTAGAGGGAACTAAAGATTTTTCTGCATATGTTTTGCATTATTTGTTCTTCTCATGGTTGGATGAATGCCCTTTACTTAGCCATTTCTGTTCACAGCAAAACAGAGTGCAGTTTTGTAATTATTACACATGCACGTGGCCACTTGACTAGTGATTGGTGCAAGGATTTGAACTTTTATTATGATAAAAGGAAAACACAAGAGATGTACATTTATTTATTTATTTAAGCCAGATTGGCTTGGAATCTTAAACACATATCTATTTGAAATGTTAAACACTGCCACTCTTCTAGGCTAGGATTCCTCAGGAAGTAGTACTCACTCGCATTATTATAGTAAAAGGGCCTGATCTGCATTCCTTATTGAGACAAAGCTGCCATGAACCTCAACTGGGCATCCAACACACATGATCATGAGTTTTCACCACAGTAAGGATAGCAGGATTTTCCCCTGAAACAGTAGAACTCAGCAAGGGAGACTCAAATACATACCTGTTTCCTGAACTTTTTGGAAGTAAATTCACAATACTAAGCTTCATAAATCCCTTAAATACCTCAAATATTATCAGCTGAATTTGAAATGAGGTCAGAGGAGAAAATGATGATGCTGTGGTGCAGGAGCTGTTCAGTGCAAATGACCTATACTGCTGGGAGCAAGGTCTCCGACTCTTTTCATAGATTCCTAGGCCAGAAGGGACGATTGTATAACCTCTGGCTCTTTGAGTCTATCACTGTAAGGCATGTTTTCTAATCCTTTAATCATTCTTATAGCTCTTCTATTTATATTAATCTGCTAGTGGATGTCTGGAGCTGTCATACTTGATACTTGTTGCTATCCAAAGAACACCACACATTGAGAAGATAAATAGCATTTTTAGCAAATCAGCATTTCTACATTTTGGGCCGAATCCTACAAGCCCTTCCACTTACACTTAGTCTGAAATCCTGGCCCTAATGAAGTCAATTGGTGTTTTGCCACTGAAGTCAATGGGGCCAGGATTTCTCTCTTAAAGTATGTCTATTCTGCAATTAAACACCTGTGGCTGGCCTGTGTCAACTAACTTGGCCCTGTGGGGCTTGGGCAGTGGGGGCTATAAAACTGTATATATGTCCAGGCTTGGGCTGGAGTCCAGTCTCTTGGACCCCACAAGTTGGGAGAACCTCACAGCCTGGGCTCCAGTCCAAGCCCAGACATCTACACTGCAGTTTGATAGCCCCACGAGCCCAAGTCAGCTGACGTGGGCCAGTCACAGGTGTTTAACTGCAGTGTAGACATACCCTTAGTTCTTCTCCATGTAGGCCCTAATCCAGCAAAGCACTTAAGAACAAATTTATTTAACATTAAGCATCATTAGACTCAATGGGACTACTCAGGTGTTTAAGTGCTTTGCTGGATAGGGGCCACAGGAGCCTTATCCAAAGCCTACTGAGGTCAGTGGCGGCTTTTTGTTATCTGCAATCAAAGTTGGTTCATAGTTCCAGCAGTGCTATCAACAAGTGTAAGCATTTTCAAGATTGGCTTCTTTATACTTCAACCACATGTGCTGAAATATGCAGTGAAATACCCAAGCTTTGTGTGAGCCTTTCAAAAATGTTCACACTACACCAATTATCATATTATACTCACATCTATTCAACTTTTAGTCAGAGTTCTACTCAGTCTAGGAAAAATTCAATTAAGGCAATACTTGAGCCAATATCAACAACACCTGATTAGTGATATGCCAGTGCAAAGCCACAATTAGCAGTACATATAATTACTGGAGGTTAATAACCATGCTCTGTTGTTGTTGTTTTCCCAAACAGCATAAAAAGAGATGTGATAAAACTTCTAAAGTTTATCCAGTTATGGTACATTAGCAGCAGTTAGATGTGAACCATACAACGACTCACTTGTAGCTGTGTAATATAAAAGTAAACCCACAATTATATTTTGTTTAAAAAGTTTTGAAATGTGGCACTAGTAACTATGTATGTTCTTGTTGTTTTGGCTCATAAAATCTATATTTTGAATATAATATATTTTTATATTAGGACTGTAAAATTATTTTAATAGAGGATAGGGCCGGGGACCTGAGTTTGTTTCCTGATTCTGCCACAGAGTCACAGTGGATAGGTCCACATGGCAAAAAACCCGCAAAAATATAAAACCATGACCGCGAGTCTTGGAGCCCAGGTCTACAGACTCATGCTCACGCTACACACTAAAAATAGCAGTGTAAATGTTTCTGTTCAGGCTCCGAGACCCACCCCTTCCTCAGGTTTCAGAGCCCAAGCGGGAATGTCTTCACTGCTATTTTTAGTGTAGCGCAAGCCCCGTGAGCCCAAATATGTAGACCCGAGTTCTAATACTTGCTGCTGCAGGGCTTTTGTTTGTTTGTTTGCAGTGGAGACTTACCCTGTGTTACCCTGAACATGTATTTCCTCTCTGGGGTGTTGTCCTCAATTGTAAAATGGGGAGAATGATACTTTCTAAAGTGCTTTGTGAGCAATGGATGGACTATGGACTGTTATTTTAGGACCAAAACCTGCCTTAATAACTTAAGGAAAAGTCCTTGGGAGACATGTCTGAGTAAGAAAAGCAGGCTTTGACTCATAGTAAGCTGTAAAGCGAGTATAACCAAAGCTGGCTGGACCTAGTAGCTTATGTAATATCCCACAATGTTACCGTGTTACAGTCAGGTATAGGAACATCCTTAAGAGTCTCATTTTGGTTGAAAGGACTACAACTACCATATAATTTTCTTGTTGGAATAACTGCTCTAGCAAGGAGATATAGGGATATTATTGTAGAATTATAACCTGGAAAGATTCACTGCCTGACTAAGAATTGCTTGGAAGGCTAAGCACCCTGCCAAGACCGGGCCAACTGAATCATGGTTTGAATGACTGATTTTGAATAAACCTCATTGACAAATGCCCCAAAAGCTAAGATGAATGAGAAAGAGGGCAATCAAAGCTGCTAATATCTAATATACCATAATAAAGAGAGATAATGGAGGAATACATTTCAAGACTAGCTAAATTCCGAACATATTTTTGTCCTTCAGAACAACTCCATGAGCAATATGCTATACCTGGTGGAGAAAATATTAATCACAGGGCTGGCTTTGATTGATTTCAAGGGAAATGTCTTGATTTCAAAACGAAGTATAATTAAAATATCCTATTGACTATCTTGAATCTCACATTCCCGTACTTTTTAAAATATTGAGTCTAAATTTCATCCCATTTTAAAGTTTATTTCAGCTTCAGCCTAATTCACATTTCCATTATTACAATAATAAAGTCTTTGGGGGGAAAATTCTATGCACAATTCCCTTCCTTGCTGCTGGCACTAGTGACATGCTCTAGGCTGCTTACTATTCATGGCGTTGTTTATATCTTAAACACCATAATCCATTAGGACTTTTTTTCTTTTCTGAAAAGGACCAAATGAAAAATAAATATATCCAAACTAATTTGAAAGTATAGTCTCACTTTTTGTCCTGTGTCTTTGGAAATAGAATATTTGATACGAATCACAAAGGTTACATTTGTTTTTCATTTGGCTCGTCTAAATATTAAAACTACCTTGAAGTCAATGGCAGCAGGATTGGGCTCCAAGGATGTTCTCATTTAAGGCTTGGATTTTCAAAGCAGTCTAAGAGTTAGGTGTCCACCTCTCATTGAATTTCTATAGGATTTGGGCACTTAATTTAAGGGGGGTTGGAAATTCTCTGACAGAACACTTCTGAGTGGGAGATACTAAATCAAACTTGAAATATTCTGTGGAGACTGATTTCAATACAGGTCTTCCGAAAAGAGGGCAGGTTTTTGTTTGTTTTTCTCATCAGCTCACCCACCCAGCTCCAGGGCAGCCCATCTGGGAGCCTTGGAAGCTCTGGGAGCCCCAGCTCCTAATTTCCCAGGCTCCTTGCCCAATAGGCTTTGTGAGCAATGGATGGACTATGGACTGTTATTTTAGGACCAAAACCTGCCTTAATAACTTAAGGAAAAGTTATTGACCAATAGGCTGTCATGGAGTGGGGCTCCCAGAGCTTCCATGCTCCCAGCAACTTTGAGGCCCACCTGGTAATCTGATGGAGAGCCTGGGAGTACTAGCTTCCAAGCTTATGGCTCCTTGGGAGTCCAGGCTGCGAGGGCTTCGTGGGTCTGCAGCTTTGAGGCAACCCACCAGGTAGACTGCCTCGAAGTCATGGACTCTTGTGCTTTCCCTTTCATGTAGAATTTTAAAATCAGAACAAAATCAAATTTCAAAATATCAAAAATCTTCTGTGAAATGGAATTGCCTTTCTCTGCACAGCTCTAACCTTAGGCTAAAACTCCCTGGCATAATTGCTTTAAAAAAAAAAGTGTAGTGCAGCATGCAGTCACCTGTGCACAGAGATACCTAGCCAGGTTGTGCAAGTGTTTCTGCCTCCCAAAAATACCCAGGAGTAAGGAAGAAAGGGGAAATTTCCTGACAAATGAGCAAGCTGCACAAATTCATATAAGCAGAATTTCAAAGCCTTTTGCAAAAGTTAGCTGCACTGGTGAAGATTTTTTGGGCAACCAGAGCTTAAATGGTAAATAATTCAACATCCCACTGACCTCTACAAGTTTAGCCTTTATGTAAGAATGAAAAGTTCTCGGGGAAAAAATGTCTCTAATTTATTAATCACAAGCAGACCTCAGATCTGTGTGCTGTTCTGTTTTGAGGTTCAGGGTGTGGGGGAGGATTATTTTTGTGTGTGTGTGTGTGTGTGTGTGTGTGTGTGTTTGATCCTACACCCATAGAAGTCAGTGGGAGTGTTGCTATTGGCTTCGGTGGGTACAGGATAAATACCATATTTCAGGCCAATTTCTCAACCTGTCCAAAGCCAAGTGACCAGACTTTGAATGGGGCTTCTCTGCAACAGTCATAAAGGACAAAACACTCTAAGCTCCCCATTACAACTTCCCGCCATCTCTCTGCTATTAATGTATCCTTCACTGCTGTTACTTCAGCCATGCCCTTATTTTTCTCCATTAGCTGGGGCTTTGACCATGGATCTGCATGGCTGTGGACCCATTGGTCACATCCTCTCTACTTCGTCCTGCTCCTGCCTCAGTCTAACCTTCCTCTACTTTCCTGTTTCTGCACAGCAGTTCTCCAGAGCACACACAATTGTCAAAATCCTCCTGTATTCCCTCTCAACGCTGTGTTTAGCATCCCAGTATTGTCAGCATTCAAAAATCATGAGGTTTCCTTAAAGATAGTGAGATTTTTTTTTTAAGTGCATCCAAGTAATTGTGCACACTTGATCAGTGCATCTAGGACATTCTCTGTAGCATGTGTTCACCATACAATTTTCAAATGCATGACTGCAGCCTCAAAGATGGGGAGTTTTTGGATGGATCACCAGGGAGAAAAAGGCTGGAGCCCCTTAAAAGGGTTCCCCCCCTTTATCTCTCTCACAGGCTTGCGGGGGGACGGGGGGCGGCACTGGCCAAGCTGATAGGTTGGCCGGAGGGGCTCAGAAGTCCATTAGTTCCCACACACCTAAGGAGAGGGCATATAAGCCCTTTCCCTACAGCAGAACACCATTACATGCCCAGATCAACTTTGTTAAATCAAAGTAAACTCCTTCAATTCTGTTTATACACACCCACATATGTATATTCAGTGAGAACAATAGCTTTGACCTGTATGCCTATAGGAATCAAGAGCTCTCCAGCTCCTTTTTCATTAAAGCTAACCCAGGCTTCCTGCCATAAGGACTAGGGTTCTTTCTAAAGGAAGCTCCCTAGATAGCTATAGAGCCGAGCTCCGCAGTGTAACTAGCACAGCGCCATCTATGGGAGTTATTTTTGCAGTATATGGACTGTTCTCCACTCAAGTTCTTATACAGCCAAACTCAGCTCTTGATGCATAGTCAGGCAAAAAAACAGACCAGTTTAAATAATAGTGAGAGAGAAAGAAGAGAGAGGGAATGAAAGATAGCAAATGCCAGACTCCCTATTATGAAACTTCTACTGAGCATGACCTCTACCAATCTAAGAATAAAAATAAGAGAATGGTAGGAAAGAAGGAAAATGGCACAAATAAACCCCTACTGCACAGTAGCTCTGGGGCACCAACGGCATTTCAGGCCCCCACTAGAAAAACAAATGAACATAATCAACAAATAAAAACAGACAATACTGGAAACTGCCATTGTTTTAATCTATTTTTATATTTTGACTTCAGTTCCCTTTCAAACAGTGATAACAGAGGGAAGAAAATGTATTGTCCATGCAATGTGAAAACCATTTTATGTCTCATTAAAATAAAAAAGGCATTTTTGCATCTTTAAACTTCATTACTTCTGTAGAGGCTAATGCAGCACGCTTTATTTGTGAACACACAGTAATGGGCACAGAGGATGTTTACCGTTAGACTAACGGATCATGCAGTAAGTTATTATGAAATGTGTTATTAAGCTGGAGATAATTATATGACAAAGAAAAAGCATTACTGAACAGTTCAGGATATTTCCACTTCATATCTAATTCATCAAAAGGTCAATCTCTCTCTCCCTTCTCCTTCAGTTACTTGGTATAATAGTGTGACCAAAGATTATGCACCACGGGCAAGAGTCACTCTTGTGAAAGAAGGAGCACAAGGCCTGAGTGGCAGTTAAAGCCAATTTAAGCCTTATTCTGAAGGCTTCAGTAGGTTATAAATGGTACATAGGCCTTTATTGACCCTCTGAACACTGGTAACTTTCACCTCACAAGACTACTGGCCCAAATTTCAGTTACACTAGGGCCCATTATGCCACTGTGCCAGCCAGGGGCCTCTCCAATTGAAGAGCTAGTGTAAGGGCTTGATGTTGGACATGATCTCCATCCCTGTCATAAAATCTAGATCCCTAGAGCTGCGCAGCTGGTCTGGGGGCGGAGAGAGAATGAGAGCAGAGCTGTGGCTGGGGGCGGAGCCGAGGTGTGGCTGGGGCCAAAGCTGGGCTGGGAGCAGAGCAGATGGGTCTAGGTGGTGCTCCCTCCCCACCCCATGTGGGGGCTGTCCTGGGCCCACACCCCCCCACAAATGTTCCTCTGCAACCCCTAGTGGGGTGTGCCCTAAAATTTGGGGATCACTACCCCAACCAGTTTGGAGTAGTTAGGGAGCATCTCCCGTGCTTCCCTGAATATATTTACTACCCTCACAAGGCTGTTCGGGGGAGGGCAGGGAGAAGCGAAAAGATTCTGTTTCTCCCCACACACTGTGCACTTGCATAAGGACTAAGCAGGATCTGGCCCTAAATATTGTTTTATTCTGTTGTCGTTCTCAGTAAATTCTTTAGCCGCAGTTCCTCACAATGAGAATTGCAAACACTTAGAATTACTTATGAAAATGACCTCCTTCTGTAGCAGAAGGCAAAGGGTTTATGAGCATAAACCAAAGTTTCCCTAATTAATGCCCCTGAGAAATATTTCTTTATTTAATGGTTTTTTAATGCTAAAGTGTCTTAATATTATGGTAAAATATGTTAACTTCCTTGCTACTCTGACTTGACTGATGAAAAGAACGTAAAAGTAATCTGTTACCTACCGTACTCATGCCACCTTGGTTGGTAGTGTTTTCTGTATTTACATAATGTGCTGATCATCTGCTTATTCACTAATTGCATCTACATTTAAAGTGTATTAATCCTGCACTAGTTTATCATCATTGGCCTTTTATCTCATGGATCCACCTTCAAATCCACAACTCCCCTAGCTTTCAAATGATTATAAATGTAGGTAATGTTATGTTGGAAGAAAGGTAAGTAAGTCTATTTTTGATCTATGGTCCATCGCAAACCTCACTGAAATTGATGGACATGCTAACCATCTTCCATTCAGGCTAAATAAGGGAGCAATTAAATGCCCCTTTGTATAGTGATAGCGGAAACAATGGAAGTCACTACCCAAAGATCTGCTTGAATGCAGATGCTGGGGCTGGGGATTGATTTGATTGCAGCTGTGTGTGTCTGTGTGTCAGAAACCCTGAAGAGCAGGAAGAAAGCAACAGAAAGCCCAGGAGACAGACAAAAAACCACTTTGAGGGTGGTCCTAGAAGGAAGGCAAGAGAAAGAGCTAACTGGAAAAAGGTTTGGAAATTGTGAGCAAGGAAATGACCTCCTGTTATTTGTTCCTACTGTGTTCAGGAAAACAGGACTTACTGTTTAACCAGATTGCACAAAGAAATACTTGACTCTATCATTCATTTCTCCTCCTAAGGCCCTAAATATTGGCTAATTGCTTGGGCCAAAAAGCTTAACAGTAATAAAAACAAGCTGTTCCAAAATTTTGAAATCACTCTGGCTGCTGTTGATATTAGAGCATTTGTGTCTTAGAGTATTTGTGTCTTAAACCATGTGAATTGTCATGTAAATTATTTTAAAAAGAGATTTTGGACAGCAAGGAGCTGGATTTGATTCCCAAAAAGCCCTAGTTAAAATTCTGCCATCCAAATGAATAGAAGATTGGGATGATTTCCTTGCCCAACTTTTCTGGGTACCTGATAAGTCATCTCTACCTGAGAGGACTTAATCACCAAAGCTCATGAAAATGTTTGTGAAACACAAATTTTTGCACTTTTAGAGTGGGCCAGATAGCACTAAATGATAGGTATTTTCAAAACAGTTCATTGGGAAGGATGCACTTACAACTTCCGTAATCCAAGCAGAACTGGGTGCTATACTCAGGAAAAAAACTTGAGAACCAGCTATAAATATTCCCATCAAAGGGCAGCTAAATATGTGAATTTGTGAACAGAATGGTGCCACCTCCTTCCTTGGTAATGATCATGAGATGGTGTTTCAGATTACATGAGAAAACAAATGCATCAACTGCCTAGTCCCACTCACTCTCTACTCTGCCATGGTATATGTACCTGCTACATTAAGTTTATCACACTTTAAACATGGGAATTTTGTGTTAGTCCCTTGTTAAAATATTGGTAGTGCATCAATGTTTTGTGGTGTATATGCATGAAATACAATTCCCTCAACTATCTTTGACAGTCCCTTAAAATACAGTAGGTTTTCTGAGATGGAAAAAAGGTATAGTCAGTTTGCCATAAAAAAAAAAAAGAGCATGAACGATTTAGAAGTTACACAATAAGCACAGTCCTGCATTCCTTATGCATCAGGCCTCTAGTTGTTTCAGTGTGAGGTCTGGGTACCCAAAAAATGGAGGAATAGGCTATCTAATAAATTATATCAGGGGTTGCCAAACTGCTGTCCGGGGACCATTAGTGATTTGCAGAGATGTGAGTGCTCACATGGTGCTAATTCCTCCTTGTTTGGAACAAAGAGTCTGAAAGCCTGTGAAAGCAGCTGGAAACAAGGAGAAGGAATCAAAACTACATAAGAGATGGAAACAAGAGTTGCCCTACTGGGACAACTGGAGCTGCCAGACACCAGCAATGCAAGAATCTCCAGGGCAGAAGAGAATAGGCAGCCAAGTAGTATGTCCAAGGGATTAGGGGGACAAGATGAGCAGGTGACTAGCTAAGCGGCCAGCATTTCTAGGGGGCCAGAGCAGTAGGGAACCAAGTGTTAGGCAAACGTTTCCTGGAGGAAAGGGGGCCTATGCAATAAGGAACAACTTGGAAAGGTCGATGAGGATGAAGCAACTGATAAGTATTTGCAGAGGAGTGGGAAGAAGAGAGGAACAGAGCAGGTATGGGGAGGAACAAAGAACAAAACTAGAGTCAGTGTGATTCATTTTTTTTAAAAGGGCAAAATACTTGAAAAATTTTAGGATGAAACAACTGAAAATATCTAGTTTTTTTTTATATCCCTTCCCTAGATAAGCAATCGCTGTAGACATCAGGTGGTGTTATTCAATTGTGAATGGAAGCAGGAAGTTGTCTGCATAACAATGAAAAGGAGGAGGGTTTGATCCCTCAGTGTCAAGACTTGATATCGTCCACAGTGTGAATAAAATCAGAGAATCTGCTTTCTGGTTTAATGGTGATTACTATATTGCAGAATAACTAAACTCCCAGGCCAAAGGTGGATGTAGTGGTTATTATTTACTGTGTTCTATTATGCTGAAATGTCTAAATACCTTTGAGAAATACTTGGGTTAAGGGTGTGGTTTTTTTAAACTTTGAAAGACAGATGAAAGTCTGGAACAGCAGAATTTGGCAACTGGAGGAAACCAGAAGTTGAGGGAAGCAGCAGGACAGGCAGGGAAGTTTTAGCTGACTGTGTTTTGAGTCATATCTAGTGCGATCTTAGCTTGGTGCTACAAACTGACTTGGAGTGGCACGTTTACAGGTCAGTTCTGCCAACTCACTTTCAGAGGTCACCAGCATGCTGCCAGCCCTTGGTGGCTGTCCCCAGTTGTTACAGGGATGTAAATGATGAGTTCTGAAGTCAACGGGAAGTCAGAGGGTAGGGAACTGATGATAGTCAGGATGGAGGGAGTGTGGTATGTTATGGATACTGGAAACTACCACAGTGGCACTGCACAGCATCACTATGCTCAGACTGGCTGAGGGCATTCCATATTAGTGTAATAGCTTAAAAACGCAAATAGTGTGCCTAACAGAACATTCATAGCTTCATTTTAATGAGCTTCACAATGATCTTATGAAAGCACATGAGGATTTTTTTGTCAGAATGATTTAGTTGTAAATGTTTCCATTAACATTTTAAAAATGTTCAATAGCTCCTTCGATACACCTTGTAAATTAATCTAAATAAATATGCAATAGGAAGCAGCTTACCCCAGAAATTGACATTTAATACCTTATACAATAGCTACAATTTCTCAAATAATTCCAACAAGAAGTTTAACTCTTAAATAGCCCAATGTCGAGGCGGGGAGGAGGAAATAAAACCACTTGATGTCTTTGAAAGATGCTAACTGAGGTAAATTGCATGTTGCATTATAGTTAGTGAATGATTAATGTAAACTATTGAAAGAATGGAGAACAAATACTTTTTTAATCTAATAAAGGCATGTATACTGCACTCATCACCTAAACATAACAAAAGATCTTTTTCCTATTGGTGCATTTTAAAAATTTATTTTGGTTTGTTTTTCTTGTGTGGAAAGACTAGGTCAAAGAAATACATTCCAAAGGCAATGAGATGTTTGGTGGTTCTTATATCTTCTGGGAGTGAGTTCCACTATCATGGGACAGTTGTCTAGGAAGCTCTGTCTTCTTCAGACATCAGTGTACTAATGTTCCAGTGAAAGCTATGATCTTGGACTCTGAGGCAGTCCTTCAGGTTGCTTGGGCTAATCCCAGCGAGAGCTTTAAAGTTTAAAATCCAAAACCTTGAATTTGGCTCTCTATTCAATGGGGAGATATTGCAGGCAGTGAAGCACTGGGTGATGTGTTCTTGGCAGCCTGTGTTACAGAGTAAACGACCAAATCTGAACCATTTTAAACGTTTTTAAAGTCAGGGGTTTGCTTCCTACATGTTGTGCATTGCAATAAGTGAAGCTGAAGATCACAAACACATGGATAACTGTGCCAAGTCTGAGTCCAATAGGACTGAATGCAATCTCGTAATCAGCAGATGTGGAAGAGTGTGTTTTTCACAGATGTGGATATTTCAGCGAATCACAGATATTGTAGGTTTCAGAGTAGCAGCCGGGTTAGTCTGTATCCGCAAAAAGAAAAGGAGGACTTGTGGTACCTTAGAGACTAACAAATGTAATGAAGTGAACTGTAGCTCACGAAAGCTTATGCTCAAATAAATTGGTTAGTCTCTAAGGTGCCACAAGTCCTCCTTTTTCTTTTTACAGATATTGTAGTAATACAGAGTGCAAAGAAACATATAGAATTAGGACTATAGTGATGACCCAACAGAGGGCAACACCTACTGTAATGGCATTTCCCCTTTCCCCACCAGTACCACCTTTAATCTTGCCTATGTTTAGCATTGTCCAGGCACTGAGAGACCTCAGAGATGGTGCTGTTTGCTTGAGATGTAAAAGAAGCATAGAACTGAATCTGATTTGCGTGCTCCTGGCATTTGAACCTATGTGGTCTCAAAAGGTGGTTCCCAGGCTGGAAATATTAGTGCCGGAGAGCAGATGGTTAAGAGAGAGAAAATGTCCTCATCTCCTCAAAATGTCCACCTCTGAAAAAATCAATGAATGATCCTGCAGACCTTATTCAGACTATCCTCGCCCTGGCCTCAAGGCTACCTTAATCTAAGGACTACAGGATGGATGTTCAAAAACATTGCAGTCATTTTGGATAATGCTGAATAAAGAACACAAAGAATTTGTTGTAGCCATATATGTTATAATAACCCAGTAATACGCTGTTTCTAATGACAAAGCACTCGGTATTATTTAAGCTTATTATTGAATCAATTTGTGGCAAAGACAGTCCACTGCCAAACCTTTGCTCTTAGTTACATTTAGTGCTTACTGAGATCAGCACAACTGGGACTGTCTTTGCCACAAACTGATTCAATAATAAGCTTAAATAATACCATCACTGATATTAACTATTGCAACTATCGCTTTGCCTTCGGTAACTACCTTTTATGGGCAAATTCTTTTAAAGACAATTGCACGTCAAGAGAGGCAGCAGTTTCAGCTGAAATGCACAGCAGCCAAATTCAGCATTCAGATGTTATTATATTCATCTAATGATACTATCAAGCCAAAGTGTTTCAATTTATTGTATTTATAAAACTATATTTACTATGCAAGTCTATTTAACCAATAAGCAAAGTAATCATTACTGTCAGATTGCTTAATAATGTGATTTTATTTTTGTTTGATTCTCTTTCTGGTTCTCTTTTGTTATCTTTTCTGAGATCCCATTTAGCTGTTTCCCAGACTCAAACCCCTATATGGTTAGTGTGCATTTCAGTGCAATGATTTTACTTCTCTTGAGTCAGTGAATTCTGTCACTAAATTTTTCACATCTCATTTCTCTGTTTCTTTTGTTGTCTTCCTTATTGTATTTCTGATCATTGCTGAACTGATTCAACTGCTGAATTGCCAATGCTATTAAAAAAAAAAAAAAAAGTGACCGCACATCTGTTTTTGCCACCTCTCAGCCCCATATTGTTTTCCTGTGACACGTACGAGTCTAAAACGTTTTCAGCTCACACCAGTATAATAATTTCATGCCCAAATCAGCTGCTACTTTCTTATACCATAACATACTTTGTTATAACATAATTATAATTCCACATGACTTAGACTTTCTTTAAGGATGCACAAAAACACTGATTCTTTCCAGCAACCCGTTTCAAGATTCAGGGAGATTATCTCATCCGTAGAGAACAGGATGACACATTTCAGATATTGTGGTATACATTTTCAAAGTGGTGCTCGGGAATGATGCATCTCTGATTAGCAAATAATTGGGACTTGTGAATACAACGTTCTGATGCCAGTTTGAAAATGTACCCCCTTGCAACATCTAATTTGCAAAAGTTAAAAGGAGAACTCAGCCCAACCTTGTTAGAGTCCGTCTTGGTTTTTAAATGAAAGTAGGCCCATGGAATAGAAAATTCTGAACTGACTTTAATCCTGGATAAATAATATTTGATTCCCTTATAACTTGTAGTAGCTTCAAGAGACTGGCTCTGCAGATGGCACTATTCTCTTCAATGTACAGCAAGGCTCCTGTCTTCAAGAAAAAAAAGTATAACTTTGTTTTCCTCATATAATTTCATTTGCAGCTGGAAGCAGCGTGGGAGGGATTCTTTCCACCTGTATATCTTTTGCCATCTTGTTCCTCTTGCTGAAACCTTATAAAAAGAAGCTAGTAGGTTTTCTTTGCCTGCAACTGAGTAAATCCAGTGAACATGGCTGAGAGGTGATGGAGGGAAATAAACATTCTGATATAGTATGAAGGGCCCTGAGAGGACTGATTCATCCCCATCTGTGGACTGTACTGTTGTCATTTTCTTCAGAAATCAATTCCCCTTCTCTTCATTTTCCCTTGCCCAGGTCAGTAGGCAAGTAGGAAACCATGATGAGGTAGATGACTGAGCATCTGCCAATATGGCTATTGATTATAAACTTAATCAACCAAATTCCTTTCTTAGTTACACCTGCACCAATCCACTTGTAACTCCATTGACTTCCACAGAGTTATTCCAAATTTACATCAGGGTGAGAGAGCAAAACTTGGCAAAATATAGTTTAAAAATAATCAGATTCTTTTGTATTTACATGTTCAGTTTGAGAGCCTTGAGCATTGATACACAGACTCCCTATCTGTCTAGGGTAAATGCTGATAAGCAATGGCCTAACACATTTTGGGAGGCATATGGGAAGATAACTTTGTGCTTACACTCACACCTTCACTCTGAACCATGTTGCTCTCCTCTACATATAACTCAATACCCACTCCCACATAACAGCTTGCATATGTTCCTTGTAAACCCCATATTTATTGTGGCTCTGATTCAGGAAAGCACTTGAGCATGTGCTTAGAGTTTCAGAGTAACAGCCGTGTTAGTCTGTATTCGCAAAAAGAAAAGGAGGACTTGTGGCACCTTAGAGACTAACCAATTTATTTGAGCATGAGCTTTCGTGAGCTACAGCTCACTTCGTCGGATGCATACTGTGGATCCGATGAAGTGAGCTGTAGCTCACGAAAGCTCATGCTCAGATAAATTGGTTAGTCTCTAAGGTGCCACAAGTCCTCCTTTTCTTTGTGCTTAGAGTGTTTCCTGAACAGGGATGCCTTCCTGAACTGGGGAAGAGGGGAAGCATCTGTAATTGATGCTAGAGAGCAAGTGCAAAGTGGCCAGAAAGACACGCCAAACAGGGACGTCTTTTTGGCCAGATGAGCATATGAAGAAAGAGTCCAATAATTCTTTGTATTGGGAAGGCTCCCATGCTTATATAATGCCACTAGCTGAGCTACTAATTTTGTTTATACATCTCATTTATTCGCAGCTAAACTGTTGTATATTTCTAACATTACTCACACTAAGATCAGAGATTGTCATGGTGTGAATCCCAATGTAGGAGTGTGTGACCAGGTGGCACTCCCACCCTGCTCCCAAAAAGTCTATACCGATGAAGTGAGCTGTAGCTCATGAAAGCTTATGCTCAAATAAATTTGTTAGTCTCTAAGGTGCCACAAGTACTCCTTTTCTTTTTGCGAATACAGACTAACACGGCTGCTACTCTGAAACCTGTACAGACTGTGTAAGGTCATACTTACTAATAAAGTCAAATCTCAGAGAAGGGTAACTGATGTAATAACAACAGAACATAAGCCTCAGCCTAAATTTTCTCCCTAACCATGGCTGTCCATAGGGTCTTCTTCAGGATCTCCCTGTCTGCATCCCTAGTTCTCTCTGATCACAGGGTCACATCCACCTCTTGTATTCTTCTGTCGGTAATAAACCACAGTGCCACAATCAGTGGGCAGAACTAACTCAGCAGCTTTATGCAGGGCTGTAAATCATCCTCACCCGACAGCTCAACAGAAGAGCCCAGCACCCCTGTGCAAGTCACAGATCCTGCCATCCTGTTGCAGATCACATTTCTTGTTAGGAAAATACCTTAATTTTCTGCTGTTGCCTAGAGCTTCTTAGCTGATAAGGCTCCTAACAAAATGAAGAAGGCATTTTATATTTAGATATAAATTTTAAATGGTTAATCCATATTCTATAGTGGGGGACAGAAATTCTTTTAGCATAACCCAGTGCTGTATTTGACTAGAAATATACCATATTGTATTACACCTTTCCCCAAGTACACACAAAAAAACCCACACTCTGGAAGCTGCAACATCATATATAGAGTTGGATGGTACTGCATGCTGAGAAAAGTATGATAAAAATGAAGTTTTTCCTCCTGTGAAGGGAAATGCTGAACTACAATTGACTTCACATCAGCATATAAATTGACAGAGCAGAGATGCATTCCATGGAAGCTGGCATGTATCGAAATAGCTAGGACTGCTGTCTCAGAGTACAGATATAGACAAAAGATGATATTATAGGGAATGATACATTTTAAAAAACATTGATACTTTGCCCTATAACTGCTCATCTTAAGGCAATGTTTGATGTTATTCAGCAAAGTGAGGTAGGTCTTAAGATTCCTTAGAACCTCCACCACTGAATATCTTAGTAGAGGCAGACAAATGGAGTAAGTAAGCATATCTAATCATTAACAAACCTATCCACATTGTCTTTATCCTTTGTGCAGACCTAAGAAGGAACAGGATGGATAGTTTTGTGGCAAAAGCACAAAACTGGGAGTCAGGTGATTTGAAATCTTTTCATGGTTCTGCCACAGACTCTCTGTGACCCTGGGAAACTTGTCTTCACCTCTCAGCACATACATTTCCTTATCTATGAAATAGGGAAGATACTAGTTATGTACACAGATGCTGTAAGAGTAAATTCAGTTACATTTGTCAAGTGCTTCGTGAACCTTGGATGGAGGGTACTATAGATGTGAAAATATTTATCTTATTATTCCTGTTTAAACACTGAAGGTTCCCACCTGGCAGACTGGAGCCAATGGTGAGGGTATGCTGCACCTCCAAAAAGAAGGAATAAGCACACCCCATAAGTCTGTGTGTTTGTTCCACATACAGAATGAGCCTGACCTTGTAGTGAGCTCCATGCAGGCAAAACCTTGCACTTGCTCAGAGATCATTACAGTATCAGAGCAAGAGCCTCCTCTGGAGGTGTGATCCCCCACCATATCTGTTGCTCATAGAGTCACTATAGGGTCCAGATATCTGGTTAATCTAAAACAGTGAAACTATTCCAATTTTTAAACCTCTGCTAATCAATGTATAACAGCTGAATAAAGGAGTACTTGACGAGGTCCTGGCTCACTATTAATGGAACTACAAGCTACTCCACACCTACTTTGCCACCATAGAAACTGGCTGTGGTAGTACATGTAAGAAGAAGAGAAACTGTGATGGAGTTGGGGGTGCATTACTGGGAAATATGCTACTTAATGAATAGATGTGCATAAGTAACAGAGTACCTTGTGCTGTCCTTGGAGGATATTAAATCCCTCAAGCAGCAGGAGGAGGGCTAGCAATGAGGTTTACAGGATTTCACTTTTTTTTGAAGAAAAGCTGCCATTGTTTTATAGGTAGTAAGCATTTTATGAACATCACAACGATGAATATAAAAAAAAACCCTCAGAGGCACAGGGTTGTGAAAAATGCAGGCATCTGGGCAGTGTAAGTAGGCAGAAACTGATCCATATTTAAGGAGATGGAAATAAATAGTGAGTTTTGGGGTAGAAAGGTTTGCCCAAAGCACATTTGCACATACGAGTTCCCCTTCTATCTCATCCCCACATACAGAGGCTTCTTTCCAGGGGCTCCGAGGCCTGTCCTGGGAATACCTCCTTTGTATGCTCTTTGGAATAAAATGTTCATGTTTTATACAATTTGCGGCGTGTGTTGTTTAAATTGGTTACTTGAATTGGTATTTCTGTTCACTTCTAGCATACTTTGCTTCTTGAATTGCCTTGAGTTAGATCAGGTTGTCTTACGGAATGTGACTAATTTTACAAACACCATTATGTGGCATGACATTTCTGAAGAAAGAACACCTGACTTAAAAGTGTCTAAACTACAGTAACACATTTCCAGTTATAAAATAGTTTCTTCCTTTCTTTACTGAGCTAATGGAGAAAAGGCATGGCAAGCCATGGTATGTTAAACTGAGGGTTATTGGTGGTTGGTTGTTTTTGCTGAATGTCCATTATAGTCACATGTTTGAAATACTGGTTGTAATTTGTAAGATCACCTCTCGTTGTGTTGGTTGAGGAAGAGGGGGACAGCAGAATATTACACCTATTATTTAAAAGATTTTTCTTAGCAGCCTGTTTTGCTGTCACTATCCTGTCGTCTCTGCTAAAACCAAAATTGCTAAATGACTAGAGTCCAAGGCTCATCTCAGATCAAACGACCACATCAGCTGTTGATCAGTAGTGGGGCAACTAGCAGATTTTTCTTCAGAGTAGGTGCATAATGTAATTGCAATGAGACAATTGGATAATATGCAATTACATGAAAGGTACAGTACATTTTCAAAATGAAAAATACTTTATAAGTTATTGAAAACTTTTCTTTTGGAACCACTTCCATCAAAGATTCATCACAAATCAGAACCAGACGTGGGACTGAAGACCGTCTTAAATGTTCAGTCCAGTACAATCTACAGTGGGTAGGGGGGATCCTTGTGCCCAATGACATGCAGTACCCTCCTGCTGTACAGAGGATAGGTAGCAGTCTCACACTGTCTGTCTATGATATTTATAGGCTGCCTGCCCATCACTGTTGTATCCCAGATAATCCATATATATATATATATATATATATATATATATATATATATATATATATATATATATATATATATACACACATAGGAAAGGCCTCTATTGGCACTTCAGTGTTCTGCTCCTAGGCAAATCCAGAAACTAGCTGTGAAGCCTCTTTCTAAACACTCGTATAATTATGGTGGAAATGTCTTCCTTTGCTCCCCCCAACTTTTTGTCTCTTTCTCCATAACCCAAATCCTTGATCCTGGGAGCACTTGCACATATCAGTCACCTCTTTAGTTATGTTGTTGTCCCAAGGGGTAGTCAACAAGACTTCCCCTGTGAGTAGGATTCCTCACATGTGTAAGCGTTTGCATGACCAGTCTTTAATCAAGAGTCAAAACAGCCTCTCTGACATTTATGGATTTCTTTCAAAACCCAGAGAAGAAGCTGAAAGAAGAACAGAAAGATTCCACAAGAAAGCTGTAAAGTGCATTTTAAAGACACTGAACTACTGGTTTTTACCTTGAAGGTTTAGTTTGGTTTGATATCACCAGTCAGGAAGAGCAAAAAACTTCAATAAATCTTTTTTCTCAGAGTTGTATTTTGTTTTGTGATGCCTGAGACTTGCCAGGGGAAGAGGGACACGTGCTGAAGTAGCAAAACTGGGACAAATCTCAGTGTCTCAAAAATCAAACATAATTTTTCTTTTTTAAAAAGAAGATACATTTCTGAGGGTAATTCTCCTCTTATGCTCATAGTCACATGAGAGCAGAGTGGTTCATAGGCTGTGTGGGGCCTGTGGACATTAAACAGGCTGTAGTGAAAAGGTTTGATATACGTAGGTGCTAGGCTGAAAAACTTGACATTGATACAGCTGGTCCACTGCCTCTTTCTCCACCAAAAAGAGCAAGTGTCTAATCCTGCAAACTTTTGTCCATCAGAGTATTTCCACTGCATGTGCCTCTGCAGTTTCAGTTCAACCAAGTCAAAGGGCCAAATTCAGTCCCCTGGGACAGGGGAGAGCAAATGGTACCTCCCTGCACCAGCCTACCCTGCTACACATGAGAGAGGATTCACCAAAGGCTAACCAGTTTATGGCACTGCTGCCTGTCCTCTCTGTCTTTGGGTTTTCTCTAGAGAAAGGCAGCTACAATCTCCACCACTGGCTCTATAGCAGCTGCATTAATGGAGCCTGCCGAGAGAGGCACTGATTCCCCCAGCCGTCCTCCATGAGGAGCACTACCCATTTCTGTGGATGCAGCCATGGTTGCTGACTCCCTCAGAAAGAAAGGAGGTTGTGGCCGCCTTGCATCACCGCAGTCCCCCTGCTGCATGGGCAGACTCTTGGATATTAGGAACCCTGTGCCAGAAGCCAGCACAAACCTGGGTTAATTTGGTCCAGAGTCATCAGCAATTGGGAGAAAAAAGTAAGTAAAAACCCAAAAGCAAGACAATGTTTAGGGAGGAGAGTAGCAGCTCAGGCTTGATCCAAGTGTTGCTTGTGGAAGGAGATGGTTAGTGCTGCTGAGATGTTTTCTCATTTCCTGCTATAATTGTGGGTAATCAACCATAAATCTTGCTAGGCAGCATGGCAGAGTCAAATGCTGATGGTATGTGCCAATTATGCACCACTGGAGATATGCCTACCATGACCATCTGCAGAGCTCTCCACCTGCCAGTTGGTTTCCTTAGAGTCTGGCAGAGCGAGCTGTGCTGGAGTGAACACATCTCCCTGCTGCCTTAATCATTTTTCTCCACTAACTTTAATTAGCCTCAGCTAAGGCTTGCAAGGCATCGGAATGGTGGTATTTTAAAGTCAGTTTGCTCATATGACGGGTTTTCCTAGGAACACCCAGTTCTTAAGGGGAGGAAAAAATAGTTAACATAGTCAACCTATAGTTACTCTATTGAGAAATAATAACCAACATTTTTTAACGTAACTTCTCTGGCACAACTTTAGTGGCTAATTATACAATTAGAAATTTAGTTACCACAATTAGATTAGGAAAATTTCACTTAATAGAATAACAATCTCCCTGGTGACAGAGGCTGTGGTAGTTAGGCACTCTTCTTGGCTCTTCATTTCTTGACAGATTGCTGGTTGCCAGAAAAGAACCCCGAGGTCAATTCTGAGGTTGCATCAACAGACACATCATATTGCATTAATTCTAGGGCATAAATTGCACTCACTAGCCTGGGTGTCTTGTGCGGAGTAGCGCACAGGCACTCCAGAAATCTGTATAATCAATTATTCTCTATATTTAGTTGGTTAATTATAGGAGAAAAGTCAAGCAGAGGAGCATAAGCACCACTTTCTGGAACTGAGCAAATTAACAATTTGAGCCATACATTTGTGACATTTAAAATGGACATGCACTCGTTCAACAGGCCTTGTCCTCTGCTGATGTAAACTGGCATAGAGCTATTGACTTCAGTGAAAGGTTTCAGAGTAGCAGCCGTGTTAGCCTGTATTCGCAAAAAGAAAAGGAGTACTAGTGGCACCTTAGAGACTAACCAATTTATTTGAGCATAAATTGGTTAGTCTCTAAGGTGCCACTAGTACTCCTTTTCTTTTTGACTTCAGTGAAGCGACCCTGATTTCCATCAGCTGTGGATCTGGCCTACTTTGGGTATGTTTTAATGGGTTTATTATTTAAAAGTTGCCCAACAGACAGATTGAGAAACCAACAGTCTCTATCCGTAGAAAAACTACAGCATGAGCAGTGACTACGCAATCTCTACAGTCTCTCTACCCATGTGCCTCAGCTATATCTGGGAGATGATACCATTGTGTGGGGGTTAGGGTTGCCAACTTGGTAATATTTAAAAACAGGACACTCCAGCAGGAGTGCCGGAGCCTCCCCTGCCCAACCTCTTCCCCCTGAGACCCCACCCCTGCCCACCTCTGCCTCCGAGGATCCGCCCCATCAACTTCCGGTCAAAAATCGGGCTCTTGGCTACCCTAGCCGGGGCGGGGGGGGAAGGGGTGGGGTGAGAAGGAGGTTCAGTCTACAGAGCTCCAAGCTATCTTTCATTTCTCTGAGGCTGCCAACAAGGGTGTTTATGTGATTGAGGATATTTGTCCAATAAGAGCTGCAGAGGGGTTAAAGCTACAGTATCAGAATCCATCTGGCTTACAAATGTCATAACATAGATACAGAATGTGCATAGACTGCTAACCAAAGATTATTCATTCCCAAACATTGCCTAGTTATCATAAACCGTGGCAAGAGATATGTCATCAAGATGAAATATCAAGTCCCATATCTAATTGCATAAGCCAGAAAAGATTGGCAAATATTTTAGAATTTAGTCTTGATTCCCAATTGAAGATTAAGTTTTCTGGTACACTGCATCCAGTTAAATCTGGGATCTAGTCCTGTGCTGAAAGGAGAGGCTCTACCAATTTCCCTATGACTATAGTTTTACTTTAAACCATTATCAGAGTTACATTATGTAATCTATTCATCCCATCAAAGTGGCCAATGCTGCTTTACAACCCAGAAGCTACAAAGCATGTGACAACTTTGTTAGTCTTCAGCCTTATTCAGAAAAGTTTGTTCATCTTACCTGCACAGAATCTTTGATACAAAATAATTCACCTGCACATTAGCTGCAGAAAAACAAGTCTCTTCTTCTTGTACCAAATTATACCTGTTCTAATTGGGATAAGTTTGGTACTGAATGTGTTTTGTTTTGGAGGGAAATAAAGGTGTCCTAAATGGATAAATAGCGCAATTGGATTAACTGATATAAAAGGAATGTTACGCATTTCTTGATCTATTTGCACATCTTTGCACTAGTTCCTCCTTTTTATTTATCCCAAATAGCAAAAGTTGTGTGATAAGATTAACAGCATTGGAGCAGCTACTGCAGATTACTTGTTTTTCTCTGGTTCTTTTCTAAGATATTTTGGTTGGTCAGAGGCGGATTATGATTTTGTGGGGCCCTGGGCCAGAACAAGTGGGGACCCCTCCCCACCTCTTCCACCTGCAGTCCCCTCCCGCCCCCTCGTCGGGCACTCCTGCTGGGAAGCAGGGTCGGGGTGCGGAGGCTTCCCCCGCTCCCCAGCAGGAGCGCCAGGCGGGAGGCATGGGGCAAGCCCTGGTGCCCCAACCCTGCTCCCCAGCAGAAGCGCTGAGCAGGTCGGGGCACCAATTGGCCAGGGCCCCTGGGCACAGGCCCCATTGGCCCTGTGGCTAATCTGCCACTGGGTTGGTGCATGGCTGCAGGTTCATACCTCTTTATCTCTCCATCTTTATTATATGTTACGTTAGTAAAATATGTCGGGCAAAATTCTGCCCTCAAAGCATAATAATACATTTATAAATATATGTTCTTGCAACTCCCATTGCCATCAGTGAGATTTGCATATGAGTATCAGTGGGCAAAATTTTGCCCACTATCATGTTTTTAGTTCATACAAAACTGTAGAATTTAGTACAATACAATACAACAGTCACTCTGGACTCATATATTTGTATGTCATATTGAAGCTAAAGAGACATTCTCTTTTTAATGTTTCCAGCAGAATCACCTGAAACTTAGATGCATGTTCATAGCCTAAGTATTCAGAGTTTAAATGCACGATGGACTTCTTTACTTTCTTTCTACTCCAGCATGTGTTGGATGGGGTACTTAATTACACTGCAGGGCCAGATTAAAGCAAATCTGGACCATAAACACCCAGTTTAGGGTGAGCAGAGCAAGGTAAATATATCTCCACCTAATAGAGATACTCTGGTTTGCAGGACACATATGTGTATTGGTGGGTTTTTTAAAAGTTTAACAGTCTATGTCTAGCTGCAACACAGTTGATTAAATACATATTGGAACATGATTTTGTTTTCCAAAGTATCCAAACACTGCTCCTAGACACCACTTGATTTTTTTTAGCCTGGCGTGAACAATGGTTATGTTGTAATAATCCCATGAGAAATTGAGCTCAGAGTAGAAACTGAATCTCAACCCTCACTGGAGTGACACACCACTGTGAACAATAGATACAGGAAAAATACGATTACAGATGACATGCTGACAGTGGGGTCTTCCTTAATAGCTGGGAAAACAGAACATGGTATTCCTTCAGTCAGAGGAAGTCCACAAGGACAGAATAATCAACTCCAGTCTTGCCTTCTGCCTTTTGCTTCTGTCATCTTGTCACTTACCTTAGCATTTTCCAGCACATGCAGATATTGGGCTTGATTCTGCATATGCGCTGTGCATTGAAATCAATGGCAGGTCTGTGTGCAAAGAGCCTGCGAGATTGGGCCTATTATGCAGTCACATTTTTATTTTGCTGTGTTGATTTGCTATTCTTTTTTCTATTTTTGCCCAGAAATAACATTTTCATTCCCTTTCCGGATTTAATATTTTTTTCTTTCAAAAGGATCCAACTGCTGTTTCTCTCACAATGGAAATCATGGTATGATGAACAAGATAACAGGAAAACAAAGTCTAAGCCCAGTGAACCCTATTTATCCTTGTGTGACGATGAGCAATATCTAATTTCACTTAACCTCCTTGGTTCACAGATCTCTCTCTAAATCCTGTTATGCCTTGATTCACCAGTCCATGAGTTTTGATTGTTTCTAGAGGGCTTGGAAGCTAACAGACTGGTTATTTTATTTGCATAGTTCAACAAACACTGAAATTGGCCTGAGTGATTATAATTTTGTCAAAAGAACGGGAGTACTTGAGGCACCTTAGAGACTAACAAATTTATTAGAGCATAAGCTTTTGTGGGCTACAGCCCACTTCATCGGATGCATAGAATGGAACAGATAGTAAGAAGATATACATGTATATACACATACAGAGAAGTTGGAAGTTTCCATACAAACTGTAAGAAGCTAATTAGTTGAGCTATTATTTTGTCCTCTGCTTGCTGAATCACATTTTTCAGAGAAAGTTACATTGGAGGATGTATCTCTCAAGGAACAGAATGCTTTCCCAGGTGTTTGTGGGCCTGCACTAAATTCAGTAAGTGCCCCAATGGCTATGATAAACTGGAAATTGTCTGGATGAGTGAGAAGATTGTAATTCAAGGAGCTCTGCTGCAAAATATTTTTCTAAGCTCACAGGGACTCGTTAATACCCCCCATTACCTCGCTGGTTCCAATATAAAGTGCCAGATTTACTGCTGCTGAACAATCCAGAGTGATTTACTGCTCTTGCTCTTCATCAGCAAGAAGGAAGAATCAACCCATCCCATTAGGCAGGCAAATGAGGAGGCTGTTAAACTGCACAGAACGGATATTTATATTTCCCTGTTTTTCACGCAGCTAGGCTACATCGTGTGAAGGTGAACAATGGGTGTTGATAAAATGGCATTCTGGCAGTAATGAAGAGGATCTCTAAGTTGGATGGTCAATAAGCGCATTGGAATCATGACACTAAATGAGAAAGATGCTTCCAACTGTGCCAATGCCTTTTTTTCTCTTTAGAGCGATAAACCGACTCTAGTTGTTTTGTTTTTGTTTTGGACGGTGCAACTTTGCCTTGGGCTGTGGTCTCCTCTGTTGTGCGTAATTTGCAAAATGAGTGAGCATCTTCATTTCACTACTGGAAAGTTATCAGCCTCGTTGAAAGCAAATTAATTCAGGACAAGCTAACCACAGTAACTTGGCTGAGTGCTGGGGAACTATATGGGCAAAAAGAAGGGAGGAATACAGCAGAAGTGGAGCTGCTCTTGGCTTCCACTCCAGCCTATTGGAGATGAAGGAATTCAGGAACTGTAGAACAGATTCTCTAGCCTTCTTTAGCCTTGACACTCTCCAAGCTAGTCCCTTTTCCTGCCTCTAAATCATCTATGTGTAACAATGCTCAGGGACCTTCTGCAGAGCTATATTCCCTGCTTCAAGTTGGTACACAGCCTCTCAGATCCTGTCCCATGCCCATTGTACACTGATTCCACTGCAAGAGGGCCCTTTGTGTCCACAGAGGAGAGAGAAGGATTTCCCTGGTAGAGATGATTGTGTTGATGGTATGGTTTACTTTATACATAAAACTAAGATTTAAACACACACACAAGAAAATAGCATTAAAACTGAGCAGTAATTATGTGTATAGTTTTTGGAAAACTTAAAAAAATTATTTAGCTATGGCACTAACTGAGTATCAGTTATAAGCCCCTGTGTCTAGGGCAATAATCCTTCTTTCTCGTCTCGCTGGATAGCGTACCTGTTGTTCTAAGTTCACTGCCAGATGAGTAGAGAGTTTGAAAATGTTCTACAAATGAGTGGCAGTTGGAAAGGTGACTTCTTATCTTCTGTAGCCTTAACTTATTGTACACACCAGGCCTCCTTGCATTCCTCTGTTCCATCCCTGGAGCTCCCTCTCATGCCCCTATTTCAGGAGCTCCCTGTTACTCCCCCCGTCTCTCCCTATGGCAGCAGCTCTCATTCCCTCTTCTGTCCCTATGCTTTCCATTCCCCACTTCTGCTCCATGGTAGGGACTCTGTGTCCCCCCTATAGCAGGGTCCCCAAATCTCTTCCTAGTGGCAGGGTCTCTGTGTGTGCCATCTTCCCCCAATCTTCCCTCAACATCAGGGGTTCTGTGTGTTCTCCATTGTTTCCTCCCTCTATAACAGGGTCCCCCAGTCTTTCCCCTTCTTGCCAGGGGACTACCTGGCAACCCTTCCCCCCACTCCTCCTTGCCTAGGGCTCTGTCTGCCTCACATTCCCCCCTTCCCCAAAGGGCTGTGTGCTCCCTCCCCCTATATCAAAATCGTCCAACTTTCTTCCCGTCCTCCATACCAGGGTCCCCCATTCCCCTCCCAGGCTGGGGCTATGTGTATGCCCTCATTCCCCTATTCTCCCCTCCATTGGCCCTCCCGCACACCATTATTATTTGTCTGGGAGATAATTCATGTTAAACTCTCTATTGAGAGGATGAGCAGAGATGAGATGGGGTATTGTTGTGCTGGAAGGAGCTAATAGGTGCTACCAATCAGTTGTTTGATCTATAGACAATTGCAGAGGTGCTTGAAGCTGTGGTTGTGCTGAGCTAGGGTTGCCAGGCATCTGGTTTTCAACCAGAATACCCAGTCAAAAGGGACCTGGTGGCTCTGTGGTCATTAAAATCCTGTTGGCGCGGGGCTGTCAGGCTCCCTACCTGGCTCCATGTGGCTCCCGGGAAGCAACCAGCATGTCTCCCTGGCTCCGAGGCATAGGGTCAGCCACGGGGTTCTGCACGCTACCCCTGCCCCAAGTGCCGGCTCCGCAGCTCCCATTGGCCGGGAACCGCCTAGGAGCCAAAGGGACATGCTGGCCGCTTGCCGGGAGCCACCGCCTCCCACACCCCAACCCCTTGCCCTAGCGTTGAGCCCGTTCCTGCACATAAACTCCCTCACAGAGTTTACACCCCAACCTCCAGCCGGAGCCCTCACCGCCCCCCCTCACCCCGCACTCCAATCCCCTGCCCCAGCTCGGAGTCCCCTCCCACGCTCTGAATCTCTTGGCTCCATCACACCCCCAGCCTAGAGCCTTCCCCTGCACCCCAACCCCTGCCCCATCCGGAGCCCCCTCTCATACCCTGAACCCCTCATTTTGAGTCCCACCCTGGAGCCTGCACCCCCAGCCCAGAGCGTGCACCCCCGCCTCAGCCCAGAGCCCCCCTCCCACGCTCTGAATCTCTTGGCTCCATCACACCCCCAGCCTAGAGCCTTCCCCTGCACCCCAACCCCTGCCCCATCCAGAGCCCCCCTCATACCCTGAACCCCTCATTTCGAGTCCCACCCTGGAGCCTGCACCCCCAGCCCGGAGCCTGCACCCCCGCCTCAGTCCAGAGCCCCCTCCCACACTCTGAACCCCACCCCCCCATCCTGGAGCCTTCTCCTGTACCCCAACCCCCTGCCCCACCCCAGAGCCCTCACCCCCTCCTGCACCCCAAGCCCATGCCCCACCCCAGAGCCCCCTCCCACACCCTGAACCCCTCATTTCTGGCCCCACCCCACTCCCAGCCAGAGCTCTCATGCCCTCCCACATCCCAACCCCCTGCCCCAGTCCAGTGAAAATGAGCGAGTGAGTGAGGATGGGGGAGAGCAAGCAACAGAGGAAGGGGGGATGGAGTGAGTGGGGCTTCGGAGAAGGGGCAGGGCCTCAGGGAAGGGGCGGGACAGGGATGTTTGGTTTTCTGCAATTAGAAAGTTGGCAACCCTATGCTAAGCAGATGGTAGGAGTTCCACGATTTTCCACCATCCCCCTTCCTTTTTGATTTTCTGATGTTCCCCAAAATCAATGGGATTCTGGCCATTGATTCTTAGAACAGTCCCTGACATTTTGGAATTGATTGGATGCAGTGTCTAAAGTATCTGTATGTAATGCAATCAGACAGACAGACAAAAAAAATCCCATTATGTTGAGTGTAAGGCCTTTACCAACTTGGTCAACTACTGCAAAGTGGTAGCAGCGGCAGGGCTCTGGCTGTGCTTTAAAGAGCCTGGGGCTCCGACCCCTGTGGGGAGCCCTGGGCCCTTTAAAGCATCCCTAGGGCTCCCTGCAGCGGCCGGAGCCCCTGGGCCCTTTAAAGCACCCCCCCGAGCCCCGCTGCTGGAGCCCCGGGGTAGCGGCGGCAGGGCTCCAGACACACTTTAAAGGGCCCTGGGCTCCAGCTGCTACAGAGAACCCCTGGCCCTTTAAAGTGCCCCGACGAACCCCGCTGCCGGAGCCCCGGGGTAGCGGTGGCAGGGCTCTGGTGGTGATTTAAAGGGCCAGGAGCACCGCTGCTGTAGCGGCGGCCAGAGCCCGGTGCTCCCAGCTGCCTGTGCAGCTGGTAGCTCCAGGGGGTGATTTAAAGGCCTTAGGGCTCCCAGCCGCAGCCAGAGTGCTGGGGCCTTTAAATCTTGTATGGGTAACTGTATGGGTGCCACTTGTTCTGAAATGTGACTTTTATGTGAATGGGAAACAAACCATTTTTAAAATCTCCTTTGATTCTACAAATTATAATGATTCTTCTACATTATTATGACAATCTCTGCCTCACTCCGTCCTACAAAAATAACCTCAATGGAAGTCACACGAGAAAACTACGTTCAAGCATTTTAAGTTGTTACTGAGAGGCAGAAAATTTCCGGGTAAGGTTGAAATGCACCACACAGAATCACCAATTAGAAAAATTGGAGCACATACACTCTGCCTTAATGCATCCCTTTGTGTCTGGGTACAGAGCAGACTCAGGTATGCCTCCTCCATTAATTTATTGGTTTTCTTTAGTTATGCTCTTCTATCACAACCTTTGTTATTTTTTAATAAGTAATACACTCTATACAGGATGAACACAACAAAGTACTTCTCAACTCTGACATTTTACCTCCAAAGATTCAAAAATAAGCCTGCCTTGTGTATATCAATGCCATTAATTTTATGGGCATTTTTAAAGCCACCTCAAATGGTTTTATTAATACTCTCCAGATTATCATAGAATCATAGAAGATTAGGGTTGGAAGAGACCTCAGGAGGTCATCTAGTTCAGTTCCCTGCTCAAAGCAGGACCAACACCAACTAAATTATCCCAGCCAGGGCTTTGTCAGCTGGGCCTTAAAAACTTCGAAGGATGGAGATTCCACCACCTCCCTAGATAACTCATTCAAGTGCTTCACTGCCCTCCTAGTAAGAAAGTTTTTTCTAATATCCAATCTAAACCTCTCCCTCTGCAACTTGAGACCATTACTCTTTGTTTTGTCATCTGGTACCACTGAGAACAGTCTAGGTCCATCCTCTTTGGAACCCCCTGTCAGGTAGTTGAAGGCTGCTATCAAATCTCCCCTTACTCTTCTCTTCTGCAGACAAAACAAGCCCAGCTCCCGCAGCCTCTCCTCGTAAATCATGTGCCCCAGCCCCCTAATCATTTTTGTTGCCCTCCGCTGGACTCTTTCCAATTTGTCCACATCCTTTCTGTAGTGGGGGGCTCAAGACTGGACACAGTACTCCAGATGTGGCCTCATCAGTGCCCAATAGAGGGGAATAATCACTTCCCTAGATCTGCTGGCAACGCTCCTTCTAATGCAGCCCAATATGCCGTTAGCCTTCTTGACAACAAGGACACACTGCTGACTCATATCCAGCTTCTCATCCACTGTAATCCCCGGGTCCTTTTCTGCAGAACTGCTGCTTAGCCAGTCAGTCTCCAGCCTGTAGCGGAGCATGGGATTCTTCTGCCCAAAGTGCAGGAGTCTGCACTTGTCCTTGTTGAACCTCATCAGATTTCTTTTGGCCCAATCCTCTAATTTGTCTAGGTCACTCCGGACCCTATCTCTACCCTCCAGCATATCTACCTCCCCACCCCCATCTTAGTATCATCTGCGAACTTGCTGAGGGTGCAATCCATCCCATCTTCCAGATCATTAATAAAGATGTTGAACAAAACTGGTCCCAGGACTGACCCTTGAGGCACTCCGCTTGATACCGGCTGCCAACTAGACATCGAGCCATTGATCACTACCCGTTGAGCCCGACAATCTAGCCAGCTTTCTATCCACCTTATAGTCCACTCATCCAATCCATTCTTTTTTAACTTGCTGGCAAGAATACTGTGGGAGACTGTATCAAAAGCTTTGCTAAAGTCAAGATATATGATGTCCACTGCTTTCCCCATATCCACAGAGCCAGTTATCTCATCATAGAAGGCAATCAGGTTGGTCAGGCATGACTTGCCCTTGGTGAATCCATGTTGACTGTTCCTGATCACCTTCCTCTCCTCCAAGTGCTTCAAAATGGTTTCCTTGAGGACCTGCTCCATGATTTTTCCAGGGACTGAGGTGAGGCTGACCGGTCTGTAGTTCCCCAGGTTCTCCTTCTTCCCTTTTTTAAAGATGGGCACTATATTTGCCTTTTTTCAATCTTCCAGGACCTCCCCCGATCACCACGAGTTTTCAAAGATAATGGCCCATGGCTCTGCAATCACATCATCCAATTCCCTCAGCATCCTCAGATGCATTAGATCTGGACTCATGGACTTGTGCATGTCCAGCTTTTCTAAATAGTCCTTAACCTGTTCTTTCACCACTGAGGGCTGCTCACCTCCTTCCCATACTGTGTTGCCCAGGACAGCAGTGTGTGAGCTGACCTTGTCTGCTGCTTTAAACTTCAAAATATACAGTTACACTGCACTCCTGTAGCACCTGGCAAGCTGGAGTAATGGGGCACATATGCACAGTATCAAGCTCCCGTGAGCAAGTATGTAACTGCCTATCCATGTAGGCTCAGTGCTTTGCTTACATGGGGCCTGATTATGCAACTCTTACTCCTGTGAGAATAGTCCCATTGTGCGACTACAGCTCACATTGAATAAGTACTGTACCCCAGTAAGGGTTGCAAAACTGGAGACCGGCTTTCCATTTAGCAAGGTACTTGAAGACTCAATGGGACTACTCCTGTTCTTAACGTTAAGCATGTGCTTAAGTATGTCACTAAACTGAAGCAATCCCTTCAGGGGGGGAGGAATAGCTCAATGGTTTGAGCATTGGCCTGCTAAACCCAGGGTTATGGGTTCAATCCTTGAGGGGGCCATTTAGGGATCGGGGTAAAAATTGGGGATTGATCCTGCTTCAAGCAGGGGGTTGGACTAGATGACCTCCTGAGGTCCCTTCCAACCCTGATATTCTATGACAGTCCTCCTGGTATTAAAAGATGATCTTCTCATGGCAATCAGTAGAGTCCATATATCAGTGCATTCTACTCAGCTCCTCTCCAATTTTTTATATAGGAACTGCAACAAGGAGCTGCAGATCTGCTTGCCTGAGATAACTGGAGTAGCACTACAATTGCTCAAATTATTCCTTCTTAATAAGACCCATAGAATGGTGCTGGGCATCTGTTCCTCCTTTCCTGCAAAGTCCCACAGAAATCTATCCTATGCCTTATCTACAGGATACTACATGGACAGTTGGAGAGGACCTCTCCTGCCAGCAACATGCCGATGGTGTTCAGGAATGTTTCACATTTTCTACACATGCAATTTATGCCATCACCAGGATGTCACAAAGTCTTCACGAGATCAGATCCTGGATAAAGAGCCTCTGGGATGGAAATGCTGGTCAGAAAGGGGAAAATGCTACATAGAACTAACTAAATTGCTGCCTCATGTTCACCAAGATGGGGTCCTGCCAATCATTAGGCGGGCCAGACAATCAGGTAAAATCAGATGCCACTTTCTGTCCGCTTCCTCCCAGAAGAGGATTTGACCACTGTTCCATACATGCGAGACCTTCTGACTGGATTACTACATCTTGCACTCTAGTTGGTACTGAAGGTGTCAACAATGCAGAAGATCCAGCTGATGCAGAATGTGGACTCTTCGATGAGATGCATTTCCAAGAGCATAGCACCGTGTACTCTGAGTCCTCCACTGGCTCCCAGTCTGCTTCCTTTGCCAGTTCAAGGCCGTGATGAGGGCCGGATTAAGACCTTTAGAGGCCCTAAGCACTGAAAAATTATTGTGCCTCCCATATGGAATTCAAAATAAAAACAATTCTGTACTGTAAAATAAAATTTTATTTTTTGAAATGACACAAAACGTACATGTATGCTGAAATTAAAATAGCTTCTTTCTAGATTTTCTGATTGCAAAATTCTGGATAAGTTCATCGAAGCTGACTCGACATAGCATGTCCGCTTCCATACACAATAGGGAAAGTGAATCAAGTCTGTCCTGACACGTTGCTCTCTGAGGGTTTTTTATTCTTTTCAGCTGAGATGGTGAATACAGTAGCCATTCTCGAGTGTATTTCTCACCATTTGCTTTCATGCCGAAAAATATTTTTTGTGGACAATATCTTGTTTGCTTGCCATTGGTGAAAGTCTGACGTGATTTCTCAAATGGCCCAGTGTGGTGTTGACAGTCATTTGGTCCATGATCTATCCAGTAAGCTACATCATCGGTACTTAAATCAACCCACATACCAGGATCTTTTCTCCTATTATTTATAGCATAAGCAGGTTCAGTCTCTGACACATCCACACCTTCTAGAACAATGTCTGTTTTACCAGGAGTAGGATGATCTCAGTTACAGTCTCTGACACATCCACATGCTCTGGAATGGTGTTTGTTTCACCAATAGAACATGGGTCAGTCTCTGAAAAAACTACAGGTTTTGGAACGAGGTTTGTGCTACTGAGAGAAGATGTTGCTTCGGATGGATTCGCTTTGATGTCAGCTTTGGAAGATTTTGGAAAATTTCACTAGTTTTTTGTTTCCTTTCTTCTGCCAGTTTACATTTCTGTACTCCACTCAATTGGTTATGTTTCATTCTGTCCCTTATCTCAGTTATCTGAACTTAAAAAAAAAAATTACACAACATACACTATTTTTATGTGTATATATATATATATATATATAATATAAGAGATAGAAAAAACAAATCAAGTACATATAACTCAGAAGAATATATTAATAGTAAAACAAATTTATTGCAATACATGACAGGATCTGATTTCCTTGCATTATTTCGATCTATGTTAGTAGGACGCCCCCCGGTTAGGTGGGGATAAGTAATAGAAAGAGAACAGAAAAATGGGGAAAGAGTGTGTAGTGGAGTGTAAGAAAGTCTAACAAAGTTCTGATTTTTCCCATGATGACTACTTCGATGCTTTTTTTGAAATATCAAATATCAAATTTTTTCCAAAAAAAATTCTCATTTTTTTGGTGCCCCCTGCTTTGCTGGTGCCCTAAGCACGTGCTTAGTCTGCCTATTGGGTAATCCAGCCCTGGCTGTGATCTTCAAAGCCATCAGCAGGTCAGGATCTGGCTAAATCAGCAACTACATCTCCTTGCATGACCTTTCCAAGACAGCAGTGCTCCTGTGAGGCAATTTAGTTGACAAAATGCAAATTGAAATGCGTGAGATCCAGAGATGGGGTTTAGCTACAGAATAAGCTTCCAGAGTCTGACCACCTTTAAAGCACACAGTAAGACCTTTCTCATTGATAAAGCTTTCTCAACATAATGAGAATTATATAGAATACCCCAAGCAAAGTTCACTATAACTAGGGAGAGGAGACAAGTCTCAGTTACTATGGTGCTGGGTGCCAGTACAAAACTCCTGAGATAGATGGATAGAAGAACAAAAGACTCCAGGAAGCCAAGGTCACTATGTAGATATAATTTAACTGTGCAATGCTGAAACACTACAGCGATGGGTTCTGTAGAAAATAGTAAAATACAAAGATATAATTAGCAAAGTACCAGACCCAATGCATGCCTGGGTGTTGTAATGTCCTTCTCTATACTGATCTTCTCTGTAGTGTTAGAAAAGGCTGCATAGGCTCAGTGAAGCATCAGAGAAGGTCCCAGAGAACTGGATAGTCAATGAAGAAGGATCACAAAGGTCAGGGGTTTATTGTTAAGTGCTACAGGAAAATTTCATATTGACAAAAATGTCTGCAGGAGCACTGGAGATGCTCATGAAGAACAAGATGACATCAGAAAGGGCATGGGGGGGCAGCTTCAGAGCAGGTCAGCTACTGCCAAAAGGAGCATTGAAGAGAGCCATTAGGGAGGACCAGCTATAGGAATAATGGAGAGGGGTAGAGGTCCAAAAGGGTATTGACCACCAGTTGGTGACTGAATATTGGCGAGGTTACAGAAGTGGATGGGGAGGGGAGGAAAGGTAATGATGGGGCTGGAAGACTAAAGAGGACTCTGTATTTATTAAGAAGATTAAACCAAAGATTTCATGAATGGCTAAAAAGGGGCTAATTCTAACCAACAGGGTCTATACATCCTCATACCGTATAATCATGATTTAGTGCATAAATTATCCTCCATATAGATGCAGTGAAGCTGCCTTACTGCCAGCCACATTTCTAACATTTTGTTTTTTTATGCAATGTTTCAAGGTACTTATTTGTTTCACTTCCCCTGGCTCCAATAGCCTTGTATTTCCTGTAGCACAACTGCTGTGACAGTGACCACATACTCTGGGCAGCATTATATGTTTGACTAGCTTCCTACCATTCAAGTCCCACCAAATGTATTTTCTTCAGACTACACACAGCAAGATTCATAGCTGCTGTAACAAAGGAAGGGGAGGATGGGCTCAAGCTCCCTGAACACAGTGATACAGCCTGACATTCTGCTGTAGTTACTGGCAAACCTCCACGAGGCAAATTGTAGCTTTATTGTGCCCACAAGCACAAGAAACATATTAAATGCTGGTCCAGAGAAAACCATTCTTCTACCAAGGGGATAGTGAGTCTGTAAGAGAGCTGCTTCTGATTATACTGTATGGTCCAAATTTATCCCCTGATGTAACTCACTTATTGTCGATGGAGTTAGTTACACTTGGGATTTGGCCCTCTGCGTTATGTGGAAGAAGGAGACGAGAGGGTTGGCTTTTGGAATAAGGCACAGGACTGTGAGTCTGAAATTCAGTGTCCTATTACTAACTGCTGTTGGTTTACTATGTAATATGGATTTGTAAAGTTGATCAGAAAGATTTTGATTGCCTGGCCCCCCTTTCCCACATGCTCTGGAGAGTCTAGCACTAAGGCTAACCATATTTAACCCTTGCATTCAGGGGAACGCTAGGACCATATTGTAGCTGGCCCTGAACTGAGGTAAGGAGGGCACAGGGGACAGAGTAAAGAAGACACTCCCTTCCCCACACACACACAATTATACACCAATGCAAGGGGGAAGCACAATATGTAAGGGTTAATTTAATTTAATGCTGGTTCTAGCCGCTCCATTGAGGGCAGGGAGAGCTTGGCGCTATTGCTTTGCCCATTCTGCTCTCTTCGGTGACTGTATTCCACCAGCACTGCCCAGAGCTCCTGCAAGCATTGTGTCTGCTACAGAAAAGCAAGTAGTGCTGGCCAGAGAGGCAGCATAGCCAAGTGAATCCCCTTGAGCTTGGTGATAGCTAAGGGTCTGGCCCCATGGACTCAGTTTTCTCTCCTTTCTGTTTTCATGCCTGCCAGCTAACAGCATCATCCACTTATTGTGATGAACTTAAAGTTTAAAATTAAATACAACACACCAAACTGCTTGTTTTTTTATTTCCGTTCCACCATGTTACAAAATATGGAAAACAGCAGGAGTAGAAAGTACCTTATCCCCCTGACCTACCACAGTTCAGGAGCTCTCAACTATTCACTTAAGGGACTGCCAGCCCCTTAACACTTTTGAACAATGCCAAGATTGGGACCAAGAGAATAATGAAGATTTTAAACCTCTTCCTAAGCAGTTTGTAATCTCTAATATAATGGAGTTCAGTACTTGGAAACCTCAGAGAGATGACTCCTCACATGGAAGAGTTTTTAATAAAGCCATTAACTTTGCAAGTAAAGTGCGGGCCCCTCATGAGTGTCCTTACTCCCAATTAATGTTTTTGTTCCAACAGTATCTAAGGATATTTTTAAAAATATGCTGAGTCTGGATGTGCAACTGACAAGGAAAGTGAAGCATAGAAATGTGTTGAAATGAACAGCCACTTGCATTTCGAAAGTGTTTAACCTTACTCTGAAATTACACTTTATTAAATAATCCGTTCCTGATGGAGACATCAACATGTAATAGGCAGCTGCTGTGGGAATTCCTGCAGCCCTGTGAAATAAGAACAAAAATCTACCACACTTCTATAATTAATTTATTACCTTCCAGTTTTAAACACCTTTAAAATTCAGCATGGATCTCTTTCCGAGGATGATGATGTACAGTAGTTGCATTAACAACGAGGAGTCCTTGTGGCACCTGAGAGACGAACAAATTTATTTGGGCATAAGCTTTCGTGGGCTAAAACCCACTTCATTAGTTGCATGGAGTGAAAAATACAGTAAGCCGTATATATATTATAGCACATGAAAAGATAGGAGTTGCCTTACCAAGTGGTTGGTCAGTGCTAATGAGGCCAATTCAATCAAGGTGGAAGTGATCTTTTTGCAACAGTTGACAAAAAGGGGTGAATATCAACAGAGGGAAAATTACTTTTTGTAGTGCTAACGAGGCCAATTCAATCAAGGTGGACGTCACCTATTCCCAACAGTCGACAAGAAGGTGTGAGTATCAACAGAGGGAACAGTATCAACAGAAGGAAAATTACTTTTTGTAGTGATCCAGCCACTCCCAGGCTTTATTCAGGCCTAATTTGATGGTGTCCAGTTTGCAAATTAATTCCAGTTCTGCAGTTTCTCGTTGAAGTCTGTTTTTGAAGGTTTTTTTTGTTGAAGAATTGCCACTTTTAAGTCTGTTATTGAGTGTCCAGAGAGATTGAAGTGCTCTCCTACTGGTTTTTGAATGTTACAATTCTTGATGTCTGATTTGTGTCCATTTATTCTTTTGCATAGAGACTGTTCAGTTTGGCCAATGTACATGGCAGAGGGCATTGCTGGCACATGATGGCATATATCATATTGGTAGATGTGCAGGTGAACAAGCCCCTGATGGTGTGGCTGATGTGGTTAGGTCCTATGATGGTGTCCCTTGAATAGATATGTTTACTGAGTTGGCAACAGGGTTTGTTGCAGGGATTGGTTCCTGGGTTAGTGTTTTTGTTGTGTGGTGTGTAGTTGCTGGTGAGTATTTGCTTCCGGTTGTGGGGCTGTCTGTAAATCTGTGTTGCTAACAGTAGAAAGTTGTGGTTTAGAAGTATACGTTTATTGTCCTCTTTTGCAATGTGCTGCGTCTAACATAATAAGAATTTAAGAATGGCCATACTGGTCAGACCTTCTGACAGGAGCCAGCGCCAGATGCTTCAGAGGGAATGAACAGGATAGGGAAATTTATCAAGTGATCCAACCTCGGTCTTCCAGTCAGAGGTTCTAGTAGTTTTTAACTTCTCTAAAACTACATTCAGCAAATGTCATCTCTTGAGCTAAAAAATCTTTTTTCAAGCTGATTGAAAATGAAATTCAGAGTGATCACCTATTTTGCATGTAAAACTGAACTTCAGTTTAAGAATTGTACAAAAGAGACTGAAAAGACCTAAAACAAAATATAAGTGTCTTGCTTTGGATTTGTTCATGAAAATTTTATGCACATAATACTGAAAATGCACTTAATATGATTTTCACTCATCTATACTAAAGGGCCAATTTTCTCAGTTTCATTTTCTGTACTAGTTCTATACCTGTTATTGTTTTATTCTCAGGTAATTAACTACCTCCCTGTTTCGATTTGGCTTTTTTTTTTTAACACAAATCTTTTGTTGTGGAGAATGCATTGTTCAGGAGAGCTTATTCACTGTTTGCAGGGGTTTTTAAGGTTTGGGTTTTTATTCAGGACTGTGAAGCCTAGAAGCATAATAATGTCTGAGAGATACCAGTATTTTAATAACTTACAGAGATGGCTATAAAATTGAGCATAGCATAAATAATAATTACCTTGACAGTAAATTGCGCTGAGTGAATAAAACTATTGACATTCTTTCTGCCAATGAATCATTTGTATTTTCTTGGGCAAAAAGGAGGAAAATCACATTCCTGCTTCTGTATCCCATACCATGAAAATAAATTGTCAAGTTGCTATTTGTAGTGACATGTACAGGTCCTGATCCAAAGTAATCCAGAAAGTTTCATTCTTGGGTGTCTGCTATTCTTTATAAGAAGAACATCTGAAGTATGGGAAGGTCTGATGTCCAGTAGTTAGAATGGAGGAATGGGAGTTGGACTCCTGAGTTCTTGTCCTAGCTCTGATACTCACTTGGGTAAATCATTTAGGGTGGAATCCTGACTCAATTGAAGTCCATGGGAATTTTGCCATGATTTCACCCCAAATCTCTGTGCCTCAATATACTAACCTGTAAAATTGGTACCTGTTTCACAGGTGTGTTGGGATGATTAATATGTTAATATTTGTACAGTGCTTTGAAGATGCATATTAGATGTTTTCCATTGTGGAGTAATAGAGGAAGGGAAAAGGTAAAACTATAGGACTTCATATGTAACAGATCTAAGGGTCTGACAATTCAAACTACTGATCAGAAATTGTCTCACCTGTACTGAGCTAAGCTACTGCGAAGCCTTTCAGGGAAGTGATACAAAAAAAGACATAGAATATAATCCTGTGCTCCTTCACTGCTGTAAAAAGTGACCTGGCACATAAATAATTATTTGGATCTGCTTGTGATACCAACAATTCATTGTTTGTAAACGGAAAAAGAAAGAATTGGTAACATTGTAGGCTAGATTTAGCTTTCCTAAGAATGTATACATTGTAACACAAACTCAATTATTACTTGCTTTATTAAGGCGGTGCCAACCATTTGGTTTTGCTGCACTAACTTTTTTAATAAATACTTTCTTGGGCCCACTTTATGATACTCCCCTCATTTACACCAGTGTAAATCAGGAGCAGCACCACTGAAGTAGATGGAGTTACACTAGTGTGAAACCAATGTAAGTGAAAAGATATTTGGGGCCAGCATTTTTGTGATGTATTTCTGGAGCAATGAAGTGACTTGTACTTGTATTTATGCCAAAGACAATGGACCAGGTTCTCAGATTGTGTGAATTAGTGTAGTGAAATCAATGGAGTTACACTATTTGTGCCATGCAAAGATCGGGCCTGAAGTTTTCAATAAAATGCTAATCGTTTAAGCATAACATGAAAGAAGCCAAGGACTGGAATGGGGCTGAGAAGGTTTCCCCCTTTCCTGTCTCTTCTAAAAAGTGGAAATGATTAATTATGATATTTATGGTAGTCAAGAAGTTGGGAGGTTTGTCTCTCATGATATTCAGACAGCTGACAACTTGCTTCACATGTCTTCACTTTGAATTAACTTAACATGTCCACATGCAATATCAAATTAATGTAGTGTGAATATGCAGAAATCAAACATCCTCCTAGAACAACTGCTCCAGTTGTTGTATGCTGTACATATCAGGCCAGATCTTCAACCGGCATGAATCTGCATAACTCTGTTACTATGCTAATTCACAAAAGCTGAGTGTCACAGTTCAAGGCTAGTTGCACATCTGACCCCTTCAATGGGCTCTCCCTGGGTGCACCTCACCCAGGTTTTAGGCCATAAGCCTTTACTTCCTTGGGGTGGAATCTCACAGTTCTTCCACTTGTAGACTGGGTTCCCAGGCATGGGCAGCAGGTATAATAGGCCAAAGGAGGCTAAGCCTCCCCTGGCGCAGCCACCGACCCGCCGCAGGACGCCTAGGCTGTGTTGGCCGCACCTGTCCTCTGCCTCTTCCAGTCCCTGCTCCGCCCCTTCCCCAAGACCCTCGCCACTGCCTGGTGAGTCCCGCCTCTCCTCCACTCCAGCTCCCCCCTCCAGAGGTCCCACCACCTGCTGTGTCCCTTCTCTCCTCTGCCACCCGCCGCTCCCCGAGTCTCACCTTCCGCCCCTGGTCCCGTGCCAGAAACTTCTCCCCTCCTCCCCCACCTGCCACAGTCCTCCTCAGAAGCTGGTGGGGGCTCAGCTCTGGCCAGTGGCCTGGAGCTTAGGGCGCGGGCCGGCTCATGGCTCAAGGTAGCACCTGAGCCAGGGGTCAGGTTGGGCTGGCCCAGACCAGGGGTTGGGGCAGTTTGGCTGGTGCTCCTCTGGTCGTGGGGGGAGTGGAAGGGGCGGGGTAGGGGCAGGGCCTTGAGCAGAAGGGGTGGGGGTGGGGGCTTGCCTCCCCAGAGGGTGGCTTCACCCACCGCCCATGTTCCCAGGCTACAGCATCCTGTGTACCAACTATGATTGCTCAGTAGTCCTGACTGGACCAGCTGCTTGCAAGTCTTCCCTTCATGAGCTGTGAGCAGTGTGAATACAGAAACTCAACACAGCCTTTTCAAAACAAGTATTGTTTAATCTAAATAGCAGTTTTAACATAAACTATTTACACGCATAACTGTTTTACCCAAAGTTTAGGAACCTCTGGGAATTTGGGTTCAATCTGCTCCTTACCCCCCCCCCCACGATGCCCCCTCCCGCTCTCTCTCTCTGTCTTGCATTTACTTCATGGGCACCGGCTTTTATTAACTCCAAATTTATTTGTTTCAGTTTCCCACCTGATACCCCTCCCTCCTGGGGTCACCAGCCAGATAGCTGACCTTGGTTTGGTGGAGGTAAAACTTCAAAGGAATTAACACCTGCATTGTCCCTAACTACTGTTAATGGAGGACTATCAGAATGTATGCCCACTTTCCTGTCTATGTGTAAACCATCTCATGCCTGAATTAACCCCTAATAATCATATAACAAAAAGACCAACAATTAACAAACAGATGGGCATATAATATTCATCAAATCCTTCACACAAAGGAACTGGCTCATTGTCCTTTCTCTTCCAACATATTCTGTCACTCTTTGAAACTGACTACCTCCCTATGATAATACTACTGTCAATTACAACCACAAAGTGTCAGGTGTATTTTTGTAGACACTGGAAAATAATTTCAGATTACATATTATTTCATCACCATGTTAATCAAAATGGCATTTAATGGATGCAAGAGAGCAGAATGAAACTAGCAGTTTTCTAACAAAATTCAGGTGTATTGAATAAGAAAAGTCACTGGAATTTCCATTTAACATTTAGGATAATAGAACTTTTTGTCTTGGACTGACAGTGATTAAAAAGAAAAAATGAAACAATATAATATGTGTGGGAAGCCTCTGTGAAATTTTTTCAAGAACAGTTGATCCTTACCTAAAGATAACCCTCATAATTCTAGAAAGGTCAGTGTTTGAATGGATTATCTGATGCACACATAAATGTTGACTATGACTTTTCCCCAATATGACTGAAGTGGTGCAGCTATTGCACGTGGGATTTGGTGTTTTTGTTTTGTTTTGTTTTTCTTCGGTCTTCGATATTCCTTTATTTCCCTTCTGTGCCCATTTAAAGTTGTCCTGCATCCAACACACACATGCACACGCACACATGTACTGATGTGTAAACACTGCTAGAGTACCTTTGTCTGTGCCAGTAATGCATGTGTATGAGATTTGCTTTTGTGTAAATTACATAGAGAGGGTCATGCTGTCTGAGTTTCTTTGAAGTTCCAGGGAGCAAACCATTTGAAAATAGGATCTTTGCTATTAGACATGAGGCTGAGTCAAGACACCTGCACTTGCTCAACTCTGAACTGTATGTATGTGAAGCAAAAAAATAAAAAGAAAAGACTGCAACTTTATAAAAACGTATTGCAAAAAGTAAACAAGGGAGGCTTGGGTAAGGGTATTAACTAAGAAAGCTATGAACTGGCAGACAGCCAAAAAGATGAAGTGGAAAACTGTTAGGATTTTCTCTGCTCATAAGCACTGTAAATGGCTAGACTAATTTATTTATTTGAAATTTGTCCCTTACTCCTTGCAAGCCACAGAGAAAAGATGGGCCTTGCAGTGTGCCCTCAGTTTAACAAACTTGGCCTGTCATACAGCAAGGCCCTGCTTCAAGAAAGTATCCCTGTTTAGGGCAGCACTTAAGCACATGCCCTAGTCACATTGGGTTCAACTGGGCTTACATACATGCTTAAATGCTGTCCTGCGTATGGATGGCACAAGCACACAGTTTAGGTTATGTCTGCACTACAAGCAGCTACAGCGGCACAATACAAAGTTGCAGCTGTAGCGCCGTGGTGTAGATGCTTCCTGCATCAATGGAAGGGGTTCTTCCCTTGATGTAGTTAATTCACCTCTTCGAAAGGTAGCAGCTAACATGACAGAAGAATTCTTCCACTGAACTAACTGAATCTCCAGTGTGGATTAGGTTGACCTAACTATATGCACCGGGTGTAAAACTGTTCATAGCCCTGAGCTCTGTATCTCGGTTGATCTAATTTTTAGGTGTAGACCAGGCCGAAATTCTTTGCTGAATCTGGGCCCAATGCGAGGCATAATATAATTTCATTTGAACAGCAATGAGTACTCTATCAAAGCAAGATAATGTTTGTAATATTCCTTTGACCATATATTCCAACCTGCCTCCTCTTAGTTTCCTATATTAGCTAGCCAGAGAGCTGCAGGAGCTCTAAGCTTTTAATAACACAAAATTGTCAATAAGAATGTTTTGCTAAAACCCACTCTGGAAATTAAGTAAGTGTAATTGTGACATGTGTGTGCTGGTACGGTAAACCGGGTGTAATGGTGTGAGAGACGCTCTGAGGGTCATTAGTAAGTAGCAATGTGAAGTATGTACTCCTTAGACACAGTTTTCTGTGTGAATCAGTAATGAAATAGTCAGGATTTTGTATTTGGTGGACTTCAGTTTTACTGTGACTATTACAACATCTCCATATCTCTTTGCAATGTCTTTATGAAGTTGTAATGAGCGTTTTTGTTTCAAGGGCAATGCTACCCTATTTTGTGATGCAACTCAACAAAGAAACGTCTTTTTTAATACAAACAAATACTGAAGAACTAGTACAAATATTTTGTAATTGGTGAACTGTCCATGATTTAATGGAGCCCTCATTATACCCTCCATGCCTCTTCCTAGTATAATACTGTAGGATAGACTGTAATAATTGTTTCATGAACTGGTAATTAGTTTTCAGTTTGCTTACCAGATGCCATAAAGGAAAATTTTCTTCTTGTCACCTCATACCACTGCCCCTGACCTGTGATCCCACTTCAGCAGTCTGTCCCTATTCTGCAAAGCACTTAAACACATGCTTAACTTTAGGCAGATGCCTAAGTCCTTTTGACTTCAGTGCGACTTAAGCACATGCTTAAGTGTTTGCTGAATTGGGGCCTGTATGCACAATGCTGCTCCCCGCTTCCATCCTAGGAACAGTTGATGAAGAATGGTGTGACGTTGGCAGGTGATCTGGAAACCAGAAGTAGCTTGAACTTAATATCTGCATTTTTAAGAGCAACGGAAGGACAATTTAAACAAAAAGTTTATCACTACTTTTATTGGTAATGTTAATTGAACCTGAAACCTGGAATTCTTATTAACATATAGGGATGCATTCTGGTGTCATTCTGGATTTCTCTATCAGAATGCAGTCATTGGCTCCTTGTGTGACATTGGCCATGTCACTTCACCCCAACTGATCTCTATTCAAGACACCACGTAAGTCCCATTGATTTCAAAGTTTAGCATGTGTTTAAGCACCTGATTAAATTCTTTCCTGAACTGGAGCTTGTATTTCTATGTCCTCATTTGTAAAATGAGGATGATAATGCATGTCTTTGCATGTGAAGGTCTGAAATTGTTTTACAAAGTATTACTATTAATTTTATTTTCTTTTTCTCTCTTTTTTTTTTTAATGTAATACTCATTGTAAAGTTAACATTTGATCGGAAACGTTTTGGTTGTACTTTTTACTAGTTTTTTGCTTTTACAGACAACCAGCAGACTCCCACTACCCCTGCCTCCTAAAAACTATTTTATTATATTTTAGCCTAGAAAACAATTCTGACAGTATTAGTCACAATATTGCAATGCATTGGATGCGTTGGCCACATTAGTCATATCATGTTGTATTGTATCTGATAATGTTCCATAATGTGACTTCCTGTGTGCCTGATTCAATGTATCATCCAGGGAATCTGAACATAAAAATCTTTTTCTATAAATGAGGATTAAAAAAAATCTTATTTTGAAAAATACAGAAGAAGCTTTATATTTCTTTCATAGATTTTCAATTATTATTTGAGTGTACTGTTACCAGCAATACTTTTTTTCTTCTTCTTCCAGAGAAAAGGGCTGTAAGTAGCTAAGATCCAGCAAATTCTTCTGCGTCCTTCATTAACTTTATTGCCTCCACATCTTTAAGTATTTAAGTGCTGTCATTCATTCATTCAGATTTTGATAAATACAGATTTGAGACATCATCTGATTTGGCTTCTTATTTTAAAATGCATTCACTTACTAGGAACAGCCAGGATTGAGTTTTCTGATCAGCTAGGGTTCTTCAGAGATATCTTGCCAATAACTCATTTGCCTTGGGTTGGACAAATACTAGAATTCCACTTCCTGGGGAAAAAAGCCATCAGTTCAGCTCTTCATCACTGTATGACAACATTCCTATCTCCTTCCAGAAAACGCTTTCCTTTTGGGTAGGACCTATCATTCAAGATGGCTGCAAGCACTAGTTTGGAAGTTCCATAGATATACATGACTTGTCAGTTGGCCAGCTGCATTAAGAAGTACCCAGAATCTATCCAGACTATTTCTGCCAAACTCTAGATGTACTGTATCAGTGTATAACCGCGACCAGTTACTGTTTTCACCTGTGGTTCTTCGGTGAATTCAATAGTATAGATAAGTTACAATAAACTATATAAGTTGCAAGCAGTTGGCCAATATTAACATTCATAAAATGCAGAGCAGTATTTTAAAATAGAGCTAGTGTTGGCAGCAGGCTTATTTATAAATGATGAAATATTAAAATCCATATAAATCCTGTGGATTGAACATGGTAGTGATAAATGTGCACTGTAGTTATGGCGAGTGGCTAGTAACAATCAATCCATTATATCATTGATTGGTCTTGCATTTACCACTAATGCCTTAATGGCCATTCCCACTGTAGCCCTGGTCTCTACATTAGTTATGAATGGGCAGCCTGCTCCCTTTCTCCCATTCATGTGTGTGCACGCTCACTAGAGTGGAGTTTTGGCTGATCCAAGCCTCAGTCTCATGCACGCTGGCAATTTTAGGATTAGCAGCTCCCCAACTTCCTTTATGGCTAAGAGCCTGCTTAATTGAATGGGAGGCAGGCAACTATGAAGCACACAGTTCTGACCACTAGTTCATCAAACTAAGCGACGGGACAAAAAGCTTATACATTCTGGTGATTTGTTAGTTGCTTGAAAATATCGAGGCGCACTATACTATGTGAACAATATGTCCTGCTAGCTTCTTCTACCGAGTCCACAATACATCTGTATTCTCAACTCTCTGCTTGTACCTTGTAACACCTCTGACATACAGAGAATAATGGATTGCTGCTGGGGGTGCATTTTAGAAATAACTTTATTAAGGCTTTTTGACAAACCACAAGAGCACAGAAATCCTTTCAGGTCTCCCCTGGATTCTCCTCAACTCATCCATCAACCCCTACAGAACAGCAACATAATTTATCCTGCTTTCCTTCTCTTTGCCATGGAATCTACTTATGTCAGAATACCATGGGCAAATATAGGTCAGATGAATCCCTGGTACCATATCCCTGTCCAAGGAAAGCAAGGGGCTGGTAGAGAAGAGCAAGTAGCAATGCAGAGTCAAGGGGTCTTGCAGATCCCTGCAATCTGTAGGTTTAGAAGTGGGGCACATCCTGTTGCTAGCACATAGTGTGGAGGGAGGGAAACTTTGCACCTAGTGGAAGAATTATTTGCAAATTCATGAGTACAAACTGGAAACTCCCCAAGTTTTCCCATGAGGATGAGTGCTTATTTTTCCCACTTAGAGGAGCAGCAGGATTATTATCTCTGTTTTAAGGTTTGTTCCTCCTTGCCTGACCCCCTTTTGTTGTCTCCTAGGCTAAGGCTGGCTGGAAAACAAGAATTCTTGTTTGCAAAAAAAATTTGAGAGTTCAGAAATTGCTTTTGTTCCACACTGGAACAAAACTTAAGACTTTTCACATTCTTCACAAAAAACAAACCACCACTAACAAAATATGAGAGAGAGAGCCCCATCCCACCAGAATAGCCAATAGATGGGATACTCACCTGGGATGTGGAGGCCCTACATGTCCCTGTTCTGGTCCAATAAATATTTAAGAAGCTCTGACTTCTCTCTCTCTCTCTCTCTCTCTCAATTTTTTTAAAACAATTTTTACTTTACTACCACTACCAGAACCACCTGAAATGCCATCCTGGACTTGAGAAACCACCTGGATGAAAATTTTGTTGAATCTGATATGTTTCCATGAAAAGTTTTTCATCAAAAAATTCCCAACCAGCTGTACTCCTAGCCTTCTATTCTGTCTTTGTCTGATGAAGACTTTGCATGGCAGGGACCATGCCTTTTTATTTTTTATCTCTGTTAAAGCATCACACAGAGATATGCTACTATATAAACATACATGAATATTGCAGTAGAACCAGAAAAAGTTTCAAAGCTATGCTTGCATAATAACCGTGGACACATCCAGTGTGTCCCCTAACAGTTATGTCCAGATTTTCCAAAGAGCTCAACTGCCAATACTCCCCATTTAGACACCTAAATAAGATGGTGAGATTTTCAGAAGCGTTAAGCCCCCTATAGCTTCCATTGTCCTCAATGACAGCTGAAAATCTGGCCACTTTATTTAAGTGCCTAAATGGGAGCTGAGCTGTTCGGAATATCTGGATCTTTACTTAGCAGAGATACATCGCAAGAATTTTTTTTTAGCCAAAATAGAAGGTTAAAGTTGAGTCTTATTCAGGTAAATGAGCTCTTGAAGTTAATACTTCAGTGCATGAAATTGCTGCAGCCAGCTGCAAGACGTGTAACAGTTCTTTTAAATCATCACTGCTGTCAGTTTGAAAATGCCATGGTGTAAAGTTTACAAGCCCTTTCTGTTCGAAAGTCAAGCACTAGAGCTACTCTACTTAAGGGACTGTCAGCACTCTGTTCCATTATCAGTCTTTTCCTGTAGCATTAGAAGGATATTAATATCCAAGCTGTTTTGAATCATATTGCATTGAAATTGCTACACAGATTGTCAGCAGAGATGGAGTTTATATTTATTGTTTACAAAACAAAGTCCAACCACTTTTGATCTAGTGCTTGATTTTAAAATATAAAATTCTCAGAGTTGCAGGTGCTTTCCTGCCTTCTAGATTAAAATCAGTTACAATATGTCAGATGACACACTGCAGTCAGCTGGAAAATGAAATGTAGTCATAGATTTGGTGTTTGGAAATCATCCAGACATTCAGATTTGAAAACACTCTCAGCAGAAACCTTGTAAATGCATTGTGAACCTTGATAGGTGCAGTACTTACTCCTTGTTTTTCATGGTAGCATATCCTGGATATTTCAGACTGCATCATGGAACATCTTGATGCTGCTATAATCCAAGATAATAAATAAGAAAATAAACTGTTTGTTTATTTGATGAAACTGGCCTTACCCGTAACCTTATTATGTAATTACCAGCCCTGTATGACTATGTAAGACTGTGCTTTCTGTGTAACAAACCTTGGCATATTTACTTTCACAATGGTCGGTAATAAGTAGTAATGTTTTATTGAAATCACTGGAATGTTTGATTTCAATGGAACTTTGTATAACAGTACATAATACAGAGTGCTAGCATACTAGTCATGCTGCTACAGAAAAAAGCATCCATTGTAGGAGTACTTAGTAAAGGACCTGGAAATAATAACAATTCTAGACTGAGATAACTGTGAACAACTTATCTGTCCCTTCCATCCTATTGCCATCTCCTGACTCACACCTGCACATGCAGCCCCAAATCTTTATGTGGACAGACCCGTTGTGCCCGTGCAGAGCTTCATGAAATTGGATGGGGCAGACAATATGGAATAGTCCTAGGACTGTATATCCTCTTGTCCAGTCTGGTTTTCACAGACAAACTGTCTTCTTTATTTATGTTGCATTTTCTGATGGGAATGGAGAAAGATATTTTGTAAGGGATCAAATTTGTGAATTTTGGTAAAGATCACAAGCTTTATGTGCAAATATAAATTTAAAAACCTGTGATTTTGCCATTCTAGGAATTCACCTAGAGAGAATACTATACAGTTATAACAAAAAACTGCATAAAAGGACACTGGACTACAAGAATAATTGAGTTGCTGGTGCATCTTATGGGATAATCTTCTTTCAGCAGTTTGGGTAGGTGTCTCTCTACATGTTGTTTTACTCAGTCCCATTAAAATGAATAGAGTACTGCACCATTGATTTCAATGACATTTTATGTAGCAAGAAGAATATGCAATAATATTACAAAGACACTGTCTACTAAAGAAAAAGAGAGTTGTTTGTGTGTCACACATGACTCGGCAGAGCCCAGATTTCATAACTGGTTCAGACAACAGCTCATTTGGGGATTGCTCCTGCTCCCACTAAAGTCAGGTCTTTAGTAAGGCAGCTCGCTATACATTTGGGGTTGGGAATGTTTACTTCTTTTCAATGGTTGGTACTGAACAGAAACTGCAACTCTTCCGTGGTGAAAGGAGCCCTTTAACAATTAATTTGAAATAAGTATTTAATTTTAATCAGTGTTTAAATTAATGTAATGTTACATAATTTAAAATAATTTCTTGAGTCCTAGCTCAAACACATTAACCAATTAAAAACATACTAAATTGAAATGGTTCACTCAAATTTAAAACACCACCATTCCATCCCATAGTTATTCTTGGGACAGGGAAGCAGCAAGGTTATTGCTGGGCAGAGGAGACCCTCCCTCGTTGTCTCTTCTTATTACAAAATCTCCCAGTTTTGCCTCTATCCCCTATTTCCTTCCCTCCCATCCCTTTGTTGAGATAAGGAGATTATTTCTCTTTTCCCCCACTCCTCCAGCCCACCTGACCTCCCTTATCTGGTGGTCTGGCCTTTTCCCACAGCAGACCAGTGGAGAGTACTCTGCTCTCCAAAAGCAATCCCTTTCCAAAATATAGAAACCTTTGAATCTAGAAATCTAGGCTGATGATCTCTTGACAGCAGCCTTTCTCCTGAGCTTCCTTCCTGTTTCTGGCTGAGCCAGAAATAATATGAAAACAGTTTTACTCTTGGTATTTTGGCCTTTCCATTAAATTAACCAAGAGTTAGTTCAGGTTCTGTTCATATTTTCATGTCAATACTTATTTTACGTGACCTGATCTGCCCTTCCCTAGTTAAATCACCTGTTATGTGATAACAGTGACATTTCATGGGACAAATTTTTAAAGTTATTTAGGCACCTAAATATGCAGATAGGAAGGTTTTGGCACTTTTGAAAATCTCACTGTGTGCCCATCTGCATCTTTAAGTTCCTAAATACCATTACAGATCAGGCACAAATACAAAAAGGAGACTGCATTTAAAACAGTAGGATCTAACCTAGAAAAAGTAATAACTGACATTCTTTCCTTAACTCTTAAATATAACCATTTGTATCGTCTCCTGTTTTTGCAGGTCAAATATTACATATTACCTCTTGCATATGCAGCATTGCCAACTCTTGTGGTCTTAACACAAGTCTCACACTATTTGGTTGTTTTCTTAAAGTTACAGCTCCTGATTTCATGGGATTACATGAGATTCTCAGCTTTCATTTCAAAACAATCAGAACATTTCCAGTCCTCGTGGTTTTGAAGAAAAGTTTGAAAATGTGATCCAAGTGCTGTCCTAAAGGCTCAGAAGGCAAATAAAAAAGAACCCTAAATTTCATTTAAAAAAACTCATGATTTTGCAAGCCACATCTGACTCATGATTTTTGAGCACTTGGTTTTGGTATAGGACATCATCCGAGATCAGTGCATGGACTAAAAAGTATATGCTGCTGGTGCTGAAATGCACAGTCACACTGGGCAAGTTCAGGGCAAAATAGCAGCTTTAACTCTGAATGTCATTGTGTTTGGCCTTTTACGTTTCATTCTGTCATTTGAACATAAGGAAAATGGGCTGTTGGTAGTTTGGGGGGTTTTTTGGTCTGTTTGTTTAATTGTTTTAATAGTATAGAACTCAAAATAGCACAGGCCTGATTTACAATAGAATAACATTAAGGGACTTATTCACAGAATTATAAGCCATAAGCGTGAGAAAATTGCATAATTTAAGAACATAATAACTGTAATCATTGGAACATCAAAGGTCACCAGGTCCATCAGTACTGTTTCTTCATTCCCCTCACTTCCATCCCTCTGCATGAACAGTATCACTTTATCCAGTCCCTCATTAAAGCATCTGCCCTCTCTCTCAAACATAAGTTAATGCATTGTTCCTTTTTCTTAATTGCATAACACACTCAGTTTACCTAAAGGTCTTCATTTTTAATCCATGTTGTAATGTATCAATCCTTGCTTCTGTGGTCACTTTGTTTTTAATCTGAAGATTTTTAGAAGTATGAAGTTGTTCCTTGAGATCAATATTGATTTTTTTAAACTTTCTCTAATAAATTATTGCTTAGTGAGCTATGAAGCCCTATCATAACAGAAAGAAGTTTTCTTTCTTTCTTAACTATACTATAGCTCAACTATACTAAGCATGTCAAATAAATTGCTGTGTTTTATGTGTGTGCACATAAACATAGGGATCAAACATAGATCTCCAGAGTCTCAAGTCAGCCTCATATCCACTAGCTCATCCTTCTTACCTAGAAATGGTTTTTGTCTGGAACCCGGGCTGTCTATGAATTTGAAACATACTGCTTTGTTTTTCATTATTCTGAAAATCCATACCTCCTCAAAATAGTTGAACAGAGAATGTTATGAAAGCACCAACCAATCTTGATTAGCTGATGTAGTGATGTTGTTCCAGGACAATATCACCCTGTGAGTGGCATTTCTGCATCTGATGTCAAACCATGCACTTCTTCCAAGTTCCAAATAGACCTGAGCGGGTAAAGCTGGTGTTTAGAAGGAACTCACTAGACACGTTATTTTTCTGCAGCCTCTAACTCTAATAATCATAGTAATGCAATATCCATTGCTTTATACTATAAACTTTTTTCTGTTCAACTCACCACACTATTTATCTTTTTTACTGCATCTGCACCTGAACATTTTACCTAAAGCTTTAGGGATTTTCTGAAAATTTTCTCACATATATTCTAAATAGTCAACATCAGCTCCCCTCTTTTAGTTCTTTGCTCCAAGATTCATTCCATATGAACAAACTGAATATCTTTGTGTGAGTCCTAAATTCTTCTGAATTTGGTTGCATTGTTCACTATATGCGAGGCATCTTAATTTAGCATCATTCTACCACTTAGAAACATAAATATACAGGTTTATTTGGGAGAAACAGGGAGTAGCTAGGCTCTGTCTCTGCCTTGGAATCGCTGACTCCTTGGTGCCATAACCAGATGGGCATAAATTAGAGCAGTTCTCAGACTGTCTTATTCTCATGATCAGCCCAGTCCTTGGCTGGCTCCAGACCAGAGCGTATGCATGCATACGTGTCTGTAAATCTACCGTAAAGCCGCCTTTGCCTCACCCCCAATCTTTCCTGAGCTGCTCAGACTCACCCAGGATCAGGAGCACAGTTAGTATATATTATTTGTATTGAGGAAGTGCCAAAATGCCCCAACCAGGATCAGGGTGTTAGGTATTGGACAACCAGCTTGGAAGATGCAGTCCCTGCCCTGAAGAACTTACAGTACAATCTACTTTAAGACTAAATATAAAAAACATGAGTATGATAAACAATAGGAAAGAAGGGGAGGGAGGAGAAGGTAACAGTAATAAATTCATGCAGTTACATAGCCTAATTATGTTCATAAGGCCATGAAGAGGGTTAGCAAGGAGGCTGGGAGGGAGGTTGTTTTCCATATGCAGTTGATACCCAGCTGTATGCCTCTGTCTTGTCCAATGCTCATTATGCTATTCTGTGCCTCAATCAGTGTCTAGTTAAGACTGGGGCATTCATGAGAATAAGCTGGCTAAAATGCAACCCAGGCAAGACTGAGGTCACAATGGCAGGTTGGAGGAAGCAGCTGGAGGAGATAATATTGGCCCATTGACTGAATGCTGTGTCTGCCATTAATTACTAGGGTTTGCAACTTAACAGTAATTTTAGACATCCAGCTGCAGTTTGACAATCACACTGCACCAGTAACCTAGTCCATTTTTTACCATTTGAATATGACTAGTAGGCTGCAATCTTTTCTTTTGGATGTAAACTTTGCTACTTGAGGCATTTGTTACCTCAAAACTAGGCTATTGTAATGTGTTCTGCATGGGGCTACACCTTAAAACCATTCAGAGACTGAAGCTGGTGCAGAATGCAGCAGCTCACTCTGAGAGAGGTATTTCTCGGGAAGCACGTGATAACCATGCTCTGGGATCTGCACTGGCTGACCATTGTTTTCCAGCTGGAGTGTAAGGTGTTGGTTATGACCTACAAGCAGCTAAAGGGCCTGAGACCCGCCCCCGTGGAGGATCACCTCTCTTCTCTTGGCATTCTGTCACAGCTGCATAGGCACCTTTTTAGTTATTTTAAATCTAAATAAAATTTAATGAATAACTATGCACAGAGGAGATTGGTTCCAAATCACTTACAAGTTTGTGTGTGTTGTTCAATACAAATAAATATCAGCTATCACAAGCTGCACTTCAGACTACCTGTCATTATTCGGCTAATTTCGTGGAGATTACAGAATAAAGTCTTGAAGAAGGATTGAAAATAAGAGAGGGTAGAGGCTTTACAGTCTAGACGTGGGAATCACCGACATCACAAGGATGACGCATAATCAGAAAGAAGAGATAAAATAGAAAATGTATCTGAGGTACTATTCTTGCTTCAAGCGAATTTGGGGGATTTGATGTGGATAAAGTAATGTGTGAGAGTGGTGCAGGTCACAGATCAATCTTGTTATTAATTGAATCTTCAGCAGCCATTGTCTGAATATTCAATCATTCTCCTCGTTTAAGTTATTATCTGTTGGAAAGTGAAGTGGATTGGACACCCTGATGGCAAGATATTTGTCCTTTAACTACAGCCATAGTGAACTTCTCACCTTGATTGTGAATTCTGTCAGACAAGAACTAGAAGGCTCTCTTTCTGCTGCAAATACACTCCATGTGATGAAAAATCTAAGACCTTACACTGGAGTTTTTTGCACTGGAATAAATACGGTGATTTAACTAAAACAGTGCAAACCTCTAGTGAAGATGTGCTGCGTCCATATAAAAAGTGATTCCATGAGCGCAGTTTATCTTGGTGTCAAACCCTCATCCAAGGCATTTTTTACTCCAGTGCAGTGTCTTCATAAGGGGTTTGCAGGGGTATAGCTACATCAGTGTAGCTATGAATGTGTCAAAATCTCCAGTGTAAACAAGGCCTTCAAAGACCCTGCTTTCTGCCACAAAGGAAGCAGATTCCTTTTGAAAGGTATGGTGGTGTTAATTGGTTTATATGCACCTGATACATGTATTCACTTTAAAAGGATAACCTCCTTACATAAATTTAAAGAGGTTGTTTGAAATAGTGGAACACTATTTGAAATCCATCTTTGCAAATTAGGAGGAAATTGAAAAGGGTTAATGTATTTGATTAAATACATTGTGTCCTAGAAATATAATTGAAAAATGTTGTCTGTTTGAACTGTCAGATGAGGTGATCCTCAATAAACAACATGTTAATGAAGACTTCTAACTCCTAGTCTGATAAAGCCATCAGAGATGTATAAACAGAAGATCTTCAGTTACACAAAGAGCTGCTAGTTATGAATCAGATTGTGAACCCATTACTTGTACTGGTGAGCAATTACTCATTTAGAGAGTTCCAGTGAAGTCCCAACATGAGTAAAGGGTTCACATATCTAGCACTGTGGAGGTACACCTTTCTCGAACATTGGCTATGACAAAGGAAGAAGCTGATACAATGCTTTTGGAGTGAGGGAGAGAAGCCAACCTTAATATACAATTGGTCCCCAGAAGCCAGGCCATAGCTAGTGATGCTTATCAGCTGGTTGAAAAATCCAATTTTATTTCTGTGAAACAATTCAGATGAAGCAAATTCATTCAAAATGTTTTCTGAAAAATATAATTTTTATGAAAAAATTCAAAACAAAATAAAAATGTGTGTTTCATATTGAAGTGACTTTTTGCTTCATTCAAGTGCTCAAAAACCCAAATGAAATAAAAATGTCAATTTGAATACAAAATATTTGTTTTAATTTTGAATTGAAGTTTTGTTTCACAATTAAACAATGTTCATTTTTACAAAATTCTTCATTCAAAAATCAAAACAATTGAAATCTTTTAATGAAACTGCATTTTTCAATACAAAATTGTTGAAAATTTTTGATCAGCTTTAATACTCATCACAGTGGTTTTAGCCTACTTATTATTATACTCCACTTTACTTTATTATCTGTGATTATTCTCTTAATTTTCAATCCCATGCCAAATCTACTTATCTTTATTCAGGATAACTAGAGTCAGTAGCAGAAAATATTTGTTTGGAGATGATGAATATTCTCAGATGCTCATGAGGGAAGGAAACTGAGATCTGACATTCAGTAAGGTGGAAACAGAACAGAAGAAATCTGAGCAGACAAGCAAAGTAAATGGACTGCAAGACTCCTCCCCAAAAGTTGGTGTACGGCTGGTGTGGGCATGTAGAAAACAGGAAGACCTGCTAGTTTGGGTTACATTCCCCATTCCATCAAAGAAATCAGAATTTTTCAATTGCTAGACCTTTAGCAAGATGCCTGTTGTATCAACCAGGCACAGTACTAACAAGCTTCAACAGGACTTTATTTTAAAAGTGGAAACCTCTTACCAAGCTGCTGCTGCACCCTCTGTAGCTCTCTCCAGCCTCTCAACTCCTCCCCCCTCCTTCCTGTTTCCTGTCGTTTCAGACTCCCAACAGCCAATGCTCCCACTTCTAATAATTGCAAGCAACATCTAAACACCACATTCCCTCCTCTCTTAAGACACGCTCCCAATTAAAATAAACATTATTGTTCTAAGCACAGGAACAAATATGAAACAAGACACTATACTGTTGGCAGAAATATTACACTGAAAACACTATAGAGACTACATAACATAGTCTCTAGTCCAGACAGGTGGTCATCTGGGTCTGACAGGCCGTCTCTCAAGCCCCGGTTCCAGTGCAATGTCTTGTTGTGTTGATACTACGGTGAAATCATCCCTTGCAGACTAGGTGTTGGCATAATCTCCTCTTGGTGCACAGGCAGGTGCAAGATAAGAAGCATTCCATACCTTCCCATCAGAAAGTCGATAGGTGTAAGGTCCCTTCTTCTCTGTGATTTTAAGAGGAGCTGTGAATTTATGGTCCCCTTTGTGTAAAATTCCAGGTTTTCGTATTCTAACAAAGGAACCACACTCAAACTTTGTTTCCTTAGCACCCCACCGCTTTTCTGTGAAAGCTTTAGACTTTGCTTGGTTCTGTTCAACTGTTTTTCTCACATCATCCTCGTTCGGAGCATCAGGTCGTGCCTTTAACAATCCAGCAATGTTCAGTTTAGTATTCATCTGTTTTCCATGCAGTAACTCTGCGGGTGATCTTTGCGTTGTGGCATGTCGTGTAGCCCGGTATGCTTGCAAGAAATCAGTAGTGAAGGTATACACAATCGCCCTTCCAGTTTAGCCGTTTGCAAACTCTCTTTCAAACCTCTGTTAAACCGTTCGATTTCCCCTTTGGCTCGAGGGTAATATAGGGATGACCTTCTGTGTAAAATGTTCCTCTGTGGTAGAAAAGTTTCAAACTCCAGGGAAGTAAATTGACTACCATTATGTGAAACCAGTTCTTTGGGGTTACCTTCCCTGCTAAAAACTGAAGAGAGGAACTTAATTATTGTAGCAGAAGAGATTTGCGATGTAAACGCTACCTCAGGCCATTTACTGAAATAGTCTATTAAAGTGATGGCATAATGGCAGTCAATTGGAGCAGTATCAAAGGGTCCTACAATGTCAATCACTACTTTTTCCCATGGAGATTCAGGAAGAGGAACAGGCTGTAATGGAGGAGTACATGCTGTCTTATCATGCATTTGGCAAGTGACACAGGATTTTATGAGTGCTTCAGTTTGAGAGTCCATCCCTGGCCACTAGTACAGATCCCATAGTTGTTGTTTGGTTCAGACAGTTACTCGATGAATATCGTGTGCCAGGTGTATGAGTTTTGACTACAATTCTTCTGGCACAAGGAGCCGGTGTGTACCTCGTAGCACACAGCCATCAAACAAGAAAGTTCATCCCGAACTCTAAAATAAGGCAGCAAAACTGGGTCAAGGTTTTTAGGGTGACTGGGCCATCTCTTTGTCAGAAATTCCCATAGTTTTTGTTGAATTGGACATGCTGAACAAGCAGCTTGAAATTGTTCTTGTAATTGCAGTGAGAGTGCTTGTAATAAGCGCAATGACTACATCCTCATCCTCCGGTGGACCATCTGGTGAAGGCAAAGGCAGGCGAGAAAGGCAATCAGCGACCTCATTTTGGTTTCCAGGCTTATATTCCAGTTCATAATTGAAAGAGAGTAGTCTTGCAGACCATCGAGCAATACGGTATCCTGCTCTTCCCAGTACTTTCATGGTGAGCAACATCGTCAAAGGGCTGTGATCTGTGCACAACTTGAATGTGCTGATTCAGTGGTTTTTCATTAGTTTTCCTCTTGCAATTGTGTGTCTGCAGCGGTAGTGAACTTTTCTGCAAAGGAGTAACATCCTGGACTGTGCCTCCTGTATCCATGCTAATTATTTTGGCTTCAGCTATAGCTGACTCAATCTGAGCAGCAATGCTTATTGCTTTTTCTAGTGTAAGTTGTGGTTCTAGAAGTAAGCGTTCTCTTACATGAAGCATGGTTGTTTTCTCAATGAGCTGGTCTCTAATCATCTAATCTGCCATAGTCCCAAACTCACAAATTACAATCAGACTCCTCAGGGACTGCATTATACTTTCCCCGGGTTTCTGCTCACGCTGGTGAAATCTGTAGCAATTAGCTACTACATTCACTTTTGGCACAAAAAAATTCTTTAATGCAGTGAGTGCAGTCTCATATTTACCATCTGCAAGGGGAAAAGTGTAAAATATACACTGCCCTTCTGTTCCAAGGCAGTGGATTAGCAGAGCACGCTTTCTTACTTCAGAAATCTCTGTAGCACTGATTGCAAGCAGATAAGTCTCAAACATATGTATTCAGGTAGTAAAAGCAATTAGAGGCTCACCTGGGTTTTGCAGAAAGGGTGCAGGTGGCTTCAGAGGCAGAAGATCCATCCTCGTCACCAAAATGTTGTATCAACCAGGCAGGGTACTAACAAGCTTCAACAGGACTTTATTTTCAAAGTGGAAACCTCTTTACCAAGCTGCTGCTGCACCCTCTGTAGCTCTCTCCCAGCCTCTCAACTCCTCCCTCCTCCTTCCTGTTTCCTGTCCTTTCAGACTCCCAACAGCCAGTGCTCCCACTTCTAATAATTACAAGCAACATCTAAACACCACAATGTCATATTCAAAACAAGCTCAATGTGTAAAGATTGCATTCTGAACATAAGCCACTTAACTACCATTGAACAGGAAACTGTTTCCACTTCCTGTGAGAATTTTCAAGATTTCAAATCTTTTCCTGGACAAATTGGGACAAAACTGAAAAATCTTGAAACATTTCATAAAATGATAATCCAAAAAAAAAATGGATTTGGTCACTCAAAATATTTTGTTTCAATAACTTCAAAATATTTCATTTGAATGTTGGCCTTTTAAAATTGTTTTAACTTTATTTTATGGTAAATTAATAAAAATTTAAAACAAAAACAATAGTGTGTAACTGGAAAACTACTTTGTTTTGACAATTTTAAACCAAATGGGGAGATGAATCTAAATAACCCTTTCCTGCAAACAGTTTTGAGTTTTGAGAAATCAACATTTTCTGATGGAAAATGTTGTGTTGGAAAATTCCCATTCAGCTCTACACTTAACCTCACTCTGGCACAATTTAGCGTTCTGTAAAAGATACAAGTGTTACAAAGTTTAATTAATGTTTGTAAAGCACTTTAAGAGCCTTTGATAAAATGTGCTTATATAGGAGCAAAATATATTTTTCTGCTGTGTAGTAACATGAACTTTGCAGGTTCATGACTGTATCAGAGGCACGTATTGTAGAGAGCATCTAAATTTCCCTTTATTGCATTTGTTATTTTCAAAATATAGTAGAGAAAAGAACAAAATAGGACCAAGCAGAGGCGATATCTGAAACATTAAAATAGCAATTTTAATTTGACTTATTGAAAAGAAATATATTCTGGGGGCAATGAGTGAGAGGCGTTTTCAGACCCAAAACAGCAAGTATACGTTTTCGTAGGAACATAGGCCTTATATGACTAGAAGAGACTTCTTGGATCTTGCCTATTACCCTGCTATCACAGGCAACCCCATCGTACAATCCCATTCATAAACTTATAAAGCTGCATCTTAAAATTAGTTATGTTGTTTGCCTCCACTGCTCCTACTGGGAGGCTGTTCCAGAGCCTCATTCCTCTGATGTTTGAAACCTTCTTTGAATTTGGGCCTAAATTTATTCATTCATTTCATTGCTTTGTCTTTTTCATAAAATGCCTGAAAGGCTGAGAAAGGAAGAGAGAGGGGTAAAGGGGTAAAGAGAGAGGGGTAAAGGGACGTGGCTTGAGGAATGAATGTTTATGTCTCAAATAAATAACACTGTCATATTTTGATCTTTTCTGGTTTTTTTGAGCCCAGTAATAGTATAGCATTTTTAAATGCTTAATTGATTTGTATCCTATAGTACTAATTGAGCTTGCTGTACGTTATTTAGATTTGTGACTATCAAGCAGGGAACGTGAGTTTGTTCCTTAAGTAATTCTTTCTCCCATATTCCTCCAACTCTGGTAAATCTGTCATCCAAACCTATTATTTACTTCATGATGACCACAGAGGCATATGGAGTCTGAGGGTCCAATCTAATTTAGATAAAATAAAACAGAGTTGACTGCAGTCACCTTTATCTCTGTGTTGGCAGTGCAACCCATGAAAACTACTGGCTCTAGCATGCCTCTCTCCATCTCAGCGAAGCTGCTCCAATCAGGCTGAAGCACTGCAGGCCGAAACCTACAATATATAGGTCCCATAAAGATAAATCATGAAAAGCTGTACTTGAGCTACCAGAGTTACAGTCTATGTCTAATGACAGAAAACAGATTCCTTGTAGTAATATTAGTATTATTAAGGTTCCCCTTTGTTTGAAAAGCATCCGTGATTATTCATTATTTCATGTAAGGACTGTTCAACACATGGAGCCAACCTTTAAGATGTGAGAAAACTGTCTGCCTTCCTTCTATCCTCCAAACCCAAATAGATATTTAGATACATTTCTTGTGTGGCATGAGAAGAATTAAGTGTAAAATTTCTATCCAACAGAAGTAGCAAAACTTACTTTTACACACTGCACTGAAAGTGTTCACCTAATTGGCAATGCAGTGTGTTGGTACCTCAAATGGTTTATGAAAAAAACTGCCTCGGACAGTCTCTTCATCCTCCTTTAATTATAATTCTATCTTCAAAAAGTGAAGCAACTTTTAGAATTAACACCTTTCTTTCATATGTCCAAGACAATTATTCTTATCCAGTTTGTGCTGATTCTGGTCACATACTCCACCATTTGATTACCTTTGATGGGTTACTTTGTAAAACATACCACACAACAGCTGACATGCCTGTACTAAATCATAACTTAATGATAACCACTCACAACTCAGAGCTCTCCTAAACTGCAGAGAAAAACTTGTGAAAATGTCTACTAGAGCCTTGCCAATGTCCATGCCTTTTTTTCTGCTCAGCATTGAGAAATCTGGTAGGATTTGGTTTGCAGCCTTTACATTTTGAACAGTCTTTAACCTTATTTATAACTGTTCAGGTACTCTACTTTCTGCTTATCTCAAAATTCCCCATTTCCAGGTCTAAATTCCAGATGCATTTGTTTTTGTTTTTATCCTGTCTCTTATTCTCCATTATCACTTTTTCATGAATTAACCCTTTCATCATTTTTCTCATGAATACATTTTTGTATAAAGTTCAGCTGTTCTGTTATGTTTCATGTGCATGGTTATTAACCTCTTTTGTTAAGCTTGATTTACATATTATTTTATGTGTAAAATATGTCCTTATACTTTTCATGTTGGGCAATACATCACTATGATTTGAAAGGGCATTCTGCTTATTGACAATTTTGTCCCCAATAATTAAATTTTATAAAATATATACTTATGAATGTTTTTGTGGTGTATGTGTTATATAAACACATTGTGTACTTACACACATACACCCCCCCCCCAAAAACATTTAAATTACATTAGTCATATATACAGAATGTAAAGACTTTGTTTTACTTGTATGTAATACTGTATATAAAAGGCCAATTCTTCTGTTGACCTCAAGCCAGCCTTCACTTTTACTTGCCCACCTTTTCCTTGCGGTTGCACCCCTAAATGCAAATCACACATGCAAAGCAGGCTGCTGGGCACAAATACCTGTTTCCACATGCAAAATGGATGCCTGTTCGCTTTTGCAAGCTTGCTAAATGTGAGACCAGGACTCAATTTAGACTCTGAATTTAGCCCCCAGAGTGTATTCTCATTTACTTTTAACTATTTCTGAGTGTATCTTTTACTAAACCTTCTTGCTCAAAGTTTCAAATATATACAGAATCCCCTGTATGTGTGTATCTCTCTCTCTCTCTCTCTCAGCTACACAAACTGAGCAGTCAGCAGTGCCACCATTAGTCAAAGTCAGAGAAGCTTGCTCATGCTAGTATTTCTGTCACAGCTGTTACTTTGGGTCGCAACACACTGGTATGACTAAATGCCTTTCTTGGAAATGCTTTTTAGCTGTGCAAGGCTTACCACTTTTTTCCTTCTCAGAAACAGCCTTATAAGTCTGCTTGTGGAAAGGAAAGAATAAGATAAATATACAATAAATATCAAATTTGTTAGTACTCTCCTATGCAGTCCTACAATAAAGATCTGTTAGCTATGATCTACAAATACAGTATATGTTAGTTTTATATTATAAACATGTTTATAGTAATATCATTACTTGTTACCCTTAAAACTTTACAGTTTTGCTTTAGATAATGATTACATACAAAACAAACAAACTGATAGTAAAAGAATGTTAAGGTTGCAAAACCAAGCATTCGAAAGTTAGGAAAGGCTGGAATTAAGGTTGCCTTTGCAACAGGCAACATTAATTCTGTCCTCTTGTACATATGCATTATGATGCAGTTTTTGATTTTTCATAAGACCACTGCCTTATTTAGTGCGCAGGAAGAATCGTGCTTACCAAATGGGTAGCTATTAAATATTTATTTTTATCTTAATTATTCAGTGTGCAACCCCATGTCTTATTTACTGCACATGACTTGAACTCTGCACTGAATATAGTATTATTAATTTCCTCATAGGCTTTTCTATGAAGCTCATCACCAAAGTATCTGACTGGTTCACAAATATTAATGTATTTATCTTTACAACACCTTTGTGAAGTAAAATAGTATTATTACCCCCTTGACAGACTAATGCCAGAATTTTCAAGTGTGTGCTAATTTTGGGTGTCCAACTTGAGAATCTAATTTCAACTTGAGGTACCTAAAGCTTGATTTTTCTGAGTACTTCATTTTTCTATAGCACTATATATCTTTAAGCACAGATCCCATTGAATTCAGCTACAGTTGTGAGCACTCTGCATGTTTACAAATCAGGCCTCAGGTATCTCAAGATGGGCACCTAGAAAATGACAGAACACACAGTGCCCACCTGTGAAAAATTTGCTGTATGTGGCCACATACAAATTCTGTATCACATATGAACTCGAGGGCAGAAGCAATGAAAGAATTCAGTTCTCCAGGGTGAAATAACCATGAGACCATCCTTTCTCCTCCTACAATCCCATCTCATTCACTACACACCTTTCAGCTTCTGCATAAAATGAGACAGGGTCCTACAGACAGCAGCCTCCTGTCTGACATACCTAATACATACCCTGACCACTGCCCAGCCTGTGCACTGAATAAAGCCAGGGGTCTTTTGGGGAAAAAAAAATGTGACCATGTAATCTAATCATGCGCAGACACAGTAGGGGCAAATTAAGGTTACACAGGAAGCCTTGATTCTGGCATGCCTAACTTTTGAGTGCTTGGCTTTTCAACCTTAATGTTCTTTTAATGAAGGGGTTTTTTACACTATAATCTCTTACATGTTTAAAAAAGCAAACTGAAAAAACATAAATTCCATCATGTGAATCATGCTTATCTTACATGGATCATCAGCAGGGTTGGAACTTTTAGATCTACAGCACAGACATATACCACTTAAATTAACAGGGGAACCGGTAGCAGTGGTAGTTTATCTTATACAGTGGAATGAAACACACATTTTGCCAATAGGTTTCAGAGTGGTAGCCGTGTTAGTCTGTATCAGCAAAAACAACGAGGAGTCCTTATGGCACCTTAAAGACTAACAAATTTATTTGGGCATAAGCTTTCATGGGCTAAAACCCACTTCATTAGATGCATGGAGTGGAAAATACAGTAGAGAGGTATAAATACAAGGCAACGCCCATCTTTTCATATGCTCTGTATTTATACCTCTCTACTGTATTTCCACTCCATGCATCTGATGAAGTGGGTTTTAGCCCACGAAAACTTATGCCCAAATAAATTTGTTAGCCTCTAAGGTGCCACAAGGACTCTGCGTTCATTTTGCCAATGAGTTTCAGATCTATTGGCTGACAGCAGAGGAATTTTGGAACTCACGATCCCTGAGTTCTGTTCCGGGTTCTGGAGTGAAGTCTGCTCTACTTGTTACAGATCAATCTACCATTTCTCCTGCTCCCTTCTGTCCCTGTCCTTCCAGTTCTGCTTGAATTCCACCACTCCTGCCCCCACTCCAGCCTGCCTCTGTCCATCCCAGCATGTTTTGTCCTCCTCCTCTCTTTTCACACCTCTACATTCAAGCAAGTCAGACTGCTTCCTCCTTCTCCATGCTGTCTGGGTACGAGCAGCGGGAATCTTCAACAGAGACGGTATTCCTGCTCTCAGTTCCGTGCCTGGCACCACAGCACCCCCTGCCACCCCAGTAGCTAGGAGGAACAATTGCAGGAAGAGTGCTGCTCAGCCCCTGTTTACCATACAGCCATGCGCAGTTGCTTGGAGGGGAAAAATATGTTGGCAGTCCATGGGGAAGAGTTTTGGCTAAGGACAGGTCAAAAGCTTACTTTCACACAAAATGCCATGGGATCTTAATGTAGAGTAGAGGGGATTTCCAGTTTTGCACACTGGAAAGATGAATGGCAAGTCAACTCTTCCACCAGAGTTTGAATGTAAACTTTTTTTTTTTAAATCAGTAGAAGCATTTTATGAAATTTTTTGCTATACAGCAGAATTACTGAGAACAAGTAATCATTGTTTGTATATGATAAACTTCTAAACTTTTGTTTATGATAAATGGTGTTATTTTTCTTTTCTCATATCTGATACAATATAATACAATAATACTAAGCATGACTCATACATTCCAATGATTCAGCAAACCTGGAAAGTCAAAAAGTACATCTATGCAGTTGGAAAGTTTTAAAAAAGAAAGAGATCTCAGTGATGTTTAACTTGGTTCTGTGCAGGGTAATGCAATATGTTTCAAACTATTAGGGACTGTATCTGTGTATACAAAAGGTACACATGGGTTGGCCAGAAATATTACACTAATACTGTATTTATTGAAGTCAAAGTCAAAACTCTCATGTTGTCTTCAATAGGAATAGGATAGGACCTTACTTGTAATGTTTTGTACAAACCAAGCAATAGAAACAGAGATACTAGAATTATTCAGAATCCGGTCAACATATCAGTGAGAGAAAATGAAAATTTGCAATAATAACAGCAAAATGGGGATAAACAAAAGGCCTCTAATCTTGCCACAAAAATTCCCATTTTGTGGAGTACATGCTAGCAGAAAATGGCTACTTTTTAGGCAGCCAGCCTACTATCTGTCACAACATGAGTCGTTTTCACCTTCTCCATATCAGATCTTGTCAAACTATTTTCAAATTTCAGCTACAGGAGTTTCAGTCAGATTTGGAAAGTGGATGCTCCAGGACACAGCAGACTTCTTAAAAGAGTCATAAAATAACAAGGTATAACCTTATTAAAGGGGATCTGACAAAAAGAGAAATGTAAACATCCTTGGGGATCTAGCCTTGTAACTCTTAATTTAAACATCATGCATAACTGAATTTATATTCAAACCCCCTGATTCTTTGCTTGGCTATCAGAGCACTTTCTGTAAGAAATGTTCATACCAATATGTCATCCAAAATACAAACCTGAAACATGAGAAGCTGTCTAGTATAGCCCATATGACTTGCTTCCTTCTATTATCTTCTTTAATTAACTTCTAATCTTTATTAGGATAAGTTACTGTGTATGGATCATGATAAAGATCTTAGTGATAGATAATTGGTCTACGAAGCATGTGTAGTTCTATAATGTAATGGATTAATGCTTTGTTTCTTTTTTTTCATTTTTAACAAGTATGGACCGAGTTCTGCTTTTGGATGACGATTTCTCTTTGACAAGGGTCTCTAGTATCTTATTTTATGACCATTTATAACAAATAACCTTTATCTTTGGCTTCTGAATACTGACTGCTGAATCTTGAAAGGTTTGGTTCAAATACATACTCAATATATACTTATTTGAACTATTAGTAACTTTGTATCAGCAAAATTATTTTGGAAACATCTTGGTGTTGTGACAGGTTTCAGAGTAACAGCCGTGTTAGTCTATATTCGCAAAAAGAAAAGGAGTACTTGTGGCACCTTAGAGACTAACAAATTTATTTGAGCATGAGCTTTCGTGAGCTACAGCTCATTTCATCGGATGCAGTGAACTGTAGCTCACGAAAGCTCATGCTCAAATAAATTGGTTAGTCTCTAAGGTGCCACAAGTACTCCTTTTCTTTTTGGTGTTGTGGTTTTTGTGTGAGCTTTCAAGTGCTTCTGGCTTTTTATCTCAGCTACAAATGCCATAAGAATAGGGTTTTTTGTTCTGTTTCAGCACTTCCACTCCCAATCCCAGCCATGATCAAAATATGTGAAAGCACTGCATAGAAAAAAAAGTTGAATGTGTATTTTCGAACTTCAGAAAGGTTTGGTTTGTATTTTGGCCAAAGGTTCAAATCAGTTCTTATTTTAATTGAGTCACTGCTCCCATTTTTGTGCTAGAGCATCAACTGTGGGTCATTATTGCCCTCTGTTGTATTAATTTAGATTAAATACATGGGCTAACATAATCCAGTCACTATCCAACATTAAACAGTGTTAAACAAGGTCTGGAGCTTGGAAAACTGAGACCTCAGCTTGCTTTGCATCATGCCAAACACACCATTAAAAATCCTTTTAACCTTTTATTAAAGATACAGAAAAGAAGGAAAAACAGGTGAAAAGTAAAGTATTAAATAAGGCTCTGTCTACACTGCACTTTTGTCATTAAAACTTTTGTCAGTCAGAGGTGTGAAAAAACACCCCACTGGACAGCATTTTGTTGGTGGGAGACGCTCTCCCGCCAACAAACCTACCACCCCTCATAGGGGGTGGTTTTAGTTTGCCAGCAGGAGAGCTCTTTGCTCGTTGCTTGTGTTTCTTGTCTTGTACTTGGGTTGTAAACTCTTCTGGGTAGTCACTTTCTTTTTGTTACAGTATGTCTATACAACATCTAACATAATTAGGTCCTGGTCCATGATAATCTATGCGTTACCACAGTGGAAATATATAATAATAATTAATAAATTCTCATATATATCTGCACCACTTTTGATCACCATCAAAAGTAGTTTTGTTTTAAAAGGGTTGTAGTCCTTACTAACCCTTTTCAACTTTATATGATAGTGAAGTTGGAATGTTGAAGCTGTGATATCACAATCCTTGCTTGACAGCAGATCAAAATGGCACAAACATGTAACTTCATTGCTTGGATCACAGATGAGAGAGACAAGCTTTTGAGACACACAGAGCTCTTCTTCAGGTCTGACTGACCCATTGCTAGGAGATAGAAGGCTGGATCTCCTCTGAAAAGCATCTGGACACACACACTTTGGCTATGAACTGTATGTAGGGAAATGTTCTGGTAAGTTTTCCCAGACCTAAAGAATAGTTTTGTGTAAGCTCAAAAGCATATACCAATAAGAAGCTGGTCCAGTAAAAGATACTACCTTCCCCACCTTGTCTTTCTAATGGGTCAGTCAGTCAGTCTTATGTACCCCTTATTCATACTACTTCTGAGGCTCAGTGTCGAGATGTACAAAGTCCTAATTAACATGTTGCCATAGTATTTTCCAGTTTACAAAAACACTTCATGAAGGTCGGTATCTTGTGCTACACACTCTAATTTCCTTTTTGCATATTCAGGCACTTCATAGGTCTTTCCTAAACTTCAAAGGATACCTTTTGAAGTCTCCAAAGGTGTGAGCCAGCTAAAGGGATTTACACCTTGTCTTCAAGAGTGTTTCAGTAAATACCTCCAATGGAATAAGTTCTTAGTATTTTAATGAATCCCACAGAACCAGGAGTCTTCCAGTATTGAAAACCTGCAGCACCTTCATAAAGTGACACGACAGCAAATTTCATATGGATAAACCCATACAATTATACAACCCATACTGAAGATTTTCATATCAAATTTTAGGAGGAAGAATTGTATCAGGCAAGTTGCTACTATTAAAAAATAATCTGGAAAGAAAAAGGAAAAGAAACCTTTTCCCATTCTGTCACTGAGCTGATGATTTTCTCCATTCCAGTGGAGGGCTTGTTAATAGTACAGATAGACCTAGTGGATTTAATCCTGGACCCATTAAAGTCCAGTCAAGTTTTCCAACCTGATGTTTGCTCTAATTTGCTGCCCACAGCCCATTAGGCCACATACAGTAGCCAAGGTTCACTGGGGCACAGTGATGCTTTGGCCCTGCTCCCTTTCTGCCAGCTATGCTCCTATGCCAACCACAGGAAGAGAAGGATAGTGTAAAAATTACTATACCAGCATTACATCGCCACAGTGTCCCCCTTCTATAGAGATGATCGGATCTGGGTCTGTGTTTTCCAGTTAGTTAAACTCAGATGAATTATAACAGTGGTTCAAGAATAATTCTACAGCAGCCACTTCAGAGGACTTTAAGATTGTTTCCCACTACTAGGTTCTCTTTTGCTTCCTGTAGAAATTGCCCTAGTGAAACACACTGCCACTGCCTGGTATCTTGTAAAAATAAGTGGTCACCTTAACTTGTGCAGATGTATATTTGTTATCACTCTGGCACATCATGCTCATCCAAACAAACACCTCTCTGTCCTTGACTTCATATTACGGAGACCCACAGATGTCCCTTGTGTATTCTTGATAACATTTCCCTCTAACGTTTGTGGAATCACTATTCACTCATCTCACAAAATAGACCAATTTGCTCTGCTGAGCTTCTTTCAGAAGGACCAGTATTGCCCATCCTCCTTAAAGCCTTTATGCATTGCCTCTGGCCATCCACTAGCTGCTCTCTTTTTCAATATTAAGTGTGTTTATCTTGCCTTGTTCCCACTTGTATTTCAGCTAGTCTGTTGGAAAAAAACTGGAAGATGTGCATTTTGGTTTTCATTTAACTTTATAAATCCATCTGAAACCTCATCTGTTTATGTGCTTGAAAGAAAATTAGCCCTAAAAGTGGTTTTCCTGAAACATCTTTAACCTCCATGCCACAAAAGAGTTTTATATTGTAGGGAAGAAGGAAAGTGTATCTTTCCAAACTAGTACCAAAGGTCAGCTGGCATCTGATTGAACTATTGAAGCGTACTCAAAATCCAACTATTGAAGTCTACTTTCCAGTTTTCAACACGTCTCCTAAATACAATTTGTCCAATTTTCAAAGATGCAGCTCCCGTTTAACTTCAGTGGGATTTGTGGGTGCTCAACACTTCTGAAAATTAGCCTCTTATACTCAGGTACTTAAATATGGATTTAGGCGCCTAACTTTAGTCCCCTAGGTTTGAAAATGTTGATCTGAATTTCTCCCAATTGATTACAATTTTATTTTTTCTCAGGAGTTTGATTCTTGGGACTGATCAATTTCTGTACCTAAAGGAAATTTAATTTAATCTTCCCCAATAAAATAATGACCTTCCCTCTCTGTTCAAATGTATGGTTCCATGAATATTAACAATATTGAATCTCAGCAGTAAATAATACATGTCATTTTGTGGTAGATCATACTTAATTCACAAAATTCCTTTTAATTGTCATACACACACTATTTCTTTCTACTGAGTTATTCAAAGCCCTTTCTATACAAAATGCATTATTCAAAACACAATCTGTGCACTTGATTTGCAGGCTTCGCATACATTTCAGAAGCTCTTTTGTGTATTGTTTTACTTTTTTTTCTTCAATGCCATTTATTCTAGCACATACTTGTCATAATTTTTATTCTTTTCTAAAACCCCTTCCTTCCCCATAGAGCTAGCTAATCTAAAGAACACATCAGGGAGAAGACTAGAGACAGGATGAATACATTTTAAGGATGATCAAACTCCCTCTGCTGTCCTTTCCAAGTCATTGAACTATAATGGCATTAACATGAGCTCCCCTCATCTACCTGGCTTCTTTGAATTGTTTAGCAATTAAAAATCCCTCTTCAAGGAAACACCAGAGGCAAAGATCCATATGCTGTGCCCTCCTTTAGATAGTATATAGTTAGGGTACAAAATTACAACAAAACAAGGATATAAAAACCCCACTCAAGGAGGTAAAACCTATATGGAGTCATCCCCTGGGTACTTGTGCCCTCCATTAGACATCCAAAAGTGCACAGCATCTGTGACCGTCATGCACTGGTTAGAAAAATGTGCTCTGTTGTTGTAGATTGAAGGTGGGAAGGGTAAAAACAGCAGGCATTTATGCTATATGCTCTCCCACACAAAAGCCTGGAAATACTAATGATAAGAGAATCACAAGTTACTTCTGTTCCAATCTGTCAGCAAGCAACACAAGGTTCTATCAGTAGATGCTAGAAAATAGAGATAATAACCCTTACTGCTTAACTCACTGGACTTATCCCTTGGTCTGGTAATGTCTGCCTTACACAGTTGTACTCCTCTCCTGCTGCATACTAGGTCAGGGTCATCTTGCTGTGATTTGGCTCTGGCTGTTTTGAAAGTTCTCTGTCAGTTTGGCTCCCTGATAATAATGTCCTTTATTCTCTGTCAACTTACAGTTAGATCCCTTGAATGTTTCTCTTACTTTTGCTGCTTCTTCTTAATGCTTATTGTGTATCACCCTTTACATTGTGCTACATGACCACACCACTGCACCATATGAGTTTCCTTCTCAGTGGCTTCCTTTAGGGTATGCTGTAGCACAACTGTCTGTGGTTTAACCTTTATACATTTTTGTGCTTCTCTCACCACCATTTATTTATGTGGGTGCATAGTATGTGGGCCCAGGAGCAAACTTTACAGACCAACATTCTCCCGTCGCCAAAATCCTGTCCCAGCAGTATGATCAGAGTCCTTGGTAAAATCTAGGATTCTTTTGGGGTGATTATTCCAAAATCCTGGTCAGGAATCTGGAGGAGGGGGCATGGTTTCCTATGGCATAACAGAGGACAGCTGCAGGAGAAAAGAGGGAGTATTCTTATTTCAACTCATTTGAAGCTGTGAAAAAGTTTGGTTTTGGTTTGAGGTCTAGGCTGAGATTTAGGTTAGTGTTTGTTTATTTCCAGTTGATCTGCCTATCTCTGTGTGGATTATTTTTCCCTGACTATCTTTACATCAGAACCTTAAACCTATCATTTATATTTTTACAGATACTTAAGATATTATGTGGTCAAACTGTGCTATAATTCACCCTCAGCCTCAGTTGCAGTCGTTTTCTGTTCACTTAAGAAGAGTCTCATAAATCATTCATAACAAAGGAAAATAAATCTCTCAGCTCACACTATGCACCACTACCATTATTAAATTTTGTCCATCCTTCCTTAAAAAATAAAGATGAATGCATTTAGTAACGATAAATAATTAGGACTGCCGGCCTTAATTATGGACAAAAAAACTGTCTACATGTGTAGGAAATTTGAACTACAGCAATGCATATTTTCTTTTTAGGCATTTGAGCACTAATTCTTTAGGAAAATTAACTTTCATGTATATTATTTGCTAATTGTGGAGTGGAGTTGTACTTAACATCCGCAGGGAACATCAACAATGGTCTAGCTAAAGAATAAGGAATATGATAAAGCTTCAGTGAATGTGCTTATGAGCTATACGCCACTCCTGACAAGCCATGCTATGCCCTTGAGAATCCTGCATGAGTGAAGCAATGAATTTGTTGTATTAGTTCAGCAGTTAACACTCATGCAACTTTCTCAGTCGAATCAGGAGCCTACTGTAGACATGAATTTAGGATTAGGCCATGTTAATTTCCTTTTCATGTGAAGATATTGTGACTTTTTGTCAGCTTTCTTATTCAGAGTGGGATCAGTTGATTCTTCTAGGAAGAAAGTGATGAATACCACAGAGAGATGTTTTGTTTTTGTTTTAGGTGCTGCGGGCATTGTGTTTTTTCCTTTCTTTGGAAGATTAACTTGTTTAGGGTAACTTGTTTCAGCAGAAGTTTGGCCTATGAAACATAAAAAATTCATTGTACAAAAAATCTTGTTAATTTAAAAAAAATAAACCTTTCATTTGAAGAATAAATGGGTCTCACACTGTGATCTTTCATAATTTGTTTAAATAAAGCTTTCATAGATTAAAAGAAAATAGTGTGGTATAAAAGCAGATTTTAAATGCCACAAGCCAGAAAGTCCTGGCATTGGGATACACTTGATCCTTACTACAGTCCATAGCTTTGACACTTCACATATAATAGAGTGACAGGTAGTAACTACTGAATTTATAGTATTTGGAAGTGTATTTACAATAAAATTTCCTGTATTTAACTTTTCTGTATTTAAGGTATATTTTTAGTAGACCAAAAATGTGTTTGCAGCTGTATTTCTGTGAAGCAACAATGTTCCCATGGAAATTAAGTGAATCTGTATGGCCCTTCTAGATATGATAAAGAAAGGCTGTCCTTGGTCAAAGTGACATTTTTTCACATTTGTATTTGAATTTTGGATCAAAAATGCACAAGCAAGTATTTGCAGCCCTACAAACAGTGTATATAATATACAGTGAAACCTGCAATCAGGATACCTTCAGGAAATAGTATCCTGTCATAAGTGACAGCTTTAATGTAACCACAAGTTTTCACGTGCAAGTTGGTTTGACCTTGAGTTAAGACCCACCTTTAGATGAGTAAGCCCTCAACTCTGCTAAAGCTTGCACATGAGTAATTTTATGCACATGAGTAATCCTACTGATCTCAAAATTCTAACACTGAACTCAGTGAAATTATTCATGTGCATATATATACTCGTGATTAGAACTGTGGCCCTAGTTTGTGCTGGTTTGTTGGATGATTTCTTAAAACAGAGTTTCACTGTACTGTCTATAAAATATATTTAATCTGTTAGATCAATTGATATTTAACTGACCACATAAATTAAAAATACATTTATGTTTATACACACACGATTTCTAACAGTATCTTATCAATTGGGTATTATTTCAAATTGGTTTCTATATTTTCTTTTTGCAGTTTAACCACAGTATAAGGAGTACCCAATGCTGACCTGTGTTTGTTACATTGGTGTAAACCTAGAAGAAAAATCCACCTAATTCAGTGGCATTTTTTCCAGATTAACACCAGTGTAACGGAAGCAGAATAAATTTGTGATGCAGAGGGTGGTATATGTATTCTTTATTCTAGTCATAAAACAGAGAAAATAATCTGGGGGATGGGTTATTTCACTCTTCTCTCTCTCTCTCTCTCATTTAGAACATAATAAAGAGCTGAGGGGCTTGCTAGAACAAGACTCAATGGTACCTAACTGGTACATTACAAATAGTGATCCACACTGTGAATTAAATTCTAGACATCTGTAGATATTGCGGCTATACCTCTATGAAGTTGAAAGTGGAAAGGCCTTCTTTGTCACAGCCTAACTGGATAGGGAAAGCTTTCTACTGAAAACGCACAGCATACAATTGCTACTTACATGTATTTTTATTTGTATGATGCAGCTGTATATGGCACATGCTGTTATCATCCGCTATACAGATAACATTATGAAAAGACCTGGAAAGTGACAAGAAAAGCTTTTCTTGTACTTTGTTAAGCTTGCCAGAAATCACTATGTTGCAAGTCTTCTCTTTCTTTTTCTGATGAAAAACAAAATTCATAGTGCTACCATTGTGCTAAGTGACAAAAATGGCATAAAAGTAAATAAATACATAGAACAATTTTTCCTCTGTCTTCAGAGTTTTCACAAAGTGGAAGCAGCATGGCTCCCTGGCAGTGCAATTCAATAGCACGTCAAGACTTCATCATTCAATAATTTAAGAATCCATGGTAGCAGCTGATGGAGATTTGTGCCCTCCCTGCCCCCCCCCCAAAAAAGCTTTTACAGGTTTAATAATTTTCAGTGAATAATTAAAAGAAACCTACATATAAATAATGTCCACTACCGCCTGGTGATATTAGTGAAGCAAATTTGTGTCCATTTACCACCTTAAATTCTCCAGCACAGCATGCACACTCCTGACATCCATTTAAGCACTTAACAAAATGTTCATGTATTGATTTTAGTGTCTTTTGATCCACTCAAATGAATTACATATGAGTATTTAAGTATTTGTGAGTGGTCCAAATGGGCACTGATCCCTAAATAATGATCTCAGCTTCCCCAAGAGATCACCCTCTTTTTCCTGCTCCCCCTGCTTTTTTGTGGAGCACCTGGCCAGCATATTGCATAAGAAGTTTAGAAGTAAAAGAAAAAAGAGGGCAATTGATTCTCAATTCTCACCATTTTTTACATTAATGCAACACCACTGCATTCATTGCAGTTGCTCCTGATTTAACCCAGTATAAATGAGAGCAGAACCAGCCCCAGCGTTTTCATTTATTTGGAACATTTCATGAGGAAGGAAAGATTCTATTCATTTTAATGGATTTTTGGTTAAAGGGCCCAATACAATGCCCATAGAAGTCACTGGGAATCTTTCCATTAACTTCACTATACATTAGATCAGGCCCCTAGAGAAAGAAGTGAAAAGTGAGAGATATTTTCCTAATCTTTTGCAAGGGTCTCAGTCCATACAGGTACCTCCTAGGGAGTTTTACTTTTATTTGTGGTGAGTAAAGCTCAGTTCTTTATAAAGCCTCTTGTAAATTTTCTGAATTGTGAAATACATTTTTGTGAAAGCTATGCTGTAACATAACTACAGGAAGTATTCTCTGCACCATCCAAATTGCACAGAGGTACATCAGGGATAATCCCTTTCTTTGTTTTCCATTCTGATTCTCAGAGGCCCAGGTTTGTGGGAGGCTCTTACAAACTTTTCTGCCTCCTACTAGATTTTTACTCATGGTTTTTTTAAATTGCTTGACACGTTAGAGCAGCGGTTTTCAACCTTTTTTCATTTGTGGGCTCCTAAAAAATGCTGAATGGAGATGCAGACCCCTTTGGAAATCTTAGACGTAGTCTGTGGATCCACAGGTTGAAAACCACTGTGTTAGAGTACATTAAAAGCAGCTGGAAGTGTACTTGCTTTTTCAAACTACTGTTCAGCATTAACTAGCTCTCTTAAGACTCCTGTGAGATAGGTAAGTACATAGCATTCTGCTCATTTTAGAAAATGGAAAAATGAAATGCAGAGAGAGAGAGTGGTTCTCAAACTATTTACCATTGTGGGCTGCATAACTGGCCCACAATGTGTTATGTAGGCTGCATCCAATCCTACCTGTATGGCCCTGAGGATGTCACATGTGCTGCAGCTCTGTGATGACTGCGCCACAGGTTGAGAAACACTGATCTAGTGGTAGAGCTGAGATTAGAAATTAGGGCCCTGATTTTCAACTATGACTGATCTACATTTGGACACTGTGGAAAGGGGTGGCTGCAAGGAGCCAATTGCAGCTCCCTGATTTGGAGCCATGTGGTCCTGACACAAGTTAAAGAAGAAGAGATCCTTCTCTAACTTATCCTGCTAGCACTGCAGACATTAACTTTTGTACACCAGCAGAGGATCAAATATAGCAGAGCTTATATCTGCTACATTCCCTTCTCGTTAATCATTCAGAAGTAATGTGGCTTTAGTTTGTCAGAGTGAAGTGAATTAAGCTAAAGTAAGCTGAGGCCACTTTATTTCAGAATGAGACCATCCACACTTCTGTAACAGCCTGGAATTACAGATGATCTTCTTCAACTGGCTGGTTGGTATTCCTACATGTTAGAGCCTATACTAAGGCTTGGTCTGCATTTTGAAAGTTATATTAGTATAGCTATGTCAGTCAGGGACGTGAAAAAAAACCACACCCCTGATGGACGTAGTTATTCCGGCATAACCTCCAGTGTTGACACAGCTATACCAATAGAAAAGGTCTTCCATTGCCATAGCTAATGACATTCAGGACGTGGTGTTCCCATATTGATAGAAAAACCCTTCTGTCAATGTAGGCTGCATCTATGTTATGGGGTTTTGCTGGAGTAGCTAAACTGACTTAGTTGTGCCAGCAGTCTCTGTACTGTAGACATACCTAAGAGGAAACAGAAAGAGAGACAAAGACAGTCATGTTCAATGACTATTGAACTTCGTGGGTTTGATTTTTATACATTTATAAACCAAAATAAGGCAAAGAACAAGGATACTAAACTGACAGACATTTCTCACAGGCGTTTAATGCACTTCAACTAACATGCTAGAAATTCATACATTCAGTTACTTAGGCTTAACTTTCCTGAGTGTCACCATGAAGACATGCCTTAACTGTTGGTACAAGAAAGCCCAGGAATGTTGATTTTCAAAGCATGGTGTGAAGCATTTCTGTTTACTTAGACTTTTGCCTGGCAGAGTGTTTGTTTCTTCTTGGCAGAATCTCAGTTATGTTTCTTTGTAATACTAGCTGATAGCACATTTTTCTCTCTGTCTGGGTCCAAAGACGGCATTGTTACCCGCCTATATTTAGGGCACCCCATTTCACTCAAGACTGGCTTAATATGGGGCAGGGGGATAGATCAGGTCTCAGGTCAACAGCATGATGGGTACATTTGTAGGAATAGGTTAGACAGACACCTGTCGGGGATGGTCTAGGTATACTTGGTCCTGCATCAATGCAGGAGGATGGACTAGCTGTCCTCCTGAGGTCCTTTCCATCCCTACATTTCTATTATTCTATTTATTAAAAATCACAAAACAAAATATTTTCTTACCCTGACTTTTATTGAACTGTATTTTTATGTCTACATTTATATATTTCTGTTTTTTATGTTTGTTTCTTGATTTCTTCAGTCACCTTTAGCATTTAAGAATGTGCTAAACACATTGTAAGGATGCCATATATGAGAGAGAAAGGTCATACAAATAGACATCTATCAAGGTTGCAAAAACAACTCTAGCAGCACCAAGGGAAAAAGATAAAACTCTACCCTGAGAACAAGAGTTGCTTTCATTGTTGTTCAAGTGCATTGCACTTTCTCTCAACCAAAATTCCATTTAAGAGACTGGAAATCTCTCCTCCTTTCAGCTCAATTCAAGTATCAAACATTTGAACTGGTATTTTTAATCTTGTAATGATAAGCAGAGCACAAAAGCAAATGCCCTCCCATTCCATAGGTAGGTGTCCCAGTGTCTAGAGAGACTAATTTCTATATGCAATATTCCCAGTATTCAGTAGTTTTTATTCTGCTTTAAGACTGTAGAGTCCTATCATCACAGAAGCAACCATCTGACTGCTGCAGTATAGCTAAGCAACTGGAGAGTATGCAGGGGAGCAGGAGAAGGGAGAAAATGGACTTAGTGAGTGAAAAATGCCTATCAATATACTATGCTTGTTCTTTGCCTTATTTTGGTTTATAAAATACTTTGAGTACTTTGTACTTCTGTGATGTCTTTCATACATGGGATCTCAGAGCATTTTTTACACATTATTAATTAGGCCCCACAGCAACCCAGGAGATAATTAAGTATTTATTATTATAAAGATGGATAAGCTGAAACAGAGTTTGAGCCACAGGACCTGATTCTCATTTACACTTAAAGTGGGTGTAAATTATATATATGTTCATATTGAGGCTCCTTCACACAGCCAGAACAGTGGTTTTGGTGTGAATGAGAATCAGGTCCATAGAAGTTATGTCAAATACGGAGCCCACGGTAAAGCAGGGATTGGAACACACTTTTTTCTGGTTCATAGTCCCCCACTAGACAACACTCCCTCCCCAAAAAAACAGAAATGGAAGCACAAATACAAAAGAAAGGATACCCAACAAGGTAATATAATTAAAGCCATGAGAAGTTTCATAAGTGCAATATGAAACAATAGTTTATATAGTATATGTTCAACCCACTAACAGGCCAAGTTCACCCTGCTGCAGAAATCCAGCACAAGACAGAAGAAGAAAGGAAGACTCCCAAAAGATCCCCTCAGAGTTATTTTTGCACCATTCCATTGGGAGGAGGGATCCTGTGGGATAGGCCATGTTTCCACACCAGGAATTCTAAGGGACCACACAGCCCTCTCTGTTAATAACTAGATGTAAAACTCACCCCTTTGATTTGGTGACCTCTTTCTCTCTCACACACACACACACACACACAAACACACACAGCTCGCTCTCTCAGATACACACAGCGCTCTCTCTCACACACACACGGCTCACACACACACATCTCTCTCACACACGGCTCACTCACACATGGCTCACTCACACACACACACACAGCTCTCTCTGTCTCTCTCTCACACACACACACACACACACACACACACACACACAAATGACCCTCTCTCACACACACACACGGCCCTCTCTCTCTCTCTCTCACACACACACACACACACACACACACACACACACACACACTTTCTCTTACAGGCTTAGAAGGAAGAGGGAGAGACTAATGCTGCTCTCTCTAAAGCCTTGGGATATGCACAGATATGAAAATGATGAGAGCCATTATAAACAGAAGTCAAAGGGACCCCAGGACTTTTCCTCTACTTCCTGGTGGTACAGCTTCGCTGGAGCTATGCTATGAGGGCCTTCTCTGGCCATAGCTGCACGGGGGAACCCCATTAAAGAGATTTACTCCACATAGAGGAGGTGTGGAAAAGGTAGTACAATGGTATTACCTTTCCTGAAATATCTCTACAGTTCTAAAAGAGGAATGATGTGGCTCACTGGTCCTAACCATAGCTTACCCAGACACACTACTTCCTACCTGTGTGGATGCTAAATCTACAAGGAGCAATGTCCCAGCTGTAATGTATCTTTACTTTCCTGTTTGTGATGATGATGTCAGGAAAGTTTTCTTAGTTAAGCTGGGCTCCCTCTACTGCCTCTGCAGCAGCAGAGTAAATGGACAGTGACCACTGGCATTTGTTTTTCAACCTGAGCAAGAATGCAATGACTTTAAAAAACATATGCATTTCAAATCTGGAGGACATTTTGTACAAACTTCAAGGTTGATTTAAATTTTGGGCATAAACTACCTGACAGTGTCCCTTTAATATTGTACTATTTCAGCTTTTATTAAGTATAACAGCAATGACAAAGGTACACAAACTGGTGCAAACTGTTACACAAAGGTACACAAACTGGTGCAAAACCTAGTAGGTCTTTGCATTTACTTAATTTGTCCTGACAAGAAGCCATAGTAATTCAGGTTTAAGTTTGGAGTGCAATAACCTTGTATTTGTCCAAGGTGTGCTCATAAAAGTGACACAGCCTTTAAACAAGAGGCATTCCCCCCTACCCCCATGATTTTATACATGAATCTGAACTACTTACATTTCTAATATATACTATGACACTTAAAGCAAGATCTTCTCTAGAGTGCTGGAAGAATGCCCATCCATGCTGTCATCACCAGCATATGGTAATAAAGCTGACCCAGATAGACCTGGAAAGTTTTTGCATCAGTTTTGAGAAGTGCTTTTGTTATCCAATTATTTTCTAACAAAACTTTGCTTTACCAAAAGTACAGCATAAGATGAAGAGAAGTCTTTGTGGTTTAGAAAAGATCCAGGCCCCTATGTATCAGCTCTTCCCTACCCTGCTCTGCCTTCAACTCAGGGTAAAAGTCCATCTGAGGTAGCACCCTATATTCTCCCTACTACAAGAGATGTGATTCCCAGCTCACATAGACATACTCATGCTGGCTCTCATTGAGCTAGCATGCTAAAAACAGCAGTGTAGTTGGGATACAGGGGCGATGGTGAATGGAAACACGGGGCTACTTGTGCTGCGTATACCCATGGGGCTCAGGTGGTTTGTACTTGGCACGACTAGCACATGCTGCCACTGCCCATGCCACCCCGGCTACACTACTATTTTAAGCGTGCTAGCTCAATGACAGTCAGTGTGAGTTTGTCTGTGTGAGCTGGGAATCCCACCCCAGCTCCAAGTGCAGACATAGCCTAACACATACAACCAGCCATCTGCATGACAAATGCTGCATTCGCTCTGCTGCTGGGAGGGAAGGAATTACCTTCTATAAATAAAATGCCAATTCATGACCCCAACTACTATAGAGTGAAAAGGGTAATAGTGCTAGTGGGCACTCAACCATCACCTCTGACTTATATAGTGGCTGTGACTGCATCACTTCTCTGATGCTCCCAGACCTAGCTAGAATGAGGCACGAAACATTTGAGGCCACTCTGGATTATGGGATTTAATGAAAACCTGTGCCTCAATGATGATTAATGGGCTCTGGGTCTGGTCTCATTACAGTTTTAAGGTCTTGAACTATGCATCTAGAATATAATCCTTTTGGGAGCAAGTTGTTTCCTGCTTGTCCATTGCTGGCTAAGGACTTTCCACTGGGAAAATCTAACAGTCTTCTCTAAGGAATAAAAGATGCTCCGAGGTTCTAGAAGGCCAACAGTGTCATAACAAACTCATTTCAAACAGGTCAAAAACACCTTATCTTGCAAATTAATATTTTAGATCTTTGTGCACTGGAATCTTGTAACTTTTTATTTCAATTAGAAATGATAAGGTTGAAAAGAACATCTCTTTCTTAAAATATACAGATGAGGAATGAGTTTCTTTTCATCTGAGCAAGATTGAAATGTCTAAATGTTGCATTAGTACTTCAAATTTTAGACTGAGAATCCCAATACACATTTTAATTTACATGTAGTACCACAGCAAGTGTATACAAAACACCATTTTTGCTTATGGAAAACTCAGATTTAACAACAGTCTAGTAGTCAGAGTCTTAAGGCAGAAGTCGGGGAGCATATTACACATACACATAGACATGCACACAGAATAATTAAGGATCTGATTCTCAGTTATTGGTTTTTTAAATGAATGAAATGTATCCCTTCCCCATTAAAATTAGTAATGTATTTGTTTTCTAAGTTATATCATATTCTTATGACATATTCCCCATATTAGGAAAATCCTATAGGAAGGGGATAGACAGTCAAGGCAACTGCATGAGATGAGTCTCCTGAAGTTTACTACAAGAAGACAGGTTTGGGACTCCATTGGGGAAACAGAGGGCATGGATCTGCAAAACCACATAATCAAAGATCTGCAGCGAGCACCTTCTGTGGAGATGTATATAATGTGCCATTTAACATACACTGGTGTATAGAGAAGTGCTTCTAGCTCTGCAGCGGAACATTATGTAAATGTTGTGCTGCTCATTGCATTGTTCTGAGACATTTTACAGTTTTGTAGTAAATGCAAATAAGTGCATATACCATTTCTCCAAAACACGTGAGTTTTTAATGTGACATATACGATCAGATATTGATGTACAAAGATGTTATGCTTCATGATTCTAAAGATCATAATACTTAAAATCCTGCTAATTGAAAAAACACTTAATTTTAATAAATCTATCAATAAGTAGTGACTATACGAGATGCCTGAATCAAAAAGAACAAAAGAATAACTCACGCAGATATAAACAGATACTGTGAAAAGAGCCTAAAGAAAGATCACTGAGTTGTCCCAGTAGCAATGTTCTGTGCTGCCATCTGAGGGGATTGTCTCTTCTGTGAGCAAATCCCATGAGGAAGTAAGTGTCTCATGTTCCTTAACGGTGACACCTCTGTCCTGCTAAGATTAATCACTCATTGACTCTAAATGGAATGCCAAACTGTCCTCCTCAGCTAGAAGGCTACTATTTTATCAGCCATGAGGAAAGAAAGTCTCTGGTTAATGCATCAGGCCAGGTCTCAGAGATCTGAGTCTTGTTTCCCTCTCTGCCACAGACTTCATCTGTGACTTAACTGTCCTTTGCCAAAGTTTCTCATCTGTAAATTGGGAATAATATTTCCCTTCCTCCCTCAAGTGTTAAAAAGGATTATTTCATTAATGTATTTATGATGTTCAAACACTATGAAGATGAGTATTGTAGATAAGTCTGTATATGAAATAATTACATGAAAGTTTAAAGTGCAGTTAAGGATAACAAAGTAACCATGTAAAAATGAGACCTTTTAATTTCACAGATATGTTCCTGTATTTTACTCCTGTGAACATATGCAGGAAAAGTTATAAGAGAATGAGCTGGATTTTATTCTGGCTCATGCTTCAAATCATGTCTAGAATTCTTAACTAAGTTACATTTGCAGACATTTCATTGCTGTTAATTTCTGTTTTTTCTGGTTCACACTTGAACTGCCAGATCCCAGATTGAGTTTGCAGCACAGACAGTTAGAAATAATTTGTAACCTGACCAGATTTGATAGAGAAATATTAGAGAAACAATCCATATGGAACTCCATATTGTTATTTTCAGAGTAAAATGGTGCTTCCATGTGAAGGGAAAAAAGAGATTCTTTGATTTCCACAAGAGATGTGGAAGATGCTTCCTTTCACAAATGTCTAGAAGGAGAGAAAATAAGAACCTATATTTAACAGAAATTACAAAAATTTCTGTGGAACATCTTCAGGGTCTTGTACTTCAGAATGTTTTTGTTCATGTGTTAGGTCATCCTGGTCTGATTGTGCCAGTTTAGAATCTGCACTGTCACATGCTGAGTGACAAGAATTTAGGCTATGTCTTCAGAATGTTTATAATGGAAGTTCAGTAATTCTCAGTGTCCCTCATGATGCATATATTGTGTATTACTAGTATTCACAGTATTTTTAGATATGAAAAGGGAGACGCTGCATGTGTGGTTTGGGTTTTTAAGTTATCAGATGGAAATAAAATAATTTGATCTCACTAAAACACAAGCAGTGTTCTAACACACAAATAGGTTATTCTTCAAAATGAGCTTTCATCAGTGTTGAAACATTAAATGAGGCAGTCCTAAATATCCATTTTAACAAGCCTCTGTTGAAATCTTCTCTTCTTGACAGAATTAGCTTTTTTTCTAACTATATATGCATTTTTCTTTCCAGTTTTCCTGTGTCAGAGCAAGAGAGAGACAGAGGCAGGGCTACTATATGTAGGTCTAAATATACTTAATCCTGTCTCAGTGCAGGAGATGGACTAGATGACCACTTGAAGTCCCTTCCAGCCCTACATTTCTATATGGGCTTGCAGCCCAGTTCCCTCCCTATCTGTGCCATACATCCGCCAACCCTTGTGTGGCTACAGTGGTACCTAGCTGTATCTTACTGCCCTACAAATCATCACTTCAATACATACACTTCCCTGCCTAAGCTTAGGCAAACGCCATTCAGCTCTTACTGAGTTCCTGCAGATACTTACAGGGACCAAGAACTATTCCATCAAATTCAACCTGCAATGCAGCAATCTCTTGGGGGGGCAGGGATAGCTCAATGGTTTGAGCATTGGTCTGCTAAACCCAGGGTTGTGAGTTCAATCCTTGAGAAGGCCATTTAGGGATCTGGGCCAGATCTTTGAGCAGGGGCTTGGACTAGATGACCTCCTGAGGTCCCTTTCAACCCTGATATTCTATGATTCCTTCAGGACAGAAGGATTTTATCCTTTGAAAATTATTTTTATTGGATAAATAAATCTTGAAAAAGCCATCTGTACAGATTTGAGCAGGCATCCAGAAATACAGTCAGCATTATGTAGACTGCACACACTAAAATTAGAGATCATGGTTATTAGTAATATCCAAAGCTTTTTAACAATCTCTTTTTATAAGAAAAAGTCAAACAAAGCCAGTATAATCCAAGAAGAGAAGAAAAATGTATTATTGTAAAGGTTTATAGCCTATCATTAAAATTAATCAGGACTTTTTAGTTAATGAGAACCATCATGCAAGAAACCAATTATTATGTGTCAGGATCCCTTGCTTTTTGGTGAGGGCAGGGAGAGGGGAAAATACCTGAGCAATGAATAAACAGATGCTCCTGCAAAAGATAGTGTTCTAGTTTCCTACTGCAATAACTTACTAGCTTCTACCTGACACAATAGAAAGCACTGCTACCAAGGATGCCATGGACTTGCCAAATACATGGCTAATACATTGTCATGCTAGGGAAGGAAGAGAGGGGAGAGGTTAAATATCATACATTGTGATTCCTGCTTGCAATCCTCATTAGTTTCTGCTGTGTCACAGTTTTTGTATCAAGCAGCTGTCTTTGATAATGTCAGGTAATCTGGTTGCTGATGTCCCATCAATACCGATTCCATTTTTTGCCAGATAGAAAATAGAGCTTCAGTTCCTCTGTCCAATTTTTGTTTTTCAAAATAGCACACTCTCTTCTCCTTAGCTTGTATGGCTGCATACAGAGCTGGGAAACTGAGAAATCTGGCCCCTTTAAATTCCAATTTCTTTTATAGCTTGTGCAGGAGCAGCATTCTCTGTCCCTCTCTGATCAGATAGAGATGTGATAAGAGTGCTTTCCCCTTGGGAGTTTTTGTGGGCTTTCTTCTTAGAGGGGCAGTTAGTTTTTTCCAAGTAGATAAGATCTTCTTTTACATCAAGATTCAAAACTTTTGGCAGAAGATTTTCCATACAAGAAAGCAGCTCTGAATTATCCTTCCCCGGAGGGGTATCTACCACTTTTAGGTCTTGTGAATGCTAGGATTTCTTAGACCTTTAGTTCCCATTTAAGACAGTAATAGCACCAGTGGAAACTGTAGTATAGACAAGGATCAGACCAGCTCAGGTGATTTTACTATCATGCCACCTACCCAGCTCTGAGGCTTGTTTACACTACTGCTGGGGAGGTTGCAGGGCATGGGAGGGGGAGGCTGCTGTGGTTAGGAACTATGGATCTGAAATGTCCAAGTGTAGACACAGCCTCTAATTTCTGTATAGTATTTCATTTTCTATTATTCCAGTCAATGTTCTCTAGTCATACTGCCCATGATAAGCTTTGTAATTTGCTCCTGCTGTTATTGAGATGTGGGGTTTTCAGCCAGAGCTTGCACTTTTTTGTCATTATTTCCCATCCTTGCTTCCGTTAGTAAATTAAACAGCAATTTCTGCAACTTTTATTTTCCACAAGGGAGACAGCAGCACAGAGATCTTGTTTAGAGTTAATCCACTGCAGTGTTCCTTGGATAGAAAACAATTCTGGCAGAGTTTCAGTGGGTGCAGCTGATGACTACTACATGGTGTTTGAAAGGGTCCTGGGTTTTCAAAAGTCCTGATGTTCACTTTTACTAACACGCATGGTATCTCCTTCAGACTCAATGTTTCTTGAAGATTTTGATGGTGCTCTCTCCTGTCCTGTGAAAGAAACTTTTTTAAAAAGGCTTAAACTGTAGCTTAAGCAGTAGCTTCCATTTCATGGTTCCTGCTCCCCTCCACAACCAGACCCCCATCTTGGGAGGAGTTATAGCCAGGCATCCTAGCCCCAATCCAAGACCCTTGAAGTCGGTAGACAGACTCCCAGTGACTTCACCAGGCATTGAACTGGGCTCTTTGAATGCAGGAAATAATAGTTCTGATCCAGCCAAGCTTATGATCACATGCTTAATTTTTAACATGTGAGTCATCCCAATTAGGGTTAGGATTAGTAGTCCCAATAGGATGATTCACGTGCTTAAAGTTAAGCATTTGATCAAGCTGGATTGCTGCCAGCATGCTTTAAATTCTCTCTCTATAGCTGGATAGTTTTCAAAAATTCATCAGCATTTATTCTCAGTAATTCCATACATACATTATTTTAACTACATGTCATTTCTTCTTTCTCTCTCCACTTTATTTGAATGCAAATCCAGTCTCTCACTGGTGAACAATGAAAAGGTCCACAACCTTCTGTTCTACAGAACACAGTTCAGACTTCAGGAGTCAAAGGAAGAACTGTGCCAATCCTTTAGAAAATTAGAAAGCTTTGGATCCTTTTGGATTTAAATTACTGCTTATACAATGTAGCACTAATTATAATATGTAGTAATTAAGGAAACAAATTTATTGTACGTTTTAAAGCACAGCACACACACACACCTTAATTGACGCTGTTTCCATTTCATAAGAAAATCTATCATACTGCACTTTGAAATAATCTCAGAAAAATCTGAAGGAAACAAATTGCTTTCATTACTGTTTTTATTGAACAGTGGTGGTTGTGACGTATCACAACCTATGGCAGTAGGGTTCACATCAGATAGAGCTAGGACAGTAAGCAAATCAGAAATCAAGAGACAGTAATTGAAAGATTCTATCTTTTGAATGTATGCACTGTGATCTGTAAGAGTGTATATGTGACTCTGAAATGACTAAGACTATTACTCTTGAGGTCTTCCTTCCTGAATGAAGTGAGCAAGCATAAAGTGTTAGTGCCAGAAAAGAGACAGATTGAGTTGGAAGGTATTCCTTTAATGAATATTGGAGTAAATAGATAAGTACGCTTCCTGTTCTTGGACAGATCTAATTGATACTAGAGGCTTATGTTACACTGATTTTTAATGGATAGGTAGAGTTTATTCATTTGAGCAGGACATGCCTACTTTCCAGATGACTGCTCCCCGTTTTTTGGACATCTATACTCTCTAGGGTTCTTTGGTAGGTTATCAATTTGTACATCAAGAAGGAAGTTGTGATGAATAGAACCCCAAAGGAATTTGTTTTTTCTTGCTTTGTTCTTCACATGTTATGAATATACTCATTAGAAGGTCTGGATAACTGTTGATTTGAGCCTGAAACACTTTTTTCTTGTTTGTATATTAATTCATATACTTGTGTCATGTACAACATTATGTAGCTACATTGTGTTCCAAGGATTAAATATTATGAAGTTCAAGTTGAAAATAAGATAGTCTTTGTAGTTTATAATGAGAATATAAACTAATGCTTTATTGCCTTTGTCATGGGATGTACAAACCCCACACTGAAAAGGAAGGATTAAATAGTTGCTTTGGGGCCAGCTGGCTCTGCCCCACCAGACCACACCTTCAGAGCCTGAACAGGCTGGAGGAAGAGCTTTAAAAGAGGGGGGTGCAGAGTAGCCAATGGTGGGCAGACAGTAGAGGTAAACTGATGTATACTCTGAGCTTTTGAGAAGGAGAACTACAGGAGCTCTGACCTGGCCAAGTCGATACAGAAAGGATTTGTGACACTCTGAAGGTCAGAGACTTTGGCCTGGTCTACACTAGGAATTTTCACTGGTATAACTGTGTCTTTCAGATGTGCAAGAAATCCACAACCCTGAGAGACATATACAAACCAAACTCCTGCTGTAGACAGCACTGGGTCAACAGAAGAATTCTTCCATTGACCTAGTTACTGCCTCTCAGGGAAAGGTGGATTACCTATGCCACCAAAAAATGTGGAATATTGTAGCTTTCCTCTTGTAGCATGATTATGGGTGGAAGTAGAATGGGGTTGCAGAGAATGGGACACTTGGGGCCATGTATTTTGTTTCTTCTAGGTTACAATGGCATTTTTTGCCTTTCTGCTGAATTGGAACCACAAGACTGTAGTCTACTGTGGGTTTGTGGGGCCCAGAAGGCTACCAATGTTTTCAGATGCATTGAGTCAAAGTGTATATTGTAATATTTCAGTATTTTGATTACTAGCCATTAGTGAATGATTATAACAGATGAACTTGCATGCTATCTGTCCTGGATACCAACATCATAGGAATGGTAAGGGTGTTTAAAACATAAATCTTCTAAGCAAAATTAAAATATGCCAAAGATATTATACTATTGTTTTCCACAATAACGAGAACAACAGATCTTTCCAGTACAAGGAATTCCTTTCTCCAAACTTAAAAATATTATATTGTAATAAAGGAAAAATTAAATTTTTTCCCCTTACCTTCCAGACAATAGTAAGAATATACTAATTCTATTTTTGCTGTGCTGCAGACAGAGTAGTCAAAGTGAATTAATTTTCACTGATTTTTGCCTAGTCATCTGTAAACAAGATCTATTAAAATAATTAAATGCAGATTTTGTAATTTGTACAATGTTTAACTGAAAAATAGGAACTGTTGTAAGGATGCGTATATTTAGCATCCATTTGCCTCTAAGCTATACAAGTGTCGTGGACACCATTATTTCTTGGAGAATTAAATGCTAATCTCTTTTTGATTATAGGATTGATGCTGACTTTTGTAAAATACACACAAAGAAAATCCCATACTACTGAGAGAAAAATTATAAATAAAGTCAATAAGGTACATGCGAGCACACCCGAGTCTATCCACATAGAGCTCACTGAAGAACTGGGGCCTTAGTCTTTCCTCAGGCAAAACCTCCATTGGTTTCAATGGAGCTTTAGCAGAGTTAAGATTAAGTAAACACTGCAAAATTTCACTCTTTTTGTCCATTGTGATTTTTAATTTAACTTCCTTCTCACTGTTTTTCCCTGCTGCAAAAAAGTTTCCTTTCTCACTAACCAAATTACATTTATGTTAATTGTCCTAAAGGCTTAGCCTTTAGTCTTCAAATCCATTCCATCACTTGGCTGTTCCCCATGGAGCCTACCACACGCTCAAAGAGTGGTCAGAATAGATATCCAAGGATAAGCAACTGCTGCTTTGCCAGCTTTTGACTAGCCTGATTGTTGGCTGCTGTCCTATCGATCCTCCTAGGATCTGTGAGAGCTGGCTTGCCTTTCGTATCTGCTCTGGTTTTAAATGGTGATACATCAGCAGTATGATGTGGATGCATTTCAACAAAGGTGAAGTCCAGGCAGCCTCTCTGTGTCTGTCAATTTCCCATCTATTCTGAATTATCTGTCTAGATACTAATGCTCCCATCACCCTGGTACCTGAATATTATACTCTTGCTAGCTAATTCTAAGAAGACACCGCTGATTCTTTCAGATAGAGGCAATAGTTTTTCCTCTTGAAATGTGTTTCAGCTGTTTTTTATCTTCCTTTCCCTGGTCTTGAAAGACATCCATTTATCTTTGGCTTTCCTTTGTCAACAAATAGGTTTTTTTTGTTTGTTTTTGTTTTTTGAAGGAGAATTGAGTTTAATTGTGTTTCTTAGTTACTCCTCTTCTCCATCTCCTGTACTGCAGCTGCAGCATGAGCTAGAAAAGTTGTAGGGAGTTGTATATACTGGCTGCTGAAGGAACTGGAACTAATTATATTTCCTCATCACCTTATTCTAGTTGTTATGTCAAGATAAGTTCAGAATATCTAAAATATGCATGTAGATTCAATCATAGGAACATGGCTACATGTTCAGCTGTCCAGAGTTGAAGAACTATCTAGTGGAGCCAGTCAAGTTCTTTCTCCAGCCCCGAAAGAGGAAGAATGACAAAGAGGATAACAGCACCTCTGCAGGGCTCTAAAGGGACAAATAGTGTTTGAGGAGCTGTAGGATGGAAGATTGCCTACTAATGGTCCTGTGGCAGTTGGGAATTTTTTGGGAAAGTGTCACATGAAATGTTGGGGCTGGCAGTTCTGTGGAATTTAGGAGTTTTTAGGGAGTGGTGAGATGGAATGTTTGGGTCCAAAGGTTCTATGGCATTTGAAGGTAGTTGAGCTGTTGGGTGGAATATGCCATGGTATCCAAACACTCTCAACACTTCCAACTGCTACAAAGCCCAAACATTTGAAGACCTCCTTGTGAACCAGAAAAATCCTCTCAGTTTCATGAGAAGGGCACATTCACTCCATTTGTACAATCCAGATTTTCGTATAGGTGTCACTTAGCAGATGTATCAGTTGCACAGCTCATGGTTTAGAATTCTCTGGAGGTAGAGACCAACTGCGATAGATCAGGAGGGGAGCGACAGAGCAGAGTCATCAGCACTTTTAATCCAGCACACTGTTGAATAAGATGAAAATACAAGGTGCTACTATTACAAACTGGCCTCTGCCTGTGCTGGGGACAACTGAGGGTTACATGTGCATGCTGAAAATTACCACTCATGTTTTCTTGTCTAAGTTGTGGCAGCCTCCCAGAGTTGCACTATGGGCCACAACACTGCCCAGAATCTCAACAGCATTCCACAGCTCCACCCTTGACATGTTTACAAGGGGATCCCTTAAAGGCAGTCTTATGGCCATCTCCAACACAACCTGCCCAGGAGGAATCCTGCCCCAGCCAGAACTGGGGCTTTTAGAGCTCCTTTATGACACCCCACCCCTCAGAAGATGCTGGAGTGGAGGTGAGGTCTCATCCTCAATGTACATAATACTCTGTTCATATGTAAATACACTGCCCTTTGTACCTAGCAGCAGAGCTTCTCAGTAGTAGTCTGCATAGGATTACAGGAAATGGGAAGTGGGAATGTCGGGGATACAGTAGTAACTTAGCCTGTGCATTTACGCACAGCCCAGAAGTACATTAGAGTTGTGATCCGGGTCCACTACTCCACACCAGACCTTCCAATAGCTACCATTTATTTATACAGGCGTTCCATGCCCTAATTGTGTGTTACAAAGTCGGGAGAGGACAGAGTCAAGGATATTTTCTATGGGCTTTGCTTGCAGAAGTTGGATTTGGCCCTAAGTAATTAAAAAATTTCTGATGTTGACCTATGGCCTCATTCATCTTAAGCAAAACAACCTAATTCTCATCTAGAATAAACGTTGATAGGAGACAGTGGGTCTTGTGCAAGAACTGTATTGTTTATAGTGTGATATGATTGACATAAAAGCATTGTTCCTCTAAAGTTATTTTTGTAAGGAATTAAGTTGAGTGCTATTAATTGTACCCTATAAATCATTTACCTTGAGGCTTTTTAGTTTTTCTTTAAAAGATTTAGATGAATAACATTACCTTCCTTTCCTCCATACTTTGACCACTTTGCTATTCTATTTGACTCTCCTGGACTTCCAGTCTCTTACTGTAACAAATCCAAGCTCCTCAGTACTTATGAAGTCTGCAGTGTTTCTACTGAGCTTAAATGAAGTGAAAAAATTTAAAAAGAGAAAGAAAACCCAACAATTTTCTGCTTTATTTTGCTTTAATGGGCTGACAAGTTTGAATTTATGAAATGATAGCTCAATGTACACATGGGTTAAATCCACCAACAAGTACCCATCACATATGATGTTCTTTAGCAATTGGCACAATTTTTAATGAAGTGCCCTACACTTTAAGGTTTCAGGATATAGAATTTGAAGGTGCTTATAGATATTATTGTTGAGAACAAAATGGGGCAATCAGTGCCCTGCTGAAGAAAGTGTTGGTTCACTTTATTAGGTAGTATTTCAACAAAGACTAAAAGATCAGAAGTGGTAAATAATGTATATTTTTAAAGAGTATAGTTCTTTCATATTGATTTTCATTGTGCTGGCCAAGCAGGCTATTGGGAAATTGAATATTTTCATGAACATTTCTATCTGAACAGTGGCTTTGCCTTGCCGATGTGGGTTGGACAGTCTAGTGTAATGTAGCTCAGCTGTTCACATTCTAGAGACCTGGATGGAGTTCACTCTGACATGTGTAACAGAAGTTTAAGATTTTTCCTCCCATCCTTAGATTTCTTTTTACCACCAACCCAGGTAAAAGGAAAAGTAAGCGAACATTTGATTAAAACAATTTTTTTAAAGTGTGAGGATTAATTGAAATGGCTCAATCATTTCTTTAGCAATATCACTGTGTTTGCATTTGCTTTGCATATTATTTGGAATAATGGTGAAATATGTTTATATTATTTCCTTGATAAGAACATATTAAGTGCTGAAACCTTTACAAAAATAAGTAATTTCAGAATATTTGAGTATCATAAATGTCAGTGTGGGTGACATTTAAAATTAGGGCTTTTAAAGTTGTGCATTATACCTTTTGAATTTCCTTTCCTCATCTATCAAAGTTGAGTGTTATCAGCTGGCACATTCTATGGAATATTCTTTCAAGGACAAGTCATGACAGATAATCATGCTAGACATTTTCTGCCTTGGTTATACTTCCTGCCTGACAACTTTTCTGGTTTGAGTTGCTCATTTTTATTTCAAAAGAGATGTTCTGAAAATTATTTTACCACTTAAAAATTATATGGGGTTTTATGGCTAATTCCTGCACACACCTGAAAGCAGCAGCCCAAAGAGAGAAAGGTTGGAATTTTTCTGCCCTATTTCTGGTTTCTCTTCAAGAGGCTAATACAAAGTCTACCTAAGTCAATGGAATAAATCCCACTGACTTCAATGGGTTTTGGACCAGACCCCAAACTTGGGAACAGGCCATTTCAGGAGCTGCTTAGGGAGGAAAGCCTTGTTCCCATGTATTTCAGTAGATATGTCAGAAGTAGTCGGTGCACCTTATCTCGTGCAGATCATAAGTGATATGATAATTCATAGTTATTATACTAATACAGCATTCATGTTTACCCATTTTGGGTAAAACCAACCAGTGCTGAAACAGGGACTATTAGCAGGAAATATATTTTGATACTCTGAGAAAAACTGGATTTTCTTCTTGTTTCTGTATATATCTTTGCAATAATGCCAACCTTGAAAATTTTATTTAGGTTACACAAAGATACTTATATGCATATATTTTAGTACAAAAATCCTGAGACTCACTAACCAAGAAAAAGGTCATATTTCACAGCACTGTATCTATGAAGCAATTATGAGGGACTAAGAGATCTATGTGTCACTGCCATATAGTTATAGCAATGTAATCTGAACTTCATAAGGTGAAAATAAAACAAAACACCACCGGAAATAAAACGAACAATAAACCCACTAACTCTTCTTAGAGATTGACTTTGAAAATACATCTTCATTTTCAAAATGTTCACTATATATCTAGTTATGACTGCATATTCAAAGGTCAAGTTAGACACACAGCTTGCTAGTTGTGTGCCCAAATACCAACTTTAGTGATTTGAGTGTACAAATGAGGACAATACAGACTTCTTTTTTTTTTTTTTTTTTTGGTGGATGACCTACCACTGGCTTTGTTTTCACTGCTAAAAAGAGTGTGTTTTTACACAGAATAACTAAAGCATGTTAGCTATCCCACTGTAAAATCCTAGGGTAGACATGAACTGCAGTCTTACCACAAGGTAAACTAAGAAGATCAAACATAGGCTGGGGGTACAGTGCTGACCTCGCTTTGCTACCTTGTGGCGAGAACTACAGGGCCTTGTCTCCACTAGGATTTTATAGCAAGATAACTATTGTGCATTATCTTACAGTAAAAAAGACCTCACCTTTTTTGCAGTGAAGACATAGCCTCTAAGCTGAGTGCTCCTACTATCAAGTGCGCAAGATATACATAAGTGTTCTGAAAACAAGCTAGAATTATAAAAAGCATGTAGGAAACTTTTGTCCATTTTTTCTATTTATGTACTACTTTTATGCAAAATGAGCACATTGGAGGTTGGAGGGATATTTCATATAAAAATTTAATTTGAAACATGATTCCTGTGTTTGATATACTTGAAGGTTAAGAACATAGTTTAAAGTTCTGAGGACATCATAAATTAGAATCTCTTTATACTGACCATATTATTAGAACTGGAGAATCTCTTGAGATTAGGTTTGGATAAGCATCCAAATAAGTGGATCGTTATCTAAACCTTTTGGGTGTGCAAAATTGTATTGCCCAATTGATTTCCAGTACTTGCTCCATCTGCTTGTGGCAGTCAGAGCCATCCCTAGGAGACAGCAAATCGGGGCAACCACTCCAGGCCCTGCGCTTTGGGGAGCCCCACAGGCCGGGCGATTGACCAACGCCACATGTGTGAAAGGTGAAACGCTGGCTGGGGAGGCTACCCCCAACCCCACCCCGTCCACCCAAGGGAGAGCGCGCGCCCCAGAGCACCAGGAGGGAGAGCATGTGGCAGCGGCACTGCAGCCTCCCCAGTCCCAGAGCACGAGGAGGAAGAGTGCATGGTGCCGCCTCATCCTCCCCAGCCCCAGGAAGGGGGGTGGCATGGCCATATCCGGGGTACACATCCGGCCCTTCAGACGTTTGAATCCCGCTGGGGAGCAGGATCCAGGGCTTGCCCTGCTCCACGCAGCTCCCAGAAGCAGCGGCATGTCCCCCGTCACACACTGCCCCTGCCCCAAGTGCCACCCCCCAGCTTCCATTGGCCAGGAACTGTAGCCAATGAGAGCTGCAGGGGCGGCGCCTATGAACATGGCAGCGCTCAGAGCCGCCTGGCCATGCTTCCACATAGGAGCTGGGCGGGGGGATATGCTGCTGCTTCCGGGAGCTGCTTGAGGTAAGCACCGCCCAGAGCCTGACCCTCTCCTGCGCCCCAACTCCCTGTCCTAGCCCTGATCCCCCTCCTGCCCTCTGAGCCCCTTGGCCCCAGCCCAGAGCACCGTCCTGCACCCCCTAACCCCTTATCCCCAGCCCAGAGCCCACACCCCCAGCTGGAGCCCTTACCCTCCCTGTCCCCCAACCCTCTGGCCCAGTCCGGAGCCTACTCCTACACCCTGAACTCCTCATTACTGTCCCCACTTCAGAGCCCTCACCCCCTCCCACACCCCAACCCCCAATTTTGTGAGCATTCACGGCCCACCATACAATTTCCATACCCAGATGTGGCCCTTGGGCCAAAAAGTTTGCCCACCCCTGCCCCAGCCCCTTGGAGCCCAGCAGCACCACCGAAGCCGAGCCCTGGGGGGGTAGAGTGTGGGTGGAGCCAGACCTGGCTGTTGGGGGAGACACCACCTCCCACAGCCTTCCCTACCTGCCTCCGGCACGGTCGGTACCGGAAGTGACGTCACTTCCGCCCCGGGAACCCGCACTCCCCTAGGGACGGCCCTGGTGGCAGGAATAAGTATTTCAGCACCTTAAAACTAAAGAAGTATATGGGAGGGAACTGAAAAATTAAAAATAGTCACAGGATTTTTTCAAACACCAAGGAAGTTTTGGTTCAAGGTCAGTTTGAGTGTGGGCTGAAGGTGCAGGTCAGTTACTTTATCCAAAGAAATCCACCCTTTCCTACTCAGAACTATCACTCTGGTGCCAGGAGTTAGAATGTTCCTGCTCAGAGACTGTCAGGGACAGTTTTTGGCACTCATATGCTGTGGTGCCCTAGAAATAACTACGATAGACAGACAGACAGTGAGGCTAGCATACTAGCTCACAGTTACAACACTGAGTCAGATATATATATTTATTCCACTGTTGATTGCCAAAAGCAATGCAAGAGATTGAGACAGGGTCATATCACCTAAAATAGTTCTGCAACATTGCCCTATTAACTATACCTCTCCTGCCAAAGCCCAAATGTGAGACAAAGCACTGACATGAAGAACACAAATCAAATAGTAGTGCTGAAAGCTCTAATGATGTGAAATTAATTTTTAACATAATTAGATACTGGTTTAGATTAATCTAAAATTGTATATAAATTGCCTGTTGTTGGTTCCCCCTCCCTAACCTTCGTCTGTCCTTAGATTAAGAGGTCCTTGGAGCAGAGACCCTGCTTTTTAGGTGTTCAGAAAGCCTCTAGCACAGCAGTTCTCAAACTGTGGGTCAGGACCTCATTACAATGGCTTAGATTTGCTGGGGCCCGGGACCAGAGCCAAAGCCCAACAGCTTCAGCCCTGGGCAGCGGGGCTCAGGTTCAGGCTTCCCTCCCCACCCCATGCGGGGTGGTGGGGCTTGGGCAGGCTCAGGCTTCAGTCCCCTCTCCTAGGGTCGTGTAGTAATTTTTGTTGTTAGAAGGGGGTTGCAGTGCAATGAAGTTTGAGAACCCCTGATCTAGCACTTAATTTATACTAACAATTATAATAATAATAATAATAATTATTGGATGTCACAGAAGATCCCAGAAGTAATTAGACCAAGGGAGGATGTTGCAGTGGTAGAAAGTGGCCATAATGTGTGTCATGCAGAGTACAGGTGAACCAAAGGAGCACAGTAAGTTGAGTGGTGTTTGCTGGGGAGCAGCTATATCATGGTGGCTGGGGGAACCAAGTTTCTTTGTAGCTCCTGGCAAGAGTTAAATTTTCCTCCCCATTTCAACCCAGCATGAGCTTTTAAGTAGGGTGATGGTGGTAACACTGCTTGTTTTCCACCAGTGTGGATTCTCCCGCACGTGCAATGGGCTTAGTTGGTGCAGGAAGTTGAAATATATCCTTCCCTAAACCACTATTGTCTTATCAAAATTAACAATTGAGAAACATGCCCACTGGTCAAAACATTTTAGAACCCACCTTTTCTTTTGCAGTGGATTCTCCAGTTTCTTCTGAGCTCAGGAAACCAGAGCTTTGAGCATTCTGTTGTTCTTTGTTGTTAATATTAGTAATAGACGTACTGTGGTAGCATCCAGGGTTCACAGTCAATAATAGAGCTCAATTATACTAGGTTCTGTAAAACACATAGTAAGAGACAGTTCCTTCCCAAAAAATTTACAGTCTACTCTGAGAAAAGATGCAACATGTGGCAGTGATAAACACAAGGAGGGATAGGGAGAGGGAACATGAATGGAATAGAAAAAGAAAACATGCATAGGTAGCTATTGCATAACTTGAAGGTACTAAATGTTTAATAAATAGATAAAGTCAGCTGTCCCTGCCAAATCATCATTGGGTGGCATATTTATTGTAGGCACCAAGAAGGAGAGAGTAACAGCCTTACAGATTAATTCAGAGATGGTGTTCCATGAATAAGGAAGAGAAACATACCCCAGAATCCTCCCTGCCAGTTCAGTCTATGTTAAAAGAAAAAGTGCCATGTGCTCTGATGCAAACCAGACTCTAATGTGTTCTGAAGTTCTGATGTCTTTCAATAAGCTGTTTCCTGATTGCCACAATTCTGCCTTATCACCATAGGGCAGGAGTATTGCACTATAGCCCTCATCTTCAGTTAATACTATAGAAATGGGAAATGATTTTAGTACAAAAACCCAACTTTGGTACAAAATAAAATCATCACAGCACTTCCATTCAACTCACCTCTTCATACCTCCTCACAGCAATCAGCACTCTTTGTCACTCAGAGTAAATTAACCCACTGGGATATAACTCATTTCAAAAGAAGAACCCACCTAATTTTCAATGAAGCTTTTGTATATTAGAAATACTGTAAAACACTTAGATGATCAGGCATTAGGTTATTGTGTGCATCACCTGCACACATCTACCACTCAAAACTCTGCCCACAATTCTGACAATCAATCTGACAACACAGCCAATCAAATTCCATCCTACAGCTGCTTCCTAGGAAACCAACACATACTGTATCTATGGAAACTAACTGCAACACACCGGATGAAACATGAAGAAAAATCCTGCAGTTTTTTTCCCACTTTAAAAAAAAAAGTACTTGAAAATTGTTTACTATAGAGACGGAAAGAGAGCAGTATTGAAAAACACAACAATATTGTGTTCAAACAATGTACAAAATAGATTACTCTGTGTATGTGTGTGCATGCACACACACACACACAAGCATTTAAAACTACCTTCTGTGGTTATATATTTTATATATTATATATAGTCAGATTATTAGAGTATACAAAGTAGGAAAAATCTGATTTTCATTTTGCAATGCAAAGATACATATTTTATTTTATAACTGTAAATTTCTTTAAATCGCTTAGTAAGTGCTACTCTTGTAGAACAGAGAGTGTGAGACAAAAGGAAGAAGAAACATTAAAGATCATGCCATACACAGTAACAGGAAGGAATTTCATATGCAGCACCTTATAAAGAACCCTGAGTGTTATAAATAGTACCTTGAAAAGAGGGCACCAAAGACAAATAGTGCACACCAATTATAACAAGACAGAACAGCCCCTTTCACCTATTGTCTATTGTATACCAATGTAAAGTACTGTGTACACTTTGAGCCAGAGTAACAGTAAATATGTCCAGGGAGTGCACAAGTGTGTGTCAGAGGGAGTATTTATGAATTTGGAATGAATGAAAATGACTTTTTAAAAATCTTTCCCAATAATTTAGTCTCGTTACATTGTAGTTATTTCAGTTCCCAACACTCAGGACCACTAACCTAATTTGAAGGTGAGAGGCTGTTTTCTATTAAGACAGACTGTAAATCTGCATGCTGATTGCTGAGGCCCCTGATAGTTAGAACAGATGGGGCTTCTGTGTCTCTGCAATGCTCCCTGCTCAAAGCACTACTTAAATGGAATAATCTAGCCTACTAGGGTTGCCAACTTTCTGATTGCAGAAAACAGAACACCCTTGCTCCGCTCTTTGCTCCAAGGCCCTCTCCCTTCTCAGAGGTCCTGCCCCCACTCACTCCATCCCCCCCCCCCCCCCCGCTCACTCTTCCCCACCCTCACTCCCTCACTCATTTTCACCAGGCTGATGCAGAGGCTTGGGGTGCAGGAGGGGGTGAGGGCTCCACCTAGGGGTGTGGGATCTGGGGTGGGGCTGGAGATGAGTGGTTTGGGGTGCAAGAGGGGGCTCCAGCTGGGGCCGAGGGGTTCAGAATGTGGGAGGGGGCTCAGGGCTGGGGCAGCGGGTTGGGGTGTGAGAGGAGGTGAGAGGTGCAGGCTCCAGGTGGTGCTTAGCTCAGTCAGTTCCCGGGAAACGGTGACATGTCCCTCCGACTCCTAGGTGCAGGGGCAGCCAGGGGGCTCTGCGCGCTGCCCCCATCCACAGGCACTGCTGGCCAATGGGAGCTGCGGAGCCACTGCTCAGGGTGGGGGCAGCGCATGGAGCCCCCCTGGCTGCCCCTGCACCTAGGAGCTGAAGGGACATGCCAGTCGCTTCCGGGAGCCATGCGGAGCCAGCCACTATGGCCAACCAGACTTTTAGCATCCTGGTCAGCTGTGCCAGGGTCACTAGAGCTGCCAGGGTCCATTTTTGACCAGGCGTTCCAGTCAAAACCGGATGCCTGGCAACCCTATATCCTACTGACACTCAGGGAGAGATAGCCATTCCATTCTGAACTCCCGTGTTAACCCATTCACCAAAATTGTTGGACTGCACTCTCTTGTGCTGTGTCTGGTCAAAGGTGATTTATTTTTAAAGTCTGAAGAAAGACCATATAGCCACTTTTTTGATTCCCATTTAAAACTGTTTCAACTTTTTGGGGCTCTGATAAATCCAAAGTGTCTTTGTTTTAAAACTTCAAAACTGACAGACAGGTAGCTGGGAATGAGCTGTAATCACTTTGCCTTGATTGAAAATATTTCATTAGGAAACACAAAATTCTGAACTTCAAAGTTCTTCTTCTCTGCTGAGCATAGTTTCTGTTCTGATCCACATATGTACTGCTGTTTCCCTTTTTCTCCTATCCATCTCCCTTTTTTCATCTCTTGATTTGTATTTGAGTGTTGACAGGATTTTTCAAACTATTTTTCTGTTGTAATCAAAACATATAATAGTGTCTTGCATGCGTTGGCAGCTACACTTTATAACTACAACTAGATTGTTTACTATTATTGTCACACCAAATAGTCATACTGCAGACACTCAACAAGATTCTGGATGAATTCATATTCACTGGGGGAGGGTGTTTGGACCTGGAAATCTGGCAGAATAATTTCTTGTTACTCAGCAAGTTTACATACATCTAAAGAGGTCATGGTGAGAACTGAACAAGACACTTCTTCTGCCCTATTAACCTTCCTTAACATTACAACCTGACACATATGCAGCAGTTCATTACATTGTAACTCTAACAGTATATCAAACTTAAAAAATAAAAATGAATTATCTGACAACTTTTCAGTGACTTACATGCAATTAGCTGGGGGGTTCAGTCCTGGAATATTAGGGGGCCATATTCCCCAAATGACTGCCAAATATGGCATCAGTTGAAACCATTGTTGGCAACAACTGAATGGGTCTGAAACTGACCTTCTTTGTAATTATCCCTCGAAAGCAAGGCTGAAAGATTTTGAATAGACACAGTGGGAGGCTTCCATGTCACTGCCTATGTGTGATGCACATTTTGGCAGAACTTCTCTAGAAGTGCATGCTTGGGAGTGAGGTAGGGGGCCTGATTATCCATTGCTGTGCACCTTCTGTAGTCATTTACATCAGTGCCAAGTGGGTGCAAGTGTAACCCACTGCTGTGTGTGCTACTGGGCTCCCACTGTGCCGATCAGTAAAGGATAGGAGTTGACAACCCCAGCTACAAAGCCTTGGCTGTTTAACTCAAGATGTAGCAGCTCATGTTTTTAGCTCTGGAGGTCAGCCAGTTAAATCTCTGGTATGTTAGCCAAGAGGCTGGTTGTGTCACTACCTTTCTGATTTGGTGGCATTTTACACCCACTTTGTACTGGTGCTAATGACTAAACAAGGTAAAGGGCAATGGAACATCAGGCGCTGGATTTTTTCATGTTCTTTCTCAATCTGCTACAGCCTGAGATAACTGATGCTGTAAGGCACCTCCTTTTTGCCAAGAATTTGTCTGTGGATTGAAGCGAGGAAGATTTTTCTGTTGCACCAAAGGTGGGAGAGCTATTTGTGCTGTCTTTGTGACCAGTTTAGTTAGATATGTTGTCTGCTTATATGCTGCTTGCTTATATATATGTAATGCCAGATGCCCCAGCCACGGGTCCAATAAAAAGCATTAAAATAAACTGATGACTTCAATTGCTGGTGGTATAAAACTGGACCTTTTATGAATGAAAATCTAACAGGCAATTAACCATAATAGAGCATAGAAAAATATCAGAAAAGCCCTGGGGAATTTGTTAAAAATATATAAATGTGTTTTGTTAAATCCACAGTTAAAATTTTATCTTTGCATGTTCATTTTCCTCTGCATGTTAGATCATTAGTGTTCTCATTCTTTGACATCCTTCTTTGGCTCCCAGGGAAGTTCCAACTGATAAGTTTGCACATTGAACATTCACAGCACTATCTAGGAAGCATGTGCAGAAGTGTTAAATAATTGGTGATATGTGTTTACTTTCCAATACAATGATGAAAATGAACCCTGTTTCATTTTCACCAGCTAAATCAGTCTACAAAAACGTAGAAGCTGTGTCTCCAAACTTGTATGTTCTGACCAAATTTCAAAATGTACGTGGGGCAGTTTAAGAATGACTACAGGCAGTGGATTTCAAAGAAGTTTGAGGGAGTTAGGTGCCCCCATCTCATTGAAATCCAGTGGGATTTGCATGCCTGATTGATTTAGGTTACTTTGAATATCCCACATTCAGTAGTTAAAGATTAATAACTGGATATTTGCACCACTGTTTGCAAGTACCTAGCACTATGTTTAACACTGATGCTTATTTGTTTACATTGTTGTCACTTTCTTTATAAATACCAATGTTGACAGTCCCAAGTTCCAAAGATCTGGACTGAAAATACCATTCCCAACTCATCTTTAGAGTCAGTATAATACCACCTTCCACATGAGACTCACAACGCTTCTGAGATAGGTAAGTATTAACTTCCCCATTTTAAAAGATGGGGGAAACTGAGGTTATGTTTTACCCAGAAAGTCTGCAAATAACACTCAGATTTTCTGGTTTCCCATCATGTGCGGTAACTTTGAGGCCATCCTGTTTCTTGAGCCAAAACTGCCTTCCTAAGGCAACATGCCCTCATGTAAATGACAGAATGACACCATGGCTTTGCAAAATACTTCAGCAAACCACCAAGTGTGGCAAGATCCAAATTCAAGGGTCTCCTAAATACTAGTAGTTCTATAGAATTCAAATCTACGGTCTAACAGCACAATTGCCTCACTTACTATAGGACCCAATCCACTTTACAAATACCAATGGGAGACTTTTCACTGACTTTATTAGGAGTTGGATTGATTTCATAGAGCTTGATCCTGAGCCATTAAAGTAAATGGAGTTAGTCATTGACTCCAGGGAGCAGATCAGACCCATAGTGAATAGTTAGAGAAGCGTTCTTTCAAATAGCCATAAGCCAGGTTACATAGGATAGTTAAAAGAAAAGGAGTACTTGTGGCACCTTAGCTCACGAAAGCTTATGCTCAAATAAATTTGTTAGTCTTTAAGGTACCACAAGTACTCCTTTTCTTTTTGCGAATACAGACTAACACGGCTGCTACTCTGAAGCCTGTCATTATGCATAGGATAGTTAGCATCTATCTAGAGTTAATGTACCTGAGATAAAAGCAACAAACAAATAATTGGTATTTTGCAACTATGCAAAAAGCTGAAGCCCTGAAGTACTCATCTTTTTAAAAGGCAGTTCTGTTCTGAAAAGCAGCTATGTAAAATAGCTTTATTTCACTCAGATCTTCCCTATTTGTATTCTCTATTTATTTTAATACATTTTTATTACTTTTTACAAATCTCAGCAGAACCAATACAGGTATGGAAGAGTTAGTTAGATTCTATTCTTGCTCATGCTTGATCAACAGGATTATTAATTAATTTTTGAATGCAGAATATTTGTTAGTGGCCTGGCATGGCTTTCAGTTTCCACGTCGCATAATAGGTTTGACAGTTAGGGAAGAAAAACACACACACACCCCTTTTTCTTAAAAACTGAACAAATTTGATCTGAGTATCTGAGAGAAAATAAATGTACAATACCACCATTCCAGACTAGAACCACATTTGAATGATCTGGCCATAACAATTAAAGAATATATTTACTAGTTTGTTATCTTGTCAGTATGTGTAAGATTTTGAAATACATTTTGCTTTATAAAATGATAGTGTTTATTCTTTTCACACCAAAACTAGGTATGTCCCATACAGTCACTCTAAATTGCACTGAAAAATTGATAAGCATTGAAAAAGTTTGTAGTCACTGATTAGAGTTTCTCCGCCTTTTAATTCGGAGACATTTTAAAACTCTTAAACACCAGGGTCTAGTGACTAGACAAATATTTTATAAACAAATTAGCAATATTTTACATTAAATAGGCAACTACACCAGCACACCCAGAAATCTAACCAAAGGGCAAGTACTCTCCAAAGAATGTTAGTGGCACGTTGCTAGATAATGGGAGTCTGGTTATCGTCTCTTCTACCAATTCAAAGAGGCAGAGTGATGTTTTGGGTTTTGGAAATGTAAGTGTGATGGATGACACTCACTTCTTAAGCACCTCCTAGTAGCTGGGTTTGGAACTGCAATCTTTGCTTTTCTTGGCACCCCCTATAGATTGTCCACCTTGCTTGGTAGGTCTTCAGTGGTTCAGCCTTCCAGTCAAATCACACAGTGAAATACATAAACCCCTTCCAGGGTAGCAAAGCATTCAACACACTGTCTGCCCTCACTAGGGTCTGCAGTCCCTCCTCTGGGCCCCTTTAAATGCTGCCTTTCACTTGGGCTTCCCAACAAAGCGTTTTCCCCTTATCAGGGCTTAGGTCACTACGCTGATGAGGGAACATGGGCCTGCCCACTCCTCTGGGTCCCAACACAGGGACTCTATAACAGCAGCCATGTACCACTGCCACAATTCCCTGGGCTTTTTCACATGTAGCCCTTTCTCTTTGCCTCTTTCAGTTCTCCCTGCTTCAGGGCCTAATAAAGGATTCTTCCACGCTCTGTTAATTGAGCACTGCCTCCCAGGATTCTTTCCTTGGAGACTGTTTTCCTCCTGGTGTGTTCCCACAGTCTCCCCTCCCAGAGCACTCTGACAGCCTCTCTCAGGGAAGTCCTGCTACCCAGCCCTCCTGGCTTCTGGCCTGTCTCCTTTTTCCCCAGAGATCATGTCCTATTTTCCCATGTCTGCTCTCTTCCCCTTTCTTGAATGAGTTTCAGGTCTTACTCACCCAGTTTCCTCCCTTTCTGGGGCCCAAGTGCCTTCTCTTATAGTCTGACAGGGGGTCAGCTATCCAGTCACAGGTTTCAGAGTAACAGCCGTGTTAGTCTGTATTCGCAAAAAGAAAAGGAGTACTTGTGGCACCTTAGAGACTAACCAATTTATTTGAGCATAAGCTTTTGTGAGCTAGAGCGAGCTGTAGCTCACGAAAGCTTATGCTCAAATAAATTGGTTAGTCTCTAAGGTGCCACAAGTACTCCTTTTTTTTTATCCAGTCACAGGTGCTCTGGCCTCTTCCCTCTTTAAGGGCAGTGCCACCCTGTGACAGTATCTAATTGGCCATGTGAAAGCACACATTCCGCGTGGCTTTGCAGACATAAATGTATGCAAGCAATTGAATATACCTAACTCTGAAAACCTGGCCCTTTGTCCAGGTATGTACTCAAAACAGATCTTAGCCTTTATGCAGGTACTATCTCAATTGATAGTATCATAATTTTAAAGAAAGCAGGGCAAAATTCTACTATTCCCAGAGCAAAAATCATTTAAAAATGCGTCCCTGGCCAACTAAGAATTTTGCCATCTAGTAGAACATATGCTATCAGAGGAGCTGCTGTCCAGTCCCAACATACTGGCTGTACTCCCTACCTTAACTTACTATTGCTAAAATAAATATCATCAATAGTATTAACATAGTGTTTGCATATATAATTACTTTCCCCAATGTATTTTAGTTTTCTCTTAACTATTTCTGAAATCTAGGGGTTGATCCACCTCCCACTGAAGTCAATTGAAAGACTCTCATTGATTTCATAGGAGTAAGATCTGGCCCCTAACCTCAGTTTTCAGTTAACTGTTATGGTATACTAGCTCTGTCTAGAAATATAGGACTGGATAGAACCTCATCAAGTCCAGTCCCCTGCCATTGCCGGCAACCCAATCAAGATAATCCCATTTGTAAAGTTAGAAAACACCCTTTAAAACTAGGTAGGCCACTTGTCCACACTACTTGTATTGGAAGGCTGTCCCAGAGCCTCACTTCTCTGATGGCTAAAAACTTTCTGATTTCCAGATTAAATTTATTCATGGCAACTTGATACCCATTTGTTCCTGTGCCAATATTGTCCTTTAGCTTAAGTAGATCTTCTCCCTCCCCATGTTTACCCCTTCAATGTATTTATAAAGAGCAATCATATGGCTTTTCAACCTTTGTTCTGCTAAACTATACAAGCCAAGCTTGTTTAGTCATCTCTGGTAAGATAGGCTTTACATTCTCCATTTCATCCTAGTAGCTCTTCTCTGCATCTGTGCTTTACCTTTCTATCATTTTCCTTCCAATTCAGACTTTAATCACTCTGTTGCAACTTTAGACCCTCAGCTTCCCTTACTAAGCTACAACTATTCTTTCAATCTCACCCTCAATCGAACCAAATTGTCATTCCATTTCTAACTAACCGACCACTTCACACCAAAATTCCAGGTGCTTTCTTGGACCATCCCCCCTGCCAGTGAGCTTTGCTCATGGAGTGGCGTTTTCTCTTAGGCTCCTCTGACCCTGGTGACATTTATTTTATATCATTTTACTTACATACAGTGGGCCAGATCCTCAGATAGTGTAAATTATCATAGCTCCATTGTAGCCAATGGAGTCCCTGTAGCTGGCTATAGAGTCCCCATACCTAGTACAGATTACTTTCCATGGTACTTTGAATCAGCAGTGCTGGCTGGCATACTGTGAGGAGGTCGAGTCAAGGGTTAGTCCATATGCAAAGGAGGGGCCGTAGCAGCTCTCTAGAGGCTGCTCCACGCCTGTATACACACTCGTTATTACCCATGATGCAGGTAGCCCGTGCAAGGGAGTAAGGGGGCTCACAATTTAGTGATAATCTACTGGTGGTATCCTACTTTGATTCTTGGTGCCCAGCTCCCCAATGGACTTAGCAGGTTGGTCTGAAGTTTTCTTCTTGGTGGTGATCAGTTCAGGGTGGCTATGAATTATATTTCCCACTTCCAGCAGCCACTGGGGCTGCTGACAGCCTCACTAAATGTTCTCTTTAAACATTTGTAAGTTAATTAAAACTAACAGCAGCACTAGTGGCTGTAGTTCAGCTCCATCCCAGGCACTCTGGCAGCTAGGAGAATGCTGCTGCACACTCCACAAGTCTCCCAGAGAATCAAGGCTCTAAAAGTAGCAGGGAGAATCAAGGTGCCATGCTGGCCTCCAGATTAATCTTATTTATTTTACTCTCTTTGAGACTGAAACTATGGGTGCCTGCACATAATTACCATCTGACCCAGTAAGCCAGATCTGCAAATGTCTGTGAAAACCTCTAATTTTGCATGGGGTAGGAGAGAAGAGAGAGAAAAGTAAAACCATGGAATTTCACATAGTTCTTCAGCCAAGGAACCTCCAAACATTAAGCTTAGCTGTGGATAAATCATTGGATTTCAGTGACTAACGTTTGTCTTGGTTCTATCTGATTTATCTTTTCTGCAAAGCAGGACCTCATACACTGAGCAGCCACAATTATGCCAGCCAAAGATGGCCAAGAAACAGAAAATAAGCAAATATACCTGAGCCTCAGGTTAGAAGTACATTGATTTTGGCAAACAAATTTGGCCCCATTCAGCTATTAAATGTATTAAGTGCAGAGGAAATGAAGTCAGCAGCTAGGATGTTTGGCTGATGTATACTGTGCACCAAATAAATACTCCAAACCTTTGTAATGAAATTAATAAATTATCTACTTTTTGGCTGTGCTATTTTTTCTACATCCTTAGAACTCACATAAACGGAGATGGTACTGTGGTACATCACTGTAACAAGTGACTTTAAGTACATTATAATATCTCACCATGGCAACATCTTTGTGCTGATCTTATTTATAGTAAAAGAAAGAAAACAAAAACAAATCACCAGAACCCTGAAAAGTAGAGGTGAAGGGCTAACCTAGGTCAAGGTTCTTATCTTCATAACTGTCTGTAAAGTACTTTTCATACATTTGGCACCATATAAACAATAAATAATAATTTAAAGAAGAAACAATACTTTTCTGCTTTTAATTCTCGTTTTTTTCATCTTTACATGACAATACTAAACACAAGTGAATTTACCTGGTAAAATGGCTTTTGCTTAGGTAGCTCTGGCCAAATATAACTTATCATAGATAATGCTAGAAGCATACACTATAGTTTGCTATTATACCTATCTTGGAGTTTGGCACAGGACCCAAGTGTGTGTGTGTAGTGCGAGGTGGGTGGGGCCTGGGATAATTCCAATTTTGCACTTCCCTGAGACTTCCTAGTGCCTGTCCATCCCCTGGCATAAATAAGAGAAGCTTCAGGATAACTAACTAATTTATGCTGACTGGTAAGGCTCCCTTAGGGACTGTTATGCCATTTGGGGATTGTCAGAGTGTAACCACTCCAACAATGGCCTGACATGCCTCCTCCACCAAAGGGTTGGGAGGAGGATCTGGCCCTATGTTTTGAATCCATTACCATGTCTCTGTTTGATTCGGGTATATACAAATCAGTGCTGTGGAGCAGGGATGTGTTAGGGAGGGCTTTGTGAAGAATGGGGGTGTGTTGGATCAGAGGGTAACAGGACGGGCGGGGAGACATGGAGGAGCTTGGGTATGGGGGAGCTATGCTGGTTGTCTGTTATCTAGTACACAAAGAATGAATATGGCTTTGGGCTGGTGGGGAGAAACAGGGCTTGAGTTCCAAGGTTCTGGGAGGGGGCAAGCAGAGCAGAGAGGAGCTCTGCCCTGCTGAGCCATCTGTGTTTCATCAGAATGCGCCTTCCCTCTAATGAACCTCCCCAGTGGTCTCTATCACGGGGCAAGAGGGGGAGAGAACAGGATGTGGTAGCCATCCATCTAGAAACGTTGTGGTTGTATGGGGGTCAGTAGTGATGTTTGCTGGGATGCTGAAATGAAAGGGATGGTGCTGCGAAATAAGGTTGCGGGGCACATGCTCAGCACGGAGGCAATGACATTTGTAGGGTTTCCCTCTCTGTTGTTGCCTAGTGTGCCAGGGAACCAAAACAGCAGTGCTGGAGGAGCCCTTCAAGTAACATTGCTTCAGGACAAGCCCCATCCCAGGCCCATGGGACAGCTGTAGTTCCCCTCCACTGCTGATTCTAACCTTCACTTGCTCTGTTTGTATACTATGATCAGTCATTAACGTGTTAAAGAAAAAGATTTCAGTCCTGGCTAAAGTGCAAATCTTAAGGTAACTTTAATGTCTTTGGCCAAAATGTTCAAACCTAGGTGGCTGAAATTAGGCACCTAAAGAGGTAGCTTGGTTTTCACATCACTGAGCAGCCACAATTCCTGGTGACTTTGAATGGAGTTGTAGGTGCTCACCACCTCTGAAAAAGTCGGGTCACTCATTTAGGTGCCTGACTATTGATGCAGGTGTCTGATTTTAGACACCCACTTTGGAAAACATTGGTCTTATTGCTTGTTTCACTCCTGCACACTCTTCATTCATTCAACTTTTTTTTTAGAAGAAGAAGCCCTATGTTTATATTCAGTGTAAATAGGGAAGGAAGTGAAGGGGAAATATGAAGAGATTCTGAATTAAACCCAAAACCCCCCAACTATTTTTAATCCTTCATGAATCTTTCATTACTACTTCCCACAAAACACCTCCTGCCTTCTCCAAATGCTCTATCAAATAAATAAATAAATAAACAAATAAACAAATAAATAAATGCTTCCAGGCTTGGTAGGTAAAAACAGCACAAAAATAATTGTATTTAAGCAAAAAATATTTTTTTAAAGCTACAGGCATAGTGACTTCCCACCCCAATGTCTTTTGCAATAGGAGTAAGATCTTTAAATGTCAGGAGAGTAAGTGCTGTTAGCTGTGCAAACAAATCTGTAATATGCATATAAGGGAAGGCAGAGAATGTTCAGGATATGGAAAACTTTCTTAGCCAGAGCATGGCCCTTTCTGCTCACTTGTACATAGGATGGCCAGGCGTCCTATGTACAAGTTTTTTGACCGGAATGCCTGGTCGAAAAGGAATCCTGGCGGCTCTGGTCAGCACTGCTGACCGGGCTGTTAAAAGTCTGATCGGCGCAGCGGGGATAAGCAGGCTCCTTGCTTGCCCTGGCTCTGAAAAATTCCCAGAAGCAGCTGGCATTTCCCTCTGGCCCCTAGGCAGAGGCATGGTCATGGGGGCTCTGCATGCTGCCCCCACCCCAAGTGCCAGCTCCACAGCTCCCACTGGCCGGGAACCACAGAGGTACGGGCAGCACACAGAGCCGCCTGGCCGCACCTCTGACTAGGAGATGGACATGCTGGCCACTTCCAGGAGCTGCCTGAGGTAAGCGCTGCCCGGAGACAGCACGCTGAACCCCCTCGTGCACCCCAATCTTCTGCTCCAGGTTGGAACCCCCTCCCACACCCTAACTCCCTCCCAGAGCCTGCACTCTTCATCCCTAACCCCCTGCCCTAGCCCTGAGCCCCTTCCCGCACCCAAACTCCCTCCCAGAGTCCGCACCACCTCCTGTACTCGGAACCCCTCAACCCCAGCCCCACACCAGAGCCCGCACCCCCAGCAGGATCCCTCACCCCCCTCCACCCCAGTCCGAAGGCCCCACCTGCATCCTAAACCCCTCATTTCTGGCCCTACCCCAGAGCCCACACCCCCAGCCCAGAGCCCATACTTCCTCACACACCCTATACCTGTGCCCCAACCTGAAGCCCCTTCCCACACTCCGAACCACTCATTTCTGGCTCCATCCCGAAGCCCTCACCTCCTCCCGCATCCCAACCCCCTGCTCAGCTAGTGAAAATGAGTGGGAGTGGGGGAGAGTGAGTGATGGAGGGAGAGGGATGGAGTGAGCAGGGGCGGGGCCTCGGAGAAGCGGTGGGGCAGGAGCGGGGCCTCGGGAAGGGGCAGGGTAGCAGTGGGGCAGAGGTGTTCAGTTTTCTGTTCAGAAAATAGGCAACTCTACTTGATCAGGGGAGTAAAGGAGTGTAAGTATCCCCTTACTCCCTGCGCTTGTTACCTATATTGCAAAGGATAGAGCAACTACTAGTGGGTCCCAACTCTCCTGCCATGGGAGGGCAAAGAGTAGGGGGAGCCTTGTCTCTACTCTTCCCCCTCCATGTCCCAGCTGTAGGAACCTGCATGGTACTTGGAGAGTGGAGCACAGATTTCAGGAAGGTAGAATTTGCAGGAGGCACCAGGAAGTCAGTGGTCAGTGTATGTGCATATGGTTGGAATGCATTTCTGTAAGAAAGTTCTTTTAATGAAGAGTCTGTTTAGTTTTCAAAACATGGATTCTTCTCTTGTTATTGCCCAGCACGTGGTACATGAAACATGAGACAGCACAGCTGAGCTGGCACAGAAGGAGAAATAAGTTGTACCAAGCAAAGGGCTGGCACATATTACTTTCTTCCCTGGAACAAGGGAAAGCAGAGATTGAACTGTCATTCTCTGAGCCAAAATGGGTTCAAAACTAGATTCAAAGGGGCCCGGTGACAAACACCCACAGATAAGCATAAAAAAGGTGATTTTAGCAGAGAGCTAGAGATTCTATAAATACACTAGGAGCAAGAGAAAGACACTGGATAGTGTGGGTCCTCTGCTTACTGGGGAAAGTGAGCTAATAACTGTTGACATCAAGATGATTGAGGTGTTCAATGCTTATTTTACTTCAATATTAACTAAAAAGGTTAATGATGACCAGATACTCAACACAATTATTATTAACTACAAAGGGAAAGGAATGCAAGCCAAAATAGGGAAAGAACAAGTTAAAGAACAAGTTATTTAGATAAATTAGATCTATTCAAGTTAGCAGGACCTGATGAAATTCAGGGTACTTAAGGGACTGAAACAATCTTGGAATTGTTGGCATTATCTTCAAGAACTCATGGAGGACAGGTGAGGTCCCAGAGGACTGCAGAAGGGCAAACATAGTACCAATCTTTACAAAGGGGAACAAAGAGAACCCAGGGAATTATAGACCAGGATAGATATCTCAAAAGATTTTGGGACAAATTATTAAACACTCAATTTGTATCCTAGAGGAGAATAGGGTTTTAAGGAATAGCCAGCATGGATTTGTCAAGAGCAAATCATGTCAACCCAACCTAACTTTTCTTTGACAGAGTGACTGGCCTAGTGGTTTGGGGGAAGCAGTAGAAGTGATATATATTGAGTTTAGTAAGGCTTTTGACACAGTAACACATGACATTCTCATAAGCAAACTAGGGAAATGTGGTCTAGATGATATTACTGTAAGGTGGTTGCACAACTGGTTAAAAGACTGTACTCAAAGTGTAGTTATCAGTGGTTCACTGTCAAACCCAAACTCAGAGGGCATATCTAGTTAGGTCCTGGAGGGTCTGTCATGGGTCTAGCACTACTCAATATTTTCATTAACAACTTGTATAATGGAGTAGAGAATACACTTATAAAATTTGCATATGACACCAAGCTGAGAGGAAGGGGGGGAGTTACAAGCATTTTGGAGGACAGGATTAGAATTCTAAACAACCTTGACAAATTGGAGACAAATTCAACAAAATGAAACTCAATAAAAAGAAGTGCAAAAAGTACTTCACTTAGGAAGGAAAAATCAAATACACAACTACAGAATGGGAAATAGCTGGCTAGGTGGTAGTACTGCTGAAAAGGATCTTGGGATTATAGTGGGTCACAAACTGAATATGAGTCAACAATGTGGTACAGTTGCAAAAAAGGCTAAGATCATTCAGGGATCTATTAACAGGAGTCTCGTATATAAGACATAGGAGTAATTGTCTCACAGTACTCAGCACTGGTATGGCCTCATCTGGAGTTCTGTGTCCAATTCTGGGCATCATACTTTAGAAAATAGGTGGACAAGTTGGAGAGTTTCCAGAGGAGAGCAACCAAAATGATAAAAGATTTAGAAAACCTGATCTATGAGGAAAGGCTAAAAAAACCTAGGCATGTTTGGTCTTGAGAAAAGAAGACTGAGGGGGGACCTGATAACAGTGGTCAGATATGTTAAGGGCTGTTATAAAGAAGATTGTGAGAAATTTTCTTCATGTCCACTGAAGGTAGGACAAGAAGTAATGGGCTTAATATGCAGTAAGGGAGGTTGAGCTTAGATATTAGGAAACACTTTTTAACTGTAAGAGTAATTATGTTCTGCAGTAGGTTTCCAAGAGAGGTTCTGGAATCCCCATCATTGGAGGTTTTTAAGAACAAATTAGACAAACACCTGTCAGGGATGGTCTAGGTTTACTTGGTCCTACCTCAGTGCAGGAGGCTGGACTTTATGACTTCGCAGGGTCCATTCTAGTCCTATATTTCTATGATTCTGTGATTCTAAAATGGATCCATTTTCAATTTCTTGCAAAATTTTCACAATATCTTTAACAAAGATTTTTATTGAAATCATTTTCAGAATGTTTAATTTACTGAAAACCTTTCTTAATAAGAAAATGCATTTTTCAATAAATGGAAAATTTGAAAATTATTTTGATTAAAATTTTGATAATAAATATTGTGGAAAATTTTACACACAAAACCAAAATGTTTTGATAATAATTTTCCACATAGAAGTTTTTCTTTAAAGACTGTTTTCCTGTGTAAAAATCATTTCATGTGAAAAATTTTGATCAGCTTTAATAAATAATATTTGTTAACAATCTTGGTTTTACAGAAGTTAAAGGACCTCACTAGCTTCCAACTGAAAAATCCTTTCAGGATAACTTTCTTCTAAGATTGATGAACTTCAAATTGACAGCACACTAATCTTTTCAGAGACTGTCTTTTTGTTCTGTGTTTGTACAGCACTAGCACAATGGGGTCCTGGTCCATGACTGGGGCTCCAAGGTGCTACCTCTGTACAAATAATAAATAACAGTAATAGAAAGCATGGCTCTAATTCATGATTGCCATATGTCTTGTGTAGTTATTTACACTGAGTGCAGAGTTCTTATTTATTATTTTGCATGTTGGTGACACCTAAAGGGCCCAGTCAGGAATTGAGACCCCCCTGTGTTAAGCGCTGTACACACATAACAAAAAGATGGCCTCTATCCCAAAGAGTTTTGGATGTAAAATGCCCTGATTCTGATTTCATAGTGTTTTACGCTTACTTTACACCGATGTAAATGACTACACAAACTGCAGGACAATAATGAATCTGGCCCCAGGAAATGGGGTCCCAGCTAGCTACTGACTTAACTTGAATAAGAAACTGGAAGGTGTAAGTGGAAGGAGCAAATATATAATGATCAAGTTGCCTAAGTCAATGATATAGGGAAAGGTGAATAGAAATGTTTTGTGTGTTTTGCTCTTAATATATTCTTGAGGAAAGAGAAAGTTTTCATGTTTTGCACTTCAGTCTGCAACATCAATAGCAAACCTTAATTGTTTGTTTAAGCAACCTTCTAAACTGACAGGGTTGGCCAATGCAGTCACATAACAAAAGACTTTCAAAGAGACAGCTTTGCTCCCAAGTGCTTATTGTCAGGCGTTTGAGTTAAACTGATTTTAACAACCCAAACAAAAACTCCACAGGGGAGTTTTTCACAAACAGAAAACTAAAGCTCAGGTTTGGCTATTTAAAAACCCTCAATCCCTTATACCTGATGTGGCATTCTGCCTCCTCCAAAGCTCCTAGATTAGCCTGTTCATTGCTAACATCAGTTTTTCTGCCTACCAACAAGCATTTATTATAGGACTCTCCGATATAACCCTTGATTCACCTCAATCAGGAATAGCAATTGCTCTATATAAACTGACAAATGTCTTTCCCTACCACCCCACAGTCATCGCATGAACAAGTTACTGAACATTTTGCTGCCTGTAAAATTTTGAAACCTTAGGTAACTGCCTGCTCTATTTATGTTATAGAGCCCATTTTGCTCATCTACCTCATTACACCAATCCTTTCCTGTGCAGCCATGGACCATGGCACTGGAAACTTGAGGCAAGGATTCTGGCCAGAGTCTCTGCAGCCTGTCAAAAGTGGAGAGATTGGCCAGTAATAGAATCCAAAGATAAGAAGATACAATTTATCTTGTTCTTTTCTGCCTTTGTGTGCACTCTCTGACACAATATAGATAATGAACAGTAATAAGGGATTGTAAACCTACGAAAAGTTTATAGTACTGGAAGTCCTAGAAAGGAACTTGGGAAAGAAAACAGAGAGTGTCTGTGAGTTGGGATTTTTTTTAAGTGCAGTTCTAAAAATTATTATATTAAAAATTGCACCCACAAGGAGACCATAAATTGCTCATTCAGGAAAACAAAACAAGACCAGGAGGACAACACAGATATATAAATAACTATGCTAGGCTAATAGAAACTGCTTATAAAATACATGAGACTCTACAACAGCCGTATTCCAACAAACTAAAATTGATTTAAAATTCTAATTTCAAAGTTTGACTTACATTAAAAAATCTACAAGAAATTATCGTGATTTGTAAATCATTCATCATTCAAGGTTTTGTCAAGGTTTTAGGGGAAAACGCTGAAAACAGGAAGTTATAAGCGTCATCACTGTACCATTTATAACAGGGTGAAATGCACTACAAGCACCCTCTGATTATTTTATTTGAAATGTTACAGTCACTTAGGTAGAATCCTGCTCAGCTTAATCATTCAAGTAGTCCCACAGATATAAACTGGAAGTCACAGGCACTTTGCGCTACACCTCTCTCCCCTGCAGGGAGACTCTCCTTTGCTGGGATGCTGCATTTGGGATGATGCAGGTAGAGGTTGGCATACACCTGGCAATGAATCTAACCTAGCATCAACAGTAATATTAATTGACAAATTATTTAAACTGTGTGCTACTCTCTGCTTTGGAACCATAGCCTTGCAAGAACTCACTGAATATGTCTGATATTTTACTGTTTGTTTTTAAAATCTAAATCATGATCAAGATTTTTGAAGGTGCCCAGTGATTTTGGATACCTCAATTTTTGGGTGTCCAACTTGATGTACCAGCAAATGCTGAGTGATGACCCTCTGCAAATAAGTGTTTCAAATTGAGAATCCAAAAATTGGTGCACCCCAAATCACTAGGTATCTTGAAAATTTTGGCCAGTACTATCCCCCATATTATCCAAGTAAAACAACTATTCCCTGGATATAAATTATAAAGGTATCTAGAAGTTTTATAGCAAATAGTTCTTTACTCAATATTAGAGGGTAGAAGTACCAGCTCTGAAAATATCAGAACTATTGTAACAAGAACCAATCCCAAACCTACCTTGAAGTGTGAAAAAAAGTTTAGACAGGTGCTTCCCTAGGCTAATATGGTGGGTAGAAAGAGGCAAGGGGGCAATGCATTCTGGAACACTCCTAATCCAGGCACATGATTGGAGGAGAAGTTAAAAGGTTAGGGAGCTTGTTGGTGGGACAGAAGGAGTGATTTGAGGGTGAAGAAAAATTATAAGGATCTTTCTGAACTGAGTGAAAGATATAAAAATGTATTCTTTCAGACAACAAAACAAAATCACCATCTTGTTGTCTTTTGCTATGGCAAAATTTTATTGCAAAAGTGTTTTCTGCTTGGAACAAATATATTAAAATTTACAATTTTGTTCTAAGGCTAGAATTTTTCATTATTGTTCTGAAAGGTGTATTTGTTAACAGAGTTAGCAAGAACAGTAAATATCTTTTTTTTTTTTTTTTTGGTAAAAACTCAAAGGTTTTTGTTAAGTGACTACTTGCAAAATGAAAACAATTTTGCACAGCTGTAGTAAGGAAACCTGGAGGGCTTCAAATAAGCACCCATACGTCTAAGGATTCAGTCAGATCAACTAATTAGTAGAAATCATATTTATACAGACTAAGCATTCAATTCTTCAAGGAGGATATGTTCATAAATGGCTATTAGCCAAGAGGGTCAGGGACACCCCATGATCCGGGTGACCCTAAATCTTCAACTGCCAGAAGCATCTGGCACTGGCCACTGTCAGACACGCTAATGGGCTAGATGGCCCATTAGTCTCATCTGGTATAGCTGTTCTTATGTTCTCAACATTTGGGTGCAATCAAAAAATAGAGAAGTTCTGAGGATATTTTGCAGCTCCTTTGCCTTTCCTCCCTCCCCCATACACACACTTTAGTTTTCTTAATTCAAACAAGTTATTGTGTAATTCTAACAGTGATGTAGGCATAACAATATCTCCTTACCTAACATCATCCTGTTTTTATTATGATATCTGTAGTTTGCAAAATTCTGCTTTCAGTGTTTCACTTCATCAGATGAAGTGAGCTGTAGCTCACGAAAGCTTATGCTCAAATAAATTTGTTAGTCTCTAAGGTGCCACAAGTACTCCTTTTCTTTTTATAAGGAAGATATGACCCAATCCATTAAAATAGAGAGTGCAGTATACATACTGCGAATGAGTAACAATGTAAATCCGATATGATGATGAGTTCAGGATCAGGGTGAAAGGACGCAGTTATGCATGCGACCTCTCAAATATAGGATAGCTACTTCACAAAAGCATCTACCCAGGATTACTGTCAGAAGGACAGGTGGTAATTTTGTCCTGGTCATAGTTTTAGCAGGGGGGCTAGACTACTGCTGAGCTGCCTGATGAATGTTTTAAGCATCTTGCTACACTGTAATGAAACAGCAGCAGGGGATGCTTGACTCTTCCTTCCTCACTGTTCCTTCTCCCCCACCTCTGTTTGGGAAGAGTAAATGTATTCGTATTTTCTCCTGACCCCATTTCTACTTCTTGGCTCCTATTTGACTATGATGTCATAAAGCTAAATTTTAGGAATCATGTAAACAATTACTAAATAATTCTAATAGGCTTTATCTGTGTCTGCTATTTTCTTATCTATTTTGCTAAAGGAATGGGTTGCATTGGATCTGAAAATATAGAGTCAAAGTCTGTGTGAAATTTTCCTAACAGACCCCTGATTCCGAATTATATTACAAGCAGGGATCTTTGGTCATGGTCCATGAAAGTTTTGCTGTGTGATCCTGGCCCAGTTTAATGTTCTGTGTCGAAACCAAGTGGAACACTCTGATTCACATGGGTTTCAACCAGGGCCGTTGGGTTTGGATGAGTTTCACATAATCTGAATCAGTGTGAATCAAAAAAGGAGAAAAGATTCACACTCCCCAGTGAATTAAAATTAGTGAGTTTCAAACATCAATTCTGCAGAAATCTGTGTACCTGCATAAGGAAAGAAAATTCCACTTCCCATCTGATACCAGCAGGTCATGCATCCAGTGTACCCATCAAAACTATCCCTTTGGAAAGTTGCATGTGAAAGGGTGGTAGAGTCTTTAAAGGGAATGTATGTAAGTCTGACCCAAAAACCAAATGCAGCCACCATCTCCCTGTAACTCTAGGGTGAAGAGATAACTGTGTATTGCTAGTTAGCGCAAACTACAATAAATATTCTATACAGCTATTAAGAAACATAGAAATTAAAGTAAATATTAGTGTTGTGGTCATTTGCATCTGTTTACTGGAAAAAGCAAAACAGATATAGCTCTCATGACCAGAGGGCAAAAAATGCAGGTGCTTCACGTGTCTCCACAGGCAGTTGTATTTTTTTCTAATTAACCCGATCCTGCTGCCACTGAAATCAGAGAGTTTTGCTGTGGACGTCAATGAGGGTAGGAGCTGATCAAAACACAGCTTTTCAGTCAGAGCTTTTCAAGTGATGTCAATAAAGCTAGACTAATTTCTACCAGCTGAGGAGCTGGCCCAATATTCAAAAGTACAAGTTACAAGCAAGAGGGGACTGTTGTAGTGCTCCCGGATCCTTTAGCACCAGGGTTATTAGTTTCTATTCCTGTTTCATATTCTACATATATCTCCAGCTGTTGAATCAACAGCTATTTCATCTGTCCTGTTTTCTGAAATGCCATCCTTCTTTCTTCACAGAATTTCTTTAGCCTAGATAGACATTAGCAAATGTCTATTGTAAATGCCTCCTGATATGTGTCTGTAAGCAAATCCTGCATAATTATGCTTAAGCATAGTTATGCTTAAATAGTTTTTAAAATACATACCCTAGTTTTTAATAGTTAATAAGTAATGGTGTGTAAGAAATACAGGACCGGTGGTGCAAAGGGACCAGGAAGCTGCTTTTAGTGGGTATCTGAAGATTTCTCGTGCACAAGAGAATCTTTGGCTGACATTACTAGCTCTACAGCAACGCCTATCTACCTCCACCTCCAATTTATAGAGTATGTCATTAGTAAAAGGGCATCCAGTGATCTTGCCAGCATTAAAAGCATCTTGGGGGCTATTATGATTGAGGAAACAGCATAGGATTTTCCTCAGAGTCAGAGACAAATTGTGCCTTTACAGCACACCTCAACTGTTTCCATCACTTATTGGGTATAGCTAGGAATTCAGGAATTCAAATCATTATATTTAAATTTACTTAACATATCCTGGAAAGCTGTCTACTGAAAGGCTACTCAACGTCATAAGTTTTCTCCCTTTTGGCTAACCTGCAACACACAACAGTCTGTAGATTCTCAGGTTGTGAGAAATACTCCTACATTAATGCAACTGTGCATGAAATTTATAAAATAATAATATACTACTAGGAATAGATGACTAGTAATGAATTGTATCATTTAGTTTTACAATATAGAAACTGTCAAAATATGAATATGACTCCAGTGGAGTTACTGTCAAAATATGGACTCTGGATTTAAACTGGTGTACCTGAGATCAGAATCTGCTCCACATACTGTATTACTATTATTTTATTTTATTAATAAGCATAAATGTATGCTGTAAATGCACACAATTAAATGATTACAAATAGGTTTTCAAATCTGAATGTTCTTTTGATTATTATTTATGTTACAATAGCACATAGGAGCCACTGTTACAGACCAGGACCCCATTGTGCCAGATGCTGTACAAAACTAGAGCAAAAAAGGCGGTCCCTGCCCCAAAGAGTTTACAATGTAAGTAATCTAAATATCAACAGTGCATAATATACATCAGTGCTTCTGAACCTTTCGAGGCTACTGTACCCCTTGTAGGAGACTGATTTCTCTTGCGTACCCCAAAGTTTCACTTCACTTAAAAACTACTTGCTTACAAATCAGATATAAACATACAAAAGTGTCACAGCACACTATTACTTAAAAATTGCTTATGTTCTCATTTTTACTATATAATTATAAAATAAATCAATTGGAATATAAATATTGTACTTACATTTCAGTGTATAGTATATAGAGCAGTATATACAAGTCATTGTATGAAATTTTAGTTTGTACTGACTTCACTCATCCTTTTTATGTAGCCTCTTGTAAAACTAGACAAATATCTAGATGAGTTGATGTACCCCCGGAAGACCTCTGCGTACCCCCAAGGGTACATGTACCCGAGGCTGAGAACCACTGATCTATATTGCAGACAGAGGACCTACACACAAAAACACAACTGTAAAGAACTGGTTTTGGAGGGATATGGGGGAGGGTATAGTCAGGGGTGAAAGTAGGCTGGTACGGGCCGGTACGGCATACCGGTAAAAAGCCCCACCCCTTCTGCCCAAGGCCCCGCCCTTTCTGGGGGCCCAGAGCCGGGCCCCATTACCGGTAAGAGTTTAATATTACTTTCACCCCTGGCTATGGTGTTCATTATGCCAAGTTTCAAGTTCCCACAGAAATAGCTGATTTATAAACCTCTAAAAATAAGAGTTCAAGATAAAAACTCTGACAAAACCTGAAGTATTGCAGAGGAAATGGTGTCACTGTAATATAAGAGAGATGAATGTATGTTTCCCTGGTAATACAGAATATATTTTTTCTATGCATTTATCTCAGTGAATACACAGTAGGGCTCAAAGTGCAATAAACTCAATGTGAAGTGCAAAATTAGGGACTAATTTGATTATATACTTGTGTGGAGAAAAAAACTTAGATAGACCATTAAATATATGCTGAATGCAATATTGTATCTGAGATTAATGTAATGTTACTAATGAGACTAATGCTTATGCAAGCACAAGCAGCAGCACTGGCACTTTCATTAGTTTCTAAAACTTCTTTTTGTTTGAATATTTTCATGCCGTAATACAAATATCAATCATAGCACAATAGCCAAGCAATAATCAAACAAAACACTGAAATACCATGACAAGGAATGGTGCTGCTGACTATATTGGGCTGTGTAAATGTGAGTATGAATTAAACATTCTATCATCATTCCAAACAAAAATAAACATTTAAAGAACACTATCAAGTTTGAAAAGCTAGAATTAAGGCTGTCTGCAACTTTAATTCATCTCCCTATTGCATATGTATCATGGCAGTCTTTAATTACATGATCACATGCTATTTTTTCCACAGGATGCCTGCCACATCAAATTCACATAATGGACAGTGCTCAATGAAAGAATAGCTATGCTCTATTTTGTTTTATCCTCATTGTTCACTAATTTACTGCACATTATTCAAACTCTGCTCTGAAGACAGTATTATTAATTTCCTCCTGGGCTTTACTATTGCACACGTCACTATAGTACTTAGGTGTTTCACAAATATTCATTCATTTAGATTCTCATCACCCCTGTGGAGGAGGTATTATCTTTGTTTTATAAACAGGTAGCTGAGGCACAGAGAGAGAAAGGTCAGAAGTGATCACTAATTTTGGGTGCCCAATTTGAGATGCCAAGGACCTGATTGTTCAGAGTACTTATCTATTGAGCAGTGGTTCCCAAACTTGTTCTGCCGCTTGGCCCTCGGCCCACACTGCTTCCAACAGCTCCCATTGGCAGTGAACCACGGCCACTGGGAGCCGCGATCGGCCGAACCTGCTGACACGGCAGGTAAACAAACCGGCCCAGGCCGTCAGGGGCTTTCCCTGCAAAAGCGGTGGAACAAGTTTGGGAACCACTGCTATAGAGAGATAGGCAAAAAAAATTGTCAAATAGCTAAATTCAGGAAAATTGCATTTTTCTACGGCTCTGAAACTACTCAAAAAATTCAGATCAAACTGGATGAATTTTTATTTTAAAAAGATTTTTAAAAAGTCAAAACAGTTCTTTCTGACTGTTTCAAAACTAAACGTTTCAACTTCTTAGTTCAAAATGATGGTCTGGTTCAAAATTCATCTACATTTTACAAAAAAGATGAAAAATTCCCCAAAATGAAGCATAACAAAAAAATTACTTTTGCATAGGTTTTTTGTTTTGTTTCATTTGTTTCAAAAAATGCAAAGCATTTCTTTTTTTCAGTTTTTCAATTTCTGTTAGAAAAAACAAAAAAGTCGGTTTTGGTTCAAAACAAAACAAACCATTTCCTAACTTTTGAGTGCTTGACTTTGCAACCTCAATGATTTTCTTTTAACAGGTTTTTGGGGTTATTTTTTTCTTTTTTGTGGGTAATTTCCTAGGTTTTTTAAAAAAAGCAAACTGAAAACAAAAGAAATGCCATCATGTGGCATCAGGTCTGGATGGGAGTATGTTCTAGTAGGAACAGATTCTTCTTCCTGTTCCCCCAAGTTTGATCCCTTCTGCTTCATACCCTCCAACCTGTCCCTGTCCCAGTCATGTCTCTTCTCCATAACTAGCTCCTTTTTTCAGTCTGTTTCCTTGTCTATCCAGTCCCAGTTTCCTTGCCCAGACAGTCCTCACATCCTACTCTTAGCTCACTGTTCATGTCCCAGTTCCCCGTCCCCAGCTCCTAGTCTGACCCTTCCCCACACCCAGCCAGTATCAGCCCTCACACCCCTGCTCCTTGTCTGATCTGTCTCTACCCACTTGCTTCCAGTCCCAGTCTCCCTATCCAATTCTACTGTCCCTTCATGTCTCCCTTACTTTTTGTTCCAAATCTCTCTTCTTAGCTAGTCCCAGTTCTTCCCCCATTCACCCTCGTTCCTTGCCAGATCTGTGTCTCCTGCCCCCCATCCCCTCCTCACTGGTTCTTAGTCCCAATCTCCTTTTCCAACCAGTCTCCCTCCGCCCCTCAGGTCATCATCTGACCTCAGTGTACCTCCCCAACCAACTGGCTCCCAGTGTCCCAGGCTCAGGCCCCTTGCCCACTCAGTCCCTGCCTGCCTTCCCCCAGCTTCCTGTCTCCTTGCCCAGCCAATGAGATAGAATCTGCAGGGATTTGAACTGCTAAAATAGAAGAAACCTCTGCTGACCATGTGCAAACTGTGATTTTTTTTAAGACTTATAACTTGACCAAATTTGGAACAAGAAAAGGCACATCACCGATACATAGGCCAATCTCCTACCAAATTTCAAGCCCCTGCTCCAAAGTGTAGGGGTACTGTAGTACTTCAAAGAAGAGGTCTCGAGAATTTTTTAATATGGGCAAAACAACAAATTATTTACCTAGCCTTTTTCTTGCAAATGCTAAATTGTTCTGGCTGAAATTTTCCAAAAACATTCAGCCTGAGGCAATTACTGAGCATGAAAAATTCAGTCCAAATGGTTAGTTTCATAAAGTTATAAACAGCTGAAAACAGAGTCTTATAACTGGAAGTGTAGACCAACTTTACAAGGCAGTATTACCAGCCCAACCTATAAAACTTGGTGTAGGAGAGAGGAGGAAATTATCAAGAATCCCAAATACTCCCCGAAATGGTAGCATATGTGGGAGCACCCACAGATAACAGTAATAACATAACAGTTATATGAAATAACCAACCCATAACCAATGCCTGATAGAAATAAACATGCAAGTATTCAAAGACTTAAACTCACACACACATCATTAACCTTCAAAATACTGAAGACCAAAACATATGAGTAAATAATATCCAAATATTAATAATATAGTGTGATGTACCACCTGCAGAAAAGCACACAACTCCCACTGATGTCAGTTAAGTTTCATTAGTGAGCTGATAGCTAAATTTGCTTCATAGATCCTTGGGGATGGATCCTGGAAATCTTTACAATGGAGTTTGTTCCTGCAAGCACTTAGACATGTTAGTAGTCTCTACTGAAGTCAATAAAGATACTCACAAGCGTAAGAGCTTGCAGGATTGAACCCTTTTTGAATAGTATATACTCATAAAGGTTGCCCCATTGAAATCTAGCAGAAATATTCATGGATATAGCAATTTAAAAGTAAATTTTAGACTATTTACATCAGTGACCTCATTTTAAGAGTTATGTTCCTCCCATCAGGAAACAGAAATAATACCATGTGATCTATCTCACCAGTCAAAACTAACCAACTCAGCTCAAATTCCACATTTTGAATAACCCACCCCTGCAATGTACTGATCATGAGCAATCTGCAAACCAAGAATTATTTACAGAAGTTATTCACTGAATTTCAAATAGCAAATAAATTCAAGAAAATCATAAACTCTGATCATTTTGTAAAGAGAAAAGGATAATAATGCCATTATATAAACTACTTGCTCAGCTTTTGTGTGTGTAAATAAAATATATAAATAATAACTGCTGCAATAGCATCAAAATATGATTGTAGGATATTGCTCGAAGCTAAAGGCTGAGAGCACTGTGCCCATTTGAAACAACAATTTTTCTTTTAAAACTTTTGCCTCTATAGTCCATTACTATTTGTATTATGAGTATTTGGACTTCGTTTTATGCACTTAAGTTCTTATATGTTTAGATTCTGGTCCCTGTAAAACTGATGAAAATGTTGAGTAACTCCTTTGAAATCATTGGCATCATTCCAGATTTATGCTGGTGTGACTGAGAGCAGAAATTGTCCCAAGGATTTGAATACATGAAGCCAGCTTCACTGAGCAAGAGACATTTGATCTGCCTATAGGGAGGAGAAGTCAGGGCAGCTGGCCAGCCTTTCGCTCCAAGAGGTGATTCCAGGTTAGTCAGCAAGCTCCCTTTGGCCATCAGAAGTCATAAGAGGTAGCCATTCCCTTTCCCTAGTGGGAAGTGCTAGGAGAGCCAGCTGGCTTCTCTTTCAGGAGATTCAAGAGCTCCTCTCTCTATATATATAGCTAGAGAGAGAGAGAGAGATTTCTTGCCCCGGCTAGCTTCTTAATCCATGGCTGACGTTATTTGCAGTGTGTGTGTATATATAAATCAGTTATGTATCAGTTTATATAGCCCTTACTTTATTTATATTAGGATATAATATAACCTATTACTCAATAAAGTGGAACAAGAAAGGAAGACATCAAAAATATTCTGCTAAGTACATATAGCTGTATAGTGCAAAATGCGAACATCAGACTATTCCCCAAATGTGCAATTACAGGCAGCTTCAAAGAGGGGAGAAACGCATTTTTAGCAAATATATCATACTAGATTTATAGTGTCTTTGCTTAGAGGCAGTTTGCTTTTGCACAGACATATCAAACTCCTGTTGAAGGGACCATCAACCAGGGTTTGTTACTGATCACTAGGAGCCATAGGCATAGAAGGGAGCAAAAAAGAAAGGTACAAAAGTGTGAGGTGGTATGTCTCCAACATGCACCTCTCTCCTTCTGGGAGACTGAGGGAGTGTCTTCACAGCAGCTGACCCTTCTCCCCAGCAGGAGCTCGACGGCTGGCTCAAAATGGCTGGTGGGCCAGATCCAGCCCACGGGCCTTAGTTTACCCACTCCTGGTCTAGGCTCTACAGTTCAGGGAATATGTGAGTCAAGCCAAGTGGGTGGGTAATAGGAGTAACTACTTTATTCACTATTCTCCCTTCTGAACTCAGTGAAATTGCTAGGAAAACATCAGAAGTAATGCTTCTACTTCCACTCCACGCTGTCTATACCCTTCAGGTACATGATGTAGGTTTAGCTGAGGTGAAATATAGTGAGCAGTGTGAAGAGACAGGCCTTCTCTACAGAAGACCCAGGATTGAAAGGATGGAACTTTCTTTCACCATGAGCCTGGGCTTTCCTGTCCCCCCTCCATGTCCATAAACCCCTCCTTCTGAGGAGTGTTTTTGATGGAAATTCTCCCAGATGAACCCTAGGATTTTACTGTGACAATTTACCACGTGGCTTAAAGTCTCTAAGAACTCTCACAGCAAATCTTTAAAGTCCATTACCATTTCCACCATCTACCTATCCAAAAATGTGCTGGCCTCATCAGTTGGGGCCTGATCCAAAATGCACTGAAGTCAATGGATTTCTTTCCACTTATTCCAATGGAGTCTGGATCAGGCTCTTGATAAACAATTAATCTGTAGCCACAGTACAAGTCTTTAAGGTTTTCTGAAAGCTCAAAAATACTTTACTGCATTTGAAAACAATTGTGAATAGCCCACAGTAGTGTTTTGTCTACTTGTTAAATTACATTGTGAGATACAGAAATTGTACTAGATAACCCTTTTTATAGAATCTCTAACCCTCTTCTTCCTTGTCCTTCTTCCTTGCTCCTTCCAGAGAGCATTTTCTGAAGCTACTGAAGCAGGAAGGGTGTAGTCCCCTACTAAACTGAATAACAATCATCAATGAAAAACCTTCTGAATGAGTTTTGCAAACAATCAAGAGCGTATTTACTAATTGCGTATTTTTCATTCTCATTTTATTTTCAGTAATATCCAGTTTAACTCTGACCTTTATATCTCTTAAAGAAGCAAGCCCAAGAGAATCATTTGTTGACCAAGAGCTGAATTTTTCAATTCCACTACCCTTCTTTAAATACTGAGACTTTGACACTGAAGACCTGAAACTTTTTATCTTATTTTTTAGAGAATCTCAGATGCTGACTGACTTTTTTGTTTCCACTACTTGGCCCTTGTTAGACATTTATTGAAATAATCATCAGATAAACCAGAAGCAACTACCTGACGTTAAAGGTAGTATTAGGAATGGACCTTATTGGTTGCTTATGGATGGGGGGGAATCACTTTAGAGTCCCACTATCTTTCTCAATGAACACTTATCAAATTTCTTACTTACTTGTATCAATGGAAAAAATGCCAAAACAATACTAGTAAGGACATAAAAAAAATCTCATTTGGTGGGTGTATGGAGGATCAAGAAACTAAGAATGATTTGCCAGAAGTAACGTAAAACATTTAGGCCTGATTCTCATTTACATTAAGGTCCCTATATTCCACACTGGCACTATAAAGAGTCCTTAAAAGGGGCCTCAAAGTAGCTGCTAATGTAATTTACACTCATTTTAAGGCTGCTCTGTGGTGCAATACTGGTGTAAAGAGGGCTGTAGCAGGGCAGTTACCCTGCTCCTGTGAAAGGCTAGGCTGACTGGGGAAGCAGCCACAGCTGGGGCCACGCCCCAATCAGGCCACAGCTGGCCCTATACAAGGGCTGTGAGCCTTGGAGTGAGATGGACCTGGCTACCTGGGAGCTCAGGGAATGGTGCAGTGCTGGGGAAGGGGTAGGCTGAGCTGGGGAACTCAGGCCTGGCGATCTCCCAGGCTGCAGCCTGATAGAAAGGCCAAAGCTGGTACTGGGCTGCAGGGAAAGGCAGCAGGTCCAAACCCCCCTTGCCAGTGATAAGTGGATTACAAACTTCAGTCTGCTCCAGTGAGCGGGGGCTAGACGATGACTGGCAGTAGCCAGAGGCAAGGTGGGGATAGAAGGTGGGGGGTTCCCCAGAGAGGGGAGACCCAGAGACTGTGGGGGTGCTGCAGAGGGCAGAACCCCGAGGTAAGGGGCACCAGGGTCTGGGAGGGACATGGGGGCCTGAGGCAAGCGGGACATCGGCCAGCAGAGGGCGCTCCAGAGCTGGAGAGCTGATGACCAGCAGGAGGTGCCGCACAGCTGAGTCATCGCTTTGCTACAGGGGCTTAGTGTAAATGAGATTCAGGCCCCTATTTGTCTATTTACCTCTCACGAATTGCTCCTGGCTTCCTGATTCTGATTATTTGTATACCACATTCATTATAGCTGCACTTGTCAAGTGAAGTTTGCTTCAGAATTTCCGTGGGTTTTTATGCAGGCTATATTTTCTCTGGCCTGATCCTTGCAAGAAAGGTCTCAACGAGGGAATAACTTAACTTAAAAAAATCAATATAGCTATTTACTTGGATCTAGGAAGAAAAACTCACATCAAAGTTCAGGATTTCTATGTCATGGAGACTTCCTCAATCATTTAACTTTAAAACAAATGTAGTTTAACAAGAAATAAGACCTCAGCATAAGCTTTTTCCCCCTTCTAAATATTGGTTTCTATTAAAGGACCAATTAAGTGAAAATATTTTAGATTTTCTTTCACTCTAAATAGATGAGACCCCAGAAGCCCAAAATTTGACTTCTGTATCCATGAAAAAGGAAATCGGGAATTCTCTTTTTGAATTGAGCCTTCAGATGGTATCACAAATCTAGGGACAATTTCTGGTCAACACAAATGGTAACTGCAAACATACACATGATATTGCAGAGCTGATGGGGGGCGGGGGGAGCTGCAGTGCAGGAGTTGCTGGATGGGTGGGTATATATGTAATATGAGAGAATTCAGTACCTACTAGACTTATGGATGCTTAGGGCTTTTTTTATATTATGTGAATTTATGTGCAACGGGCGGTTAAAATCTGTTTCATTTTACATTTTAAGCCCTTGTTGTCACTTGAAAGGCCCAACATATGGATAAAGAAATTTAACTTAATCTAATAAAAGAAGACTCCTAAGGCAATGCAGAAACATATGGATTTCTTGATTCAACATGCTTATCCTTAATGTGAGTTTTACATAATATTTGCTATTCGTTGGTATCTTTTATTGATTGAGGGCTGAATTGATTATTTCCCAGCAGTTGATTAAGCTAACATATTAGTCACTGGAGCAATTACTCATCAGTTTGGAAATGTATTCTCACTCTTTCTCTCACACACAGTTTTAATAACTAGAGTGTCTGGTGAGTTTCACCAAGAATTATTTCAAGGCAATTGTTCTGCTTTCAAGCTTTCATTATATTAAAGAGTAGAGGTTGAATTAGATTCAAGGGCTGGATTCAATGCCCACTGCAAAGGAAAGACTCATATTGACTTTAATGGACTTTGGACCATGCTTCAAGTGCACAGTCCTCCTGTGGAAGAGGGGGTGCAGAAGCACATCGCTCCAACAGAAGTTCAGGAGACACTATGTCTATCAGGCACACAGTGTTGTGAAGCTCCTGGAGACTGAATTCACTTTTACAGGTGTGCAATATGTACTTCTGTGTCCAAATGGCATGCATATCCCCAAGTTCTCCCTTCCAATATCCTCTTTGCACAGGTGGTAGTGATGGGGAGAGTAATTTTGCAAGTCAGAGGGAAAAGAAGTTGCACAGCAGAGAGACACAAAAATTGCAAGTGTGCCTTGCTCTCGCTCAGTGAACCAAGGCAGGTAAGGAGCTATATCTTGTGCCCTCCCATTTTTATGCACCCATTCAGGCAACAAGCACATTCTTGCTCCCAAACTATAAATTAGCAATGCAATAATAAGAAACCAAGGTTCTTGGTTATAATTCATATGACTGTTAAATTTGTTGCATTTTGCATATTTCTTGCCCTCATTGATCGTGTTACAGTTATTGTATCTTCCTTGAAACCAGCCTTAAACCAGAAGCTTTAATAATAGCTTTATATGCTAAAAAAGTGAAACAATGTGTGAGTGAAAAGGTTATTTGCTTCTGTTATTTGCTGTCAATACTGTCACTCTGAAAACAAGCGTCTAATGTAGTGCAACATCTTCGCCGCCTTTTAGAACAGATAGCTTCTAAGTCTGCTGGTCGACTAATTCTCCTTTTGTGACAGAGTGGATTTAAGATACAGTGCAAGAAACAACTGCTGTCAGACAGGGTTTTTATTTCAGTTAGATTAACATGGAAAAGCATCTAATTAATTTTTCCTATTATCCAACACCCCTCACTAGGCAGTAAGTCTCATAGCGCCAATTGTAACTTTACTCCAACAGTAAACCTATTTCTTCACTATGCTTGTTATACAAAAAACAGATGTAAAGCATTTAAATATGACAGGATCCTCCAGACAGCAAACTGTAGATTCCAGAAAAGTGTGGATAAATTTCTATAGTTCAAAATCTACAACTAGATTACGTTGGGTCACCCTCAAAGTTATATAAGTATGATAGAATTATAATTATGTAATACTAGAAATAAAGATAGACAAAACAGTATATAGGTATTGTAAAAAGGTATGAACATCAGTTCCATGCTGTTGAATTTCGCTCTGTAACAAATGCAAGGCCAAAGTGCTAATTATTTCAGGCCGGTACAGGACAAAGAGTCTGTGCTGGAAAGTGATAAGAACTTTGAGGAAACAATGCTATTCTTTAAAACAACACCCTGATGCACTTTCCCCGCGGGGGCCCCTTGTCATGCCTATGTATATCTTGGTATCCAAAGAGGGAAAAATAGATAGTGGGATAAAACTTGTTAAATGAATCAAGAATCATAGATTGTGTTGTTAAGTAAAAGAATGAATGAGGTGTGCATGGAATTGAGAGCCTGAAGCAGGGAAATTGGTTAGTAAATGGTGCCAGCCTAATCCTAAGAATTTCAACCTTGATATCGATGGGCCGAAGAATATGCAAAGTGGAGATAACCGGATGACTCCCGGAGGGTGACCCGGAATCCACCCAAAATGCATCAAGGAAGAACAAGAAGATAACACCTAGCCATCATGGAGCCATCATGGATGTACCACCTGCTGATTGAGCTGATTGATGGTCATCCCAGTTGTAAATTCAGTATGATGAAGCGACTTCCATAGACTTGTATTGAATCAGAGACCTATAAAAATTGGGTCCAGGGACTGTGTTCTTTGAGTCTGGTTCTACGACCACCCTCCAGGAGCATCAGATGCGCATCTGACAACGACTCGGCTCCACTCTCGTGTCCAGGCCACCTGGCCAGTGACTTGGCACGAGCAACATCTAGGCCAGTAACTATAATAACCTTTATGTAGATCCTGTGTGTGAATGTCTGTGTGTGTGAATGGATCTATATAGAAATTGCATATAGGAATATTTTGTTGTATTTACAATAAACGTGGCAATTTTCCTTGTCCCTCTTACAAGATCCTGTTGGTATCATTTTTATTAGTGTAACAATTATTTTATTTTTGAGCCCAAGCTCTTTTAAAGTGGACTTTTCCAAATATTCCCAACCACCTATTGTGGGGATGCGAAGTCTGGATTAATGAAGGAATGCTTCTTGAAAAACATCCCAGCACTTTCAAAGGCCTCCTACAACAGTACAAGTGCCTGGAGGTTGCACTGCCTCTATCTCATTGATCTGCCTCCTCCAACCCATAGGAACCATCTATATTTTGTAATTTTGGAAAGAATTCTTCCTCCTTGTGCTCCTTCCCTTCCTCAGACTCCCATTCACTTCCAGGTTCCACACATCTTTCTGAATGTTAGTGATCCTAATGTTCTGATGTAATTAACTCTCACAGACTGCATTGAGGCCCTCATTATCTTCTGACTCAAAGGAGACTGGATGGGACTCGCTGAAGATCATTGCTACTTCCTATATATCTGAAGGGTCACAACTGAAGAATGTAAGTACTTCACAGGCAGCTTCCGGAGTGAGACCTCTGGGAAGCAGGAATCAGACATTGATCTCCGTGTTTTAGTCATAGTCTCGTATTTATACTTTGACCCCAGAACTCTTGTTAGATCAGAGGATTGCAGCACCAAGCCACAATCCTTTTGTCAGGCAAAACCTCAGTCAGCAATGCAGCTTCTATTTCTATCGGCCTGCCTTTTCACTATCCCCACCATCCAGCATGCATCTCCTCCACTGTGCCGGTAGGAACTGCAGCTCCTCTCTGCAGTTCCAGCTCCGAACACTATTTCGAGCCAGCATGGACCTCACATCCTTTATTCTGGCTCCCTCTGCTGCTTTGTCCCATCTTCTCCTGCTGTCCAGGTAAAAACAATTGGCCATTACCCACTTCCTTCCTTTTGCCACTACATTTTACTAACTCAGACACTTGAATATTCTGACAATAGTCCAGGAAATAACGGGTTAATTTTTTTAGCTATTGAAAATGTGTCAGAAGCATACAGAAAATCTCTTCTTCAAAGGTATGCAGTGGAAAGCTTAATGCCCAGAACTTTCTTTGGGTATTCAGTTAAATCTCCTAGAAAGGAGACATAATTTAACATCAATTGAACATATGTTCCAAGTTAAAATGACACAAAAAAGAGAAAGTTTAAACCAAGTAAATACTGTGAATTAGACAATCTGGAATACAATATTGCAAAAATTAAAACTTTGACTTTACGTTATAGTCCCAAAATAGTCTCTGTTAACAATCAGTTTTTTAAGTATTTCAGAAGTATTTGCTCTAAATGAGCATTTCAAAGCCTTGTGTATTGCTCGAAGCTTCATGGAAACAATTTGCTGAATAGACAGTTTCTGCCTGAAATTGTATCAGCAGGAAAGTATTGTTCATATGAATGAAATGCACGAACTATTACAAATTAGAACTCCATTTAAAAGAATTCAAACCTCAAAGGAAATTTTCCATGGTTAACCAAACCTAAAGAACAAAGCAGTTATGAAATGACTGAAACGCAGCTCTGAAAGTTTAATTCCAGAAGACAAAAAAACTAATAAATGAAGGGGCAATGGAATTAGTGTCTGTTGCAGTCCTGTTATTGATTTCTGGCCATCAATAAACATGCTTAAAGCCTAACGGTGAAAGACCCTGTTATCCTTATACTTCTCAAGCCTAGATGCAGCTGTTGTTCTAACTTGGCTAACCCTGGGGTAGCTTCCATGTCACTTCTAATATGCAGTGCACACTATCCAAATGTCAATTACTAGCATAAATTGCAAATGCCAATCTGAACAAATAGCTTTATTTTCTGGTGCTTGCTTCCTTTTTTTTTTTCTTCCCTCCCCCCCTCGCCCAATCATGGGAAGGGACACACCCTCACTCTAGTAGAGAGGAGAGTATTGAGCACTTCTGGGTTTGGTAAGTGCTAACAAGGCACACCTGTAAGGCCTGCTCTGCCTCAAGGTTGGGAGCTTAAAAATGGAAAAACGGCCACAGGAGGGGGTACTGAATAGGAAGAAGACTGTTGTAGCTCAGTGAATACTGACTGTAGACACAGTCAGCCAAGAGGGAGAAAGTTGTACGCCTTGCTGCCCCTGAAACTGCATGGACCAGCTATAAGACAGGGTGCCCCAAGAAGAGGGGCTGGAGGTAGATCCTAATTAAAGACACTATACCAACTGATAAGCCAAGCCTCAAAGGGGTGACCCCAGAAGACTGCCTAAGAGTCTTTGCCTTTCATTCCTTTTACCCGGATTCCCTGCAAGGGAAAGAGAAAAGTATCTTCTTTTGTTTTTGTTTTGAGAACCCCTTGTTTGCTACAAACAGGGGAAGGAGATTATAAACAACTGGAATTGGGGTCTGGTGGGGACTCAGGGGAGCCCAACTCCTCCCCTTCCCCCACTTCCCTGTTGCAAGGTCTCTAACTGGCAGATTGATACAGCTCATCCAATTCCCACATCTACCTTAGGTTATACATTGGGTCTCAAAGGAAATAGAAATGCTGCAAATAAAAAGAATTTTCCAAACATTTGCTTTCATAGCAAAGAGGCTCCAGTAGATAAAACCAAGGAGTTTTAAGGATTTTTCAACAGAAACAAGTTAGTCCCATATTCATTCAGTTATGTTCTTGCTAACTGCTTCAATTTGGAATCCAAACCTCTAATGACTGTATGGTCTCTTAGAAAAGCACACTTTCCCAAAGAAAGGGAATGAGTTATCTTTTGTGTACTGCAGTCAGCTGTGGACAATATTTCTTTCACTAGCTTTTATTTAATATGCCATTGCATTCAGCTACAATTAATGGACTGTGAAGGATATCTGGATGTCTCTCCTATTTCAAAGCAAGAGTGTTAAGAATTTAAATAAACATAACATAGACTGTCTATTTTATCAGGGTCTAATTACCTATTTCTTCCATTTTTAAATCTGATTTTAATTTCATACTAGTGGACTGGCTTGCAACTTTTGGATTCAGGTCATATTAACCCACTGCAACTACATTATTTCAACAAGTAATAAAAACTTATGCTAGTTCAGGTGATCACATTTGTATTGATTGCCAGATGACACAAGAAATAAGCATGACTACTGTAAGATGCTTTATAGATGGTGTTAAAAAAGGCATGTTTCCTTGAATGATACCATTGAAGGTGGTCATAAGAGACTAAAAGAAACCCCTAAAAGCAACGATCAGATTTTTAAAAAGCACTCAACTGAAATGAAGTAAGAAAATCTTTAGATTCTTGAAGGAAGTTATAGTTCTTGTCAGTTGTGTTAAATTAGAAGGGAACTCTTAATGGCAAATAAGGAAACATAAGCCTGAGACTATTTCAGGCTTTACTTTGTGGTTCCTGCATGTATTTTAGCTACAATATCTGTCTTTGAAATCATCTACAATGTAATCCCCATTAATTATAGGCAAAACTACACTGCCAGCCAGAGAGACATAAATTCAGTCAATGAGTAGGAAGTAATTCCGGCAATTGTTTCTAACTTTCTTGAGCTACAGAAATATTGTGCCCCTACTGATTTTAAGTGCCAAAGCCTAACATTATTAATTAGAAACAACTGGATGCAATTCCTTTTGTAGCCCCAATTAACAGAAAAATGTGATACACATAATCTCCCACCACCTTTATCCCCCTGTTCAGACCTACATTAGCTCACAGAATCATTTTAGTCATAGGCAACTGGATGACTGGTAATGAGCTATGAATCTTTTCATTTCTTGGTCAGTGGTATGAAGCTGACCCAGGCAGACAGTGAGCAAAAGTCATTCCCATCTGATAGTTATTCACTGGTGTATGTGACTTGAATAGGCAGTCTCAGATCAGTTCTTGTTTGGCAAACGTTGACATTGAAAACAGAAAAACACCCCCATGTGGGGGTATTGAATGTCACCCTTTTTGGAAGTCTCAGCAGAGATTTACAGACTAAGGGCTTGTCTTCACTTCCAGGGTCAGTCAACCTAAGTTACACTACTCCAGCTACATGAACAACGTAGTTGGAGTCGACATAGCTTAGGTTGATTTACCCCAGTGTCTTCACTGTGCTGCGTCGACAGGAGACGCTCTCCAGTCAACTTAGCTTACTCTTCTCAGGGATCTGGAGTTGATCGGAAAGCGCTCTGCCATCGATTTAGCGGGTCTTCACTAGACCTGCTAAATCAACATCCGCTGCATTGATTGCAGCAGTGTGGATCTCCCTGGTAGTGAAGACAAGCCGTAAATGGGCATAAATATTGGATTGCCCAGTCAATGAGAGCTGGTGCCTGTAGCCCCAAGTGGAGGAATTTGGGCATTTCACTGTGGGGAACATTGCTGTATTGCTCCCTGCTCTGTGGCTAAATAGAGGACTTGGTCCACAGATCTGTCTAATCCATCATCTTTCAAAAACACTAATAATCTCCTGGACAAATTCAACTTCTCCCAGTTCTTATCCCAAACTTACTGTTTTAGTGCAAAACCAGACCAACAGACTCAGTTACACCTGGCTGAGGCAATCAGATAACCTCAGCACAAAGAAACAGTGAGAAGCTGAATGCTAACACAGAGGAAAGCGTATTTTATTTTTTTCTCACTTGAGGCTACAGGGGTTTATTCCTCAGGACTTGAGTCTCTGGTGATCAACTCATTGTAGCTGAAATTACTTCTTTCACCAAGGCCTTGTGATTGCCACAACCAGAGGTGACAAAGCACATACCGCCAGGAAAATATGTAAGTTCCTCAAACAAGGTAACAGTGGCAAAAGGCCTTACTTAGGCACGGAAGTAAAAAATGATTTGGAAAAAATCAATAGGCATCAGCAATACCCAGCCTGAGCCTGTTAAATGAAGACTTGAAAGTTTGTGAACGTGCTAGAATTTATTCCAAATTAACTTGCAAATTTTTAATAATGAATAATTTCCAGTTGAGGATTTTACATAGTAATATCAAGGCCTTTTTAAGTGGATACTTTAACAGATCAAAGAATTCTAATCAGCTCTGTCTGATAACTGGGCTTTGATGCTTTAAATAACACATTGTTTCACTTTCAGGGATATTCTGACAGACTTTTGATGATTTTTTTTTCCCCTCAAACTTTTATGCTAACTTCGTAAAAACACTGATGTTAAAGTTACCACTGTTGTCAAGTTAGAAATATGCAAGCTTTGCATAGCTTTAGGCAAATTTCAGAAACAGGTTTGAGCCTGCAGTTTTCCTCAGGCTGATGGAGCCCTTGAACCAGCTTCTTCTGTCTTCTACAACACACATAACAAAATAGCACATTATATCAGTTAATTAAATAATTTATACAATATAGGTCACACGTTCTGCTGATAATTCATGTGAAACAGATAAATGGACCTTCTGCTGGCTTTGTGTTTGTAGGAACCTTGCTATAACCAGAATTTTCTCTAAACCCTTACATGCAGATTCAGTACCATTAATCACAACTCCAGAGGTGAAATCCTGGTTCCATTGACATCAGTGACAGAATTCCCATTGACTTCAGCTGAGCCAGGATTTCATCAACATGACTAAGTGTCTAACCCAATGGGACATCTTGTGAGTGATAGCTACACTAAGGAATAGAATGAAGATCCCTTGCATGAGGTCCTTGTTAGGATATAGATATTCAGATCTGTCTGTAAAGGCCTATACTCTAAGAATTTAGGTGTATTCTTATCTCTTAGCTAGTTATAGAGGTCTAAAAGAGAGAATCAAAATCACTGTGAGCCAGTGTAAGGTCCTTCTCTTACTGTGACAGTCTGAGGCCCTGTTCTTAGGCTAAGGCCCTTTGACTAAGCACAGAGGCAGCCATAAGCTGGGAAGCAAATGGTCACAACCTCACATTCCAAACTAGTCACATTGAAATAAGGTGCTATTGGGCTGTTAGGAATACAATCCTGTCCTGATAATGCCTATCGCCTCCAGAGAAAGGGAAGTGCCTAGAAGATGTAAAAGGAAACTTAGTTTGATAGCATCCTGTCTGGTAAGAACTCACTTATCAATAGCTGGGATGTGAAATCCTCATTTCTGTGTTTGTTCTATCACTGTAGTCCCCATTTCCCTATTGTTTGTCTGCATAATCTCTGTCTGGTTCTGTGATTGTTCCTGTCTGCTGTATAATTAATTTTGCTGGGTGTAAACTAACTAAGGTGGTGGGATATAATTGGTTAAATAACCATGTTAATTAATAATTGGTTACATAATCATGTTACAATATGTTAGGATTGGTTAGTTAAATTTCAGGAAAATGATTGGTTAAGGTATAGCTAAGCAGAACTCAAGTTTTACTATATAGTTTGCAGTCAATCAGGAAGTGTGTGGGTGGGGGGAAATTGGAACAGAGAATGGGGGTGGGGAAATTGGAATCATGTTTTGCTAAAGGGGGAAATGGAACAGGGAATGGGGGTGGGGAAATTGGAATCATGTTTTGCTAAGGGGGGGGAATAGGAACAGGGACACAGGTAAGGCTCTGTGGTGTCAGAGCTGGGAAGGGGGATACTAAGGAAGGAAACTGGAATCATGCTTGCTGGAAGTTCACCCCAATAAACATCGAATTGTTTGCATCTTTGGACTTCGGGTATTGTTGCTCTCTGTTCATGCGAGAAGGACCAGGGAAGTAAGTGGGTGAAGGAATAAGCTCCCTAACAGTCCTATTTAAAAGAATGGTTTTCCCTGACCCATCTGTACATATTGATTACGTTACTTTGCTCTGTTATCATTTATGAATCACCAAATCTCTCTTCTGACATCTTTACCACATAATTATTTATAACTTGCCTGTTAAACAGAAGGTAGTTTACAAAGTGTTATTCAGTTCCACAGCTGTTACTACAGTGTAGCCAGAATAAGTTACTTGCAAGTAAGTGTGTGTGTGTTTGATATATATATACACAATTACAGATGGGCCTGCACTGAAATACCATGACCATCTGGTTGTTGCAGGGACTACCAAAATACTGACAAATTCAGCAAGTCCTATCCATCTTTTTCCCTTTAAGAAAACTTAGGGTGGGTGTTTACACAAGTGTCTTGTTTTGAAATAATTGGTTTCACTTTGCAGTTTGCGGTCTAGTGAATCCACTTTTGGAACCAATTCAATTCAAAATAGATAGCATGGCTAAAAGTCCAGATCCAAGGCAAAATAAACCAAAGATAAATTTGACCCTCCTAGATAACAAAGTCAAGGCTAGATGACCATGGCCAGTGACTGCAACTGACGCAAGTACCTGGCCCAGCAGAGTTGAGGAGGGGTAATCTGATACTTACAAAAAGGTCCCTTTATTAAATAGCTAGGGGAAAATTTCACGTGCTTCCTTCAAATGCTTCTGTTGTCAATGGGAGTATGAATTTCCAGTATGTAGGGAAGCTAACAATGAAAGCATTAGGCATCAAAAGGACTGCCAGTGCCTTGTACCCCAATCAGTTATCTAATTCAGCATTTCACTACCTGAGTTCTATAAGCAAGGACCTGCCCCTGAGATTGTCCTCTGGACCTCTTAGACCTTGGAAGGTCTATAGGAGGAGAGCTGCTCTCCTGTGGACTTCCGGAGATGTACACAAGAAAAGTTCTACTACTATGCGCCACCTAAAATATTCAGCATGGGAGCTAATCTCCTGCAGACATTGTAAAGACTATTGCACCACCTTAAGTATCTAATACCAATCACTGTCAGATACAGGATAATGGACTATATGGAGCACTGCTTTGACCTGGTATAGCAATTCCTATGTTGTGTTCCATGAGCTAGAATCCGTGGGAATCAAGAGACTTAAATTTTTCACATTACCTCTGAAATTTTACCCAAAGAGATCCTTCCATAAGTTCTTTGGTGTACAAATTTTAAGAAATCACTTGGAAACTTACTTCCATAGCAGATTCGGGGGAGGGGGGAATCTGATCTTTCATAAACATGCAATGGCAACTACATACAACAGGGATGGGTGCTCTAGAAATACTGATGAGAGACTGATACAGCGTATCAGCAAATATGTCAAAATACAGTGTGGCTAATCTTACTTGGTATTTAACTTTTGTGTAACCAGAGTTTTAATGCTACTAAAAGCATGATCATTATTTCATATATGTGAAGGGGAGGGACAGTTGCAGAAGAACCATAATTTGATTGAAGTTAGGCAGTGAATTATGTCAGGAAGCCAAAGATATGATTTCTGTATTTCTCTGTAATTAGGTTAAATATTTTGCACTCTTTCAATTTCTTAAAATAGGTCATTGGCAGGAAATCTTTGGTTCAGTTCTAAATAATAAAAAGGATTTTACTTATCTGACTGGACATGACCTTTTAACTGAAAATTAGACAATGATTGCATATAGCAAAACTCAAAAGAAATGCAGAAAACATCAAAAATTGTAAAGCTAAGACACTTCTCTTTTCTTTCAGAGAATTCTAATTTGAAGCAATGCCAGACTTAAAAGGTGCTGCTAATCAGCTGTTAGTTAACCTTTGATCTTATAGAAGAGCATCTGAGTAAAAACCACTGGGTGGGCTTGGAAACACTGAGAAAACCCTTACGGCCACATGGGAATATATTTATTTGTATTAAAAACAAACAAAGATGTAAGCAGTTTGGAATTTAATACTAACGGTCTAGTTAATATTTTTTTAAATATTATGATTAAAACCTGCTTGTCCTAGAAAACCATTTCAGTCAGAACTTGGAGGACTGACTTGTTCTATAACAGTAATGAGCACATATTTCAAACTTCCAAGACAAAATAAATGGCATGCACCTCTCAGTATAAATCCCATTAGTGCCAATACAAATTATATATGCACATTAAGGGAAGCATAGGTTTCTTAGCTTGTGTTTTGGAACTGTTGTCCAGGGCTAGAAGAACAGTGATGAACTTCCAATCCCTATCTAAAAGCAGATGCTTATAAGGCTTCCTGATACTGAAATTCTGATAATCATAATTCTTTTCTCTTAAAATTGTAGTTGTTTGCAATAAGGCACCATAATGAGCTCTTCAGTAAGAGTCAGTACCTTTGCAGATGTTGTGATCATTATTATTCAAACAGCAATAACTGGGTCTGATCCAATGTCCACTGAAGTAAATGAAAACTTCAGTGGGCTTTGTATCAGAGTCACAGAGAGTTAAGATTTTTTTCCATCATACACCGCCTTCTGAGGGTGGCAGGGGGAAAGACTGCAAAGACAGAGAAATCCTCGTTTTATGGATTATTTGCTCAATATTGGAAATATGGCACTGGCTTTATAAAAAGGCGGTGTTTTTCACTATAATTCTCAAGTATTAAAAACATGTATGCATATCACTACCTTTATGCATAAAAGTAATACCATTGAGTTACATGAGAATACTGACATGAGTAAATGTACTCACATCAATATTTCTTTGCAGAGCCAGGCCCTCAATCCCTAACCTTATTTTTGGTACCATGAGATTTGTTGTTCTCTAAAAAGCTTGATAGAGGAGAGAAGGAAATTGAAGTTTCCTACTGACCATTGAACTTGACCTTAGAAGGAATAAGGACTTGTCTACGTGGTGGGAAAAGCCTGGAATCGTTAGTTCAGAATAGCTGCTACTGAACAGCTAGTTTGCAGAAGCTCACTGTGTGGATGCTCTTATTCTTCACTGAGTGCTTTTGGGCAGATTAGTGTCAGGAACTCAGCTGCCTCCAGGGTCAGTCACGTAGCAACCCGATGAGGTTGACAGGGCCAGATAAAACCTCACTAAGTGACTGGGCTCCCAGATCACCATTTAGACCTTGTAGCAATAACAGCACAGTGGATGTTCAATGCATTCTACACACACTGCTGCACCAGACCTGCTTCCAGTCTGCCCCCTGCTCCAACCCTTGCTGCTCCACTCCAGCCCTAATCCCTACCTACCTCTGAACTCCTGATTCCTGGCTCTGACCACTAGTTTGTCTCACGATGACTCCAGCTCTGCCTTTCAGTTCTGTCCTGGCTCCTAACTCTGAACATTGGCTTGCCTCCTGACTATGCCTCCACTTCTGCCCTCTGATTCTGCTCCAACTAGTAGGTGCCACACCTACATCTCAGTGTGTCACAATTAGACTAAAATTGATTAGACTAAAGAGCACAAAGGCATTCTTAGTGTGGAATAACATTAACACAGGAAGCTAATACGGAATAACTATTGTCCTTTAAATTCACACCCTATCCATTTCACACTAACTTCCCTGTGAATTCCTCAGGTATACATCAAGCATAAGATTCATTACATCTCATCCTTGTTTTCAAGTCTCCTCTGACACCAATCTCTATACAGGTAGAACCAGGAAGTTTCCATCTCTCAGAAAAAAGATGGCTAGGATAAAAATCTGACAATTGGTACCTATGCCTCTATAAATATATCAGAGGGATAAATACCACGGAGGGAGAAGAATTATTTAAGCTCAGTACCAATGGGGACACAAGAACAAATGGATCTAAACTTCCTGATGGCCGGTTTATACTTGAAATTAGACTAAGGTTTCTAACCATCAGAGGAGTGAAGTTCTGGAACAGCCTTCCAAGGGAAGCAGTGGGGGCAAAAGACATCTGGCTTCAAGACTAAGCTTGATAAGTTTATGGAAGGGATGATATGATGAGATAGCCTAATTCTGGCAATTAATTGATCTTCAACTATTAGCGGTAGATATGGCCAGTGGCCTGTGATGGGATGTTAGATGGGGTGGGATCTCCAGGGCAGATTGGCAGAGGCCCTGGGGGGTTTTCACCTTCCTCTGCAGCGTGGGGCACAGCTCACTTGCTGGAGGATTTTCTGCACCTCGAAGTCTTTAAACCATGATTTGAGGACTTCAATAGCTCAGACATAGGTTAGAGGTTTGTTACGGGAGTGGGTGAGTGAGATTCTGTGGCCGGTATTGTGCAGGAGGTCAGACTAGACAATCATAATGGTCCCTTCTGACCTTAAAGTCTATGATTCTATGTAGAAAACAGCTGTGTTTTCCTTTTGATTCTGGCACAAAACCTTCAAACCTTTTGTTTATAGCAACTGAACAAAGGGAGAAAATGTCTGGTGCTCTAGTCTCTTTTTAATTACAGTATCACTGGTAGAAATGAAATTCCTCTCAAGACAAGATTGGGAATGATTAAATGTCCAGTTTTCTGTTGTTCTTCATAGCTAAGGAGATCTAAAGACTGAACTTCTTGATATCCTCATCATAATTTCCCTTTAATATTTACTAATATTAAATACAGGATTAGCATTAGTGATTGCCCTGAGCTGCAAAGGTCAGTTTCAAACTTTCCTACAGTTTGAGACTGTAAAGCTCCAGGCTTTTGATTTAATAAAGGCGAGGTTCTTAACCAAACAGTTGTACTTGAGGCCCAAAACCAGCATAATACTTAAACACATACCTAACATTCAGTGCTTCGTTGTGCTGTTGAAGTCAATGAGACTACATCTATGCTTCACATTAGGCATGTGTACCTTCCTGAACTAGGAAAAAAATACTGCAAAGATGGCGAAGAAGAGTTTAATGTGAGGATGTGATTTGGCCTCTTGAGCACTACTCATTGCTATATTACAATATGCCCTGCCATCCTCTTCAGACCTGCATGAAAGTATTACAGGCATGAGGTCAATTCACTACATTAATTTAAATGGTGTGATTCCAATGACGAATTTGGCCCTGCCCTGCCCTTGTGCACTAGGCATTGAAACCAATGGGAGTAAAGGATGCTCAGCGTATCTCAGGCCCCATGTCTTCCCTTAAGCAATTTCTCCCTCCTTTGAACACTGCTTGTCTACCCTGGCACGCTAAATTGGCAGCATTGCAATCGATGCAGTGGCATCGATTTAGTGGGTCTGGTGAAGACGCGCTACGTCAATGGCAGAGCGCTCTCCTGTTGACTTCGGTATTCTGCCTCCCCGAGAGCAGACGAGGCGGAAGGTAAGTCGGCCAGCGAGCATCTCCTGCTGACATGGTGTAAACCCCGCGTTAGGCTGATGTAAGCTACTTAAGCAGCAGTGAAGACCAAGCCTGACTCTGAGATTCTTTCTCTCTTCAGAAACAACGAGGAGTACAAGGACTCCTCACTGTTTTTGCTGATACAGACCAACACAGCTACCACTCTCTGGAACATTTATCTCTTCACTGAACTACTTCATTTTAAAAACAAAATTTGTAAAATTGCCTCTGTTGCATGTGGCTGCTGGTTGGCAATAGCAACTATACTTTTTTTGTGCCATTACACTAAGACCTATCTTGGCCCAAATCTCATAAGCAGGAAATTTATTGGCACCCTTTCTTTTAGCAAAGATTGGAGCCAGAATTTGGAAATACTACAGTAGTACTTGATGTTTCCAAGTAATGTGGATAAATGAGTATCAAAGTTCTACTTCTTGGGGAATGTAGAGGCAATTAACTTTTTAAGAAAGACAAGGACTTTCTGGTAATTACTGAGTCAAGGTCATTGCTGTCTGATTTCAGGTACTTCTCCTGCTACAACTGTTATGATGATCACGATGCTCTATGTATTTCTTTGAGAATCCTCTGCTTCTCTTAGCCAAGCAGATTTTTAATTCTGATAAGACCTTGAACTCCTTGCAAATCAAACACATTATTTGAATATTGTTTTTGTTTTCTGCTCCTCTAATCACAGCAATCATCTTTTTGCTGGACAGAAAGAATACTATGTCCCTCTAGTGACAATGGCAGTTCTGATAAAATTGTTTAAATAACTGAACCGTAAACCCCACCCTGTTTGTTTATCCCCAGGATAAAAAAGACAAGATTAGGGGGGAAATTATTTGGTTTTTTGTAATGTGCTATTTTGAATAGAAATAGTTCCTGCTGTCTTTGGATCAATGTGTTTCCATATCCAAAGGGCAAAAGCATACTTTCAGTTTATTTTAAATTAGGGGAAATAACATGAGAGACCAAAATTAAAATCTGTGCGAGGAAGCACAGTATATGTATCTGCTCTGTAACAAGCTACAGGAACTCTGACAACAAAATGGCTGCTGCCTCCGTGGACAGAGTTCTTACAAATTTCAGGGAGCAGTATACAGAAAGTAAGACCATGGGTAAAGTTTTCAAAAGCACTTAGGTTCACAGAGTCAATTAAACTTAGGAGCCTACATTACTTAGGCACTTCTGAAAATTTTGCCCCATGAGTTACCTGAATAAATATTCCACAGAATGCTAAATGCAACTGAGACTGGTGATATTTTATTTTCAAGGCAATACTTCTGTTGAAAAATGTATGTCTAAATGCCAAATTCTGGTGACAGCTGTGAAGCCACTATGGCCCACCACTGCAGCAGCCAGAGTGCTGGGAGTCAGCCAGAAGAGGGAGGGGGTTGCAGCAAATGGGAGGAGGTATCGTCAGAGCTGTACTTGCACCCCCGTGATTCCCCATTGTCACAACCTCAATATGAATATGGTACTGAAAGGCACAAATTGAGCTGCTCTAGCCTCTGCCTTGGCCCCTAACATCAGCAGAAAAATAAGGGAAGTGTAAGAAGCCTCTTGCTTTCCTTGCTCTGTCCCTAGAACTGGCATATGGATGAATTTGGCCCAACAAGTTTACATGGCCTGAGGCTTTTCCATCCCAGAAAGCCACAAAGCTGGTATACAGAACTGGTCTCTAAATGAGGAAGATTAAATGTAGATTTCTAATTTTCCATTTACTGTGGCAGTACCCTTGCAAATTGGAATTGTGGAGAACAGAAGGTTAATATATCGCAAATTTATGAATGTGACCTCCCTATTAAGATAGTAAATGCATAGCATTATTGGTTCATTTGAATGTGTAAATGAACTAGTTCAGTTAACACTGAACTGTTGGAAAACAAGCAGGAAACGAAACAATGACTAGAGGTAAGGTATTTCTGGAGGAAAATACTTCCAAGGTCCTTAAGAGAACAAAAGGTTATTAATAGGGAAGTGCCTACCTGCCTAACTCCAGCCAGTTAACAGGATTATTTTTTTCCAGAGCTGGGGCCTAAAATCAAAAGGACACTAAGCTGTTTAAAATCCCTGTTTACAGAGAAAGGGGAGGAGGTGAGTGAGCAGCAGCTATTTTGGGGGGAAACTCTAAAAGAGAAGCTTGAACAGGGCAGTCTGCCCCTCCCAGCTCAGAATCAGGTGTATCTGGGCTAAGTGGAACTTACCAAAGATTGCAAGGAAAGGATATAGTTTAGGTAAGACCTATGCACGTAGGACTTTTGTTGTTTTAACTCTTTGCTTTGAGAAAATAAACAATACATTGGTTTTGAAAAAGCTGTTTTCAGTTACTTTAATAATTGCTGGGCACATCTCTTGAAAGGAAGTCTCCTGTCGTGACCAAGCCCAATTGGACCTGCTAGGAGCCACTATTGGAAAATGGGGGCTGCAGCCCAAAGACTGTCAAAGTCTGGTTGAATTGTGGGGCCCTCACCTAGAAAGAGATGAAGGAAGCCAAGTCTGTCACCTGAGGGGTTCACTCAAGCATAACTGCAAAAGGGTCTAAAACCTTCAGTTTGCTCTCTAACCATGATAGATATGCACTCAAACATCCATTGACATCATTGACTCCATTGGTAGGAGTTCTACATGCTGACCAACAACAAGACCAGGCCCTAAGGGAGGCATATTTACTCCTAAACCTGCCTGTCATCATTGGCAGCTGCCCTACTGTAACCCATCTCATTTTAAACCATGACAATTTATCTATTGCATTAGTGTATCACAATAGAGTCTTTGTTTTGAATGATCATTTCTCCCAATATTTTTAGAAACTTGAGTTTAAATGTTTTTGGACATAACTGTTTAGAAATTATGTACTATGCTGAGATTGTTCACCTTATGCCATGGGCCAGATGAGGCCCTGCTGCTCCATAGGTGTGCAGACATGGGAAGGTACAAGAAACACTACCCCTCTTACAGGGTGTCATAAATATAAAGGGAAGGGTAACCACCTTTCTATATACAGTGCTATAAAATCCCTCCTGGCCAGAGGCAAAGTCCTTTTACCTGTAAAGGGTTAAGAAGCTCGGGTAACCAGGCTGGCACCTGACCCAAAATGACCAATGAGGGGACAAGATACTTTCAAATCTGGAAGGGGGGGGGGAAGGCTTTTGTCTGTCTGTGTGATACCTTTGCCGGGAACAGATCAAGGATGTAAGCCCTCCAACTCCTGTAAAGTTAGTAAGTAATCTAGCTAGAAAATGCGTTAGGTTTTCTTTGTTTTGGCTTGTGAAATTCGCTGTGCTGGAGGAAATGTGTATTCCTGTTTTTCTGTCTTTTTGTAACTTAAGGTTTTGCCTAGAGGGATTCTCTATGTTTTGAATCTGACTGCCTGTAAGATTATCTTCCATTCTGATCTTACAGAGTTGTTCTCTTATCTTTTTTTGTTCCTCTAATAAAGTTCTGTTTTTTAAGAATCTGATTGGGTTTTTTGGGTCTTAAAAATCCAAGGCTGGTCTGTGCTTATCTTGTTTATTCTCAAGCCTCCCCAGGAAAGGGGGTGTAAGGGCTTGGGGGAGGGATATTTTGGGGAAATAGGAACTCCAAGTGGTCCTTTCCCTGATTGTTTGTTTGTTTAAATTACTTGGTGGTGGCAGCATTTACCTAATCCAAGGGCAAAGACTTTGTGCCTTGGGGAAGTTTTAACCTAAGCTGGTAGAAATAACCTTAGGGGGTCTTTCATGCGGGTCCCCACATCTGTACCCTAGAGTTCAGAGTGGGGAAGGAACCCTGACACAGGGTACAACTGCAATCCTGGAATGCAGGGATTGCAGCTTCTGTGCAACCCCTGGAAGAACAAGGGGGCAGGAAAGATGCAGGTCCTGGAGGGCTACAGCATGAGTACACACCCCTTGGGCATGAGAAAGTCCAGAAGAAATTTTGAATCCCAGAATCAGAGTCCTTTTTGTAGCTCCCTATGGTGAAAGGGTGGGAACTGGGCCTTTAAAGAGACAATTGTAAATATTAACAATGACAGGCCCCACGTAGTACTGGAATCAAACATTTCAATACACTCAAAAGAGAGCAAATACTCCTGGAGTAGTTATTACTATGGTTACTTATAAAAAAGAGTAGCCTTTAGTAAATGGATAAAATTGTTTGGAATGTCTCTCATTTCCTCAGATTCATTGTTTCCTTTTATAACAGACTTGTACAAAATCCTGCCACAAACTGGGTATCCCTTCATTTAATTATATTATTGACGATCGCTTATTTACTGTTGCAAGGAACAAGCTTAAAAAAAAAGTTTAACCACCTTTGACACAAAAGCGTGCAAGTCCTTAACCCTTGAGGCTTTTTTAAATTTTAATGTAATTGTCTTATACACAAAGACTATCCTAAAAGTTTTAAATTTATGGCAAAAAGAAAAGGAGGACTTGTGGCACCTTAGAGACTAACCAATTTATTTGAGCATGAGCTTTCGTGAGCTACAGCTCACTTCATCGGATGCATACTGTGGAAATTGCAGAAGACATTATATACACAGACACCATGAAACAATACCTCCTCCCACCCCACTCTCCTGCTGGTAAGTGGGGTGGGAGGAGGTATTGTTTCATGGTGTCTGTGTATATAATGTCTTCTGCAATTTCCACAGTATGCATCCGATGAAGTGAGCTGTAGCTCACGAAAGCTCATGCTCAAATAAATTGGTTAGTCTCTAAGGTGCCACAAGTCCTCCTTTTCTTTTTGCGAATACAGACTAACACGGCTGTTACTCTGAAATTTATGGCACTAACTTTATGGAAAAGAAAAACTTGCATATTTGTATTTTTTGGGATCTCAAAGCAACAAAATTGTCTTAATATTTCACATTATTTATAGTCTATATACACTGTTATGTTCTGTACGTTTCAAATAACTGCCTAAAGTCTCTTATAATCAAGAATGATTTCTGTTTACTTTTTCTTTCGCCATACAGTTTTTTTCGTTAATTGCAACAAATTCATCTAAACTTATGAAACAGTAATGGATCTGAATCCGAAACACACCCTGTGAGGACTGATAGAATAAAAGAACAGAAAGTCTGTAAGTGCTCTAGTTTCTTTAATTGTGATCAATTACGCGGTTTGTTTGTTTTTCCTTCCAGACATTTGCACAATGTAAATCCAATGTTTAAATCTGCACAAGGTTAACTACAATTTGGCCTTTTACCAGTAGCTCCATGTGTAAAGACAAATATAGATTATCTTTATCTTGGCTTTGAAAAGCTACAGTTTGTCACTTATCTCATCACCCAAAAGTGTGTGATAACACATAATGCCATACTCATTCTCAGTTTAGGAAATGGATTGTAGATCTAGCATCAGGTATATGCTAATAAGAATACACTGTAGCAACAGTTCTCCAGCTCTAGATGGTATTGCACATTTTGCACTGGATTTGGAGTGGGTTATTTTGTTTGTTTGAATTGAATACCAATAAGTATAATTACCACTGTCCCCTAATATGGATGGCACCAAGGGACTGTGAAACCCACACTAAAATCTGTAGTTGGCTAAACCATATCATGAGTATGCTGATCACTGTCACATATTCACTGTTATATAAGAGCTGAGTATCTTGTAATCAATATTCCCATCCTTCCATGCAAACAAGCTACAGGACAAAAAGTTATGCAGCTGTAACTACAAAAGAAGAAACAAGGCCCTACAGAATAAATATTCTAAGACTTATGTAGTACTTTGGCTATATGATTCCCATTGACTTCATTGGCTAAAGTACATTGTGAATTTTTTTAAATACTTACCTCAGAATGTTCTAATCAGATGGGACTTTGAGTAAAAACTGCAGAGAACTCACTAGAAATCACTGAATGTATTTTATCAGTGGAATGATTCAATACTTGAGAATTTTAAAGTATATCAGATATATGCATTTACATTTCCAGTTTTGTTGTTAAAACTACCATTCAAATCAGTAAGTTTCTGCTTCTAACAGACACCCATGACCAACCAAGAAAAAGAATTTCTCTGTTTTCATATCCTGTGAAATAATGATGGCAGACACAACACCAAAGCAGTCCTTTCCCTACTGACTTCCTGGTCACTACTAAATCTCTCTACTGCAGAGTTCCTCCTACAGGAACTTCCCCCAGCATGCCTTTCTGGGCAAGTCCTTTTCAATTTGGTGGAGTGAAAGAGCTCATGACCTAAAGTGGCTGTTTTACAAATGACAACTTCTAGCTACATGTTTCTATCTTCCAGCTGGTAAGTGAATGTTATGTTTTCCCTTTTTTCTTGGTAAGGAGATAGCAGTTCCCACATACACAATGTGGGCTAGATTCACCATTGCACTATTCTAGTTTTACGCCAATGATGCTCCATTTAAATCAATAGAGTAAAACTGGAGTAGCACAGTGGGGAGACAGCACTGATGCCTTTAATTAGTCTGCCATTAGACCATATTTTTCATCCTGATTCACTCTGCATGACTATACTTGTAAGAAAGAGGACAATTCAATCTGCAGACTTCTATTTAAGTGTATTTAAATAGAAATATGTACTATACTGAATAGTGCTCACCACTGCAGGTTTTTTGTACATCCTGACACCAACAGACAGATCTTTAGTTGAAAGGATGTTGTTGTTGTTGTTTTTAAATGTTTAGACCCAGAATATTTCAGAAAAATGTATCCGATATTGACAGGGAAAGAGAAAAATAAAGCTATGTATCTAAACCAGAGTATTAGATTTGGTTATGTTGCCTAACCATGCAGATAGTGTATGCAAAAAAAGTCAATGTCATGCAGTTTTCTAGTAGAATACACAGGACCATTCTGGGGAAAGAAACCTAATTATGAAGACCCTCTGAAGTGCTACAAGGCAAAAATGATAAATCTGTAACACCAGATGCATCTGAAACTAAATGTACTTACTCTGTGTGTGTGTGTAAAGATTCTGACAGTTACATCACTTTGAGATCTATATCTATATAATATGATTTCATGAAATAACAAACTCTGATCAGCGCAGAAGTATGTTACTCCTGAATTATGCACCAAATTAGGCTTTGGCTCCCACAAGTTGGTAGACGCATTCGGTCTTCTCTGTAAGACCTTTTACCATCTAAAACTGGACTGCCAGCCAAAAGTCAGTGAGTCACAGTTTTTGCAATATAGCACGGCTGCAGATCTACCATGCTGTTCCATTCACATTAGTGGAGACACAATGCAAGCTACCACCCCTTTTTATGAGTATTGACAGGAGGCATCAGAGTCTGTTAGTGAAACCTGCATAACAAGCAAGGAGAAGACACTAATTGTTTTCTCTATTTAAAAAAAAAAAAAGAATTTAAGGGACTGCCTTGTCAAGAGACTTCTTGCCTTGGGCTTTATTATTTGTGATGGTAACGACCATCATCATTACACATTGGTAGGCTGAGAATTCCAAATGAGGCTAAACCAAAATCCCCCTATGAACACTCCCGACTTCCGGGGAAATTCAAATGCAAAACTGATCCAAGCCTTGGAAGTTAGACTCATTTCTACTGACAATTAATTTCTGGATGGACTTAAGGTGAAACTTTCTTCACATTCAAAGTCATTTGTAATATACTGAAACACAAAGGCAATTCTGACGCTGAATTTCTGGATATCCAAATATTGATACTAGTCTGGACTGGCTGACAGAAATATTTTATTCATTACTGAGCACCAGTGGTTAGCTCAGCACAATGCAGAGGGAGAAATCTCTGCCCCAAGTATCTTGCTATCTAAATTTGACAGACAAATTAGCTCACATCCACAGTAGACTGGTTTTCAAGGTGAAGTTCCAGCCTCCACACTCAGAAGATTATTTTTAGAAAGGTGATGGGCATAGATCATCCATTTGCTTGCCCTCCACTCAAGAATTACTTTCATGGCACTAAGCAATTAGCACATTTCAATCTGAGAAGTGGGTGATGAATTTTACTAAATAAAATTAGTGGACAGCAGACACATGATTAATCAAATTATCTTAGTCTGCTTTAAATTGCAAATGAAAATTCCTGAAATAGGCTTTGAGCAAAATGGATTTTTAATAGCAAAGCAGCATATTCCAAGTTATCAAACAGATTTGCACAAATGTTTCTCTTCCCATGTACTTCTCAACAGTCCCCATCATTTACTACTCTTGTCCTTTTTTCTTGATGTAACTATAGCTGGGTGAATGTTTCAAAATAGTTACCATGAATATTCACTTCAATATTTTAAAAAATTGCATCATCCATGTTCATGTCCTATTGTGTTTGCTTTCTGCAAACATCCTAGTGAACAAGATTAGTCAGAATCTTCATGGAAAAAGTGAATTTTAAGAGAATATTAAAGAATAGCAACTATAAAGATTAATTTTGAATTTGTATATGCAAGCATTCATGATGTCTCGTCAAAATCAAACTTCAAATATCAAATGTGAAGAGTAAATTGTTCACAAATGAGCACCGACCAAGAATTATTCATAATTTTGTTTAAATTGATTTAATTGTTTAAAAATATCTGTCCTCAAATCATTCAGAAACAGAATGAGGTGAAATCCATTGAATAAACAGAGGCCTTAATGCTAATGTTCAACTCCCAGCCCAAAATATTAATTAGTTTTTTAGCACCACCTAAAACACAACAAGGTTCTCTGACCAATGTTTGGTAATGGGACTTGAGATGGATTGAAACTGCTTCGGGGGTGGGAATTTCCTGAGTTATTCAATAGGAGAGATCTATGTTAGAGTTAGACTCATATTCATTATGCCTCTTTGCTCACACAAGGGAAACCCATTAGATAACAACCCACTCGTGATTTATTTGGTGCCACCCACCTCTTGTACATCCATGATTTGATTGTTCTTATCAAACTGAAAAGTGAGTTTCTTCTCTGAAAGACAATCACACCTATTACTTCCAGGTCACTCTGGTTCCTGTTGGTTTTTTTGGATTTTTTTTCAATGCTTTCTGATGGAAAATGGCCCAAGAGTGCCTTCCACCTTCTAGAAAATTACTTCCTGCATGATAGAGCTTCCTAGGTCAGATTATTCCCTGTGCTGTTGGCATAAGAGGTATAGCTGGGGCAAGTAGGGTGTCGCCCATTGTGGGTGTTGGCAGCAACCCAGAGACTGCTCTAACTTCCATTTGGGAAACCAACATAGTACACAACCAGTGCAGAATGGAAGGTGTCTTAAAGCCAGATTTACCTCCTCTACAAATTGTATTGTGCGTTCTTTGGCCACAGGAAAGAATCTGGACCATATTCTTTAGTAAATGCTTTGCCAGTGTTGCCTTGCCATGTTTTTGTTTATGGAAAGAGTTCACTTCTAATTAGAATCTATAGATTGTAACATTTTACTTCAAACGGAGTTTGCAAAGTATTAAGAGTAATAGACTCAGTAATAGCAAGCATAATATAATGCAAATACAATTTAGTTTGAACCCAATTTATAATTAATGACATAACAGTTATCAAAGTTCAATTACTCCAATTAGAATTTCACTCCATAAGACAATTAATGACTTTGCTGAGCACCTTACAGGATGAGGCCCTAAGACAAATGGTTGCTTAAACTGAGTATTTGCATATCTGAGTTCCTTATTCACACATCCTCAGGGGAAGTAACTGGATACTACTGATCTCCCTTTTAATAAATTATCTCAATATTTTGTGGAGTAGTACCAAATCCCTCTATTAATGTAGTTTGTAAATTTAACAAAATTATTATCCCATATATCTGGTGCATGTTTTTCTCTTCCTCTTCATCAAGATGTCTCTTGCTACATAGTTCAATATTTTCCCTTACATTCAAAGCCACTGGCCTGTGGTACGGAACTTATGAACTGTTTATATTATCATTTGCTTTGTGTGATACTTTTCCAATGAATGCAAGCAGAGCTTCAGCAATGTAATTTATTCTAATGAAAATACATGATTATATAGTTCTTATTAATTTGCATGCACGGCCACTTTGAAAAGCACCACATGTTAGGAGTGGTATTAATTTAGCTAATTTGTTATGCACAGATCTAGAAGAGTTTTAATGGCTACCACAATAGGATTTTATTGTAAATGGCTTAGTTTTTGTGAAGTCTGAAGTATGAAATAAAAAAGGAAGGAATGTTTTATTGCGTTCTACTCCAGACTACCAACAAACACACGTTACAACTTCTCTAATCTCTTGTTAAAACATTGATGGTTTGTTTCTTTCCCACTTCCAGAAGATGGTCCTTATCTTAAATAACTGGTGTGACAGAAGTGTTTTAATAATTTATCAGAAACCTACCATCTTGGTTAATCCACTGGCATATCTTTTAGGTTTGTAATTTTAGGATGTCATCATATATGTACAGTTCAAGGAAGGGCTCTGTTCCATTAAGTACAGTATTGAGGGCGCATTGTAGCTAATAATATCCCCCAGCCCTCTGGTGCATAGAACCCTCCTACCTACAGAAAAGACCACTTTGCATCAGAAGAACAAAAAAAGAAACCTGACCTACACAGATCTTTGCTAGTTAGTGGCAGAGCTACTCAATGCAGAGAGAGTTATATTTTATTCTCTCTCTCAGAGATCTGTAAAGTTGGGCTCATAATACTAAGGGAGCTTGGCTGTGCAAGTGGAGAGGTACAAAATACAATTCCAGTCGAAAAAAAAATTAATGAAATAACTCATGTATTTCTGAAATAATTGTCCTAAATATGCCATATGCAGAATATATGTTGCTCTGGCTTAAAGGTTTTATTGGCAATCAGTTGTAATCTCTGTTAAAACTCATGACTGGCTTTACCACTCATGAATAATTGGGCCGTCCTAAACTCATGCTGATAAAAAAAAAAGCTAACACACCAACATGTATTTTTTTTCTTCTTAGGATACATAAACTATATACATAGGGATATAGCATCAGCTGTAGCTGAGATAATTCCACAGCGTAATGGAATCAGTGCTGTTGTTTGTATTACAGCTACATACATATGGATAGCTTATCAATATTATGGAGGGGGTGATCCTCAGGGCAGTCTGGTCCCATCATAATTTAAAGCAACCTTATGGCTGCACTAAGTTATACCTGAATGCCCACAGCCAGGGATTGCTGAGATATAGGGATGCCCTGGCTGCATACTTGTTTTCCCTGGAATGCCACTCCCTGCACTGACAATGTGGGGAGGAGAGGTGATATAGTAGAGCCTCTACATCATAGGGAAATCCTCAGTCAGTTAAACTGGCTTTCTGGCTTCTTTGCTTTGCTATAGCAGAATAAAGCACTTGGAGAGCCCCTGAGAATTGGGCCCATATAATATGCATTTTCCAGAAAAAAATAATAAAGATAACTTCGATATCAAATTAGTGGACCATGAAGAAGGAAGCTGCCTAATGGTATTAAAGACCAAAGATGGCTTGAAATAGTTATTTATTAAAACTTTAGGTATGAAAGCAAAACCATGTAACTTCTTTTACCTTCTGTAACAGTGTTTTTGTAGCATCTTCTGTGCAAATTTGTCAAATAACAATAATCACAAGCTGTGTATGTAAATCTGGCTAATGTAACTAGATTACAAAACAGTGTAATATACAGGTAATGTAGATTTTCTCCATAAAGTAGGACAAGGATGCAGAAAAGTGAAAAGACTATTTTGGCAGAATTATTGAGCTCAAGAAAAATGGATTTGATTGTTTTTATTAGAGAGGCTTAGGAATGGGATAAGATTCTGTGCTGCATCTCTAAAGAGGTGTGTTTCGGGGGTGGGGGAGCGAGGAAGGCTTTGAACCCTCCGGATTCTGGGCTGGAGTGATCCCCAGCATAAATTTTGGTCTTCCTATGGGCAGCAGTACTGCCCAGTATCTCGCTAGCACCATATTCTGTGGCACTTCCCCTTCCTGCTCCAACCCTGCCCTCATATGCCCCATAAACTATGGTTTGTGACTATGTTCCCCGATTCCTGTGTTGGTGGAATTCTTCCCCACTGGATCTGGAGTTTAAGAGCCCCTTTGCACTAGGATTGACAACACTGTATTTCAAAAATATGAGACAGACCTCAGATATCCCCAGTCTTGACTTGAGCCTCTGATGGGCAAGTGCCTTTTCCTCCCCCATCCTTCCTAGGCTCTCTCCAGCTCTGAGTGCCATGAAGACCCCAGAGCCTCAGGCACTGGGCTGGGGAGCTGTTGCAGCTCCTGTTCAGGTTGTATGTGTGTGCTCGGATCCAAGTCAGGGTTGCTGATCAATGCCTGCTGCAGTGTTGTGTGCTGCCAGCAGTCTCGGCTGAAAAGTGTGAAAGAGGTTTTGCTGCAACCAGGAGGGGTGCCATTTGGAAGAGGCAACTTTCAGTGAGGGACCAGGGGCAGAGGGTCAGCAAGGCCAAATTTGAGTGGCGTTGCAACTCCATGCACCAGGCTGCAAATTTTGCCTGGCTGTTTCTCTGTTATGCCAGATGGAGGGGGCAGCTGGGCCAAATTTGAGTGGTGTGCCAAGTCAAGTTGCAAAATAGCAGCAAGTTGCAATGTGAAGTGTTGGTTTGAGATACAGGATAAAAGGCATCCCATACTAACTTAGTACAGGACAGGCAATTTTTTGTTTAGATAAGGAACATTGCTTATAATATGGGACTGTTGGTGCAAAGCAGGGTTGTCAGTCTGTCCCCTTGGCTGAAGCAGAGTTGAGAATCTCACGTAGGTCAGTGCAAAAAGACTGGTCTTCAGAGTGAATTTGAAAAGTCAGGGAGACCGTTTTAGATAGTGACATTAGAGAATAATGAGGAGAGATGGTTAGAAGTGAACATAAAGAAGTATCACATTTTAGAAAATATTTGATTTTAATTTCTCTGGGTGCTGTGCCCTCCACTTACTCCACTCTACGGCTTGAAAAATTGGCCTGAAAAATCACTTTGTTTAACATAGGACAGGTATCTTCAGGAAAGTCTAGCTAATTTCATCTGAAATCTGTATAAACATGTTTATCAAGGAGTTGTGGAGAAAATAATGTTCATATTCCATATAAAAATCTGCCCCAGGGCTTTTTAAATTGATAACACATTGCATTTGTTAGGAAAACCTACTGCAAACAAGATCTTCTGTCACCAGTAGTTTGCACAGTGGTAATGGGAATGCATTGAATGCTTTTGGAAATGTGGGGTCACAAATTCGAAAGATTTAGAGTTGTTTGGCTGCAAAAAAAAATGAAAACATACCTAATTTTATTTGGAAAACAGTATTATAGAAAAGCTAAACATCTGGTTATCCCACAATGGTCATTGAAGACCATTTCATTGAGTTCCTTTGAAGTCTGTCTCATGGGCTGCATTTTGTGAATGCAATAATCTAAATTACTAAATTTGACTCTGAAAAAATTAAAGGAAGTCAGGCAGACAGGTCTTTTGTTCATGGGCTTCACAGTGAGTGGACTTTTCCTATTTGCAACATGTGTTGTGAAAGCTACTGAAAGGAAAAGGGTAGTTGCACTGGAGAATAAATTCCTGGCAATTATTTATAACTCTTCAATTACTGCCTTGCTGTCACCTGCACTATGTCTCAGTTGGCTATAAAAGAGAAATGAGTTTGCTTCTCATTCACTCTTCAACATCTCTTCGCGCTGAAGTCTGATTTTATTGACCAATGTTTTGATCATTTGTTTTCAGTTAAACAAACCGGGGTCATTTTAGCTGTGTTTGTTGTTGCCTTTCATACTGCAGCCTTACAAAACAAAAGACAAAAAATTTCACAAGAAGTTCTCAAGGAAATACCATGGAATAATAAACCATCTGCATGTCTATTGGGAATATTTTATGTTGAACGACTTCTGATCTGATGTCAGTAAATTGATGCAAGAGTGATACATGACCCAAATCTTCTTTTTTTTTTTTTTTTTTTTTACTATCAGGTTGGAGAGATGCTCTGATTAAAAGAAACAAAATACAGACAACTGCCTATTTGGAATGCTAGTGATGGCAGCAAAAACATGTATTTCATTACTATTATGCCATCAACCAAATACACACTACAGAAGTGTGTTTTGCATGAATAAAAATTAAGAGAAATAGAAAGATGTACGTCTATATTAGGTTAGATAAACAATATTCAAGGAAAGACTAGAGCAAGTGGGATGAACTGATTAAAACCAAACCTGTGATATAGCTCTTATAATAACACTATGGGTGTGTGTATATACTGTAATCTATATCTCAATACACCTGTATTCTCTTGTATACAGGGGTGGAAAGCACAGGATTAAGCTGTAATAATGTTATGAATATGTGACCTAGCTACTGAGATAGTACCTGCGTAGCCTCTTTGGAACGTGAGAATTCATTGACTAAGTTTAATAGTGGGCTGTGGGGAAACAAGCAGGAAATGATACAATAACTAAGATATCAGGGGGCGGGGCGGGGAATGCTTCAAGGGTCCTTAAGAGACCAGTGGGTTAGCTATTAATTGGGAGGTGACTACCTGCCTGGATCCAGCCAGATTAACCAGTTTATTTTTCCAGAATGGGATCTAAGATCAAGAGGATGCTAAACTGTTAAAAACTCCTGCCTAGAGAGGAAGGATGGTGTGAGGGCAGTTGCCAGCAGCTGCTGAAAGGGAGATGCTGAGAGAAGCAGAGAATGCAGGAGGGCAGTCGATCTGAGGCATAGGCTCTGTGGGATGTGTCTAGGGCAGCAAGGCTTGCCTAGGCTTTGAGAGAAATGATAAGCTTTAGGTAAGTCCCAGGCATGCAGACCTCTTGTGGTTTTACCTCTTTTCTGTGCTTGCTGTTTACCTTTGGGTGAATAGACAATAATGTTTGTTTGGAAGGAGCTGTTTTGGGTCACTTTAATCAGCCACTGGTCATAAGCTCCCAGAGGGAGTGTCTTGCAGCTGCTAAATACAACTGGGCCTATCATATTATCGTGGCTTGGAACAGGGGAAGGAGTCTGCTATCCTGGGGTCCAGTATGAGTGGTAGAACTATGGGATTCCACCCAGAGAGAGGTGATGGTAGTGGCACTTGTCACCTGAGGGGTGTATTCATGAGGGACTGCAGAGAAGTCTAAGGCACCACTCACCCTGTAACCATGACAGGAGGGTGATAAAAAGATGTGTTGTACTCTGATGAACCAGAGTGCTCCACTTTGGGAGAAGTGCAGGTAGAGAAGCCTGTCACTTTAAAGCTGCGCACAAAGACTGTGGGAGAGATCACAGCTGCAGCTCTCCTCTGAACTGTCACGCTACCATCTTCTTATGTAAGAAAATAATTTGCACTGGTGTGGCTTCTATTTATCACTTTAATAAAAGTACAAACAAAAATATTGGTGGTGATACTATAAATGGAACGTACTGTACCTTTTCATGTTCTTCCATGAAATCTATACAGAGAGCGAAGATCTTTATAGATTTACAAGAGGAGCTGGAGTAGAGGCTTCAGTAAGTTTCACCATAAACACAGAATAGCATTTGCCAACTTAATAGAGTTTAATCTCAAAGTTTCTGGTCTCTATTCCCATCATAGCAGTACTGCTTTTAGTTTGAATCATTTTGTACTGAACTGGTTTTATGTGCCTTACTGCCCTCTATTGGATGGGATGTCAGACCTGCTCATTCACATATATCGTTTCCCTCTGTTGACTAAGCTTGTGTAGCTGTTCCTTTAAGATCATTAAGAGGCCTGTAGTAATATATTGGCGTATGCATATGTTTACAATAGCCTGATATAGTACAGAATCAGACATTCACAAGTATCTCCACTTGTCTTGCCCTCTAATTGCTAGTTTACAAAAAGCGTATACACCCAAATGCTACTGATAGTCAATGGAGCTTTTTCTTTAGCTCAGGTGGAGAAGGACTGTGGTTTTGAAATAGAGGACAACAAATTCTAATTCTGCATGTGTGCAATTCAGCTGACGGGTGTCTTTGTAAGTAAGGTGCCATGGTTTCTTACAGATTGATTCTCTGTAATGAACTGTGATTTACCCACACCTAGTTTGTGTGTGAAAAATCCTCCCATTCCTACTCAGTCTAATTGTGACTTTTCACCCTTTACTCTTGTAATTCTACCAATATTTTCATGTTGAAACACTGCCATGACCCTGCTGCAGTTGGAAACACTAAATTGATAGTGATATTAATATAGTCTCAGAATAAACTAGAACCATAAATATTTTGTTTTAAAATGTATGGCACATGCTCTTGGAACTGTTTAATTAATATTTCTGAATATATCTTGATATTCAGTGGAATTGCCCATACCAAAATTACTGCATTAGAAATATTTCAGGATATTCTTAGCACTCATGAAATGCAATTGTTCAACTAGTCTAAATCAAAACTATTTTATGAGGAAATATCCTGGCTATATTTTGGGATTACAGACAATTTTGGGGTTGTGATGTTGATATGGGTTTACTGTAACTACTTCAGGGTTGTGATAATAGAAACAGTAGAAATTTGAGATTAGGAATATAGATATATAGATATAAATAAATATATAATAGTCCTAACTTATATCATTGGAATAGCTGTTTACTTGCAGATCACTATGAGTCTGTGTAAAGATGTTGGCTTTCTAGCAATAAGATTTAGTATCTATGCAAAACTAGATTAGAATTTGAGAGAGAAATTTAATACTGGATCAACAGTTTGAATAAAAATCCATTGTACATTTAGATTTATAAAGCCCTTCTGCAATGTAGGCAAATGTTTACTTAGCTCTTGCAGGTGGAAAATAGTACATACACACTTCCTGAAATTCACCCGTGAAATTGAAAGCTATAAGGATCAGCCACTATATGTAATCTTAAACCACACTTGCACTCTACATTATCAAACAATAAAAAGCATGATGTACAATGGGATTATTGCCAAAGCATTTAACAGGCAGAGAATTAAACACTATTCATGTTTTGAAGCAATTAGCACATTTTCTAGATGAGAACAATTTGAAGAACGTCAACATTCCTCGGGGGGGCACGTGCGTGCACACACCCACCAAACAGCAGCTCAATGATAAAAGATAATGAAAGTTACTTTACATCTTTTAGGTGGTTCATCTTTCTGGATTATTGCCTAGCACAGGCACTGGCAGAAGTCCATTTAAAAAATACTTGTAGCAGCACCACAGGCTTGCAAAATTGTTTGATATTGAAGTCAGACAGCAGGAGAGGAAACAAGCTGGGAGAAACAGAAAAACTGGAAATTAAAAAATTCCAGCTATCAGTCATTTCAAGAATTCTACCCTCACTTTTTGTCTCTGAATTCAGTGCAAGCTTCTCTCTCTAAATGCCAACTGGACAGTCAAACCCATTTAACAAGTTATTTAGGAAAATATTTGTTCTATTAACTGTATTTTTAACATGGTACATTACACTGACTATACCTGATGTTTTTGAATAAAGCAAAATATAGGAGTCTGAGGACAGGAAACATTTTTATATTGTACTTAGTGCTAAGTGTAGTGTTTATATTTTTAGGGTTCTGTTAGGGCTGTAGTAGCTTCAAAGAGGGAAGAATTGACACTGTCTTTGCAGGAGTCCCTGCTGTATTGTATTTGCACACAGAGTACTCCTCATGCTGCCAGTGAGCACTAGCAAGCCCTGTGCAGTTGCAGTGAAGAAGAATCTTCTCCCTGTTCCTTTTTCTTATGTTTAGAAGACTCATAAGAAGGCCATTATATAGCCATAGTCTTCAGTATATCAAAAACTTCCATTTTAAAATAACAATTTCCATTTCCAAATTGTATGGAATATATTTCAGAAGAATCCCACCATGTGGCTAAGGTAAGCAATGAAAAGCATCACAGTGGTAATGTGTAGTGACGTTTATGATTTTTGCACAAGACTTGATGTATCACAGTGTGAAATATCTTGATCTGGACTTCAGTAACACTAACTGATTTGTACTTTTCATTTGTTAAAATTCAAGTGCATGGTGCAATGTTCCTTATGAATATTTGATTTATTAACAAAGACCATTTGTGGTACCAAAAAACTAGGAGAAAGAGGTCACAACTTGGTGACTGTTTATGGTATACTTGTGTATAGTTACTGTTTCTCAACAGTATAAAAGTAAACTTCATCTAATGCCTTTCACAAAGAAACAGAAGTATGCCTATGTATCTGACTCGACAACTTGTCCTCTGTAAATGACCATATTACTCCACTTCCATTAATCTTCATTTATCTTGACACAAATGCTAATGTGGTGGTTGTCAGCTATTTTGAAATGTTGTACACTATATAGTTAGCTATTTCCTATACTAAGAATGACCACATAGACTCGAATCTCTGAAAATAATTAAATTATCTGACTCTACTTCTCAATGGAACCAAGTCTATTGCATACTTTTATACCAATATCATAAACACTAAACTATTTTGCTATCTCCTTTACATGATTGATGAGATTTAAATTGATCATATGATGAGTATTCTAAAGACACTGACCCTTTAAAACTAAATTTTCTATGAGAAGTATAGACCATGCATTACAAGGTATTTTCAGTATCAGTCTATATTCCTTGGTGCTCTTCCTATTTGAAGAAACCCTGCACACAGTCTTTATCTTCAGTGTCTTTCAGTATCTTCCAGTTAACTGTATAAGATTTGTCAGCAAAACAACTGCTAGATTTTAGTTTTTCTCCTTGACAAATGAAAAGAACTGGTTACTAACAGTGGGGGAAAAAACTGTGTAGTAATGCAATCATTCGTTATAACAAGGACTGTACACCTTTGAAATGTCAAGACTTTCTCAATAAAGCATTTATTTTAAATATAAATTCAAGGGGATTATAGTGCTCAGAAAAGGTGCCAGACTGATACCCAGAGAGCGTGGTCTATTCATAATGAGATGTGGTACAGCACACACAGCAGCTCCCTCCTTGGCTCACAGACTACACATCCAACCTTGTGCAGAAGAAGGAACTTTTAAGAATCGCAATGTTTACCTTGTAAAATAAATCATGACCAATAAATTATGTGGAACTGCATGGCCTGTTGCGTAACAGGGAGACTACTGCAGAAACCACAAAGGGTTTAAAATTGGGTAGATTCCCTCCAGGGGTTATATCTGCAGAAGCCCCCACTACCTGCATCCTGGCCCCCCCTTACCTCTGGAAACCCTGCGCACATCCAGCACAGTCCCAAATGAATTGTGCTGGCAGGGATGGGGGTGGTACATAGATTTTATTGGTACTTGTAGCTTAGGAAAGTGGGAAATTATCTATTTCATGTCATTTATGTTGCAGCCTTGTCCATCAGGGATCCACCCAGTTGACACACACAGCAGTTCTTCCCCATATCAAGCCCCAAGGGAATAAAATGGTGGAAATGCAGCATGGCCTCCGTCAGAAGTGATGATGCCCAGGGCACAGCATCTCTCACTGATGCAAGAATCTGCAAATTGCATGTACAATATGTATTCAGGAAATTATTTGTAATACTTGACTATCTTGTGCTTGATCCAAAAGCCACTGAAGTCAGTAGGAACCTTTCCCTTGTCTCCAGTGATTTTTAGATCAACAAATGTACACTAGAGAACAAATATAAATTAGAAAGATTCATAGTGCTGACACTGTATACAATCAGTAGTGAAAGATTCAGACTTACCATTACAAGACTCAGCAGTTTCTAAACTCATTAATATTGGTGCAAGGAACAAGCTGCTATACCTGAGACATATACATTTGGGAACACTCAGGAGAATTATATTACAGCACCTGGAAATGTTGATAGGAAAGATATTTTGGGGAAAGTGTCATGACCCCAAGTGATATAGTTTAATTGAAGCTACTCTACTGATAAAGCTTCATGGGACACAAATTACAAGCTATAGTATATTGTTTTAGCCTGATAAATCTATAATACTATATATATATATATATATGGCTCAATCCTCAGCTGCACTGAATAAGCACAGAACAGAACTGAAAAAGGAGCCATTTGTGACTCCATGATCATGAGGCTAGTTCTACACCATCCTCAGCCCTGATGTACTTTACAGCAGCCTCAGGGCTGCATAAGCTATGCCAGGTAACTATGGCCCCAAGGAACAAATACCTTAGCTGGGGATTGCTGGAGTGCAGTGGTGCTCCAGCCATGCACGTGCACTTGCCAGCCCCTTTTAACACCAGGGGCCGTCCATGTTGGCTGTATGATACCAAGTGATTTCTTTATGCCAGGTGAATCCCTAGCTGTCCAGTAACACCAGCTTTCTGGCCTCTTTTCACCACCAGAATGGTGCAATAGGACTGAAACAGCTCTGAGAATCTGCCCCAAAGTTTGTACGTGGAGTGTTGTAAAAAACTGGTGGTAAGTATCATAGTTAAGACAAAATCAAAATATTGTGGTCTGAAGTAAGGAGGATGGTGTGTGTGTGTGAGAGAGATAATTTTTGGGATGGGTGAATTATTCATGAATATTAAAGCCAAAATTGTTGTACCAGACACCCAAATGAATGTCAATAAAACTTTGTACCATTATCATGTGTTCTATATTTGCTGCAGAAAAACTATTTTAGGAATGTTTTTAAGAGTTTTAACAATTTTATTAGAAATATAATTTGTATCTGCCAACTTGTAAAACCAGGTGTTTAATTACCATAAGTCTAAATATATGGTGATCAGAGGAGCCATGGAAACTGTTGAAATAGTCTTCTATACATAAAAATCCCAATTTTAAAGTGTGATACCTTCTGGGCCTGTTGGGCTAAAAGTAAATGATGCCTGAAGCAGCTCTAGGATTTGGAATGTTGGAATAAGTCCCAGGGAAATGGATTAGTGAGCAAAAGGCAGTGGTGCATAAATGTATTCATGAAATGAATTTGCCACATGGATATCACTCTCATATATGTGATATCTGTATATGTTTGCATATTTTTTAAAAAAAAAACAGTTGAAGGGATAGTAGTCCTATCTCTTCTAATTAAGTCCTTGGCCTGCCTACTGAAAATTCCAAATGAACATCTGGGCGGGGAGGGAGGAGGAGAGAGAAGAATTAGTGATGCAGATATTTGTCCAGTAGGAACTGGATGGATTCTACCAACTTATTACGCTTAGGCCATTGAACACCAAGCAAATGCTACTATCTCTCTCTCCTGCACATGTGCAGAGTCTGTTTGTTCCTCTCACATAATTGCTTTTCCTACTAGTTTAAGGAGAAAATTCTAATTAATATGAAAATAATATCTTAAAATAAATCATCATCTCTAGTACTATTCCTTTTCTCTTTTTGCTTGATATCAATTAGGGGTTAACAGAACACCCACATAACAGAACACATAAGCACATTTACACTGCTGGATTACATTAAGACATGGTACCAAAACAAATTCAAGATAAAATAACAATTATAGATTATCATTAATATTCCATAATTTGTGCCTTAAACACAACCCGGGCTTCAGTAGAAGATGAACTGTTTAACTTCTCAATTCATGAGCTGAATGCAGGAACTACTGGATGAAATTATGTGGCCTGTGCTGTTCAGGAGGTCAAACTAGATAATCACGGTGGCCCATTTTTGGCCTCTCTGAAATCTAAGCACAGTGTCTGTGCTCCTCTGCAGAGCTCAGGGGTATGGGAGGGATGGCAGCTGACCAACGTGCGTACATTGCTTGTGAATCCACAACCACTGTAGCTCATAGGATTACTTCACTAACTATTATATCCTACTAATGCAGCCAGCCGTATCAAATAATATGTTTCTCTTTCTGAATTAATCCATTTCATATATGATTCTTATATTTTATCAGTATTAATTCCTATGAAATTAAAATGTGTTGAGGCATATGATATATATTTCCTAATAATTATACATAGAATAAATGTTGCTGAAATGCAAGAAGCCTACCAGCCTGTATCCGGTAAGATCAGCTAAATCGCTAAAAGTATGATCAGTTAAGAGTAAGTCAGCATAAAGGCTGGCAACCTTTGGCAGAGATAAAAATGGTCCCTCAACTTTGGGGAACTGAAGGGAGGAACCACACACAACACTGAACAGGTTTATCCGGCGTCTGCAACCAGTTGGTAACCGCAGGGTACACCACAAACCTAGAAGTCGCCAAGAGAGCCTAGGTTGGCAGTTTTTTGGAGTGAGACAATCCTTATTAATATGTGGAGAGTAAGTGTCATAATTCACTAACCTATAGAATAAGGGTACCCATAATTTTCTTCGGGTATGGAATTAAGATTTGGGTATAGTAGGTTGGGCCTGAATTACATAGTGTCAAGATCCTATAAAATACCAGTAAGGCTATCTTAGGGACATTTTTCTTTTCTTTGTTCTCCTATATTCTATAGACTATCTTTTTATCTACCTATCATTCTATCTTCTATCACGCTATCAGCTCAGATTGTGTAGTACAGTATAACTACTCAACATTCCTAACTGTTGGGGAAGCCAGAACCATCATGTTATCGGGCATGCCAGGAGTAAGGCTGGTCCTTCACCTCCTATTACCGGGTCCTCAAGGAAGGGTGTGAGTATGTTAGGTTAAGGTACTTATAATAGGAATTTTACCACTTGGAGTTTTGGAATTCTTTTACTGTTTTGTAGTCATACATTTCATAGCTTTATTATTCTGTGTTAATCTCAATAAAGCTTCTATCAATTTGGTATCGTCCTCAGTGTAAGTGTTTTTGCCAAGCACCCCGAGAGTCCTCTCCTGATATAGAAGAACTCTCTGAGTTCTCAGATGCTGTAGTCTGAACTGGACAAGAACCTATAAATCTTCTGGTCGGATGCGATCAGTGGTGAGCCATAACAACTAACCCATAAAATTCAGATCAACACCACTACACTCATTGTTTTACGCCCCACAGTGAGAGCATGGACATATGCCACAAGCTATTGCTGTGTCCGTCCTGAGCTTCCAGTAGTGGTAATGGCAGAGGATTTCTTCCCTGCAGACCACCTCACTATGCAGCTGAGGTACTCACACTTTCAGCCTATCACAGGATTCGGTTCCTGATAATCATCTGGTCAATTAAACGATGTCACCTAAAATTCATCCAGTCAGCAAACAGAATCTTCTCAAAGCTAATATGCCCCAGAATATTCCTTTCATGATAATGTTGCAAGTTAGCAATACACTTATTTTCATGCCTTAGAACAGGGGTGCCCAACTGTGGCTCCGGAGCCACATGAGGCTCCTCAGAAGTTAATATGCGGCTCCTTGTATAGGCACCGATTCTGGGGCTGGAGCTACAGGCGCCAACTTTCTAATGTGCTAGCCGGTGTTCACTGTTCAACCCCTGGCTCTGCCACAGGCTCTGCCCCCACTCCAACCCTTCCCACCCCCTCCCTTAAGCCTGCCATGCCCTCACTCCTCCCCCCACCCCTGAGCCCCAAGCCACAAAACAGCTGATCGGAAGCTGTGGGGAGGGAGGGGAAGGTGCTGATCAGCGGGGCTGCCAGTGGGCAGGAGGCGTTTGGAGCGGGGTGGGGTGGGAGCTGATGCGGGGGCTGTTGACGTATTACTGTGGCTTTTTGGCAATGTACATTGGTAAATTCTGGCTCCTTCTCAGGCGCAGGTTGACCACCCCAGCCCTAGAACCTATCCATATTCATAAATTGAAAGGTGGGACTCCAGATCTGCTGATAAACACTCCCCATTTTTGTTTTAGCAAATCTATCTAGTTAAAACAGTAGGGCTCGCATAATCTATATGCACAGATATCCCTGATATCACTAAAACGCTGAGATTGCCAGCTTCTCTCTGGATTATTTAATACTTTAACCAAAGAATTGACAGCTGGTAACAGACATGTTAACACAGGTTATTAACTGGTAATCACTACAAACAATGGCTAGATTTAAACCAGTGACCTAGATGTTAAAAGTTCTGTATTCCATTACCAATCTCCTGAGCTATCCAGTCCCTCAGGACTTCTTTTCTTAAGGAATTATAATTTATTTGTTTCACTTTCCTTTGTCCATGTCAATAAAAGTTTTTTTTTAATTCTTATCCTCCTATGTTGTGTGCATGCTGAGTTTACAAAATGTCATTGCTAACCTAAGCTATTTTCTTTAGTGAATAGCATAAAATTGAATTAATTAGCCTGGATGCTCATTTTATGCACTTTAATATTTTATTACGCTTGTTCAAATCATTTTTGCCATTAGAAATTCCCAACTTACTTGTTTCCCTCTCTCCCAGAAATGAATGTCTAATTAGTACCAATTTCTTAACATTTTTTAAGTGTTTATTTTAATAACTATGTTACCTTGAACTACATGGAAATTGGAAACTACCCTCCATCCGGCATCTAGATTCCAGGCAGGCTGCCACTATTTTTAAGACCTCTAGAAATCTCTGAGGTTTAGCTCCGCATTTCCCAGTCTCCAGTATTTTATATTCCCATGGTTTTTGTTCTTAAAAATCACGTTATTTAGATGTCAAAGTACCTGAGGTTTGTAATAATGTTTACATAAGTAATATAGTAGAGTTTTAGAATCATCTTTGGCTTATGAAAATGGAAGTGTTACTCATCTGTAAAACAATGATATCATTGATAATATTATGCATAATGTGATATTATTCTGTGGCATCTCAAGCATCTTTATTTAATATATAATGGGCTTGATCGAAAGCCTACTGAAATCCATGGAAGGCTATCTTTTAACTTATATGCTTTGGATCAGGCCCAATATGGTGAACATAAGAACGGCCATACAAGATCAGACCAAAGGTCCATCTAACCCAGTATCCTCTCTTCCGACAGTGGCCAGTGCCAGGTGCCCAAGAGGGAATGAACAGAACAGGTAATCATCAAGTGATCCATCCCCTGTCACCCATTCCCAGCTTCTGGCAAACATAGGTTAGAGACACCATCCCTGCCCATCCTGGCTTACAGCCATTGAGGGACCTATCCTCCATGAATTTATCTAGTTCTTTTTTGAACCCTGTTCTAGTCTTGGCCTTCACAACATCCTCTGGCAAAGAGTTCCATAGGTTGACTTTGTTGTGTGAATAAATATTTCCTTTTGATTGTTTTACACTGTGGGTGGTGTGATTTTTTTTCCACAGCAATATTTTGCTTGTGATTCTACTAATTCCACTGATTTAGGCATGAACTGTTTATTAATTCTAAATGGCAGGGTTGTGCCCAGTACAGTTCAACAGCTATTGCAACTGAAAAAGATTTTAAATAATGAGCAGAAAAGTCACTCTTCTGGTAGAACACGTCAGTTAGTTCTCTATCTAAAGGCTAAATTTCCAAAGCATGGTGTAATGAGTTTTTTGTATGACTCCCAGTGAATCATGTGATTACAATCATGCATAATATTTTGAAAATGTTCTTCTAAGATGGCATGTTTGTTGCCATATTAATCCAAGCAAATTCATTAATTAACAGTTTCTTGCTCCCTGAAGGCTAGGAGAGCTGTAGCGGCAGTGTACACAGCCTCCCAAGGTAAAATGACGTAAGTTGCTCTATAGTCACCTCTCTGATCCAGAGTCATTGCTGAAGGGATCAAGAGAACATTATATCCAGTCCTAGAAGGGATTGAGATATGAGACCTTGGGGTGGTGAGGAAGCTAAAGAAGGTTAAAAAAATGTTTACTACAAAAACTATATCTGTTACTCTTAGCCATGTACTGTCAACATCAAGCCGTTAGAAAGCCGTAATACATAGCATTGACAATGATAGGTCATGAGTAAGATTTCTTCTTCCGCTCCAGCTGGTGAAGAAACAGAACAAAGCATATTATCATTTCCTGTGTTACCTTTATAGCCCATTACAATCAAGTGTCTCTTTAGCAGACGGTTATGTTTTCCATGTCTCTACATGCATTTCTGTGTTTTCACTCAAATCATTTTTTAAAAACTACTGAGGCATTGGGATGTTTAAGAAAATTTGACTTCTGCTCTATGCCACAGAGCCTTAGAGAAATTTACATTTCAGTGATCACTTTCAGAAATTAATGTCAGGGCAAGTTTCACTTCATCTCTTTTGGCACAGTTTTCCTGGAATTCTTGTTCTTGTCACTGTCTATGGTATATCTTCATTAAAACTGTCACACATAATAATACCAGATTCACAAATATAAAGGAAATGAAAGGTTTTGAGGGAGAGAGAGACAAATGATCATGTTCATCTGGTCAAGGCTCCTCATGATGGGAAGAGATGACCTTGCCTGTGCAATTTTGAGTCACATCCTGGTACAGTATGATCTTTAACCATTGCTGCAACTTGGCTCTGACTTCACATGCCAATTTTTGCGTATCTTCTTTTTGATATTATTGAGTCTTTTTGATATTATTCATTATTGATCTTTGGCTACAAGTGGCCAAAAAGTAAAAAATGGAAGGTGGAATACGAATATGATGGGTCAGATATTGATTCATGTGATTCAATTTGCAGAAACATGCTTGCCAAATGGTCAGTTCAGGTAATTGTATGCCCGAGTATTATGGCAGTTTTGCAGGAAAAAAGACATCTGCATGGATCTTTGGGATTCCCATACTGTATCCACTTTTGAAAATTTGATCCTATAGCTGAAAAAGAATCCTTGGAGCCCTTTGAAATTACATCCATCCCAGCTCCCCATGTGCTTACTTATACTTTCTTGCCTGTGAAGTGTCCAAGTGTTGATTATTATTTTATTTCTTAAATTATGCCTATATATTCCTTGAACAACTTCTCTTGTTCTGTGAGTTCACCATACTAAGAAAAACCTTTGCCTAAATTCCTTTTCTACGTAGAGTTTCTTTAAATACAAACAGTATTTTGACTGATCCTCATTTGTGGGCTAGATTCTGCCACCCTTACTATATTGCGTAGTTTCTTACTATGTCATTTACTTTTGGGGAACTATTCAGGGAATGAGATACATTTGGCAGAATCTGGCCCAATGTCCTCCTATCAGAAATCTGCTTGTTTTTGGAATGCTACATTGGCAGGTTCTCATTTTATCTTGTTCAGATAATATTTAGGATCAAATCATTCCCTCCCAGATTGTCTCCCATCCAAGCAGAAAAGAAAGCTCAGCAACACTGAGAACATCACAAAGTGCCTACTGCATGTTCACTTTCCTCACTGAAGATGCAGGGTGTACAGACTTCTAACCTTGGAGCCTAAGGATCTATGGGGAATGTAAATTTCAACTCTAAATGCAGAGGCTTAGAATCTGGGAATATTCACTAAAGTTTTTCCCCTCCATGCTGCTGTTCAGCCTCCCACTGGCAGCTGCTATTGGCTTTCTGTTCTGCAGCTGTACAATACCTACTTTTCCAGAAGGGCTAGAAGCCATGGAGGAGGAATAATGCTGCTTTTGAACAGCCTTTAAATACTGTGCAGATTTCCACTGGGAAAGCACCCAGAATGATGTTGCCATTATGCACACCAGAAATAATAACAATTAACAATTAATAACAAATCTGCCAGTGTTTGAGGGAAGCATGTTGTACAGAGTTGTTGCTCCCCGACAGACCATTCCCCACCATCACCACACACACACATGCAACTTGCAGACTACAAGTCAAGCACTGGATGGGGAGCATGCCGGAAACCCACCCCACACACACATCCCGCTTTCCTGGCATTCCTACCCCTGTGATGACTAGATGTCTATTGTAGATGGTTAGGTCCTCTGAGTGCGGCATATCAACACACATTTTATGTGCTGAGCCAAATTCTGTGTTAACTGTACCCTGTACTATTTTACTGCACTCAGTGGTGTTGCATGGAGAAGTTTCTGCAGAATCTCTCCCTAGAGGTGTGGTGTCCACAAAATGGTCAGATTTTGGGGGTTACAGTTTTTAACAGTTTCAAAACAAAGTTTGGGCTGTTTTATCTTTCATTCTAAAAATGTGATTTTAATGCCTACTGGAGTGAGTCACTAATAGGTCTGGCTGTATTGAAGCACAGAGCAGGCAGGTGATAAGCAAGCTTCCCAACACAACTCTAGAAATACACCCCTTTGATTCCAGTCCAAGGCTTTGCCTGAGTAGAGCTTGCCAGTCCAAAAACTGGCACAATTCAGCATGTTGTGGATGAATGCCCTAGGAATTAGGATGAAATTGCCAAAAGAATTTTTATTTCAACTGAGATCTGCAGGAGTGAATACCAACTGTACTAACCTGCCAATGACAAAACAATACCACCTTATTTAAAAGTCAGGCTCTCAGAGTGAGTATTGTTTTCCTATTTTATTTTAATTTGCATTGTTCAGTAAATCTGCCAAGAAAAAAAGCCTAGATCTAATTCTTCCCTGCCTTGTATCTAACATGATTTTTTATACCTGTTCACAGCAGGTATAAAACAATATTGGATCAGAATGGTAATGCTGAACCCCTTTTTCATACTCAGGTTACACAGGTGTCAATGACTACACAAGGTACAAGCCAGAGAAGGATCCGATCTTCTGTGACCTTTTATCGATCCCTGAATGCATGCATGAAATTCTTAATAATGTTAACAATTCAGGGAAACAGATTTCCTAAAATGGATTGAGACCATGTTTTCAAAGAAATGTTAAAGAATTTTTATCAGAAATGTCCTCAAAGGTCAGAAGTTGCTGGTAATTGCCACTGGTTTTGTTATAAACATTTTTACCCATGCTTAGTCCCTAAAGAACTCTGTCACTCATAATGACACCTCTGGATAATTAAGGAGTAGCATGCTGGGCTCCAAGGGGACATCTTTAGCCAGGAGTTTGTTGGCTTTGATACAAGACTCTGTAGACACAGGGCACATGACAGACACTCACTGCAAATTAAGGAAATGTTCATTTTAAATTAACTTTGATAGTTATATCTGTTGCTTAAAGAGACCATTGTTCTAAGTTACATTTCTGCAGAAAACCTCCTGAGAATCTCTTACTCCATTAAATGTGTTCTGATATTCCAGCTTTTCTGAGGTCACTAGAAACCCTTTGCTTGGGGCCAATTGATTCAGTTCCAAGAAAATCTGTTCGTTTTTGCAGAGATCTTTTGTAGACTGCTTTGGAACAGCAAGAAAGAAAACAAGAAACTTGAAAAATAAACTGTTAAAATGACACCAAAGAAGAAATAATATGTTGTATATTTAAATGATTTTGCTAAAAAAAAAAATCTTTCTTAGAGCTTATTTAATTAAGCAAAGCTTTTAATGTTAATTTAGTTAGGGTGTGATGGTTGGAATCTTAAAAGCCTTCCAGTTGAAATGGTGGTCAAGTCTTGTTATTGACAATAGATAATGAATATTTTCTCATAGTTCCACTTGCTATTTAGAAATTAATTTGAAACTTTAAAAGGAAACTGGATTATTCCTGCAGAAACTTAAGTTTTCTGTCATTGCAGCTTGGAAGAACATTTCAATTCATTATATAAATGCAGAAATTATCCTTAGAAATTAATCATTTGCTGAGGTTCAGCAGACTGGGGCTGTTAGGAAGAGATTTACAGTTCCCTGATTCTCTGCCCAGCCCCAGTCTAGGGAACACCAGCATACAGCAGCTGGGAACTGCCAGAGCACTTTGCATACTGGCCAAACTTCCTGCTCACTTGTCCCCAACATGCCATCCCCTTCTACACCTGTGACACACCCTCTGTACCAAGGACAACAGAGAGGATAGGATCCAGCTCCCAAAAAAGAAAATTACCAGTGGCCACATCTCCCTTGACACTACCTAGTAGCACTAAGGGATTGGAGTGAAGCTGAGAATATGGCCCATAATATTTAGAAATGCTTTACGAAGTTGTAGTCACAAGGGCTGATTTTTAAAAAAATCATTCTTACAGTAGAGCACAACTCAATATTTATCTTGAAATTTATCTAGAAGCATTTTTACATGGGTCAAATCCTGCTGGCCTTACACAAATAGTCCCATTGCAGTCATTGTGAGCAATTAAAGCAGTGAACTCAAACCTTGTGATATGTCAGAATAGGTTAAAAGGGGATTGCTGCCTTGTAGCATCCTCCCTTCCTCCTCCTTCCCTTGTAAATATCCTTACATGTGTGCTCCATGGAACTGGGGGGTGGGGTCAGGAGGAAGAGCTGCTTTTTCTGCATTCATCCGAGAAGAAACATATCCACTTAGATGTCAGTGCCTTCATTAATGCTACTTGCATTACCTTATACTCCATTGGCCAGATTCCATAGTACACCAAGTTTATGCCATTGATGGCCTAAAGCTGGTGGAAGCCAGCTTCTCTGCCAGCTCTCCTGCTGGCTCTAAAACCTCTTGCACTGGAACCCTCCACCCCTGGTGGCAAGAGGAGGGAAGGGACATGAGAGAGGGGCATGGCAGAGCAAATTCCAGTATATCCACTTCTCCACTAGTATAAGGTCCCAAAGAGACTTTATGCCAATGGCATAAGTTAAAGCTTTGGGCTGAAGCTTTAACTTGTGCCAGAGATGGGTGGCTGAGAACTGTGGAGCTATAACCAGCTTGTGATAACTTCCCTGAGAGCTTGGAAGTAGTAAAGAATCAAGCCTGCTGCCCGCAACCCTCTCAGAGGGGGACATTTTGCATGTTATCTGACTAATGGAACCACTGATCCTACAGCAGCCATGCTGCCAAAGAGGAGGAGCCTAGAGTAGTAGCATGGAGGCGCCAACCCATACAGGACTGGGGTTTCCTTTTCCCACGGGTGGCAAAAATCTGGAAAAGATCTGGAAGTTGCACCCTTTGCCTCCTTTGTCGATTTCCAAGTCTATCACCACTCATTGGACAACTGGAAGAAAACTCTGAACTTAATGGAGTTTCCTGGCTTTTATAATATCCTTCTCAGAAAGGTATAATTTGCCCTTTATTTGGTGATTTGCACTCTACTTTCACTAACAATTTTATATTATTCTTTGGAATAAACATTCTTTGTTCCTTTTCTGCTTTGAATTAGGGATGTAAACTGTTAACCAATAAGCATCAGTCTTATCAGTAAGGTATTCCAGTTAACATTTAAACTCCAGCTGCGGGACTCCGCTGCCCCCCCGCCCCCACGATCCTGGCTGCCCCCCGCCTCCATCCCAGCTGCCGCCCCGGGTGCCCGGGGCTCTGCTGCCATGCCCCATCCCCGCACCACGGGTGTCCCCATCCCAGGGTCCCGGCTGCCGACCCTGCACCCAGGACTCCATGGCACGGGGCAGCAGCAGAGCCCCAGGCATGTGGGACGGCAACTGGGATCCGTGGCACAGGCCAGCAGCGAGTGGAGTCTCCAGGTGTGGGGCTGGCAGCCAGGATCCTAGGCACGGGGCGGCAACCAGGATCCCGGGCTCATGGGGAGGCAGTGGAGCCTAACGTTTAAACGTTTAACTGGTAAAACATTAATAGTTTAAACGTTTACTTTTTTTAAACATTATTTACATCCCTACTTTGAATTCCTCACATAAACTGTGATGGATAACTCGAAATTGTCCTGTTCTTTTGATTTCCTCTGAAGCATCTGACATTGGCCACTGTCGGAAGACAGGATACTGGGCTAATTGGATCATTGGTCTGACCTAGTATGGCCATTCTTATGTGTGGTGAATTAAAACTAAATTACAAGCTATCACTTGTAGGCTAGGAGGCTCTCTACGGAAGCATGTGATCTGGATCTTGTGCAGGCAGTTTGCAAAGAGCCAACCTAAAGCAAGGTGGGTCGAATTGTGCCTCTCTGCCTTAGGAAGCAACCTGCTTTCTCTCTCTCTCTCTCTGTCTTTGGATGTTGCATTAGGGTTCTGGATTATAAGACATAAAGCAGTGTTATTGTGCCACCTTCCAACAAGGGTACTCTATGTTTTTTTTCCAACTCTCTCTGTATGTGCCATAACATAACATAAGGCTCTTCTTGAGAAGGGCGGGGGAAGGGAAGTGAGTGTTTTGCATAGCTCCTTATCTTTGTCCTATTGAAGGCAATGACAAAACACCCAGTGGCTTCTATGAGAGATGGATCAGGCCTATCTGAGTTGTATTTTAATGCATTCCTTTATAAGTCATTAGACTTTATGGGTGAAATCCTTTCCCCATCAAAATCAATGAGAGTTTTGCAATTAACTTCAACAAGGCCAGAATTTTACCCTGTTAGCTTAACCTAGCTACTATTGAAGTCACTGGCAAAACTCTTCAATTGTAGCAAACGTCAAACAACATAGCTACCCACTCTATGGTTATTCTTCCACTGTACCTGTTATCAGCTCTCTGTAATTTAAGCATTTATGGAGGAAGGTGGGGATCAGGAAATTAATTCTGAGTGCCCTGAAATCAGTAACATGACATGATGCTGGAGCCAGCAAAGGAGCTTTCTGATATATTGCCTTGCATGCTGTCCAGGATGGACCATCATAGAATATTTCAGATTATCTTTTGAGATCCGGAACTTTATAGAAAAAGACACAACTGCGTTTCAGCAAATACTGTTTCTAATCACTGAAAGGGACAAGGTTGTTACAGGCAGCAGAAAAGACAGCATTTCTGGGTTAACAAATAATGGGAAACACAAGGTTTATTGGTTTCAGAGTAACAGCCGTGTTAGTCTGTATTCGCAAAAAGAAAAGGAGTACTTGTGGCACCTTAGAGACTAACCAATTTATTTGAGCATGAGCTTTCGTGAGCTACAGCTCACTTCATCATCCTGAAGTGAGCTGTAGCTCACGAAAGCTCATGCTCAAATAAATTGGTTAGTCTCTAAGGTGCCACAAGTACTCCTTTTCTTTTTACAAGGTTTATTATGCATGGAAAACACATCGAGAAAACAACTGAGGAATAAAAATCAAAAATCACTGATCAGATTAGGCCCAGAAGAGCAACTGCATGTAAGGAAAAAGCCCTCCCATAGCTACAGTTTTAGAAACCAAAATATGAACTAATGCAGTCAGGATAAACTCTTCAGAGCAAGGACCATGTCTTCTTTTGTGTTTGGTAATCACTTGGCAGATCTTGGGCACTATCCTAAACTAAACAGAATATAATTACTAATAACAATAATACACCCAAACTTCTAATCCACTATATTTGTCTTCTGTGCACTCTTTTTCAAGTGTCAAGGATTTGATCCTGAAACAAAATGACGTTATCTTGGAACATATTTTAGAAATTGTAAAGACAATGTCAGAAGCATATATATGTCCTTCAGTTTTTCCTTCTTGTTGCCAATAATAAAAGTGCAAGGCAAGTACATTTCTTAGAGTTGGATGCTTGCTCAGTTATGAACTATATGTGAAGTATGAATAATTGTCCCCTTTTTACAAGGTTTTAAGAATACTGTTTTAAATAAAATTTAAAGTTTTAAGGTTTAATGATACTTAACAATACATTAGAATCGATATTGTAATTATCTGTGAATGATTATTAATGTAGCTTTGCATCAGTTGTGGAGATTTGCTCTCATATATTTTACATTATCCATATCAACAATATAGCCGTTTCATAAATATTAAACATACTCGATTCCCTTCTTGGCTTTATTTTATAATAATGAAACTGGAGTCGACAGTGACACGTACATTTCAAAGGAAGTTATGATACAAAGCAGCAACCAAATTAAATGGAACAAAGCTACTGAAAAACCATTTGTGATTGAATTTGGTAGATTGCATTTTTTGAAAATATTACCTTACACTGAATAGCATTTCATAATTGCCTAGTAATGCTGCAAAGTGTATTCATAAGCTTTTTAATGTATGCAGCCAACCTCACCACTTTTATCTTGTATACACTGATTCCTGATGCAGGCTGGTAAAGTTAGTATGTGTGGATTAAAAGATGAAGTAATAAAAGAGAGGTGATCTTACAGGATGTAACAATATTTTAAACCATAAATTTAGCATCCAAGTTTCACTCAGCCAGAATGGGAAAGATATAGGTGCACCTGCAGCTTGCAACAGTTTATATCTGACCTTGTATCCGTAGCTGAAACCAGCATATGAATGTATCCATGTTCTTTAACATTACTGTGATTTTTTTTTGAGACAATTAACATGGGGGTGGGGGTGGGAACAGACTTAGAAAGATGATTTAGCTTTAAACAAGCAATTAAGAATTATATTTTGGCATACAAATGCAATTTCTGCATATGACATTGTTGGCAAACCAACATTAGAAACAAAAGATACCTGTTGCCTGCCTTTTAACTAGGTAACTCATGCCACAATACCTTGGGCTTCATAAAGCTGTACATTCCATTTTAAGAAAACAAAAGAGTCCAAACTTTTTTCCAAGCAGAGTTACAACATGGGTGGACTCGGACTTTTCCATCAAAAATCAAGATGTGATAGATTTTAATATCAATGAAACAGTAATGCCTGATGCTGCTGACAATTATTATTAATAGAAGGATGTTTTACTAAATGTTGATTAACCCCAAGCAAACTTATAATGATTGTATCTGTCAAAGAGTTTTACATGATTTTAAGATCATGAAAAGGGTAAATTGTGAGAACTTGCCACATTAAGAAGATGTAACAGATAAAAATATAGCTTGTAAAGTGACAAGCTAGTCCCAAGTGCTTACTATTGTGAGCGCTCCTTTTGTTCTCAGAGGAACAGTGGACAGCAGTAAGCATTAACATTTAGTAGAAAGTGTCTGCAGGAATGGACCCTTAGTAAACAATTCTCTTGACGACACAAAGAAGAAACTGAATCACCCAGGAAGTGGAGAAGTTCTTCTAAGAGTCAAATCATACTTTAATATTAGACCTCATCTGCTAGTGTGTAAATGCTTCCCATGTATAATATGACAATATATCAGAAGTGCCATGAACAACAGCAAGATGAGTCTTGTTTTTTACTATCTACTTTCCAATTTTGTTGTTGTTGTGTGGACTGAAACTGCCCATATAATACAATATTATTGCAATCTTCTCTTCAATTGTGAGAACAATTTTTGTTTTATTAATGAGACATTCATTTAATTAAACTGTGTTATAAACTGTAAAATTTATGCTAAATAGATTTTTAAGAACAGAATTTTTAATACCATAATTTTAATTACCACAAAATTAAATAAATCTGTGATAATTAACTATGGTTGTATTTCTCTCAAATACCTTTTTACATTGTTAAATATGTTACTAAAATATGCCAAATTTACCTGAAAATTAAAAGCATTCTAAAGACAAATGATTATATATGAAACAGAGACAAATATGTTCATACTGCACAATAAAGAAGGCAGTAGCCAAAAAAAGGACCTTTCTTGCACATTCTGAAGTTTTTAATGGTAGTGATTACATAGGGGCATTGTGATGTGGTCTCTATCACACTAAGCCCGACTGGGTAAAAAGAACCAAATAAGCCTGTGACAGGCTGTGCCTAGAGGAGCGTCAGGACTGATAATGCTTATGGCTCCATTTTTGTCATGGAGATCACGGATTCTGTGACTTTCCGTGACTTCTGCAGAGGCCTGTGTGCCTGGCCCGGGGGCCACCTGAGCAACTCAGGCAGCCCCTGGGCCAGGCACACCGGCTGCTGCTTGGGCAGTCTTGGCCCCTCCCTCATGCCCCAGCAGCAGGAGTTTTTTTTTTTTTTTTTTTTTTTTGGGGGGGGGGGGGGGGGGGGCCTCAGGGCTGGGGGTTGGAGAGCTTACTGAGGTGGGCTCTCCAGCATGGCGGCAACTCCCCTCCCTCAGCTCCCAGCTCCACATGCTGACTCCACCTGCAGTCACCACCCCTACAGCTCCCATTGGCCACGGTTCCCAGCCATGGAGGCAGCACATGGAGCTAGGAGCTGGGTTCGCTGGTTCCCAGGAGCCAGGTAGGGAGTCTGCCCCAGTCCCACCAACCACCCCCCCCCCAGCACCCATGGAGCCTTGAGGGCTGCCCTTCAGAACTCAATTTTCCAAGGAAAAACTAAGCATTTTTTGATAAATAGCCTGAGTTAAAACTGACTCAGGCCCTTCATTCTGATCCAGCAAACAGGGAAGACCTTCCATCCAAGGAAAGGGCATTTATCCTTAGGGAAGAGTAGGAAGGATTGGCATGTGCCAGAGCTCATACTGGAGTTGTGGGGGATCTCTGGTAAGCTTAATAGCATGTGTGCAGGTTCTTTTATTGTTTTTAATGTTTTCTCTGTTATACTTTTACCTTAAGAATCAGTGTGGTTGCTTAGAAATAGGTATGTGGTAACTTAACTGTGGGTAATTACACTATGGATACCCTTTGAAGAATAAGCAAAGCACAGATGCAGTCCTGTTTATGCAGTCTGCCTTGCTGGGGAAGAATAAAGTAGGCAGGGTACTGTACAGCTTGGAAAAACCCTGGTAAGCAGGGAGAGGTCTCTGACCAAGAGAGGTGACAGCTAAGGTGCTGGAAGCCTGGTGCCCTTGCTGCATCACAGAGGGGGAATACAAGTGCAGTTGCCCTGAACCGTGACAATAATTAATTTCCTTGAAAATATTTACTGGTTTTTTTCAGGAAGGTTCATAACATCTTATTATAAATCAGTATAATATATCTGTATTAAAATATGAAATGTAAACTAGTTACATTTTATATTAATGATTAACAGAAAGTGGTTAACACAAATTCAGAACTAATTAAACAGTGAGTTATAATGACTGATTGAATCCATGTAGGAGATCAATGAAGTGTACGTTCACTTACTGTAATTTTAGATTGGAAGCTTGTGCTTCCAACATGGGAGGCTTGGAGTTCTCAGATTCATCTCTGTAACCATAATTATATTAACAAAAATCCCCTCAGCAACCTGCAAATGCTATAAATCCCACAGTATGTGCATAATTTAAACTAAAGTCAGGAGCTGGAAATGAATTTACAGTAGTTTAAAAAGTTGTCTCTAGGTAGTGCAGACTGTGGTTTTAACCTCAATCAGAAATTACAAGACATAAAAATATACTGTGCTCCTTTGGTGGTGGTGGTAGCTGTAGATTTCTCTTGGAAGAAGATGAATTTGTTTTACTGAGTGAATGATATAAAACGAGTGTTTATCCACTCATTGTAGATAACAGGCAAAATGCAGTAAATAGCTGTGTCCCATATACCTGGGCCACCTTAACCATAGAAGTTTTTTTGCATAGGAGTCTTGATGCATCAATTAGTCTAGATTATTTGAAGTATCTGATCTTTAGAAATAGTTTTAAACTGCTTTCCAGCTAGGTTGTATAAGCCCTAGTAAAACAATTTCTTACATAATGACACTAATGACTAAGGCCTAAATTTAAATTTCTAAATTGAGTGCCAGTATTGCACACACATTCACATGCTTAACTTTAAGCACATGAGCAGTCCCACTGAAGTCAAAGAGACTACTCACATGATTAAGAGTTAAGCACAGGCATAAGTGGTTGCAGCATGGGAGGCCCTGGAACAACATTTTCCCTTCCAGTTAATTGTTCCTCTTAGCTGAAGCATTTGGGGTTTTTCTTTGTTTAAAATTACCTGCTTTTTTGTCTGGACTTAAGTTTTACAACGGTAGGGTCTTACAGCTGAGTGTCAGAAACAGCTGGTACTATCAATGGCTTTATTGCATGCTAAAGTGGAAAAAGAGAACAGATTATAAAAAATGGATTAGAAGAATGATGACAAATGAGAAATCTGTGGAGACCTTTGTGGGCCTATGAAACCCTCCATCTGTATTTAGCTCCAAATCAGCAGATTATCAGCTATATACAGCAATGCAGCATAAAATCTCCTTGGTAGAGTATTTCATTCTTTCTCTGATCAATTTTCATTTACTTGATTATTTAAAAGGATAGATAGGTGTGTCCTTTCTTTAAACTCACTTGTCTTCCCTTTTAGTTCACACATTTGGATTTTCTGAAGACTTATTTGGTTTTACTATTTATCAGCAGTTAGTGAAAACTTTTAATTTGTGGTGATATATGAGCAAAATAGGAAAATAAAAAACTAATAGTCCCAGCTCCATGTCTGTCCCATCCACTACAACAGCAGTGTCTGCCCTATTCTTGTTCTTTCCTAAATCATCACTTCCCCACTCCCAACTATGTTGTAGAATCTCTTCTAAGTCAGCAGTCCACAACCTGTTCCCCCATACTGACTACACAGTCCCCTCTCCCATCCACAGCACTCTTGCTTCTCACAAGCATGCCAGTCCTGAGTCTTGAACTTGTGCTAGCAGTTTCACTCGCCCTCATTCTTCCCTAACTCTGGCCCCCTCATCAACAGTTCCAGTGCACTTTCACTGGAACGCCCATCAGCTGGCTAACCTCAGATACCCCTTTGGTGGCTCAACACCTCCTGTTATCCTTGCTCAGCAGATGTGAGTGGCCTCTTTCCAGTAAAGGCTGGGTTCTTGGACTCCATTTGCATCTTCTGTCTATAAAAAGTTGAGCAACCAAAGAAGAACATATGGAGAATACACTCCAATTCCTCTGGGCAACAGCCCATACAGAACCAGGTCCAGAATAGCATTTTACTGTAACTATGTAGCCTGAATGTTGAGTAGAGGATGCAAATAATCATGTACTCAGTCCTTTGTATATTTCCATATATCTGCATATTGATGACAGTGGAAGTTTAAGGCCCAGATCAATGAAAGTATTGTACCCAGAATAATAACTTTGCAAATTCTCAATAATGGCAAGTTAACTAACTGCGCAATTACGTGGTCAACAAATATCATGTCAGTAAACTTACTACATAGTATTGGGGCTCCAAGGACCTTCAATTTACAGGAGTAGCAACCTTTAGCTCTGCTCTAAAATGTAGTCTCTTCATGATGCCTCCACACTTAATTCCTATTAGCAACAATAAGATTTATGCATAAGCAAAAATATCCTAGAAACATGTCAGGATTTAATGAATCATCTGAGGTAAACATTTTTGTTGCAAATGTATTTTTTTTAAACATAAAAATAACTCATTTGCCACAGGAGTGTTTTATTTATTGCTTAGGCATTCTAAATAAATATAGGCAACTGCTGAAAATTCTTGCAAATCCTAACTTTCTTTCTGCCAGTATCAAGCAATTGATATAAGTGCTGATCCTGCTGTCACTGGTGGCCACAGTAATATTTTCTTTGGGAGCAAGATCAGGGTCATTATAAATGTTGCTTCAGTATACTCTAGAATAAATTTGTATATAATATATTTCACTCTATTTATATGCCTGGATATTGCATAAACATATTTTGCAGTCAACTTCCTACTTCTTCTTATCAGACCCAATTCAGTATAACACAAAGTAGATACTTAACTTTAACTACTAGCCTTAGAACAAAACAGCGTTTCTTCATTTTTTGTTTGTTTGCATCAAAAATGTTAAAGAAAAAACATATGCCATCACCTGGCAGACCAGTCCATTGAAAATATTTTCACATTAAATGAAACAGTAATATTATAATACCATCTGTGGCAGAACTGGAGATAGACCCCAAATCTCCTGACACAGTACAATGCTCTTTAACTACTAGGCCATGTTTCTTCTCCACTGTCAATTTCTGATACACTTTTTACTTGTTCAAAAGCAAGTTGCATTTGAGGCTACTTGGTGGTTTTTTAAAATGTCAATCTGTCAGTATTTTATATTTGTAGATGGGATTTTGTCATGTGATGACACTGAAAATGGCATAATCTCAGGATGGACAGTTGCCTAGTAACTTGTCATTTGTGTGCACAAATATCTGCTTTGTGCACGCAGTCATAGTAATTGCAGTTCTGCATGAAGAAAAGGAGTACTTGTGGCACCTTAGAGACTAACAAATTTATTTGAGCATAAGCTTTCGTGAGCTACAGCTTATGCTCAAATAAATTTGTTAGTCTCTAAAGTGCCACAAGTACTCCTTTTCTTTTTGCGGATACAGACTAACACAGCTGCTACTCTGAGTTCTGCATGAGTCACACAGTTTTTCACAGGACCTCAGATTTTGCTTGTTTGAAAAGAGGTCCTGAAAGTTATTGCCAACTTTGTTATATTCTGCTAGTTTACTACTAGAGCTGGGGGTTTCTATCTTCAGAAAAAAAATATTTTTAATTGAAAAAAAAAACAAAAAGTTATCAGTTTTCATGTTCTTGGGGTTTTTTGAAGAAAAATCAAATTGTTCCACAGAAAAAGGTTTTCCACAAAAATTTTCATTTAGTTGAAAAACCAATTTTCATCCAAAAAATCAGTTTTTGAAAGAGAATTTTTGACCCAGCACTATATTAGGAGGCATTAACACAATGATTATCCAGAATGTCAGCATCCTTTGATTACTGTTTGACTTCTTCTTTTGTATATATCCCAAGTCAATATGTACATTTTTCAGCCATCTAACTGCTGCATCATCGAGGCTAGCAAGGTATTGCAGTCCACCCTCCAATCTTGTGATTGTGCACTCCTCCACCACATGTTTGATCATCTGCTTGCTGCCTCACAGTTCCACTGCAGAGTGCTAAGCCAAATTTCTGCACTGGGCAGTCACTCTGGCTGTTCCTGTCTGCAACATGGGATGCAGATCCAGGACTATGCTTAACAGGCTGTAACAGGTGGATGTAAGTTAGGGCTTCTGAAATTCATCTGCATGCCTGTCTCACTATGCCAGAGTTGCTGCCACTCTGCAAGGTCCTAGCCCATGACCTTGATATGCCATTGTTCATCCTAGATTGACACTAGACTGGCATGAATGGCTGCCATGAAAGGATGTTGCAAAGTCAATCATAGCAAATCAGCAGGAACTGCAGGTGTGGGTGTCTTCTTCCGGGCAGATCTTCTTATAGGAAGTGTGCATTGTTTATTTACATCTGTTGGAATCATGGTCAGCCTGGCGTGCAGCAGGTTGCTTTCATCCATCATAGCCCTCCCTGCAATTTTAAGGGTAATGGCATCTCATCAAAATTTTGACGGAGCTATATGAGCCAACACATATCAATTAGATGTTAATGTGTGGCTAAAGCGGCCACTAAAAATATGGGTAGCTGTGTTCAGCTCCAAATCAATGAGATGTGTATGCTGGCTCCCTCCACCCTGACGGCTCCACAATATTCCACTCTTGCACATAACAGCAACAGGACTGAGGTTTGTCAAACATTTGCCTCTACTTCCCAGCTTCTCTCCGGCTAGCTTCTGGATCAAGGCAGTGTGTCAGGTGATCTTTAGGGGACATTTCTTCTGCCTTCTCGTGGTCCCCCCCCTCCCCCCATGAGTAGCATAAAGCAGAACAAACGCAGATAAAATACAGTACACAGGTTTGCATTCTAAGCCTACTGTTTTGACAAACTAACCATACACAACAGTATGGAACATGTTATTTTAACACACAATCGCTTCAAAAGAATCATCCTCTTTCTAAATATCCAGTGTCCCGAATGGAAACAGCGGCTAAACACATAATTCTTTTCAGTACATTGAAACTCCTTTATAATCACCACTATATGGAGTCCAAAACTTTGGCCTTTATAACACTGGCCACTTACTACAGTATAACTAAATATATCCTTCACATAAGCGCTGCCAATTCACTTGCACTTACACATTCCTGTAGTTTTATAATAAAAAATTACAATAAAAAAATTAAAATTGGAAAATAACCCATAACTCTCCCAACTCAATTAAAATGTAGACAATTTATACAAACAATTCTCACCTTAGAAAAAAATCCATAATGTAGAGGTGGCTTCCCTTTTTAGCCACCTACAGCTGGGGGAATCTGCAGGTTCCCATCAATGCACTAGGAAGGCGGTTGACTACTTCAGGGTGAGTTATTACTATGGATGCAGGAACTGAGATTTTGCCGATCTGTAGGACAGTGGGTAACACTAACATAACCATTTGTTTCACTATGCTGTCAGACTGAGATTTAGGAATAATAGTGGGAAACATATTCCAGAGATGAGGAGCATAGCTTCAAAGACGCTTGACTCACACTGCATCTACATTATGATCTTGACAAGTTAAATAAATTACCAACTCCTAACGTAGTAATCAATGGGAAAAATAAGGCAAAAGAAGATTGATCCACTATGCTGCTCTCTTAAGAATTACGAAAGTGTAAAAGAAATTAACAAAAACATATAACACAAGATTTTAAAACAAGGTTTAATATTTTCCTGAATTCCAAATGTCTACATATTTTAAATAGTTAGAATTATCCACTAATTAATTTTCTTTAATATTTCCTGTTAAACCCCTTGAATGCTATGTTATTTGGTGAATACTTGCTGTTCACTGTCAATGCACTATTTGGTGGTAATGCAAGTTGATGAAGGAAAATGTGGGAAGCTGTTTTGGCTTTAATCCAAAATAAGGCACATTACTAGAAGAGAAATATGGACAATAACAACCATTAAAGGTCAAAGAAAACTTAAGCAGTGAGCATTTAGCATGTCTGGATTCAGATATGCACAGGACAAAATCTGTCCTTCTCCAGATCCTCCAAGATGGATACTCAGAAAAGGAAGAATGGCAAACCAAGTAAGTTACAATCCATTGGGCTGCAGAGACATGGAAACATTTTGCACTTATTCTGAAGGATTTTAGCTTTTTGTTGGATTCCTAATCTTGGCAAGTAGCAGAGCTAACTGCAGGCTGCTTAGAAAATCCTTTTTCTTTAGTAAAAAGTCATCTAAAGACTTAAGCACACTCTTTTTCAATGTCAGAGTTCATGCAAGGTATTTCATTTTGATAGAGTTCTTCTTTCCGAAACAGCTTCAGTATGGTTTGGCAGCATCAGCAAAGTGGCATTTCAAGAGATCAGAAAGAGCAAATGAATAATCGCTCAAATTAAACCACTCTTGAATAATACTTTGCTTTTAAAAATTAATCTTTAATACATTTGAAAAAAAATTCTATGAAAAGTACATAGTGGCTATGAAACTATTCCCTGCCTTCTTGCATCATGGAACAATACAAGAAGGATGACTTCAAGGAACTTGTGATGGCAATTTTCAGTCTCAGTCTGAGGTGTTCCTGAAGGTTGTAATTTAAAAGTACTACTACTATAGTAGCCATCAGCTGATGCAGTAATTTTGTACCACTTCATCTGCTTTACATATGTAGTAACTTGTGATTAGACCTATGAACCATACTCAAGTTTCAGATTTATTTGCTTGCAAAAACATATTTTAAAAGGTTGCTCGTTTCTTTAACATTAGCACTGGGTAATGCCGTACTGTTACAGGTTGGTGATGGCGCTGCCAAATTTTCTAGTTTTTCATAACTCCACCATAAACATTTCAGACTGCTAAAATATTTGACGTAGAAAACTGACTTCTGCCCATTTCAATAAATATTTTTTCATAAAGGATTTCACTCTGTACCCTACATATTCACTTGACAGAATGTAATAGCTTCTAAAGCACCAGTTAATTCTGTTGAGTGGCTTAATCCCATTTTGTCTAAGTATGTATTTTCATGACTGATTATAATGGCACAAAAGTAATGATGATTTATCAGTTATATAATAAACATATTTAAAATTGTTTATATAACTATGATAAACCTGACAGGAATATCATGCTAATGTCTGCACACATTCCAGATTTCATTTCCATTTCCTTATGTAACATGAAAAGCAAAGAAAATGATATACAAAGGGGCAGATCCTCAGCTTGTGTAAATTGTCAGATGGGCCTATGGTATCTTGCATCAGTTGAGGATTGGCACCAAAACGTCTAAGGTACCTTTAAAAAACGAACTCAGATCCTGGTTCTGCAAACATTGAGTTAAACATGGTACCTAAAATTGATAAATCTAAGAAATACAATGAGGTTAATAAAGATCTGCTGTGTTGTACTTATATAGCGTAGTATATAAGGTACTGTCTGTTAAATGCCCAGTGTGAAGATTTCTGAAATACCCAGAAATGAGCAATGAAATAAGAAGTTGTGCATTTCTTGGCTTTTGTCTGTAACCTAGATTCTTGACCATATTTTAACATATGGGGGTGAATGGGATTGCACCTAATTGCTTTACCACTATGCACCTTCCCTGCTTGAAAACCTTATCATAGGAAGGAGGTGCCTCTCCTTTTATTCAGCGAAGACCAAACAGTATATACTCCTGGGGGAATTCTGCACCACTGTGCAATGCAGAATTTTGCAGAAATTAATGTTGTGCATGCAGAATTTCCTTTTTCCCCTCACAGAAATGAACTTTAGAGATGTTGACTGCCACTAGGGGCCACTGGACCCAGCAGAGCCCAGCTCGCAAATAGAAGATGAGGCTGGGGGGAGGAAACTGGAGGGTTACCAGCAGCTGCAGTTCCCAGCTTGCCCTGAAGGAAGGAGGCAGTGGCATACAGGAAACTCTGTGCAAGCCTGGGACCCAGCATCCCTCTGGATCCCTGGCCTCTAGGGAGTAGGGGCTGTGAGTGTCTGGGCTGAGGGGGGCCGTGGCTGGGCTCTAGGGGGTTGGAGGTGTGAGTGTCTGGGCTGGCAGGGGCACGGCTGGGTTCTGGGAGGAAAGGGGTGTGAGTGTCTGGCACTCTGGCCCCCTGGCTGGGCTCTGGGGGGTATGGGGTATGAGTGTCTGGCTGGGCTCTGGGGGCAGACGGGGTGTGAGTGTCTGGCCCCCCAGCAGGGCTAAGAGTGCGGAGGGGGCTGAGACACAGGAACTGGGTTGTTACAGGGGTTTCTTTAACTCTCTACTCCTGAGGAAATTGTGTGACTTGCTGACAGGTATTTTGAAAGGAATTACCAAAATAATTGAAACTGGTGTGATTATATAGTGTAATTTTGACAAATAACATTTGCAGAATTTTAAAATCTTGTGTGCAGAATTTTTAATTTTTTGGAACAGAATTCCCCCAGGAGTTAGCATAGAATTGGTATATGGAATGCAGGGATAGATGCAGTGGCTACACCATACACTCCCAGCTTTCCATCAAACCTTTGAAAGCTCACATGTGCTCCATGCAGTTAAGGCTCCTTTTGTCCCAGACAGGAGTGTAAATTCCCTTTGGGAGCTGGTGTATTTTTGAGTGGATGTCGATGGGGGGTGGGGGGAATTAGGTGCTTCTGTAAAGCTCTGTACTTTCCCCTCTCAATGGTGCAGGGCAAGTGGTTTCTTAGGAAGCTATGCATCCAGATTATAATAGGAGGCCAGGCTTCACCGTACATAGTAGCTTCACCATAAATTGGAGCTTTTCCTCTCTCTTGATACCTGGTATCCACAGAAGGGGGAAATCACACCTAGCCTCCGCCACTACCCCAAAGAGTGGTATTTATGAGAAATGCCATTATTTATCTGGGTTCTCTGACCCTCCACCCCCCATGCATTTTACCAGCAGATGGTATGATATGGCTTCAAAACAATTGTACAATATGATCCAAGCAAAACCTATTTTCTTGGTCAAAGATGATCAAACTGTCAGCTCTATATAGTTGTAGAAAGACATATGAAAGACAAATTAGCTGGTGATTTAAATATACTTAAAACACATCAAGAAGTAAATCCATACTACTTTTGCAGTAGAAAGCACATTGTAGATAGACAACACAGAAAGAAATTGTCCACTGTAGCCTGCTATTCTGAATTATGCTATTTTCTTTCACAAACACCTTGAATTTGAACACGCACAGAAAGAGAGAGAGAGAGAGAGAGAGAGAAACCTGCCCAGCAGAAAGGGAAACTTAATCTGTGCAGGAGAAAGAGCTTTCTTAGGGGGTCGTCCAAGACTGTGGAACAAGCTTGCACGGGATCTAAAAGCCGCCTGAAGCCTTGCCACATTCCATACCAAGTGTGAAGTGCACTTTTTTGACATTGCTTTCAATAATACAAGCACATAGCACAGCTACTATAAAATAAAATACATAATATGTATTAAAAATAAAATAAAAGAATAAAACAATCCTCCCCTAATTATCTCTTTGGAGAGAGAAAAAGAGAGGAAGGGAGGGAACGAGACACGTGTGACAAATGCCAGTTACTTACTCTTTACTACATTTCTGGAAGATGGTCAGATATTATGGTTGTATGATTGGTATAAATACCTACACAGAACATTTTCTTTTTGGACTTTACAGTCTTATTAAACATCCTATAAGTCTTACTATAAACTTGGCTACTTTTGTATTCTCTGTCAAGTATACTGAAACAGTGAATAGGTCATAATCTGAGAACTGAATGAAAATGCCTTTTTAAATAAGAGACAGAGATATGAAATAAATGGCAGCCAACCACCAAAACTAATCCCAAATAAATGCAATAATTTAACTTTAGTTCAGTTGAAAATGCCATTTTGACACTCTAAAGTCCTTGATGTAATCTAATTCAATAATAAGGCATTATAAGGAATATTTTCTGATTTACAAGAACCCATGTCCTAGCTCATTTGATCATAATCCTCTCATTCACTCGCATGGCAAAACAGTGATAAAATATAATACAACTTACGCAAATTATTTGCAGGTGGCCTTGTCTCCATGTTTTCATAATGTTGCACATGAACTACAATGTTTAGGTCTCTTTCCATGTGATCTGTTGTGCAAGGACCCTGAGGTCGCATAACATCAGCAAGAGCCCTGAAGAATAAAAATTAAACTCAATTAGAATAAATCTGCAAAATCTATAATGCAGTTGCAATGTACTCTGGTCCTTTTAGTTCTTGATATTGTACATTACAACGTATATACTGTAGAGTCACAGTTTAATAGGGGCCCAATCCAGCTCCCATTGATGTCAAAGAGAGTTTTGTCACTGACTTCAGTAGGAGCAGAATTGGCACTAGGTGTATGCCATATAAGTAGCTGATCCATTACTGTGCCATAGAAAATAATTGGTCCCCCTGCAAAAGCCCTGGCCTTAGGCAAAGGAATGATATGGCATCTGTTATTAATGTCTTCAGGGTTCAGTGCAAGTATTTTCAGTTCTGTACCTCACTGATCATTGTTTGCCTCCTTTGTCACCAGATTTGGACCGTTTTAATCCATTTTTAAAGAGAATGGATATTTTTACTAGGCACTATGCCCAGTTTAGTTTGTTTTTGTGTAAAATTACATACAGTATCCTAGATACTGCATCTGGTTTATAAATTAATAAATACATTCACTAATGAAAGTCGAGGCAAATGCAGTACAGTTCTTCCACTGAACCAGTGTGACAGGAGTTATTTTCCTAGTTGCTATGTGCTATATTGAAATATCGAACAGTAGCTCCATATAAATGTGTGGGTTACAGATAGACAGAGAAATCTTGAGCTGGATTTTGCTCTTTGGTGCACATAAGATAGACAATAAGATGTTCCCTCGTGTTTGTGGACATTTTTATTCTATTAGAATGTGAGGTACAATTCTGATTGTGTTACAACCTGATGATACTGTAAAAAGTTAGAAGAAGGTAACCAAAATTATTTAAGGTACTGAAGCAACACTTCAATATGAAGCAATACTTATACAGCAAGAGTAGCAGAGCTGTCTTACGTAGCTGAGAAAAAGGCCACTAGCAGAGATCTCATAGGTGTATGTACAATATGATCCTGAAAGAAAAGGATTTTATTACAAACCACAGTTTGAAAACAAGTTATGGACTGAAGCTGGGAGACCACTCATATCTAATTAATGTATGCAGAATTTGTTTATACAAAACAAATTGTTTGTCAGCATTATAGATTTAATTCAAGAGGCAGCTGGACACATTTTTGGAAAAGGAAGAAATGCAAATGACAGGTCTCACCTTCATTCTGGGAGTTAAAATGGTGTAATCTCATAATGCATGGATTAGTATTTCCCCAGTCTAGGAGACCAGGCTTTTAGAGATGGCCTTTTTGTTGCCTTTAATGTTACTGTAAATATTATTCATTATATACTCTAAATAACATCCCACATGCTACCAGATTAACTGTTCCCTGTGTTTGAAAATACCAATGAAGTCTTCACCATTTCAAAGGGGGTTCAAGGAGTTAGGTATCCAACTCCTATTATTTTAAACTGCTTTTAAAATCCAAACCTTAGAAAATCTGGGCACATTTAGATTGTCTAATACTAATTCAAAAATATGTGCCTGTTTGCTAATTACTGAATAATCAACCAGGCATTAAGAATGCCAAAGGCCAGGACAAAAGAAAGAAACCTCTTTATCTGCAGGATGTCTTTTGTTTTGTTTTGTTTTTTAACAAAACGTTACCTCAATTTATATTGTAATATTCAAGTAAAGGGCCTGATCTTTCAAGGAGCTGAACATCTCATGCAAGATGCTGCACACTCTTATCTGTCATTTACATCAGTGAAAATTAAGAATGCTCAGCACCTCATAGAACCCAAGAAAAAAGATACATATATAGGAGATCAAACATAGATGACATATTATTGTCTTAATTAATATTACAGATTAAGAGTCACATTCTACCCTTTTGAGGATTTGCTCATGTAATTTTAAATGGTAGTGGATGTTTATGTATCACAACGACCACATAAAGTACTTGGTTTAGGGTGCTTGTTTTTCTGAAATGCTATGTCGACACAACAGGCTGTTTCATAGGGCTTCTCCCTCCATGCATTTGGCTAACCTGAGTAAATATGACCATGTCTTTACTCTTTACCCATATATAGTTTTTCACTTGCTGACTTTGCTTCTGTATTGTATCTCCATCAAGTACAATAAAGAATGGTAGAATGGTACTATCTTATAAATATCTGAAGAAGGTGTCATTAAAGGTCTCACTGGGAAATGAAATAAATAAGAGAGTTATATTGGCACTATACATATGCCTCACATTTAATGAATTTAAGAAAATGCATTCTACGGGATGAGATGATAATCTTCAAATCAGAGACGTTTGTCTGTTCCCTACACTGATAATGATGGAAATCACACATATATGGAGCAATGTCTTCCACCTATCAGATCAGCCCAAAGCTATTTAAGAGTGTCACAAATCTTCAGGATATCTCTTATTGTAAGATTTTGCTCTCTGGATCTGTAATGCTGTTTTAAGAAGTTATAAAGCATATCTAGTCAGGCAACTCCCTTATGGCTACAAGCTTGAAGAGGCTCATACAGATGTGACTTCATGAAATGTTAGTTGTTGTTGTTTTGCTTCCAAAAGTGGGTCAGAATCAATCTGGGAAATAATTTCACACAAAGGATTTCAGTATTTTGGCAATCCAGACTATTTTGTCCCCAAGCACACTCCTTTTGGAAAATCAGCGCATTCTGGAGGGTGGGAAAATTCAGGTGGGTTCATAAGATATTCAGGAGGCTGCTTTCAAACTATCATAAACATATAAGTTATAACAAAACCAGGAGCTATACAGTGCAGATCTGATTGCAGACTTTGGCCTTTAGGCCCTTTACTGCTCTTGATTTATGTGCACATCTCCCATGTGAAAGGGGGGCAGTATGTGATACTGTGTTTTTATTTACAGAAAAATCCAACTGCATCTTAGGGCAACAACTTGGGGAGACAGACCTCTCTCCACTGCTACCCAGATTCCCCATCTCACCTGGCAACATAACTCCTTCAGAAGGGGGGATACCCTACCATAAGTCTTCCCACCACCACCACCACATCTACCTCCACCTTACTTCCTCTCATAGGAGATAGAAGATTCAGAGGGAGAATTAATGCTCTCTTGGACACTATATTCCTTTCTTGGACACTAGTTCTCTTTCTTTGCCTATGGATAAAGGAAACACTTTAATTCTCTTAACTTTGAACAAATTTACCTAAAGAAGACCAAGAGGTAGCATTAGGAATTAGGAATGCACAATACTTTAGAATCCTATGGGAAGCATACCATGTAAGAGCCATCCTTCTCCCCCCCCCATCCCCTTATCTTCTTCCACCTTCACCCAACACCACAATCTAAAGAGAGTACTATATTAAAATATAACAAGGATCACACTTTGCCTTGTTTGTCTAAATTACAGGAACTACAAAGCATCCCTAAAAAGGTATGAATTAGTTTGATGGTTTTCACTGAATAAGTTTGCTTATCTTGTCAATGTTTTTTCTGCATTTTAACTGACAAAAGATCTATAAAACTTCAAAAATGGCCATTTAATGTCAAAACAATGTCTTCATATAACAGCAAGCAGAGTGCAGTGTATGGTAAAAGAAACCATACCTGATAATTCTAATGGCTAGATTGTGACACCCTTGTTCACATAAGTACCTTACTTTGCTAGCCGATCTATGGACTGTCTGCATAAAAAAGTACTCCTCAAGATGAGTAAGAATGACACAGTCTAGCCCTAAATTAGACAACATTCTTATTCCCTACATGCATATACAAAATTTCAGATTAAAAGCAGCTTTCAGCAATGTAATGTGATTAAAAGTAAAGCTTTGCATGTTTTGGTCATTAGTAATAAAATAGGCACACCAGTATATTGTGTATTGTATTTCTGATAAGTAATGCCACTCTTTCTTTAAGTGACTTTGTTTATAAAGTTAAAAGGATTAAAGTGTTTCAGGTATCCATTAGCTAGTTAAGGAAGCTAAAGCAATAGTGTCCCTCCTTGTTAGCTATACTCTCAGCCTGGCCTGGAAGATGAGACACTGTCAAATGAGGGAATAAAAAAACAAATCAGTTTCTGTGTGATTCTCACTACCAGCCAAAATGGATTAACACAGCAAGCAGTGGAAACCAAGCAAACTACTTTAATGAAAAATAGTGGGGTAAAATCTTTAACCAGGATTTCTAACATCAAGTCCATCATTTCAACATGGCCTAACTAACTCACTCATGACCAGGGCTTTATAATTTATGTTTTCAAAAATGACATTGAATGTAGGCAGAGCATAGGAAGCCATGTTCATTTCTTATAGACCTCATGGGGATTGGTGCCATATAAGAAGGCAGATATCTATATAGGATATAGAGTGTCTTACTTACTGGTACTATGAAATGTTTTTTAGCAAGTACTTATGTTTACATTGTAAAACTTTGTGCAGAGCTCTGCCCCCCTTTTTCTCCCCCAGAACCCTGAAACAAGCCAGGATATGGTGCTTTGGTAAAATAGGTTGAGGACAAGGAGATTGCCATTCATCCCTTAGGCAGTCTCTGAAAATCTCAGCTACTGTGTGAAAAATTAAATTAAGCATCCAAATTCCCTAGATGGTTTCAAAAATCCCACCCTGTATGTTTGTGATGAGAACTTTTGAAAAAGTTGTAGCGATTTCCTAACAGCTGTGGAATATCCATTGTGTGTACTGAGTGGGCGTCTGTTTTTCCATTATCATCCTGACTCTTGTAGGTTCCTACAACCTCTGAAATAATCCTATCTTAAGAGATCGATGAATAAAAAAGTACATGAGTTTGAACAATATTAACTAATCAGGGCAAAAGCTATCCTTTCTGAGCCCCGCTTCAGCAATCTAATCTATATAGGTGCAGGTCTGAAGGGGCTTAGAATGATATTCCATCCCCTATAATTCTGTATCCATAGTCTTAGGGATAGAAATATCATTTCAGAACCCTTCATACCTGTATCTGACAGAGAGAAAATAGATAAATCCTTTTAGAGATTTTTTAAACCAAATATTTCTACTACTGGAAATGTGACTGACTGATCTAACCAGAGCCGAACAGAGATGGATGCACTGTTTTCACCGTCTCTCTGTCATGTGTTTGGTTGTTTGGTTTTTTTTGCAAATGAAGTGTCTAAACTCACCTGCTGTTTTACCTGCATGTAAACACTACATAAATGGATTGAGGCAGATGGGAATAAAGCTATTTTACCAAAGCTTTGGCTTACAGATCCAGAATAGGGTTTATAATTTTTTTCAGGATTCATGTATTCTTTTTATCAATTTCGTGGGTCAGGATTCTCAAAATGTCTTACTATTTATACCCTGCTTAACAAAAAGACAGTCTCTCCAAAATTACCACAGACACACAGTGTTGAGTTGACTAAAAATTCTATGGTCTGCTTTGTTCCTCAGTAGTAAAAATGAATCCGTATCAGCCAGGATATAAATAGCAAATAATTGCTAGTGAACTGGTGATGCATTTGCAGCACTATTTTTGGTGGCTTCCCTGTTCATTTCAGGGGAGGCAGTTAATCACAAAGCAATACAGAAACTTGGACAAGTAATAAGGCTCCAGGTGTTGTCGATCTCATGAACTATCTTTCCAAGGGTGACTCCTGAGCCAAGCTTTAAAGCTCTGACTGTGAATTACTCCATTTCTATCAACCACCAGTCAGGGAGATAGAAAACCTTCTGCCATGCTGCATGTCTAGTAGAACCTGTCCTTGCAACTGTATTTCATTTCCAAAGTTGACCAAGATGCTGGAATCAATTTAGACTCTTTAATGGAGCTATTTGCCTTTTTTTAAAAATCTGCAACTGTCTTTCCCCATCTGTTTTGCTTTCCTGTGTCTGGGATTAGCATAATGAATCAGACAGACTGAAAACTGGACAAATATGTTATCCCTTGATTCTGAGTGCTGTGACAATCTGGGTGCTGGAGTATGATGTTAGAGCAATTGGGCTGTGCCCTGAGCTGCCCACCAGCAGGCAGCCAGTCCCTGGAGCAGGCAAGTACACAGGATGCCTCACTCTAGGTAGGGGAGGTTCTCTTTGATGTAACCCAGCCATTGCATGGTGGACGCACCGAGTGTAACACACACAGGACAAAGACTTTTACATTCCATATTTGGTTACAGTTTGCCTCTCTAGCAACTGCGGAGAAAAGGCTTGATATGCAGGCAGCTGGGTTACATTAAACGTTAGAACCCTTCCACAATAGGGCCCTTTTGGTCTCTCCCTCTCTACCCCCCAACCTCATTTTCAGGACAAAGAGCTGGGGTGGGGGTGGGGGAGGGAAAGTCCTGTCAACACCATTTTGCAGTGGGAGAGTGAGGGAGAGAGGGATGGGATTTGTTTACATCCTTCTGTTGAGAAGTAAAAACCTTGTCAGGGGCTTGACGGGGGGACCCAGCAGCCCTCCTTGAGGCTGATTCAGACCCCGCATTTGTGCCTGGACTTGGGCTTTTTTGTTCTGAGACAATATTTCCAAGAACAGTTGTTGGCTCTTGTAGGGGAGGGAGGCGAGCACTGCAGCTTACAAGCGGGGTAGTGGCTTGGCAGCCTCAGCAGTGCTGCCTGGTGCTCCTGGCCGTGTGAGTCAGAAGCCGGGTCTGGGGCGCAGCCCTGCTCTCCAAAGTTGGTCTGTCTAGCCTGGCCCTGCCGCAAAGCCTGGCTGGCGGGAGTCGTTTGCGTAGCAGGAACACATGGGCGCCGGTATGGTCTCCGGATGGGGGGAGGGGCCCCTGGCGCCGAGCCTTACCTGGACATGTGCTCCCGCTGCGGTCTGTGCGCCTTCTCCAGCCCCAGCTTGGTGAAGATCCCCACCAGCACCATGACCGCCACCACCCCGCAGATGATGTAGACGATGAGGTTGGTTTTATCCCTGGTGGGGTCGTGCAGGGGGTCGTCGATGCGGGCAGGGGGCTTCCCCGTGTTCATCCACACCGGCGTCTCGTAGTTCGTGCAGGTGTTTTGATCCAGCCGGGTCTTCTTGAACTTGCAGCAGAACCTGAAGCCACAAGTGCCGCAGCAGAAGACGAACTCCCCCGAGCTGCAGTTGAACGGCGGGTCCCACTGGCCCATCACGTCGAAGTAGCCCCGGCAGAAGTCCGGGGTCGGGGGCGGCTCCGAGGCGTCTCCGTGCTCCCCAAAGCTGGAGTGGTTCCCCCCGGAGAGTACCACGATGCTGCCCAGGTGCTGCCCGGCTTTCTCCTGCGCCCGGCACACCAGCGTGAGCAGGTCCGCCACCAAGCAGCCGAGGGCCAGCCGGAGGAAGCCCTGCATCCTGCCTCCCAGCCCGGCCGCTGCGATGCCGCCGCCGCCGCCGCTCGAGCTGCTGGCTGCTGCGCTGCGCCAGGGGCCGAACATACAGGGGCTCGGGCGGGGGGCCACGCGCTCGCTCAGCCCGCTCGCGCCTGCAGCAGCCTGGTCCGTGCGGGCAGCAGGGGCAGGAGCGGGGCGCCGAGCCGCCCCCTGCCTGGCGGGCTCCCCAGCCCCGGCAGCTCCCAGCGAGCCGAGCGAAGTGAGCGGCACTTGTGGAATCGAGAGTGGAGCGTGCGGGAGAAGAGGAGCGAGGAGGGGGAGGAGGGGGAGGAGGAGGAGTGGAGCGGGGTGGAGGGGGCAGGGGGAGTGAGGGGGCAGAGATGAGAGGAGGGCTGGGGGGGAAGGAGCGGTGGGGCTGGGGCGAGCAGGAGGGGTGAGGTGCGGGCTCTGCAGAGCAGGGGAGAAGCGGGCGCCGGGAGAAGCTCCTCGCGCAGCCTTGTGAAATCTGCAGGCGCCAGGGATCCCCCCTTCCCGCGCCCTGTGAGAAAGCCCGGCCCGTCCTACGAGAAAACTCTCTCCCTCAGAAGAGGAGCCCATGGAGCCCCACCTGAGACGAGGGGCCGGTGCATCCTGACAGCGCCCGCGAGAGAGCGCGGCGGGGCGCACGGGCTCCCTGCAGCATCCAGCTGACGGGCAAGCGCTGTCACCAAGGGGAAAATCCGATTTGGTGGGCAGTGTGGGTATGAGCGAAGGAGATGCGGATTTGGAAAGCGAAATCCCTCTAGCGAGGCGCCTACATGAGCCCCAGCGATGCCTCCGAGGCTGACAGTACCAACAAGCACACCCCACTGCAGCTGTAGCTGGCCACTGCTCCCTGTCCTTCGGTTATATAACACGGTCCTTTGCGAGGAGGGTGTTTCCCACACGAGCCAAGGTGCAATAGCTGCTCCTTCCCCTCCCTTCCGAAGCCCTGACCTGTACATTGCGGCCTCTTTCTCCCCAGCCCATCCCCACCCCCAGCTGCAGCAACGGGCCCGTTGTGAGTGAGGAGCTGCCCGCCACCTGGGGAGAGAGCGTTCCAATGGGGATGAAAGGGACAATCCGACACATGGCTCAGCCCTTCTGGAAATAAAAGATAAGGGGGACTGAGAAATGCCAGAGGCAGGTGTCTGGGAAGAGGCTAGAAGCCTCGCTGAGGTGATACCCCCGATGCGTTTCTTCAGGAGAGCCCAGAGAGTCACGTGGGAGACGAACAACGACCTTTGCACCAGTTTGCATTGACTTTGCTTTTACTCCGCACCTTTGGATTCTGACCTCAGGTCCCTCCGAATGGGGGCAGGATTTGAACAAATGCGGGAATTATATGGTACTTGGAGGGCGGGGAGAGCAGCTGCCACTTTCCTGATACTTGAAGAGAACAGTTTACTATGTAAAGCCTTTCTTACACCCTAATCCTCTTATCAGTCTCTTAAGATTCACTTACCTATATAACGAATGCAATATAGACCAGAAAAAATCTAAACGTGTATGAGACTATGGCTATTACATGGCAGGAAGTGTAAACATGGTGTACTAGTTCTAGCCTATGCTGTGGAATGATCCTACCTTCTTGTCTTTCATACCGGAACTCCCTTGTATCATTTATTGAAGAAAGTACTTTATCAGCCAGTAAGGCTGGCTCCTGAGGACATCCTTACACTGCAGGCTATCAGATGCACAATTAAAATAACTTCCCTCCCAACACGCCTTTGATCCTAGGAAAGACTTCTCAATGATTCACTCCATCCTAGTTACTCTACTTTCTCATCTCCACCACTTGGTTGGAAATCACCTGCAGAAATAGTGAGAACATTTTCCTGAATACTGTGCTGACATCCAAATGCTAGGAGAAGTCCACTAACGTGTGGCTTAGCAGACTGTGGGCTGTTTTAAAGCAGCTTCCCATCTCCTCTTCCTATATCTCAAATTGCATCACCAGGGCCTCTCTGCTGTTATCTCTAAGGAAGAGTGGCTTGTTGATGGGGCTCTGAAGCCGCGTGTGCAGGGTGGCAGGTCACAATTCAGTGGTGGTTCTTTCCCATCTTTGCGAGAGGGCTGGATTGCCGATGCATTTTCCAGCGCTTCAGCCAGCTTCCTATGGGAATTGTTAAGAGTCAGTAAATAAGCAGAAAGGTGAATCAGAGGACAAAGCAGACGTTTGGAATCGGAGAGGGCTGTAGTTAGCTAATTGCGATCCTTTGCCATCTCTTAAAAATAGACTCTAAGTACAGTGAGTCTACTGAACGTTTTGACAGGAAGCCTGGCATCCCTGGCCAGTGGGTAGGAAATAAAGCCGTGAAATTCCACAGCAGAGGAAAACAATCAGTTCCATTCAAATCCAGCTTTCTTTGGTGTTAATATTTAATTCCTAAAACCTCCATCTTCATTTCCATCTCTTTTCAAATCTCATCAGCAATCATCTCTCTCCTGCCTTGCCTATATTTCTCTCCCCTATTATTTATTATTTAACTCTATAAAGCACTTTGTGGTAGAGTTTGTGCTGAGGATGTTGCACAAAATGAAGCTGTACCATATTTTATAATCACATACAGAGATAGAGGTCCCAGGCCTGCCAAGCACTTGAGAAGGTGTGTCACTTTGCAAACCTGAGTGGTCCCATTGATTTCACTTGTTAGGCAGGTGCTAACGTGCTCTGCAGGATTGGGGCCATAAATATGTAGATACAATAAAATTATAAATTAAACCCAAACCTGGGCTGTTAACACTAATTTAGTTGAACCAGAGATAACAATGGAAAGATTTCTTAAATTCTAATAAAGGCAAAACCTGAAGGATTAAGGCCAGATTCTAATCTCAGTTACACCAGGAACTCCACTTGCTTCACTGAAATGAGATCAGAATCGGCTTCTAAGTGATTTGCCCCGGGGAGTAGAACTGGGAAACACAAGGCATAATTCAAAGCCCACTGAAACCAACAGAAACATTCCCACTGACTTAAGCGGGGGTTTGGACCAGGCCTATAACTCATTAATTTGAAGTTTCTACTTCAATTACACACTCTGCCTTATTTTATTTTATCTTATTTTATTTTTGTATTGCCATAGCACTTAGGAGCCCTAATCATGGACCAGGACCCTATGGTACTGGCCCTCTACAATGTATTTTTAAATGACTTCAGTGACAAAATATAGTTGCTAAAAAGAATAATAAATCATCAAAATGTGAAATCATTAAGTATAATAAATAGTACAAAAGAAACAAGAAGTTGCTGTAGTTTACCCTTATTTCAGACACAGATATCTCATTGAAAGCAATGGGAGTTTGCACAATGATGGGGTAGAATATGGGCCATTATGTGACAAAGGAAGTATTGTTCAACATTAGGGCTTAATCCAAAACCCACCGAAGTCAGGAAATAGATTTACATTTACTTCAATGGACTTTGGATCAGATTGTTAGACTTTTACAGTTTTAAGCTATAGTCTATCACAGTGGTTCTCAAACTTTTGTACTGGTGACCCTTTTCACATAGAAAGCCTCTGAGTGCGACCCCCTCCTTATAAATTAAAAACACTTTTTATATATTTAACACCATTATAAATGCTGGAGGGAAAGTGGGGTTTGGGCTGAAGGGCGACAGCTCGCAACTCCCCTCCCCGCCCCATGTAAGAACCTTGTGACCCCCTGAGGGGTCCCGACCCCCAGTTTGAGAACCCCTGGTCGTATTCTCCACCAAAAATGTTATGCTTATAAGAAGCACACAGGATCTTTTTTAGGGGAAAAGGCAATACACCACAGTTATTACAAATACAACAATTAGCATATGCATTCAATCACACCACACACATGCACAGTCCCACCAGTCGATGTTATAGTTACCAGTCCAGAGTCCGGATCAACCTAGTGGCCAGCTAGGTTGATCACGGGTAGGGAGGAGCCAGGTTCCATCAGTCATGAAATGATGTTCCAGGAAAGTCTTGGCAGGACGAACCCAAAGTTTCATGGCAAGGCACCCTGTTTATATAGTGATTTTCCTTCATTAGGACCAATGAGTTTTGCACCATCATGCTGTAATCAATTGTTGTTTGATGAGTGCTTGTTTTCTTAAATTGTCTTTCTCATCCTTTATCTAATTCTTTCATCAAGTTCCTCAGGGAGTTATCCCATGCTGGTTTTGATCACAGCTATCTTGTCCCCATTGACAGGTGCCTTCTCATTTTTAGAGTCATCAATCTGCCCTCCTCTGACATTTCAATAGGGGCATGTTGCAGCCTCTTGGCGCCCTTGCATCTGTCTCCGGTTCCTCTGTCGTACATCTGGTTCAGCAGTGGCCTTCACACTTATTTCTTAACACACACATTCCTCATTCACACACAAAACAAAATTAATTTACACAAAACATTTTGAACAGAAACATCAAATTGTAATGCAAAAGAAAACAATCATGGCATTTTTTTTTTTTACTTATTTTAAAATGCTAAACCTACAACAAATTGGTGACCCTCAAAGGTCTGTTACCGCTTTGAAATCAGTCCAGACACAGATTCTGGCTGATGTATCTCTACCCATTGGCCCACTACCACATCCTGCTAGCTACCCTTATTCAAAAAGGGTAGCTAGCAGGATATGATCAAATCATACACCAATACATTTAATACATGCTACATTATTATTCTTTATTTTTTATTCTAAATTATATAAATTACAAACATAAAATCCTACTACGACACTATCACTTTTTAAACCCTTTTGTTAATTGATATTGGTTTAAAATGAAAAATATTTATATAGTTTCCACAATATTTTCTGGTAAATATTATTACTTGCTTCCAAAACAGCTGAAAACTTGCAGCCTTTCAGAATAATTATTTTCCCAACTCATACCTATGGGGTTCACTCTGCTGCCTTACTCAGGCAAATAGTCCTTAGCCATATGAGCAGTCCATTGCAGGATCAGGCTTTACATAGGGTCAGATCCTACTATGACTCCCCCTTTACCCCAAGTACTCCCATTGATGTCACTGAGATTTTTCAGATGCGAATCAATGACAGGATGTAGCCCAAATTTGTTAGAATAATAGGCTTCTTGCTGGGAAGTCCTGTAGCAGTAAAAAGCCAGCTCTCAATGAGAGTTAGGTAAACAATTCAACCATCATTAGTAGCAGTGGCATTTCAGTAACACCTAGATCCAGTCAGAGCCCTGTTGTTCTAGGCACTGTACAAACAATTAATAAATGGTGTAGATGTTAAAACCATGATCACAGTCTATTAAAATGTTATGAAGTTTGTTAGTAGAGTCATGTTCTTTATATCAGCAACATATGGTTTCCATCAAGTTACCACCAGACACTATATATATATACACTCCATATATTTATCTAATAAAAATAATACTATAATTTTTCCTGGCAGACATCCTTATCAGTCCCAGCAGTCAAACTAAGGATTACATGGGCATGGAAACAGGATGACTTTCTCACCATTAAACATGGCCTGTCTGCATCAAGGTTGAGCCACGCTGGTGAGGCATTGCGGAAGTTTGCCATACCACTGCCCATGCTGTGCTTGTTTTATGGCTAAACAGAATTTGGTCTCTAGGTGCATCAGGTGAGCACCACCCACAAAACATGTAAAATAATTTAGTTCGTAACACTATGTGTATAATATGTTGTATTTAGCTATCTAAGGTATTAGAGCTAATCACTACAGCCTCCCTTTATAGACAATGGGGAAGTAAGGTTAACAACCTTTAAAGCAAGGTTGAAAATTAAGCAAGAAATAATAATTATGAATTAAACTGAATGTTGAGAGCAATTTGATAGGCAACTACTCTAGCGATGCTGTGTACATACCAATTGCAATTGCCATGTTTAAAAATCCATATTTCATATTTTTCATTTTATAATAACAATATTGACTTCAGGGCATTTCCCTGGGATTAATGACTGAGTAGGGTGAAAGGCTCAGTAGAGGCCATAAGCCATCAATTCCTTCTAACCAGTCATTAATGCCCTGCACCTTAATTATTATTAAACAGACATTCCAGAGCCATGAAAATTACTACAACAGTAGCCAGACAGCACTCAATCCCTAGACAGTACTGATGTGAGGGGCATTCTGTGAGAAGAAGTGTCATGTGGCAACTGCAATGAAGCCGTCAATGTCCATCTTCTTAACAGTAATAACTCATAATATCACAGGGTGCTTGGATGTATAGATAAGAGATTTAATACATTTGGAAAATAAAGGAGATGATTCCTCTATACAAGTCCTTTGCCATGCTGCTTTTGGAGTACTGCGTACAGTTTTGGTCACTGATCTTTAAAGAGGACATTTAAGTGTTAGGGAGCATCCAAAGGGTAGGAGAGAAAGGCTTCAAGAACTAAATGTGTTCAGCATGGAGACTGCAGGAGATCTGTGGTTTACAAATTCTCAAGGTGGGTCCCTTGATTTACTTTATTTTTTTGAACCTGGTTTGTTTCTTTGGAATACCTAAATGTTCTCCTTGCATGGTGATGCATCATGCCACCCCGAGCCCTGCCTGAGGTACAGTTCTCTCCATTAAGAAAAGGATGAACAAATGCAATGGCCCGATTACCATCATACCAGTGCATCAAGGTCTGAAAATCTGGCTATTGTGATTTGATACTAAATCTAACTTTCCTTTTTCATTTTTTCTTGGGCATGTGTCTCAGTCCACTCTTGAACTCCTTTGGTCCTTTCCATTAAAAAACGTTCGCACACACATAATGAGATTGTAACAGAATGTGCTAGGTCTGAGAAAATATTACGCACCATGCTGCTGTAGAAGTGCAATTTTTAATATTTTATTTAAATTAGCTTCATATGACAAGCATGTAACAGTGGGCTCACCAATAATATTGCCAGGCCAATGGGAAGCACTTCATGAGCTAAAGCTAATTAGCATGCAAGGCATGTTTTCCTGACTCACCCAGGGAAAACAGTTCACTGCAGTTCTACAATATTGAAACTACATTTAACACCTGATATTGTCCTTTTCAATCCTAATGTAAAACTGTAAGTTTAGTAGTTGCTTACGTTTGGGTATTTTCTCTCTTTGAATGGAGATAAAGAACCCTTGACAGTTCTAGTTGTTTAAGGTTAGATTATTCAATTCTACAAGTTCAGTTTAATTTAAAATGTAATCTGAGTACTTGTAAATATATGAGGGAATCCATTTACAATGCTCAGGTTATCTGTATATACAAAAAAAGGAAACATGCCAAAAAGTCCAAAAATGCTTTAAGCAGAATAGTTGATAAACTAGGTGTGCCCTAGTTTGTCTATTGCATGGCTATTGCTTTGCCTCTGGAACACAGCAAATTGTCAGTTAATTTCTAGCTTCTGAAGCATTGATACGGCTCGTGAATTATAATAGTATTTGCAAGTACATGAAAATAACTTATGTTTCTGCTCATTAAAAATCAGGGCTGTCTGCACAATTCAGAACTAAGGGTAACTTGCCCTGGGGTTTGTGGACTACTGCAGTTAACAGAGTGGCCACTGCAGATCATTCCAAACTCATGACAATAGAACCTTTATAGCACACCACACCATCATGTATTCTGGACATGACACTTGTTGCTGAGCAAAAAAATTAGGAATGTTTTAGAAACTCTTTAATAAGAAATTAGAACTGGATTTTCTATCCCTCTACCTGCAAAGCCAGATGCCTTCATTGTCATGAGTTCAACTGTGCAGTGCTCAGAGGGAGCCATAAAACCCTTTTTAAATTGACTAAAATAGCATTAATATGTCACACATTTAAAAGCAATGGGAGAAATTCTGTACCATGTGTGAGCTCAGCTCAGGCACAGTGGAAGGTAGCACTGCATGGAGAAATCCATAATCCTGTGCTGCCTGGCCCTGACGTGTTAGAGTAGCTGACCCACAATACTGCTTAAGGTCTATAAGTGACCTTGTGTTAGTGGAGGATCACATGTAGCCAAGCTTTACTCTAGCGTGCCTTTTCTGCACCCCTAGAATACCCTGGACACATTACTTCTCTCCCCATATGCCAGAGGAGGGGGCAGCTGGTGCAGAATGCAGCTATCTCATCTCTGCCAGCTTTGTGTCAGTGATTTTTCTAGAGCTAGAAGTGAGTGGTGCGTCTTGGGGAAAGTTGGGTATCTTTTCTTTCCAGTGTTATAAAGCTGCTGGTCTACATTTTTAAAGTGCCCAATGATATTGGGTGTACCAATTTTAGACACATTTCAGGAGCCTAATTTTCAGAGAGAAGGTGCTCAGCACTTCTGAAATGCTGTCTCAAGTCAGGCAACCAAAATCATGAATCACTGTTTTGAAAAATTAGACCACCATTTTTAGTGGTGCATGCCCACAAGATAATGAACTTTAAAGCCATGATATTTTCATATATAGAAAAGTTGCCACTTGCCCATCCTGGTCATGGTTTTTTGTTTTGTTTTGTTTTTTTGGGGGGCGGGGGAGGATTTCACATCTGAAAAAAGAAAAGGCAACATTTTGCTGGCACGTTGATATTTTTAAACATGTCAGCAGTCTGAAGTTACTCAGGGGTTTAGAATGGTAAATTAAGTCACAGGAGAGATGGAATAGTAGGCATACAGCAAGTAGGCTGCAATTTTTCACATGGAAATCAGCTGCAAATATGTGGCCAACAATTTCAAATTTGCTTGCCAAAATTTACACACTCAGGGTCTGATTCAATGTCCCCTGAAATCAACAATTGTCTTTCCATTGACTTAAATGGGAATTGGTTTAAATGGGAGTTGGTTTGGACCTCTCTCATGAAGAGAGCTGAGACTCACAAACACTGAAGTTAATAGAAATTCTGAGCGCTCCATGCTTCTGAAAGTCATGTAACCTAAGAGCCTAATAATGGATATAGAGACCTAAATTAAGACACCCCAGTCTGAAAATGAGAGGAGTGTGTGCAAGAATGCACATGCATGTATATTACTAGCTTTCCAGGCAGACTGTAAAAACAGCCTCTTCTTAACTTTATTCAACAGTCAATCCATAGAGTAGTATTGGAATTGACCCCACGGGGACTTTCTTTTCTGCCTCCCAGGTAAAAATAACAGGTGAGGCAAAATCTATGATCCATGCATACTAATAGCTTGGCCAAAAAAGTATGAAGAGATCAAGATGCAAATGCAGCTTCATATATTTTCTTTCTAAAAAGGCATTGTGATATGTTTAATATGATTTATCATTTGGTATTTTTCAACACAGTACAATCCTTTGTAGTTTGAACAAAAAGAAATCCTTCCCATCTCTCTCCTCTTTGCATCATGATAGTAGTACATTGAAGAATAAATGTCTTAAGTAAATAAAGTGCTCTGTGGAAAAGCATGTTTGTTATTAATACATTGTAGTCTTTTTTTCTTGTGGTTTTGCAAAGTAGGTTTGCTTGAGGTATTTTTATTTTGAAAGGGCAGTGATTCCCACAGCTGATAAATAATAGGAGAGATAAAAAGGTTTTAACAGCAATGTAAAATGCACATCAGAGAGTTGGGAGAAGTAATGCAACAAGGTGCTGAAAGCAGATCCTGAGATGTCTTGTGTTGCCACATTTTCTTAAATCAGCATATTATCTCTAACCTGCTAAATATCATCTAAATTTAATAACACGTTAGGGTAGTGGCAGCTAGCACATATATAGGACATTCCTGCAGACTACACTAAGGTTAGACTTCATACAACATGCTGGCAACTAAGATCTACAATTTTTAGAATATTTTATACGAGCATCTGAATAGTCTCAAAATAATGGTACCAGCTTACATGGAAATCATATGTCTATAGGGGCAGCTGTAATTTAATTTTTTTTAAAGGGCAACTCCCAATCTTGTTGGGTGAATGTGGGAGTTAGTCTGTCATTCACTCCCACACGCCTGACAAAAAGCTGGCTACTAAAGAGACAATTTTGTAATTTTATGTACACCTGTACAGCCTTTAAATATGATTTCCCAGGTTTAAAAATCAATGGGAGTTTTGCCATTGACTTCAATAGGGCCAAGATTTCACCTTTGGGGTCGCAGTGTAATACCCATTCTCACACTGAATAGTGCTTTACTCCACATGGAGTTTCATTAGTTTCAATGGGACTACTTTAGAAGGAAGGTGCTATTCATTGTGAGCAAAATGGTGCTAAAGATGGCTCCCTGCCTATAAACACAAAAGGATAGAGGCTAGAGACAGAAGAGGTTAAATAAAAGGTCAAAAACAAAATGTGGCTGAAGTTAAAACTAAGGGCCACTTTCTGACCTGTGCTGGATGGATGCCTTTGGGGCAGGAGGTGGTGGAAGGAGCCTTTTATTACCCAGACACCTTACATTCCAATGCAAGATAGCTAGTGCTGAACAGAGTATTAACAGAGAGGCCAGGACACCAGGTCCATCAGCATACCCAAGGAGGCATGGTCTTACAGCCTGGTGATTTGACCTCACACACAGCTCACTAGCTCATATGCTCAGGAGTGCATCATGCACTAGCAGTGAAACCAATATAAAAAATCAGTAGTGTGGTCCACCACACTTGCTAGCACCCCTGCAACCTTTCAGCCAAACTGAGCCATTTTTCTGCTCCCTGACTAGATGGTTCTGAGAGCAGAGAGACTGTTTCACTCTCCAAGATCAGGACCTACCACTACAGTTACATTACACTGGAACAATGGGACAGTCACCTTCATTTCAAAGACAGGGAGAGTATTCTCAGCAACTGGCCCATGGCTAGGTAATTCACTCCCTTAAGATATTAGAAAAATCATAAATCCCCCTTGGGACTGAAATGTAAAACCCATTACTCTAATCTGTACTTCCATAATAATACTAACAAAAATAATGAAGCCATCTTCCCTGGGAGTTGGACAGAAAGCTAGAGATCCCTTATTGTATTTACTCTGAGAATTTGTAAGGTGCTCTGATACCATGGTGATGAGCATGGTATAAATGCCTAGCTAGATGGATGGATCCAGCTGGCACCTCTCAGCTCCTCCTACACACACCATGGTGCTCACCAAAGCAAGTATATCAGTTCACTTTTTTTATTAAGTGTATGGGCACATATTTTGCAGAAATGACACCCGTAGCAAACAAACAATACTTTACACACTTGATTAGCAGCAAATATAAAAATGAATATATAAATAAACATACAGTGTTCTTCCAATGAAAAAAGCCCTTCATACATCTATCTGTCTGTGTCATTTTAAAGAGGATATATAAAAAACGATATGACCCTGCTTGTCCAGATAATGTTTATTATTCAAAGGTTTAGAAAGACTCATCCAAGTTGAGTCCTAACTTGCACTTTTGCTGTTTACATAGGATTTGTAGACAGATACCAGTTTTTCTTATCTCGAAGATAAATACTTACTATATCAGTCTTTGCATCATAGGTTGTATCAGAAGTATCCTAGAGATAACACAAATCTCTTAAGGAAACCAAGATTCTGAAAAGTAATGGAAACTTCTATAGTTTCACAAACTGTTTCAAGGTTGGAAAGTATTTACTTTGCCTGTCAGACTTTTCCTAGTTTTGAATATTAAGCACTTTACTATTTTTGCACAATTCAAACTTTCACAACTTAAAAAAAAAACCGATTCCCCAAACAAAACTACGACCACAACTGGCAGTTATCAGTATCCTTGTTGGTAGTGTCAGCAGAGGACAAAGACTGAATAGCTAAAGAAAAGCAGCTAAACTTCATCTCTAAAAGTAGTTATTCCCAGGTCTGATTGAGGGCACTTTAATGGGGCAATGTGGAAGCAACTTGCACCGTTGCTTCAGAAAGACTTCTTAGGTCCATAGGCTTACAACTCTCCTGTACAATTATCCAGCCACTGTAACTAATATTAACATATTTGTTTTCTAAAGAACCACTTTTCAAATGGTATAATTAGTTACTAAGGCACTGTATTGGGCAAATTGCTGGATGATTCCAAAACAATTATATTCATAAGATAAGAAAAAGGCAAACAGTGAGGCAAATAAAAATGGGTGCAATTTTAATTGATTAAATGGGATTAGCACACCCTTTCACCAGGAGTGAATTTGGTCCTGTATCTGCAAGAATTGCAAAATTCTGATTAACTGGTTTTTATCCTGAGTTCAGTTAGTATTAAAATATGGAAATCAAAGCTTTGGTACTGGTAGCATAACTTTTTTTTAAACCAGAGTCCAATGACCAAGACCTAATAGAAGTCAGAAGAGTAATCTCTATCTCCCATCTCTCTCTTGGCATTAAAAAATTATCAGTTTCTTGCTTTGTATTAAATCAGGTGGTGCTTATTTCCCTAATGAGGAATGGTAAGGGAGAAAACAGCTCAGTTTCCCCACACAGACTTATTTTTGCCTTTGAAGCACATACTGGAAGTTCTGCTACCAGTTTGTTTATTATATCATTACTTTAGCCAACAGCTAAGAAACAGATGCTTCTCCAGGTCAAGGCATTCCAACCTTTTACAACACAAGTGTCTTGTCTTTATTTACAATTTTATGTGGATTTCAAATATCATATCACATATCAAGCCTGCTTGTCATGGGCTAGGCCCAGGGGCCCCCTGCTGGAGACCTCTGGGTCCTGCCACATGCATCCCTGGAAAGGAGCAATGGTGCTATGTCCTCCAAGTGGCCTAGAGAGGCTGCAAAGGGCTAGCCAATCAGAGAGGCTACAGGGAGCAGCCAATCAGGGCCCATGTGAGCCCTATAAAAAGGAACTGCAGAACCAAATCCAATCAGTTCCTTGCTGGAGCCAGAGGAGTACAAAGGGTGCTCTTGGAAGGGAATGGCTGCACCATGGACAGTTCAATGCTGGCAGGGATTAGGGAAGGAAGGATGAGCTCCTTGCTGGCTGCTGGGCGTGAATGAAGGAGAGCCCTATGGTAAGGGTGCAGCATCAGTGAAGGCTGTGGCTGTGGGGAAGTAGCCCAGGGAGCTGAAAGCAGTTATGCTAAAGGGATACAGTGGCATGTGTCTGCTATTTTTAGGGTCCCTGGGTGGGGCCTTTGAGTAGTGGGTGGGCCTGGGTCTCTTCCCTTCCCCCCTCCCACCACAGGCTTTTGGGTGAAGTGGCCTACAGTCAGACAGTGATAAATACCCAGAAGGGGATCTGTAGTGGCACAGCTGGAGAGCTGAGGCCAGAACAGACCAAGAGGGGAAAACCATTACCTGCAGGGAGGAAGCCCTCGGGGTATGGCCCTGATACCAGGGCAGGGCTTGTAGACTGCAGATACACCTGACTAGAAGGGGTCTCATGAAAGGTGAATGCCACCCTGTTAGCCTGCTGTATAGGATTCAGTGGTTAATGCCTTAAAGTAGAAGGGCCCTCTCAGTACATGTCCAGCAAAAGCAGCTTGCAAAGCTCTGCTGTAGGATTGGATTTCACCCCTGTGTAGAGAGGCAGCACTATACCTATGCACTATTTAAGGCCCATAAAACCCTCAAAGCGATGTAGTCTCATGTTGCTGTTGACATATGATTCAGCAAACACTGTAGTTGAACACATGTATGTGAAGTCAAATGAATGTGATGAACACAGTTACATGTGGGACAGACAAGATTGTCCATGCCCACTAAAGATTATCTGAGCTATATAAACATCCAGTTTATATGATTATTCAATTTATACTACATTATTTACCATCTGTGTACTGTACTAATATTTAAACTGTTTGACTCCAGCTTATCTGAAAAAAGATTTCTAAATGAATCTGACTTCCAATTTAATTTGACCATTTCTTTAGCAAATTAGCTTCAGTTTTCTGGGGGGAACTAGCACAATACCAGCTTCCCCATCATTATGTTCCAGCAGAAAATATGATGATGCCCATCTTGGACATCATCTAGCTATAATTATGCATGCTACATAGGGTGACTAGATAGCAAGTGTGGAATAGGAGTTGGCACCTATATAAGACAAAGTCCCAAATAGTGAGACTGTTGCTATAAAATTGGGACTTCTGGTCACCCTAATGCTATATTGCTAGTGGCTCAGCAGAGGTATTCTAAAGAATGGATTCAAATGAGAATTCCTTGACATTTTTACCGGAAATTGAGCACTATAGTGTCATGTTAGATTAGGTTTAAAAGTGCTTGAATACTGGTGAAGACAACAAGGTGCTGTGCAGTTTGAAATTCAGAAAGGAATACATTATACACATTACTGATATGTATGTTACACATTGAAATAAAAAAACTGCATAGTAAATTTGATATATCCTGATTCTTACTGAAAGAGAAACATTAACTGTTAAATCCAATTCTACAAGTAGTATAGCAAAATCTCTACTTATTCCATCACATTTATCCCAGAGAAAATAACTATTTTACATGTTGACCAATATCACCTCCAGGAAGTTAAAAACAATAGGGAATGATTAAGGTCATAACCTCTCCAGAGAGGTACCACTTCTTGGGAAGGCTCACATAGTCTGGTTGACACTGGATTCTCCAGAGATCTATAGACAAAGAAAGGACTTTTGGATAAATAGGCTGATCTTAGACTGAAAGCCCTGATTCAGTTTGGTTCAGGATCTAAGATGGATGAACTTGTAATCACAGGGAAAACTCAGTTGTGGGTTGGAAGGACTAAAAATTACAAGACCCCCCTAGGTTGGAGTTGGGGGTTACATCTAGTAAACTTTTTAGCATGCATGTAGGTTCTTTTATTGTTCTAATGTTTTCTCTGGAATACTTTTACCTTAAGAATAATGTGCTTGCTTAAAAGGAACTATGCAGTAACTTATAACTGTAGGCCTCAGAGAAAAAGCAAAGCACAGGTGCTGGCCTTTCTAAGCAGTCTGGCTTGCTGGGGATATCACAGAGAAAGGCAGGGAGTGGTGCAGCCTTAAAATTTCCTGTTAGGAGGAAATGAGATGTGGGTCTCTGCCTAAGAGAGGTGACTGCTAGGAGCCAGAAAACTGAAGTGGGTGCCCTTGCTGGACTCTGGTAGGGGAATACAGGTGTAGTTGCCTTGAAACTGACATGCATCATATCAATTTTCTGTGCACCCCAGCTCTCCACTCAGTACCAGGTCATATTCAAGAAGGTCTTTCCCTTTAAGGCATTCAGTGGGTTACAAATCTAACTCCCTCATCATCTGCAACTCACAAGACAGCTGCATTCAATGGAAACACTGTGATCATCTCAGCCCAGGGTGAAATAATGAGGAAAAAGAGGGAGGTGGTTCTTAGTCAAGACCTAGAAAAATCAACATTTTTAGGGTCTAAGTGTAGCAATGCAGTATCAGTGGCTGAACCTGAGGCATCGGCTATCTGAAAAAATACACTTTAACTGTAAATGCCATGAGGTGAATACAAAAAAATGATTTCTAGGAAATGGACCTCTACAGATCATTTTATTTTCAACTTCTGTCTTTGCCACAGACTTAATAACAAAAATTATCTGCTGACCTTAACATCAACAAAGTATAAATTGTTTGGTTTTGCTACCTTCACAAAAGCTCCGATAAGGGAGATTAATGCCCAAATGCCACCAACCAATACTCTAAGAAAAACATGGATTTATCTGGGTTTTTTTCTACAGGCTTAAATACTTAGGGTTATATCATGCTTTATGAGCTTGTAGTTCCTAATGACATTGTATACACCATAATGTAAGTCATTAAGACTTTTTTCCTGCTGTAAATTTTTTTTCATAACTTTCTCCTATATACTTATAACATCCTAAGCATTTCTTAAGTTTAGAAAACCGATAGAACTGCAAGAGAAGCACAGTCAATTAGTTCCTTTATCTGAATAATTAAACATGTTAAATATTCCCTCCATACCTTGTTCAGCTATAAATATATTAATAGTCAGCCTGTGCTCTGTACTGCAGTAGAGTATAGGCACATAATTCCTAGCACCTGGTGTGGGAATATTTCCTGACACTCTGAATTTACTTGCCCACTGACAAAAAGTATCTTGTTCTAATTCATGCCTGTTTCACACTGTAATAATTATACTGTATGACTGTTGTACTTCTCTGTTTATGAAATTTCAACACAAAGTTAATCAAAGAAATTATTGTGGCTGATGAATCCATCCTACTGTGTTCAGCAAAAATGTTGATCATGTTGTTCACTATTTTTAGGATGTTACTGTGTTGTTCATCCCCATAGTTTGCCCTGTAAATTACTGTACAGTCCAAGTGCCTAGGTTTAATTGCTCCAGCTTCTATTCTGAATGAGCTTAATCAACCTGTCACAATTCCAAGGATAGCTCCACCTCTGAACTCTCTCTGATCTTTCAAAGCGCACCCTCACAGGTATCAGGTCTCATACCTTTACCTCTACTGGGTTGGATTCACATAGTTGCCCCCCGCTCTTAGACTGGGTTCTGGGCTACCACCTTACCCAACAGATCCAGCTATGCTGAGTACCTGTAGGTCTCCCCTTAAGGATCTTGTGTCCAGTAGTATATACAATGATCAGCCAGCCTTCTCTAACCAAAATACTGGTTAATCTTAACAATAGGAACAAAGTATAACATGAGAGAGAGGATTTTAAAACAACAAAAGGTCTATTTGCATGTCTACCTTACCTAAAGACCTAGTATCCTGTGAAGGTGGTGTGGCAGACCTAGCTGCTTGTGTGTGTCAGTCAGTCTCTTCTGTTCCACAACAGTAACTGTCCCTCCCTAAAGAGACAGTCACTTATATCCACCCAGAAATCCTTAGTCCTAGTTTCTTGGGATTTTGGTTCTTCTGTCTCCATAAACTCAGGCTCTACCTCTTGAACTAGCCCAGTGATCTCAGCAGGGTGTTGGCGGTAACACAGCAAAGTGAATGGCTCTAGCAGTGTCTAGCTTTAGTGTTTGCTTGAACAGTGTACTTCAGGATCTATCTCCACCCCTTTCTGACAATCCTGCTACTGAATTAACTCAATATATGCTTACAGTAAACATCACAATAACCAGATCAGCACATAATACTGATAAATTATTACAGGCAACTCCATATTTGTGTCATAATGTGTTGAGTGTATTAGTTTTAGCTTTAGGGAGCTTGTGAAAACTCCAGAGGAATATCTTCTGAGACAGATACCACTTTTATAGAAGAGCTATGCTTCCCCCTGTTCTTCCCTGCCCCCCCGCCCCCCATCTCTTATCAAAGTAACACATTATCAAGTGGCCACAATCCAGGAACCAGAAGCAGAATGCACTGCACATGTTTTCAATTCATTTACCAAGGATTATTATTAATATTTAGGGCCATATACTTCCCCCAACTCCATGCCTGAAAATTCCATTGACATCAACAGGAGTTCTGCTGTAGCTAATGGGTATTTTAGTCCCTGAATTATGAGATGAGGGCCCTGACATGTTACTAAAATACAATTCTAAAATGTCTCATCTCTAGTGCAGAACTCCAATTCCATAGGAAAAGTCATTACAATTCCATCTCACCCAAAATGTTAAATCCTAGAAATGTCACTGAGAAGCCAGAATTTTTGTGTGTCCACACTGCAATGAAAGAGCCATGGCCAGATGACTCAGGTTTGCAAAGATCAGGCTGCAGGGCTATAAAGTTGCAGTTTAGTGGTTTTGGGCTCCTGAGCCCAAATTGCTACATGGCAATTTTGTAGCCCTGCAGCCTGAGCCCGAGTCAGCTGATCTGGGCTCTGAGACTTGCTGCCACATTTTTTAAATTGCATTGGAAACATACCCTGCTGGCTTCCCTCCCGCCCCCGGAACATAAGACTTGAGGACGCATTGCACAGGAACTCTAATACAGCATTCTCATTAATGGGAACGGTTGATAGGAATCAAAGAACCAAGCTCCGTCATAGATAAAGATCTATTCTGTCAAATGCAGGCACCCCAGAAAAAGCAGGGGAGGGAGAAATTTCTGCCGCCTAGCAGGCCACATAAATGCTGACATTAGCCAAACCCCTGACAATTAAAGAGCTCTATTACATCAAGTAGTTCTGCAAACTGTGGACAGGTGGGGTGGGGATGCGGTCAGGGCTTTCCTGACCTTCTGTATATCTCAGTATTTTGAAACAGATGCTCGGAGATGCAAATGCCTCACCTTTCAGCAGCAGGTGTATGGAGCTCTCAGCCATGTCTTCTTCCCACAGTAATCTTAGTCACTCTCTGCATTTGCCCAAATGCCTGAGAGGCCCTCATCATGTTTGCCACCACTCCACAAATCCCCCTTGCACTGCTCATCATAGAGAGGCCAGAACATGACCTTTAAAATATCTCCATGCGTATTGATGATATTCTATTAGTAAAACAAACAAAGAGAATGGAGTTTGATTTACAGAGACAGCATAGCCTGTCATTCTGGGCAATTCTAAATTATTTGGATGTCTTCCTCTAATACAGTCTGCTGGGGAGAAATTGAGAGAGTCACAAATCATACCCCTGATTTGTCACTGGGAGCAGAACACCATTATTAAGAGTGACCTTTTTTGGCTGCAATGAATCTAAGTATAATACATTGTCTTGGTCCTGCAGTCCATCCAGGAGTTATTATCCCATTGTGGTAAATATAAGGTCTGATTTGGAATGAACTGTAGAATTGTTTTTTGTTGTCTTGTTCTGCAATAATCCTATCAAACCATGAATTTCAAGAATGAATTTGGCATCTCATCCAGGTTTTTTTTTTAAGGGTTTGATCCAAGGTGTCCAATCCAAAAGGCTTTACTTTCCTTACAATGACATTTAAAATGTGGGCAGGTTTTAAAGCCTACACCTGACACATCTTGCAGAGTGGTTTATAGCTTGGTTCCATCTGTTGATTTTCATTCTTACAGTGAGTCCCATCTGCAGTCTCATGATAGTGGATGCTATTTTCTGAGATGTTTTGGTAAGAGAGGATCTTTTGACCATTTATTCCAGCTAATATTTCCCTTGACAGATGATGGATCATTTGATGATCACCTATTCTGTTCATTCCCTTTGAAGCACCTGGCATAGGCCACTGTCGGAAGATAGGGATACTGGGTCAGATCAATAGTCCATCTAACCCAGTATCACCATTCTTATGTTCTTATGATTTTAACTTTCTTCCCAAGGTGCTTTATCACATGGCCATAGAGGCGGTCCAGCCCACGTGACTTGCGTGGTTTGAGCTTCCGTATTAGAACTTGTTACTCACATATGACAGATCTTTCTAAAGCCATGGTACTCAGATATATGTGCACGTTTAATTCTCCATCTTTCCTCCTGAATAATTTATCTGTCATATTTTGCAACGGCCCTATCCTTATCATTATACATGAGCCTACTAGTCTTGGTGTAATGATCGACCAGCATATTTGCAGCCTTTTTGTCATCTAATTCCACAACACCTCCACTTTTGGGGATTTTGGTGGGGTTTTTTTAAATTGCAAACCTTAGTCTGTTTGTTTGTTCTCAGTTCACTTCAGTATCATCCACAGATCTTTTAATCTGAGGATCCAGCCCTTTACAAATCTCTTCCTACTGTCTTCATCTATTGTCACGGTGACCTCTTTTGAGGCTTCATTTCATTTTCAACTGTCCCCTTCATCTCCAGGGTCTGTTCAACTTCCAATGAAACTAGATTCCTTTCTTTAAGATTTTTTTCATGCCAGTATCAGTCCAGCATGGGACCCATTTCTTCCTTTTGGGATGCTCCTTTTTTTACTGTTTTTAATCTGCTGTGCAGAAAAAAAAGAATGAGGTTTTTTTCAAGGTTAAATTTCATAGGTGTTTGAGGAATAAAATTCTCAACTTTAAAATAGGGCTAGTCACTTTATGAAAGCTCTACCTCCTATTTATCAACTGAAAGCTGACTATCTTCCTATTCCAACAAGTGAGTACATCCAACATCCTCCAAAACATTCCATGTGCAGCTCATGGACATGCTGCTGGTTACCAGTCGTATCTAATGCTGACTGTGTGCCATGTGATCTTGACGTATAAGTCAGAGTGCCATCATTCAAGACAACTAAATCATTGTCAGCAATAATGCCACCCAGCAAAGTTCCATTCAAATCATTCATTCTGTTCCCCCAAAAACTTCACTTTGGGCATTGAAATCTCCACAGATGATAGTTTCCCAATGCTATCACAAGATTGTTTTTATCAGTTGGGCTGACATCAGGATGTTAGACATTGATAACTCTTAACTCCTCACCCCCAAACTTGAACATGCATACTAAGTTGGCTTGTATCACTGTCATCTCCTACATTTCCATATCTCTTTCATGTTTGTCTCCCTAACAATAAACATCAGACCTCCACCAGCTCATCCCCTGCATTCCTTTCTCAAGCAGTCAAAACCCATAATAGATACACTTTGTTTGTTAGAAAGCTTTGTTTCTTGTATAGCAGCAACAGAGATATTTTCCTCGAAGAACTTTTTCAAGTTCTGATACAGTTCTGGATGCCCATTGCACTCAAATGCATGATGTTAAAGGTGGCGGTAACATTTTTGTTGACCCCTCCCCGGAAACCACAAGAGGTGATGTATTTGGTTTCCCCATGTAGTTGCATCACATTTCTGAACTCTCTTCTGAAACTTCATGGTGGGAATATGCTTCTCAGAGCCCTATTAGCCAGAGAGTCGCTCTGGAAACACTCCACTATCACAATGAGGTGGGGATGCTCTTTACTTGCGACTGCAGTGTTAGAATAGACTTGTACCATTCTAAACAGAGTATTTCATATTAGAACTAATGGAAGACCATGACCTCTCAGCAACAACAGGATAACACTTTTAAATGCCATGGTTGTCTAACATTTACCCAGTGAAAGAGAAATCATAAAAATAAGGTCCAATCCCATGAGGTGCTGAGCACATACTGCTAGGTGCTAAAAGCTAGGGAGTTTAGGATACTTAGTAACCTACAGCAGTAGTTCTCAAGCAGGTCTCGGGGGGGCCTCCAAGCAGGGCCAGCATTACTCGCTGGAGTCCAGGGTAGAAAGCCGAAGCCCCACTGCATGGGGCTGAAGCACAGGTCCCTGAGCCCCACCACCCAGGGCTGAAGCTGAAGCCTGAGCAATGTAGCTTCGTGAGCACCCTTGTGGCATGGGGCCCCACACAACTGCCCTGCTTGCTACCCCCAAATGCCAGCCCTGGCTTTTATATGCAGAAAATCAGCTATTGTGGCACAGGTGGGCCATGGAGTTTTTATAGCAAGTTTTGGGGTGGGGGGGGGGGGAGAGAAAGATTGAGAACCCCTGCCCTACAGGGTTTGTGTGTTTTAATTGGTTGGTCTCTCAATCTCAAATGATTTTGGCTTTTAGTGGGATCCTATCAGGTTTTACAGCTGGTATGACTAAGGAACAAGGACATAAAGTGATTTATTTCCTGCCCCCCGCCCCCACTCCTCAGGGTCACACAGTGAACTTGCAATTCAGGCAAGCTTTGCATCTAGAGTTCCTCTCCTGCTCAGTCCTTCGCTTTAAGACAACACCACTTCTATATACTGCCTGCTACATATACTTGCAACCAAATGACAACAGTGAAAAATACTTTTAATGGTGTGAGCCCATCTGGAGCATTGGTAAGTGAGTTTAATTTGTTTCTTGCCTGCTGTATAGTGAAAGTATTTTGAATGTGATCATCTCCCAGCAATGGTAGGAATGTACTAATAAGGAGACAAGTAACATCCACTGATAAAATCTATTACCCCCATAATATTCAGCAACAGAAGACATTCAAAGGGAGTTAAAGCCTATTTTTACTCATGTACATTAAAGTCTGTTTCCTTCATAACAGCTTCATTTAACACTTGGGCATGTTACATTTGCACTATAGATTTTTAGAAATGTTTTGTGAAAGATATCATTAATCTCCAGGGTGATACAAACACCAGCAGAAATGGTATGCTGCTATCATTTGGGAACCTGTAATAGCGTAAGTGCAATAGTGAGAGAATCTGAGAGATGTCAGGGTAAACCAGCTGCCTGAGAATTTTTTCACTGGCTATACACAGGATTCTAGTACATACAATGAGGTGGGAAGACATCATATCCTATCTTTGCCTACAGCTCCTAGGACAGCACCAACAACCGGGCCTGATCCATTTTGTCAGGCTGTCCAACTATTTTAAGAATTTCCAAAGCATGCATCACTTTAATATCTGAACACTTATATGTCCTGTAGAGGCCTCTCTGCCTAGCGTTCCTGTGGACATAGTTGAAACTTATGGTTAGTACAAAAGCAGTGTAACAGCTCAACAAATTAATAGAAAAATATATATATTTCTAACGAGCTTAATAATGGGCTGTAAGCCTGAAATAAACCCCTATATAAGGGTTATATGTGTTTTACAGATGGTAGGGTAAGAGACTGGAGAATCTGGTCAGTTGTTTTCTCATTTAAAGAAGAATGCTTTCTCATAACTAAAACCAAGAAAGGGCCACATGGCAAGCAAGCTTATATTAAGGGCACTTTGCGGGAAATGGTTATACTTCATTCCTGAAATATGTTCCACAGAATTGTGTATGCTCAGAACTTCTGACCAGCAGGCCCACTGAATATACTGACATAATAGAATATAGAACTTGTGTGGCTTGAATGGATGGGGGAGACATTACAGGGAAGCCAGCAGATTTCCACCCAGAGTGGATTTTGAAAACACCCGCCATTTGGTGAAATCTGGTGCCTTCCAAAGACTAAACAATTTCACAAGTTTTTTTTTATGATCTCCAGAGATACATAATTTCTGGCAGAGATGACTGAGTAGTGTCCAGTGAGAGGTGACACATCAGAGACAGCGAATTACCTAACCTCTCACTTCAATTGGTAGTGGCTCAATTTTTAGGCTAAGGGATGCAAGCATTTCACTGCTAGGAGTGATGGACTGAAAAAACAAATAAGATTCTGTTTAAAGAAAAAAAATCTCTCTAAAGCTATAGCATATTTCTGTTGTCAGACTCCCTTTCAAGGAACTAGTTTGTAAATTCAAGTGCAGTCCATTATACAGCAACTTCTGGAATAAGAGAGACAAGGTGGGTGAAGTAATATCCTTTATTGATCCAATGTCTGTTGGTGAGGGAGACAAACTTTTGAGCTACACAGAGCTCTTCTTCAAGTCTGGGAAAGGTACTTAGTGTCACAGCTAAATACAAGGTGGAACATCAGGAGGATTTGCACGTCTAAATCAGTGGTGCAAAAATGTGCATATACTTTTGCATGCTTCTATTTTTAGAAGTGCCCCTGCTGTCTCAGGCCAGTAGGGAGGAAGTAATTCCCTCAGATGCTAGTTCAGTCTGCCAGGGAAATGGGAAGGTTGCGTGTTTTACCCTTTTAATACTGGCTGGTTGCTCCCCTCTCCCCCAATCCTCCTGCCTCATTCCAGTACAAGGTTGGGAGAATTGACAGTTCAGTGTTCATGGTGTAAATCCGAGTATGGCACACAGAAAGGAGGGCTCCGGCAAATATGGGATGAGGGAAAGTTTAGCACAGATTAGGGCACCCCTCATCTCTATCCTCATTCCCTGGTATGAAGGCAGGTGGTGGAAGATAGAAATATCTGTCTGAATCAATTGGATGGATTAAGGCATTAGGCCAAGGGTGCCTTATCTCTATTGAAGTTATGGCATAGAGCCATGCCCTCCTGCATTTAACCATTGTTTCTGCCTGGTAGGGCTTGGGGTACTGTTCACCCCAGTTATTAAATGAATTAATAAATCAGCCTGCTGTGTAAAACTCATCCTCTGTGTGTTGTCATCTTTCGCCTGTGTGACTGCGTCACTATGGGATTCCATGGAGCATAAGGATCTCCTCTCTCTTCTCCCTTTATTCAAGGTTTGTAACACAGTTTGAGATCTTTGGATGAAGGAACCTAGAGAAGTGAAAAATACTATTATTTATCACTAAGATAATATTGAAAATGGAAGCTTACATTTGTTAAGAATTATCCTTAATGAAATAGAAAGGGTGCTTGAAATTCTCTGCAACAGAAGCTCGAGCAAAGCTGGAAGGTAGTCAACACTGGAACACAGAAAACATCAAGTAATATTTAATTCTGCAATCCTATTTTTTGTAAATTAAACTAAAATGTTTATAATATCAATTATCCATTCTGAGTCCATCAGTCTCTTAATTCATTTTCTTCAGTCATTACCTGAGTTGTAAAGACCTCAGATGGGTCATTTGTGCTTAATTTAATCTGTGATTTTCCCAGAATAGTTGCTTTTGTTCATTTCCAGTTTTAATTACAGAGAAGTATTTTGTTCTGCAAGATATCCAGCACATCCAATGTATTAAAGGATAGAAAAGCCATAGCAAAATATATGTATGTTTCAATAGATGGGCCTTCTGTTTCAGGAGGTTCAGTGATTAACATATGGGTTCTGTTTGTTAGTGGTTATACTGATAAAACACTTGGTAAAGTAAGTACATAGTGTGTTAATAGCTGTTACACATTCAGAACACTGCTTGAGTAAATGGGCAATGCAGAGGGGAATGCTGTAAATGTTGGAGGGACAGAATCCCTTCCCCCATCCCCCAACTTGAAGTAGCAGCAGAGCTTCTCTCTAGCTGCTGCTGCAATCTAGGGGTGAGGCTACAGCCTAAAGGGAGACTAAGCAGCCATGGCAGCTCTTGTGGCCAACTCCTACAAAAGGGGTATATGGCTGGTGGAAGCAAGTTTTCCCGCAACACCCTGGCTGTAACTCCATCCAGTCCCTAAGAGGACAGTCCCGTAGGGGCTCTGCCCTGTCTGCTTAGGCTCTCTGCATCTTGTTCTTTGAATCCTCTATCCTTTCTTCTGCCCTCACTAAGGCAAGAACTCCTCCTAAGTGAATGTGCTTTAATGCTTCTGTTCTTTAATTTGGTGTATCCAATGTTAATGATGCATATACTTCTCAAACAGAATTATTTGTCTAAACAGGTGACCTGCAAAGTATTCTCCAGCAAAGACTAGAATTAACATAAATGATATTTCTAAGGTAAAACCAAGCCATGGAAAATAGAAATCCTCTTTTTGAAGAGGTGGGGAGAAAGAAAAGTCTCAGCCCTCTTTGCAGGTCACCTGTAATAAAACAATGTATCCTATCCAATCTGAGAGGATTTCTCTACATGTCTAGATCAAAAAAGGATCTGAGGGCTGATTATTTGAATCTTTTTCTTTTGCCATTTCAGAAATAGCAACTGCACTTTAATCATTTTTCCCCCCAATAAAATGTCTTTTTATCAACAAAGGAGAAAGGAATCTGAGAAAGCAAGATGGACCATGCACACAAAAGCCAAAACTAAATCATCTTCTTTTGCTAGATTAACCTTGCACATTAATGGGAAAAAGAAAAGGAGTACTTGTGGCACCTTAGAGACTAACCAATTTATTTGAGCATGAGCTTTCGTGAGCTACAGTTCACTTCATCGGATGCATACTGTGGAAGCTGCAGAAGACATTATATACACACAGAGACCATGAAACAATACCTCCTCCCACCCCACTCTCCTGCTGGTAATAGCTTATCTAAAGTGATCATCAAGTTGGGCCATTTCCAGCTGGATCACTTTAGATAAGCTATTACCAGCAGGAGAGTGGGGTGGGAGGAGGTATTGTTTCATGGTCTCTGTGTGTATATAATGTCTTCTGCAGCTTCCACAGTATGCATCCGATGAAGTGAGCTGTAGCTCACGAAAGCTCATGCTCAAATAAATTGGTTAGTCTCTAAGGTGCCACAAGTACTCCTTTTCTTCTTGCGAATACAGACTAACACGGCTGTTACTCTGAAACCTGTCATTAATGGGAAAGTTCACTTGATTTAAAAATTAGACAGGTCAAGCTGTAAACTTCAGATCTTTCCCAAAGTTAAGGATACTTGAATGTGCGGTTTTGATCCAGGGCCACCTAGTAGTAGCCTTTAGGGGCCTGATTTTTAAAAAGGTATTTAGGCACCTAAAAATATAGATAGGTATCTAGTGGTGGTTTTTTTTTTTTCAAAAGCAGTGAGGCACTTAACTGATTTTTTCCCCCCCCCCCCGGTACCTTGGGTTGTCCTTCAATACTTCTAATGACATCAGGTTTGCACCATGGCTAACTAATGTTAACTAATGCCTAACTAATGGTGTAGTCATGGCTAACTAACTGTGTAGTATAGTCAATGTGTGCCGTCCGTCCGTAGGAACAAAGGCTCTCTTTAGGTAGGGAGCAAAAGAGTCAGGATATCCAGCAGATTCAGCAAAGAATCTCCTTTGTATTTGTTAGCAGTGAGTCCTTTCTCTTCTTTGTTATAATGGATTCTATAAATGAGCCCAATCCTGTGAGGTGCTGAACACCACCTGTAAGCTGGTCAGCACCCTTCCCTTGAATCAAGATTGCAGGAAGTGCTCAGTCTTGTAGGACTGGGCCCCAAGTTTACATATATAAGCAGTCGGAAGGCCAAGAATTTATGTATGTTAAAATATTATGACCAACATTTTCAGAAGTAGCCTCTACTCTGGAATGCCTCAATTTTTTTTGGGTGGCCAACTTCAGACACCTTGGGCTTGGTTTGCTAAACACTCAAAACTCCAGTTACAATATTGCAAACATGGACAATATCTAGACAGAATCTGTATCCGTGTCAAGAATGGGAATTCAGTGTGCAAAACAAATTGAGTTAAATAATGTATTTAACACATTACATCAACTTTTATATCTCACAGAGTTACAATGATTCAAGGAATATATTATAGGTTTCTTGAACAAATGGAGCCTGCCCACACTAAATGAGTCAGATAAAAATCAATTACATTGTAGATTCTTAACTGTGGAAACAATCAATGTCACTTTAGTCCCCTCCTTAGCAACAGCAGATCGGTTCTGGTCAACAGATTTTCAAGTTGGGTGGTGCAAAATATTTTTAATTTTCTTCATAGCTTAATAAAACAAGTAATATTTGTTTGACTCCCTTTGAGCGTGGAAGGCTCACTGCTATCGAAGGACAGGAATTAGTAAAGATTTATTTCTTGCCTTTGTCTTCTTTGAATAGGATAAGCATCAATGTAATGACTCACTCGCACTTATTTAGTATGTCCCAAGCTACTTTCCCCTCCCATAATCAGATGGAGGGTCCCTGCTCAACCTAGTTAACAAATGCCAAACTGCTGCCTTTGAAACTGACGTAGGAGGCTTTCATAATATAGAATTTTGAATGCTTTAGGCTAAATTTTACCATCAGACACACGCACTCAGATCCCACTGAAGTCAATGGGAATTTTGCCTGAGTAAGGATTTAGTAAAAACTGAATGGAGACCTCAAGATTTGGCATATCCCATTTTTCTTTAGGCACATCCTGTTCTAGTCATCCATGAACCTTATGCGCTCACCATTGTTCTGAATCACCCAGTTTACTTTCCTCCTAATATTAGGGTGGTCTGCTGGCATGCATCTCTTAGGACCTGGCTGGATTGGTTCTTTCCTGGATAGTGTATGATCATGATAGGAGTGGGTGGCTGCAATATGGCACCAAAACAGTTTTCAAGCATTATTAACTTTTTTTTTTTTTGTAAATACCATCCCCTCACAAGTGTTGTAACTACAGCTCAATTTAAATCATGGAGAAATCACACATTTTTCACATGTTGGTCACTGCATAAATAGCAAATTTTGCACATGTTCATACAGTATATATGCAAGTATTGTACTGTGCTACTGTTACCTTTGTAATTTGCCCTGGATAAGGAAGTCTGCTAAATTATTGATTAAAAAGTATAATATCCAAAGTTGTACATAAAGCTTAGAAATACACGTTTATGCTTAACTAAATAAAATGGCATGCAGCATCCCCCAGCAGTTGCAATTGACATCTTCTCTCTCTGTGGGGTTACTCCTGGGGGAATTTTAGACCACTGCATACTTGCGTAATTAATGAACCATGCATATTTTTAATTTTTTGTGCAGAAAAAAGCTTCTGCTGAAAAGTTGCTGCTTTTGCCCCCTAGAGGGCGCTATGGTGATAGAACACAGCAGCAGCTCCCAGCCAGCTAGGGAAGAGAGCCTGCTTTACAGCAGGCCAGATCAGGAGACAGTCAGCATGGGTTGCTGGGGGGAGGGAGGATCAGATAAGGGCTAGTGAGGGAGGACAAACTGCAGCAGGGACTGAATGCGATTGGAGACACCGGGCCACAGGGGGGAGGAGAGTGCAAGGCCACGTGGGGGAGGGGGTGCAGAGCTACATAGAGACAGAGGGTGTCTGAGTAGGGGCCCAGAGACACATGGGGAGGAGGTGCAGGGCCACATGGGGATGGGGGGAGTGGGTTTCTGAGTGGGAGTGAAGGGACACACATGCCTGACTGAATGGAAGAGGCTAGGGGTCAGCCAGGGTCTGTATGGGGGAAGCTCACTAACTGTCCCTCCCCACCCCCCAAAAAAACTGTTCCCTGCTTTCCCACCCATACCCAGCAACCCTCCAAGTTCACACCCAAGCTCCTTACCAGTAATTATTTCCCTCTCCCTCAGCTCCTCCATTACCCCTGACTACCCCAAGCCTTTGAACTGCTTCTGGGGGTGGGGGAAATACAGTTGTGTTGTAGTTTAAATTAATTATTACTCAGAGTTCTGTATTAATATGCCTGGTAAGGAATCTATTTGTCAAACAATTTCTGAATCTTTTTTGTCTGTATTGCTAGACATACTTGCTGACAGGTATTTTGAAATAAATTACCAAAAATAATTGAAATGGGTATGATTTTGTGTTGTTTTGACAAATAAAATATGCAGAATCTGAAATTTTTGTTGCAGAATTTTTAATACTTTGATGCAGATTTCCCTCCAGGAGTATGGAGTGAATACCTGTCCATACATTACAATTGCATGTTCTTCATCCACAGAATTGGTAGGAACTGTAAGGCAGCATTTTGCCAACTTGTGGAGATTTGGAAATCAACCACAAACAGTCTCAAAACTCAGTTACTTTTACTGGCATCTGACGTTCTTTGACAAAGGTCAAGTAAGCAGCACATTCATTGTCATGATCTTTCTCCCATCCAGGAATTGCTTGAGTTAGCTCAGGGTCAAAACACAGAAAAGGCACCCAATTTAGCTAAAAAATGTGAATAGCACTCAAAAAGTAGGCATCTGGCTGTTTAAACCAAGGTGGTGGTACCTGGAGTACTGGTTTAACTTCTGCCATTGACTGGAACATTTCTTGTCTGAGGCTGTTTTCGGCTTTGCAGTCTGAAGTTGTTGTGATGCCATATCTTCAGTCCATATGATCAAATCTATCAGTTTGTTGTATGCTTTGTGAATCAAAACTGGCCGACTTTCAAACCATGTTAGAAGTTGCATGAACTGGATTGCATTCTCAGCCATGACCTTCACTTGGTCTTCAGTGTTGCTCTGTTTTAACAGATTAGAGACTTTAAGCACAGAATGTGTGATTGGCATGATTTCAAGCTCTTCAACCACAAATTGTTGGTAGTATTTAATATTCCTTGCATGGTAAGCAACTGCATTAAACCATGAATTCCATCTTGTAATCTCTGGTTCAGGTGGAAGCGACACTGCTTGGTTACCACTTTGATTAGCCACATGGACTCCTTGAATTGTAGTTTACGGCTTGGACGATGCTTGAATAGTCTTTAAAAAAAAGAAACAGGAAAATATGTATGCCAGATATCACTGGACATTGAAAGAATGTGTGCATTACAGGTAACGTGAATTGCATTGGGCATCATTCCTTGTAGTACACCAGAGAGAGCTTTGTACATGTACATTATGTTATCAGAGAAATGCTGAGACCTTGTTGAAATCTAACCCTTAGTTTACACCAGCCTTTACTATAGCTTGTGATACAGCTGAAAAATGTACTGACTTGAGCTGAACAGGCTCCATTAGGAAAATGGCATACAGTTGTCTTTCCAGCTGTCAGGTGTGAATAAAATGTGGAGTATGTACTTATCCTATGCATCTGTTGCTTCATCAGCAACAATTGAAATGGAATCATATTCTGCCAGCACAGATTTTGTAAACTGAAGGCGCTTCACAGTTACTTCTGTTAGATAATCTTGGTGACCTTTGTCTGCACACTGGAACTGCCAGCCTTTGTTACATGCTTTCTGAAGTATTCCCTTAGTTTTGGATTATCCATCTTTTTTCCCCCATAAGTTACGTTAGCAGCCTCAAAAGCCTCCACTAGCTCCAATGTAGTGTCTTTTTTTTTTCCAGGCTACTTTCAGTCATTCTTTTAAACTTTGTGAACACTGTTGCTTTTTTTTTGTTCTGACTTGTCTCTATACGTGCTTTTTATTATGCAATTCAGACTCAAAATGGCAATCAATTATGTTTTTTCCAAACAAATCCAGAGTCTCACTGCAAGATGAACAAAACAATTTACCACCTGAACCTTACTACATGTAAGGTTCTCCGCGGGTACTGCTTTACACAAACCAAAGCTGAAATGTTCTTTGCTTTTTTTTTATCTGTCAGCCATCTTTATATGCAACAACAATCCTTTCACTCAATCTGCTTGTGCTCACTTATCGTCATAAATGTTGACACATTCTCAATGAACAATCTACTGTAATGACTGCTGTGCTCACTTTAGTCTACATCATGCAACTTGACAAGACACAATCAATTATCCACTATGATGATTGGAATGATATTGAATGATTATAGACAACTGTTTTCTGCATTGTGGCAATCACAAGTTTTGCAACATCTTATGACTAATACATATTTTTATTTTGAAGGTTAACTTTGTGAATGATCCCATATCTCACATTCCTGTGAAATCATGATCTAAGTAGGCCCCTAGTTATAACTGATAGGGCTGTAATCCATTTTCTTATTGTAGGGTTGCTGCAAGTTTATAGTGTTTTGAATAGTATAGTTTTAAAATCAGATTATATTCCTTATTTAGCTAATCCTTCTAAATCCATATTGTCCCTTTAACAGACACAAAGAGGTGGTCCTTTCTATATCAAGTTTTATTTCCCTTATTTTGTCTAACTCTTCCCTCAAGGACTTGTATATATCAGGACACATCAGAAACAGATGTTGATAATCCTATGTGTGTTGTTTACACCCCCAGCATTCACTGGATTCTCTGAATTCCAGATGGCACATAGACTAAAATGACTATGTATAAAATTAAAATGGGTTTAGCTTCAAATGTGGATCTCTGTTTTGTAATTTTAATTCCTAGGTCTAGACCTCCCTGTTCTTTTCACCTTTAGCATTCCTCCATACTTGCAATATGATTTCTTCCTTCACTGAGAGTAGGCAAGTAGCTTTCTTTCAATACATTTTTGAACTACTGTTCATCAGAAGGTGATGAATTTAAAAATTAATTACTTGTATTAGATTTAAATAAATCTCTCAGGAGTGCATAGAACTATACCTTAAATTGCAGCAATTAATATTGGAAAGATTAGCAACTGAATTTTCCACAACTTTCTAATGGTTAAGAATCCATACTGTAGAGCAGGGGTTCTCAACCTGGGGTACATGTACCCTTGGGGATATGCAGAGGTCTTCCAGGGAGTACTTCAGCTTATCTAGATATTTGTCTAGTTTTACAACTGGTTACATAAAAAGCACTAAGGAAGTCAGTACAAACTAAAACTTCATACAGACATTGACTTGTTATACTTGAAATGTAAGTACAATATTTATATTGCAGTTGATTTATTTTATAATTATATGGTAAAAATGAAAAAGTAAGCAATTTTTCAGTAAGTGTATGCTGTGACGCTTTGTATTTTTTTGTCTGATTTTATAAGCAACTAGTTTTTGAGAGGTGAAACTTGGGGAGGAGGGTACACAAGACAAATCAGCCTCCTCAAAGGGGTACAGTAGTCTGGACTCCGGAAAGGTTGGGAGCCACTGCTGTAGTGTGTAGTCTACTATATATGGCACTGGGCCTGGATTCTATTCCTATCTCTACTGCTATCCTGCTAGATAACCTTGAACAAGTCACTTCTCCTTTCTGTACTTTTGTTTCCCTTCCCAACTTTTGTCTGTCTTGTCTATTTATGTTCTAAAGCTCTTCAGGGCAGGTAATGTCTGACTGGGTGTGTATACAGTACCTACCAGCAGTTTGGACACAGCACATACAGAAAGAACTCCTCCTCCCTCCCAGTCTTTGTGTGACTACTTAATCTGCTGCTGAGCTCAAAGCAAAATGAGGCAATGCTGACTGGGGCTGCTGTCTACTGTGCTGTACAATTTCTAAGGCCTCTAAGATGGCCTCATTACAAGCAAGACTCCTCAGAGGACTCGGATCCTGGAAAGGGGTCAGTGGGCGCACCAGGTGGATATGGGGGTCAGAGTGAGAGAGGTTGTGCCTTTGGTTTTAAAAACAAAAAGAATTTAAACAGATGCTTTGTAGAGCTGCATAACATCTTGAATAAAAAAATGGTAGGAGAAAAGGGAACTGTGAACTGAACTGAAAACCAGTTGTAAAGCAAGCATAAGCCTGAGGGGATTGTTGTTACGTTGCCTGCCGGTGCTTTCAGGGAGAAACCGATTCACTATGTTTCACAAATAAGGAGACAGTTGAATCACAGAAACTTCAGATCCCTTTATATTTTAATTTAAAAACAGACGACAGTGGGGGCAGATTCAGTTCCTGTCTCACGGGCCCACGCTTTGGCTTTCACACACGAGCCATCCACCTGGGCACGGGCACGGCAGGCCCGCGCTCCGGCTGCCTCAGTGCAAAAGTTGGCAGTGGTGAGGTCAGCTCAGGGCGCGGGGTGTTTTCACTCGGTGCCGTGACACGGCGCTGGAAACGCCCGAGCGAAGGTCAAAACTGCCCGAGCCAGGTAGGGCCCGTCCCGCTGTCTCCCCTTTGCTTCCCCCGTGGCTGACCCCGCTCCCGCACCGTCCCGCGCTCCCTTCGGGCCCCGCCCCTCGTGCGGTGGCGTCGCCTCCCCTCCTAGCCGGCCCGGCCCCAGCGCTGGATCGCGGGTTTCCCGAGCCTGCAGCGGAGCAGCCACCTGGCGTTTCGGGACACGGCCGCAGCCGCAGTTAGGCGGACGCTATGGCCGAGGAGCGGGACGTGTTTCCGAGAGCCCGGGGCAGGACGCTGAGCGCCTTTCGTGAAGGTACGCGGCCACCCGGCCCAGCACGGGGAAGGGAGGCGGCTGGGGCTCGGCACCCGGCGGAACGTTGGTGCGGCGCGCGCGGGTTTCAGCCGGGCTCTTGTCGCCGGTGCGCTACCAGGCTTTGGGGGGAACGGAACGGGCGGTGCGCAGGCCCCGCCTGGCGGGGGGCTGGGGGAGCCAGGGGCGGGGGTGAGGGTCCTGGAGAGCGTGCAGGCGGGCTGGCCGCCGGGAAACGGGGCCGCCGAGCGGCGGAAGGTTGCGGCTGTGAACCGCGGCGGTTCGGTCGCGCCGTGGCTGTGGGGCCATGGTGGAGGGGTACCAGGCAGCCCCCGCCCGCCACAGCCCCGCAGGAGGGAGCTGTGGGCAGCTGTGGCTGGGGGCGCTCCACGTACACTCCCGCCCGCCGCGCTGAGGTGTCCTACAGCTGTGAACGATCAGCCACCAGTACCCTTTTCTGTCAGATGACTCTTCAGTTCCCACGGCCCTGCTGCACTTGCTGCGGTGCCCCCACCCCGAGTGAATAACTCTGGAAGACACAAACACCAATCCATAATAGCAAATGTGAAATAAAGTTGGCCACTAAGTCTAGTAAGCTGCCTCCCACGGTAGTTCATGGCTGATGCGTTTGAGAATATTGACTGCCCCTGGCCCATTCATACCACCTCCTAGTAACGCTTAATTCTTTTCAGAGTAGCAGTGATCACTTTAGATAAGCTATTACCAGCAGGAAAGGGGGGGGGGGGGGAAGAAAACCTTTTGAAGTGATAAACACCCATTTTTTCATGGTCTTTGTGTATAAAACATCCTCACTGCATTTTTCACTTTATGCATCGGATGAAGTGAGCTGTAGCTCACGAAAGGTTATGCTCAAATAAATTGGTTAGTTTCTAAGGTGCCACAAGTACTCATTTTCTTTTTGTGTGTTAGTCTGTATTCGCAAAAAGAACAGGAGGACTTGTGGCACCTTAGAGACTAACAAATTTATTTGAGCATAAGCTTTCGTGAGCTACAGCTCACTTCATCGGATGTTACAAGTGTTTTCTTTCTGCCTCATATCATCTGGTAACTTGGTATTCTTCAAATAAATACTGCCAATAAAATCTTCTTTGAAACCAGTATTGATTTGGACTTACAAACTTGTGTTCAGTGTTTGTCTGCCATCTCTAGCTGTGATGTTTCCTTGTTCCAGACTTACTCTGTTTTTTTGAAAGAGGCTGAAGTTCAATGGAAGAAATGTTTAAATAATGAGTAAAGTGCTGGAAAATGCAGATCCCAGGCTCCATAGGTCCAAGATTCTTCCATCTGAAAATGAAAAATATTTGTTCACATTTTGGGCTAGGGTTCCCAAATGTCCTTGTTAATCTGTTCCACAGACATTGTTCTGTTCACGAATCTCTCAACTACTTTGAGATGCCTCTAACCTATAATGTTATTTTGGCACAATATTTCTTCAAAAAACATGAAAACACTAACCATTGGCCTCATTTCCTTTTCTTATTGTTTCTTTTGCTAATCCACTCCTTCTGCATTCTATCTCAGAATTTTTTGGGTACTCCGCTTTCACACTGTTCGTTGTAAATGGATCCATATTGACTTTAGGCTGTGGGGTTTTTTTGTTTTTTGTTTTATACACATTTTCCTCCAAATTCCCTCTACACACATGAAATTGTGTCCCCAAATTCCTCATTGTTTAGAACAGTTGCAGTGTTTCAGCTAAGCTGCTTAGCCCTCTATAGTTTAGACAGCTAATTTTTTCCAAAGAAATCACACATTTTTAAATGCTTGGTTTGTTCAATACAGTGTAGCGTAAACAATTTTTTTGGAATTTTATAGTGTAGTTTAAAAATGTGATCATACTTACCTAATGCCATAGCTAAGGCCCTACCAAATTCACCATTCACTTTGGTCAATTTCATGGTTGTAGGATTTTAAAAATTGTAGCTTTCATCTATTTAAATCTGAAATTTCATGGTGTTGTAATTGTAGGGATCTTGACCCAAAAAGAAATGGGGTGTGTGGGCGGGGGTGGGTCGCGGTACTACTACCCTTACTTCAGCGCTGCTGCTGCTGGCGGCACTGCCTTCCGAGCTGGGCAGCTGGAGAGCAGTGGCTCCTGGCAGGGAGCCCAGCTCTGAAGGCGGAGCTACTGCCAGCAGCATCACAGAAGTTGATGGCATGGTACGGTTGTCACGGGTTCCCCTGAGGTGCCACCTGGAACTGTGGTACCACTGAGCCCCCGAACCATCAGCCTCTGCACTTGTCTTGCACTGTGTAAAACAAAGCCTTCAACTTGTTCGCATGCTTGAAAATGGCCCAAAATCTAATGATGCAAGATTTCACATCTTTCATTTCTTCTGTAGCAGTAGCTGCTGACAGCACAATGTTAATCTGATGAGCAGGACAGGTAATATGTAGCAACTCTGGTTTCTGATTAAGTTTAATTTCCTGTGCAAACTTAGCCATGTAGGAAGCCAAATATGTGTTAGTTGTGGCCACATTTTACCAAGTTAGTTGGTACATCTCAAACATGTCAGTTACTGCTGTGTCGACAAAACTGGGTCAGCAGAGGGAATGAGGGTCACATCAGCACAAAATAATTCCCTTTGAAATAAAAAAATAAAAGGCCAAGAATTGGACGGTCCAAAGCATCAGGAGACTTGTCAAAAATCAGACTAGACGCCACAGTTCCATCCGTTCATTCCATCAGTTTAGATACTAAAGCATAATTTTCTTTCAGATATTTATAAGTTGCACAAATTCATCAATAGGCTCCTCTGCAATTAACAGTGGTAGTCTGGCAAAACAAAAAGCACGCACAACTTCACTGACACAATCCTACTGTGTCCGCTCTTTCATTAAAACCCTGATAAGCTCCTGATACTGAGTGCTCATCCCAAAGCTCACTCTTTTCTTTAAGAAGAAATGTTGCTTGCTTTCGACTTGCTTCTTTATTCTGTCAGCACGAGCATGGACCTCAGTGCTGCAGTAATTGCAGCGCAGTGCATCCTCTTCACTCCAGTCTTTACTTTTCTTGAAAATTTCTAAGCACAGATTTTCTTGTTGGTATTCAGGCACAGATTTGCATTTTTGTCCCACATTTTCCTTATCTTTATCTGTGGAGGATTGATTGATTTACATTCAGCACCGCAGTAAATGGGTGCGAAGAAATAGGTGGGAAGCGTCTCCTTGTGAGCAATATTAACATTGGGGTTTTTTGTTTTTTTTTTTCCTGACTTCCATCAGTGTTTTACATTGAGAAACTGTTTCAGTCTCAGAGCTGCAGGACACAGCAATCACTTAAAGCATTGGTGTTTAACAAAAATAAGTACCCGAAAAAATATTGAGTGGATTGATTAAACTGGTGTAAATCAGTTAAAACTGAACTCCTTTAATTTTAAAAAAAAATCCTGGTAATTTATTGGTGAAAATAGGTAAAAACTGAAAACATGGAACACTAAGAATAATCTAGCTTCCAGAAACAAAACTTTATCCTCCTCCTTATTGATTAAAACTCAGTTCAAAACTTTTACACTTTTTTTTTTTTTTTTTGGCTGCACCTGGCACATGTTTGTGGAGAAGCTATTATATCTGTTTCTCGTGACTACATGTGGGAATTAGTGATGTTTCAGTACATTGTTCAGACACTGGCCTTATTTGAGACTGGAGCATTACAGCCACCATGGAGATGGAGAGCCAGTTTTTAATTCTCTGGACTCTGCTAAATTATATGATGATCAACTAAGATGGAAAGAGTGCTCACTAATGTGGAATCTCTAGTCATTTGATGCTCTCCCTTTGAATAACCCTTGTGTTTATGTAATTCTATAACCTACCCAAAGGGGCATGACAAAGGTACCTGACCTCCACTAGCATTGAGGACTAAAACAACTGCTAGAGATACCTGTGCACTCTCAAAAAAGCCATTGCCTGGTGCAGTTTTGAAGGAACAAAACTGCTATACAGTATTTAATTGTAGTATTGTCCATGAACATTTGATTTATGAAGAATCTTTCTTCACACAGGGTTTTTCAGAGGGTTACACTAAACTGGTGCAAACTGTGTGTGAAGAGTGGTTTATCTTGGATTATTTTAAATGTGTTCCTAATCAATTTAAACTACACTATAATAAGGCTGTCTTAAACCAAAATACAGCCTTTTGCATTTAGTGTAACCAAATTGGTTTATAATTGCACCCAGTATTAATTAAGAATTAGTAAACCGGTGGAGCTCTGTGTAAATTAGCCCTATTTCTTTTTTGGAAAAAGAAACTTACTACTTGGATTGACCAAATAGCAGAAAAAAGTGTTTGAATATATTATGTACTGATCTTCATTGTTGTGTACTGTGTAGCTGAACTAATACCACAAACATATAGCTATTTACTAAATTATTCAACAATGCCATGAAAATTAATCAAACCACACAGTAACCAAATACTGTTTGCCCATCCCTGTTTATTACAACTCATAGATATTAAGGTCAGAAGGGACGATTATGATCATCTACTCTGACCTCCTGCACAATGCAGGCCACAGAATCTCACCCACCCACTCCTGCAATAAACCTCTCACCTATGTTTGAGCTATTGAAGTCCTCAAATCATGGTTTAAAGACTTTAAGATGCAGAGAATCCTCCAGCAAGTGACCTGTGCCCCATGCTACAGAGGAAGGCGAAAACCCCCAGGGCCTCTTCCAATCTGCCCTGGAGGAAAATTCCTTCCCAACCCAAAATATGGCAATCAGCTGAACCGTGAGCATGTGGGCAAGATTCACCAGTCAGATACCCAGGAAAGAGTTCTCTGTAGTAACTCAGATTCCACCCCATCTAACATCCCATCACAGGCCATTGTGTTGGATCATATTAAAGAAGTTCTGTATTAAAATCACAAATGAGTTTGATTCCCCATAGTTTAAATTCCAGGGTATTACTAATTAAGAGGTTTCTTGGTGTTTGGTACTGTTTCTCTCCCTCTATGTGTGAAACTTGCAAGCTGCTAGTTGTGTTAGTACATTCTAAGACAGAGTCTGTTCTCAAAGCAATTCTTTGTAACAACAACTACTCACACACAGAGAGACTCAAAGCAATACTCTGTAACAACAGAAACAGCACACAGAGACTCCCCGCCCTTTTGTTGTATTCATCTCACTTTGTTAACAATTGTGATTAAAATAGAGATAGAGGATATATGTGGATGGATGCTTGGTGTGGATAATAACTGAATGATCAGGGAGGTGCCAGCCCAAGAATCTAGTGTCCAATGGCTGAAGAAGGCGTCAAGTGGAAATAACCAGAGGACCCCCGGAGGGCAGACTGGAATCCACCCAACAGCCTCAAGAATGGGAGAACCAAAGAACAAGATAACATCTGGCAGCACGGAGCTGTCAGGAATGTGCCATCTGCTGATTGATTCAGCAACAGCATGATGAAGCAATTCACATAGACTGGCATAGGAAGAAATTCCTATAAAAATGGACTCTAGAAAGTGAGAACTTTGGGGTCTGATTCTGCAAACCAACTTCCAGGAGCATCAGATGAGCATCTGACAAGGCCCTGCTCCCTCCTAATGTCCAGGCCACCTGGCCAGTGGCTTGGCATGAGCAACTCTAAGGCTGGTAACTATGATAACAACCTTGCAGAACCTGTGTGTGTGTGTGTATGAATAAATATGAAATTGAATGGAATGTTATAGCTATAACTAACTGCTTACTATGAGTCTTTTTGTATTCACAATAAACGTGGCATTTTGCCTTTTCCCCTTTAATAAGATCCTGCTGGTTTTTATTTTATTGGTATAACAATTGGGCCTATTTACCACGAATAGTTAAAGATCAATTAATTGCCAAAATCATGTTATCCCATCATACCATCTCCTCCATAAACTTATCGAGTTTAATCTTGAAGCCAGATAGGTCTTTTGCCCCCACTGCTTCCCTTGGAAGGTTATTCCAGAACTTCACTCCTCTGATGGTTGGAAACCTTCATCTAATTTCAAGTCTAAACTTCCCGATGGCCATTTTATATCCATTTGTTCTTGTGTCCACATTGGTACTGAGCTTAAATAATTCCTCTCCCTCTCTGGTATTTATCCCTCTGATATATTTATAGAGAGCAATCATATCTCCCCTCAACCTTCTTTTGGTTAGGCTAAACAAGCCAAGCTCCTTGAGTCTCCTTTCATAAGGCAGGTTTTCCATTCCACAGATCATTCTAGTAGCCCTTCTCTGTACCTGTTCCAGTTTGAATTCATCCTTCTTAAACATGGGAGACCAGAACTGCACACAGTATTCCAGATGAAGTCTCACCAGTGCCTTGTATAACAGTACTAACACCTCCTTATCTCTACTGGAAATACCTCTCCTGATGCATCCCAAGACATTAGCTTTTTTCATAGCCATATCACATTGGCGGCTCATAGTCATCCTGTGGTCAACCAATACTCCAAGGTCCTTCTCCTCCTCCGTTACTTCTAATTGATGCATCCCCAGCTTATAACTAAAATTCTTGTTGTTAATCCCTAAATGCATGACCTTGCACTTCTCACTATTAAATTTCATCCTATTACTATTACTCCAGTTTACAAGGTCATCCAGATCTTCCTGAATGATATCCCGGTCCTTCTCTAAATTGGCAATACCTCCCAGCTTTGTATCATCCGCAAAGTTTATTAGCACACTCCCACTTTTTGTGCCGAGGTTAGTAATAAAAAGATTGGTCCCAAAACCAATCCCTGAGGAACTCCACTGGTAACCTCCCTCCAGTCTGACAGTTCATCTTTCAGTATGACCCGCTATAGTCTCCCTTTTAACCAATTCCTTATCCACCTTTCAATTTTCATATTGATCCCTTTCTTTTCCAATTTAACTAATTCCCCGTGTGGCACCGTATCAAACGCCTTACTGAAATCTAGGTAAATTAGATTCACTGCGTTTCCTTTGTCTAAAACATCTGTTCCTTTCTCAAAGAAGGAGATCACCAGGTTGGTTTGGCACGATCTACCTTTTGTAAAACCATGTATTTTGTCCCATTTACCTCAATGTCCTTAACTACTTTCTCCTTCAAAACCTTTTCCAAGACCTTGCATACTACAGATGTCAAACTAACAGGCCTGTAGTTACCCGGATCACTTCCCCACCCCCCTTTCTTAAAAATAGGAACTGTTAGCAATTCTCTAGTCATACGGTAGAACCCCTGAGTTTACAGATTCATTAAAAATTCTTGCTAATGGGCTTGCAATTTCATGTGCCAATTCCTTCAATATTCTTGAATGAAGATTATCTAGGCTCCCCGATTTAGTCCCATTAAGCTGTTCAGGTTTTGCTTCTACCTCAGATATGGTAATATCTACCTCCATATCCTCATTCCGATTTTTCATGCTACCATTATCCCTAAGATCCTCATTAGCCTTATTAAAGACTGAGGCAAACTATTTGTTTAGATATTGGGCCATGCCTAGATTATCCTTAACCTCCACTCCATCCTCAGTGTTTAGTGGTCCCACTTCTTCTTTCTTTGTTTTCTTCTTATTTATATGGCTATAGAACCTTTTACTATTGGTTTTAATTCCTTTTGCAAGGTCCAACTCTACTTGACTTTTAGCCTGTCTCACTTTATCCCTACATATTCTGGCCTCAATAAGGTAGCTTTCCTTGCTGATCCCTCCCATCTTCCACTCCCTGTATGCTTTCTGCTTTTTCTTAATCACCTCTCTGAGATGCTTGGTCTACAACTCCTGCCTATGAATTTTTTCCCCTTTCTTGGGATGCAGGCTTCCAGTAGCTTCTGCAGCTTTTACTTGAAGTAATCCCAGGCCTCCTCTGCCTTTAGATCCATAAGTTCTTCAGTCCAATCCACTTCCCTAACTAATTTCCTTAATTTTTGAAAGTCAGCCCTTTTGAAATCAAAAACCCTAGTCGCAGATTTATTTTTGTTTATCCTTCCATTCGGTTTGAACTGAATTAGCTCATGATCACTTGAACCAAGGTTGTCCCCTACAACCATTTCTTCTATGAGGTCCTCACTACTCACCAAATCTAAAATGGCATCCCCTCTAGTCAGTTCAGCAACTATTTGATGAAGGAATCCATCAGCTATTGCATCTAAGAAAATCTGAGCCCTATTATTATTATTACTAGCACTTGTCCTCCAGTCTATATCTGGGAAGTTAAAGTCTCCCATGATCACACAATTTCCATTAGTATTTACTTCATTAAAACATTAAAGAGGGCTCTATCCATATCCAAATTGGATCCTGGCGGTCGATAGCACACCTGAAGTACTATCACAGGGGAGGCTCTAGTAGTTTTCTTCCCCAATGTGATTTTTGCCCAGACAGACTCTGTCATATCCATTCCATCGCTTCTTATTTCTTTACATTCTACCTCATCCTTGATATACAATGCTACTTCACCACCTTTACCTTTATTTCTGTCTTTCCTAAACAGCACATACCCTTCAATAGCTGAAGTCCAGTCATGACTACTATTCCACCATGTTTCTGTTATCCCTATAATATCTGATTTTACTTCCTGCACCAGTAGCTCTAGTTCCTCCATTTTGTTACCTAGGCTCCTTGCATTGGTGTACAAACATCTTAATTTTTGCTGTTTGGCCTCACTCACAATCTATACCTGATTAGGCACAGACATTCTACAGCCAGTATGACCTATTAGACTGGTATCCACACTGCCCTTCCTCCTTATGTCCATTCTCCTACCCACGGCTGTATCCTTCCTTACTTTTTTTTTTCTTCCCTCTCAATACTAAAATCCGGCATGGACATTACGTGGACATCTCCCCCAAATTCCTAATTTAAAGCTCTCTTAATCAGAGAGCTTCACCTTCCTCTGTAGCATGGGGCACGGGTCACTTGCTGGAGGATTCTCTGCTCCTTGAAGTCTTTAAACTATGATTTGAGGACTTCAATAGGACAGATATAGGTGTGAGGTTGTTTTTTTTTTTTTGTAGGAGTGGTGGGTGAAATTCTGTGGCCTGCGTTGTGCAGGAGGTCAGACTAGATGATCATAATGGTCCCTTCTGACCTAAATGTCTGTGAATCTATGAATCTAGTTGTGATATATCTTCTTTTCCTTTCTGGCTTCACTCAATTTCTTCTTCTTTTTTCTTTCTTATAATAGGTGATGATGGTGTAACTCTTTTTTGCTGCATCATTTCAGTTTCTTTCCTCTGTTTGTTCGCAATCCTTTCCTTCCTCTGTTTATTCGCATTCCCGTATATCTTTTTCCCTTTCTCCATTATAAGTTCTTCTGCCGCTTCTCCTCCTAGAATCTCTCTGTATACTGAACTTCTCTTTTCTAATGTATCCCAACAGTCTCTCTGTCCCCATATCACCACTCACACCAATACATGTCAATTGATGACAATACATGACAATTTAAGTCATAGGAACTTTCAGACATCTATAAGGTAGAGGACTAAATTTACTAGCCAGCGACCAATTAGTATGAAAAAAGTAGACGTCCTTGTTGTCAGGTGATGAGCCAACTCTGTAGCTCAAATTGTTGAAAAAGGGGTGGGTGCTGGGATTCTTTCTTTGACCCCGTTCACGTGGTTCATTTTTGTGTAAACCTCTGTTTAGTATGTGTCTGATAAAATTGAAGCCTTCAGCCTTCTCTAGCTTCTGGAAAAGAGAAGTACTTTCTCCTTGTTCCTCTGGGCTGCTGGATGGGCATTTCTGATTACTTTTCCCAGAGACTCCACTTTTGTATACTCCTGTAGTGCTTGCCTCCTGTGTTGCTCAGAGCTTTCCAGAGCAGCAGTGAAACTGACTTGATTCTTATCAGTTGCACAGCTGCCTACAGGGTTCTCACTGGCAGCAGTGAAAACTGAGAGGAATTTGGTCTGGTTTCATTGTGTAGCAGAATGGAGAAACTTTGAGCAGGAGCAAGCAGCACCAGAGAGCCTGACCTGGGAAAGCTTCCTACTCCTCCAAACTGAGTAGCTGTTTCAAACCCTCCTTTTCCTTACTAAGTCACAGAACGTGTCTGCTGAGTTAGAACCCTTAGAGTTGCAGGCTTCCTTAACTCCTCTTTATAGCGTTTCACTTTAAAAAATCTAATTTGATTTCTCTGCCTAAACAAGGTCTTCGATGCAGCACGTAAACTGATTTTTATGACAGTTGTATTTCTCATTTTCCATGCAAGACACATGAAATAAAAACCTAAATTATGTTGTGTCATTCAACCAGTTCCAAAAGGGTTCCATAGAAAACAGATAGATTGATTGATCATTTCACTTCTCTGAATAAAAACCTGTCTGAATGAGTTTTCTAATTTGCAAATGTGAAAGGTTGCATTTCAGATTTAAAAACTAATGGCTAAAGGTTTTCAGTCTCTGTAAAACGTGAGATTTAGAGGTCTTATTAATGTACAAGAGAGGACGATGACTATATGAATTGATGACGTTAGCAGACTATAAATTGTTTTATTTAGCAATTACATTTTAAATTAATTGTAATGTAGGAACTATGTTTGGCAAAGGGATGTGGGTCTAATGGCAGCAGTTAATAACTTAGAACTGATCCTGACATCTCTTGCTTTTGCTGTTGAATGAGAGGAAAGTGGAATGGCGTACGTTAAGAATAGCAGGTACTTTTCCCAGTCTGTGTTTCAGTTTCAATGTTGTTAAACAATTTATTTTTTAAGTGTTTCCTCCTAAAGGATCCCCAAATCAAGCCACTTATTTAGTTGGCTAAATATGGGTTTGAGCCTATTTTTTTGAAATTTTTGTCTTTGATTTTTAAGGTCTTTTATCTGAAAAAACTGACTTGTTGTAGGTTGCCTAGAAATCAATGTAGCTACCATGGAAGGATGAAGTTCTGAGCTGACCTTAATAACATTTGAATCTGTAGTTCCAGGGGTGCTGAGCATGTTTCTACACTAGCCTTTTATTATATTTTAATTCCACTATTGCAGTTACACAACATAATAGTTGGAACTGTGGTAACCCTGGTTAGAGAGAGTTCTGGTGGAAATACAGTTCTCCTTGTTCTGCAGTACTATAGTGGTAGAATGTGTGGGTTTTTCATCATGAATTTAATAAAAACAAACCCACCCACTTGTATAATAAACAAGCTCCAGGACTTCAGGCAGCTACAAGTGAATGTTTTAATTGTGGATATTCATATATTCATAGATATTAAGGTCAGAAGGGACCATTATGATCATCTAGTCTGACCTCCTGCACAACGCAGGCCACCAAAACTCACCCACCCACTCCTGCGAGAAACCTCTCACCTATGTCTGAGCTACTGAAGTCCTCAAATGTATTAAAGCAAGGATAAAACTAAAAGGGGTAAGACAAAGGGCTTGTCTACACCACAGGTTACGTTGGTACAACTTATGTCGCTCAGGGATGTAAATAAGTTACACCGACCCAAACGCTGGTGTGTACAGCGCTGTGTCGGGAGAGCTTCAGTGCAGCTGCACCACGTAGTGCTTCTAGTGTAGACTAGCGCTTCTAGTGAAGACTAGTCAGACATACCTTAAAGAAGAGCATAAAAAGGAGAAACCCAGCTGCAGTAGTCCAAAACCAAACACTTGGAATGCAAGGAAATGTCTTTAGACAATCCAGGGCAGCAACAGTATACTTTTGAAAAGTTTGTACTGTAGTTTAGAGAAAAGTTAAGACACCCACATTCTCTTATCTGTAGCAGAATATGGTCTTAGCTATTCATGGATGAGTAATGAGAAATTTTTTCTTAGCCTGCTTTGCTATCTGTATTATCTAAGGTTTTTTTTGTGGTACCCATTACTGAGATATCTGAGGCACAAAAGTACAAAAAATTAACTGAAACTACAAAAATCCTGTTCTTTCCCCTCCATAAGTTTCTGGCCTTAAGCAGGGTTTTAGGGAAGCTGTACACATTTTAGTTTGCCTCCAGGCTCGTATATTTTTATTCTAGGCTTCAGTCAGGAGCCATTATGAACATCCTAAATTAAGGTTTCCATTTGACCCTTCTAATTCTCACTAATCACTTTGAGGTCCAATGTAAATGACCGAAGCTAGCAAATAAACAAACAAACAAAATAAACATGGGTACTGTTGCACAAAATACCATATTAATTTAAAAATGCAATTAAATTATTTATAATATTTTATGGTATACTAGTAAATGTTGTGTAGCATTTTGAGGAGGAAAAGCAGTTCAGTCATAGTAATATGAGATCTCCCTATAATGCCATATTGTGGTAGTGGGGAGAGCCTTTTGTAAGTCTAAATAGTACAACTAAAATGTATGAGAGCAGGCTTGAAAAAAATTGCCAGAGGATTAAAACTACCAGCCCAAAGTTCAAGTGGGGGTGGGAGGTTATGTGCCTGGACCTCACTGCCAATTGACCGTATGAGTTTGTCTACACTACAGTTAGACTCCTGGAGCTGGCCTGTGCCAGCTGACTTGGCCTTCAGGCTGCAGGGCTGTTTAATTGCAGTGTAGCTTCCAGGCTCAGGCTGGAAGCGCAGGCTCTAGGACCCAGTGAGGAGCGAGGGTCCCAGCCTGAGCCTAGGAAGGTTCCTGCCCAAGCCTCATGAGAGCAATTCAGCTGGCATGGGCCAGCCCAGAGCTGCTGGGAATGAGGAAAGAATGCTGCGATTCCTACTGGGTTGCTGTCCTGTATCCTATACAGGAGATGTGTCTCTAGCTAGCAAGAGCTTTGCACTAGCAAGTGAATTTTTCAAGCTTTCTCTAATAGGGTAAGAGCAAAAAGCATTTAACATAATAATTTAAGTGTATATTCCTCCTGACACCATAAAATGGTGTGTGCATTTTTTATTTAATTAAAAAGGCAATAATTGAAAATGAATCTCTTATGTTCCATGCTATTGAGCTATGTTGTAGTCCTGCAGTTTTAAGCAGCATTTGCTTTGTTGTTGGTACACTTTTTCTCTAGTCATCATACAGCCACGTGTCAGCATTGCATAATTAGAATAAATAAAAATGCTCTAATCTGTAGTAGGGAAATATTATGCTTGTGCTTACTCTATTAAAGTATTGTGCCTACTGTATTAAAGTGGCCTTCATTTAAAGAAAAAAGAATGAGGAGTACTTGTGGCATCTTAGAGACTAACAAATTTATTTGGGCATAAGCTTTCGTGGGCTAAAACCCACTTCATCAGATGCATGGAGTGGAAAATACAGTAGGAAGACACACACACACACACACACACACACACACACACACACACACACACACACACACACACACACACACACACACACACACACACACACACACAAAACATGAAAAGATGGGGGTTGCCTTACCAACTCTAATGAGACAAATCAATTAAAGTGGGCTATTATCAGCAGGTGAAAAAAATCACGTTTATAGTGGTAATCGGGATGGCACATTTCAAACAGTTGACAAGAAGATGTGAGTAACAATAGGGGGGAAAAATTAGCATGGGGAAATAGTTTTTAGTTTGTGTAATGACCCCCCATCGACTCCCAGTCTTTATTCAGGCCTAATTTGATGGTGTTCAGTATGCAAATTAATTCCAGTTCTGCAGTTTCTCGTTGGAGTCTGTTTTTGAAGTTTTTTGTTGTTGAAGAATTTAAAGAAAGTTACTCTTCACCTTCGTGTTGATAATACAGGGAAAATTTCCTTTCTCTTTAAGATTTTACTAATATTTCATTTTTTTCTTTAAGATGATGAAGGTCAATGGAAAGCCCCTTTCTACTTCATCCAAGGAGCGGATCCTCAGTTTGGACTGATGAAAGCCTGGGCAATTGGTGACTGTGACAATGGAGGTGATGAATGGGGAGAGGAGATCAAATTAACAGAGCAAGCTGTGCAAGCCATTAACCAGTTAAACCCCAAGCCCAAGTTCTTTGTACTGTGTGGTGACCTCATACATGGTATGCCAGGTAAGACTGTTAATGTACACTGGTAATCGTATTCCCATTTTCTTTTTTTAATTTTTAGATGTGATATATAATTACCTTAGCTTTACAGTCAGGCATAGTATTGTGTTCTCATGGATATGTACTTCTAAGCCCATACTTGAAGTAGTATTCTGACCTCTCCAGTTGACTTCCTGTGCCATTCATGCGTGCTAGCTCTGCCTCTGTTAGTAACTTCTTCCTGTGGCTTAGAGAAAATTTGCTGTTAGAATGAAATAAAAATTTTAAGAGGATATGTAAAAGTTCTTTCACCAAAAGTATTACTTTCATAAACAGTATAGGGACTCTAGCCAGGGGACACTCCAGAAACTAGCTATAATATGTCTGCTGCACTGTTGGAGGACTTCCAGTCACAAAATTAAATAATGCAGTAACTGAATATAAAACTGATATGTTGGATTTCACCTTGTATGGGTATTTCCGGAAAGTCATTAACATAAAAAGGCTCTTAAGCCTCTGAAAAGAATTTTGTCTACTCAGGACTCATGTCCATATAACCAGTTCTGTCATAAGTAGCCCTCTTGTTAAAAGTTTCAGAGGGACTAAGGACTGAATCGGCATAGACCCTGATCTATCCTCTCATCTCTAGACAGATCAGGTTCGGGCAGGACAGAATGTGGAAATTTGTACACTGTCACCCCTGGAAACTTCTTTTTGGTGGGGTGGGGGTTGGATAGTGGACTTTTCCAACCAGTATTATCTGTCTAGCACAGCGATACTCAGACTGGGTCTTGCAAACTGCAAGTGGCACGTTAATGTGTCTCCTGCAGCATGTGATATTAAAACGCTGTGTGATTTTATTATTAACCTGTCTAAGTTATTAACCAATCAGGATGCTTTTACTATTACTTTTTTTTTTTACTTACCCAATTGTAGTTAATAAATAATAATCCTTGCTCAGTCATTTTTGCTGTGAGAATATATACAGGTATAAAAAACTAAATATTTCCCCTGTCACACTGTTTAAATATGAATATATAATACTATAGTAAATGACACAATGAAGTCACACTACTGTGACTCTTTTGGGTAATGTGGATCGTTAATTTGACTCCTGAACCACTGCGGTCTGACTATCACCAGTCCGGCATCTTTAATGAGCATAGGGCTCTGATTTATCGTAAAACGTAAGAAACAAATTTGTCAGAGTATGGCAAATTGTTATCAAATAGTCATCTCAATTACAAAATACATTAATGTTAAACTGAACAGATTGTAGAGCTAAGAATGCTTATGTTCTGTATAGTGTATTTCTTATGCATTGTATAAATTTTGCCAGCAGCCTATTGCAATTTCCAAGTAGTAGCAGGAGAGAGCAGTTTCATTGGCCTTTCACCTTTGTCTCATCTCTTCTTTCTGGTGTAAAGATAACTAGTAACTATAGGTAGTACAGGTATATCTTGCTTTGATCCTAACAATCCATTGTTTAAAATGTAAACATTTTTCTTAAATCAAGGAAGCAATATTCTGCACATCCGCTTCATGATTATTAGGCACTTTATGGAGAGTTAAGGAAATAGTCTATTAAAGGAAAGTGTAGCTCCTACTAGAACAGCTCTTTCATTGCTTTACATTGCTGTTTACATGTGTTTAAGTTTATACGAACGATTTACTGACACTTTTTATAAATACATTTTATAGCCAGTAATTTGTCTTTCTGTCTAAACTGAAAAGAGACAAAGATGCTAAAGTAAATACTTCTTTGGCTAAGAGACACCGTGTGCAGGATTCTTTGGATGTTTGCCCAAAAGGTCATTCAGACTTGCTTGAAGCAGCAAGTGGAATGGAAACGCAATCAGAAAAATATTCTAGAAAAGTACAAAGAAAAGGATTCTGGTCTAATCATAAATGAATGAACATAAAAATATGGATGCCTTGGAGGAACTGAAATTTTTGGTGGGATCTTATATTTTTTTCTTAACATTTTCTTTCACTTATTTGTAGTAAGCTTTTGGAATAATCTTAAGTAAAAATTCTATGAAAAGGCCAAATGAATGGAATAATAAATCAAGTAAAAGAAGAAAATTTTGAAAACAAACCCAAATCCTAGAGAAGTCCTAATGAAACATTTACTGAAAATGTTTTGAAAAATGTGTGCGGAAACAAGTCCAGATGGTTGATGGATATTTTATTTCTTTTTTTTTTTTTAAGAGGCATTTTGCAATGAATCAAGATCTTGGTTCCTTAACAACTCATTTGCTGTGTTTTCTCCACCAAAATTTCAATTTCCTGACATTAGAATTAGAGATTTTATCTGACATTACCCTCTCTAATTTCCTTGTAATAACATTTGCTTCTAAGAAAACTTGAAAGTAGTGCAATCACATGCTGAGTTCCCTTTCTCACTTAAAGATTCAGATGGCTTCATTTGTTCCACTTTACCACAGAATTGGTAAAACTCTTTGTCAAACTTCCTCTTCTGACACACACGAGTCCTTGTAACACACTGTTTTGTTTCTTTTCTGCAGTCGTATGGTTTGGGTCAAGATTACAAAATAATATACCCTGTCACATGTCCATTGGCTCCTGTTATGCTTGGGATTTAATATTTTTTTAACCACGATTAAAAATCAGAGTGACATTCTTTTGTCATTCAGGGATGCCTTAATTAGACTGAAGTAAAGCTAAATCAGCAGCTGATTATGGAAATCACCATAGGAAGACTTGAATTGGTCTGTAAGTGCTTTCACTTTATGCCAAGAATGTGAAGTTGTAGGAAAACCTTCTCCAGCATTAAGGAGCAAAAGGCAAACTGCTTGAGAATTTAAGTATTTTTTTTTTTGTTATGAATAGTTAATTTTTTGATGTTTAAAAAATTACCTCCTTCCAAGTAACACATTTCTGCAGTGTATAATAATCAATAATCAGAGGTTTTAAAACTTAACTTTTTAAAAATTCATTCCAACAGATACTTCCACCGTAGGCTTAAAGTAAAAAACAGGGATATATCTATATAATGGGGAGTATACGCACATAGCTATGGCACCGTAGTTATGCTGACATAACCCCATAGTGTAGACACAGCCGACATCAACTTCAAGGGTTTTTTCCAACAGTGAGGAACATCACCTCCACAAGCAACTGTAGTGATGTCAGTGAAAATGTCAAGGTGTGGATTTTTCGTAGCCCTAAGCAACTTAGCTATGTCGACCTAAACTCTTAAGTGTAGATCAGACCTGGGACTGCTCATGTGTGTGAAGTTACTCACATGCATAAAGTGTTTGCAGTATTGGGGTCGAATACTATTTTTGTTGGGTTTTTTTCTTATCCTTTTAATACTTTCTGATTTCACTATTTTCATTACTGTTCAACACAAGATCATTTGGATCAACACTAATACATTTGTAGTGAAGTGGTACTGACTTCATTTCATGCTTTTCCTCAGTGGAGTTTTTCTAGTGATCTGTGTGTCAATTTGTTTAATCATTTTAGTTCCATAATGTATTGGGAGAAAAGGCTAAAAAAAAGTTTTCTCAATGGACATAAATCACCAAAGGCGTAAGAGGAGGCAATCCTTGATTTCAGTCTGACAGTACTGAATTTGGCCCATTACTATTTCTAATTGATATATCAAATTGATAAGAGCTCTCTAGTTCAGTTGTGGTTTTAAACTACGCTTAAGCTGACAAAAATAATGTTAATCAAAGAGTACTGCAGTTGTTTTCCCAGTATGGTTTTTGCTTAAGAATGACAGATTAAAGTTTGAATACATTTTTAGCATCCATTGACTTCATATTATTATCTGTGCTCTCTTGGATTGTATTTACATTTTTCTATGTTTAACTTCCATCTCAATCTGTTAAAAATAATAATAATAAAAAAACTACCCATCTTAAATACATTTTTAACTAGGAGGAACACATGAAGTATGTAGAGCTTTGACTATGACTGAATTATAAAGCACAGCAGATTTTTGGTTGAAATGATGTCAAGACCTTTGAACAGGGACTCCAAGAAGTCTCAGGATTCCAACAGCTAGGAGTGATGAATAGAATCCTGATCAGCCAAGCTAGGAAGCAATCAAGCAATACACTTGTTATCCATTACACATGCCATTAAAGGAGCTAAGTAATCAGTGCCAATGTCTCAGTATATAGATGCTGATTAAAACTGATTTATACTCAGAACATTATTTTGAAAAGTTTCTCTTGATTATGTAATGAGAAATAGTGTTACCAAGAATAGTTAACCTAGTATTGTGGCACTAAATCAAGAATTTTACAAAATATTGTTGCAGTATAAGGTGTTTCTAAAAATAACTTTTTCTACAAGCTCCTTAGATATTTATAACTAGATGTATTGTGATCATTGGAAACTTTTTTTCCTGAAGACTTCCATGTGTATATTAAGTCAGCATAATTTGGTATATCAAAAATGTTAACCAAGAAACCTCACAAAGGGTTAAGGGGCCACAGTCAATACTTGCACTGCTTAGTAAAGGAAGCAGAAACCAAATGCCAGTCTGCTAAAGGGAATTCTCCAAGTGTGGAGGAGTTCCCCAGAGCAGTGATACTCAGACTGAGGCTCCTGAGCCACAAATGGTTCGTTAATGTGTCTGAGGTGCTTTGCAGCACGTGGTATTAAAACAGTGTGATTTAATTAACAACCAATCAGGATGCTTTTACTATGTTATTAACCAATTGTAGTTGGTAAAATAATACTTGGTCAGTCATTTTGCTATGTGAATAATTATATATGTATAGTAAATGAAACAATGAATTCACACTACTGTGACTCCTTTGGGGAATGTTGATCGCTAATTTGGCTCCTGAATCACTGACATCTGAGTATCACTGCCCCAGAGGATGTAGAGACAGCATAGCTGGTTCCTTCATCTTTCTCTCTTTCCCCCTGACCCTGGTGCAGGGGCTGGAGTGCACTGTACTCTGCTAGCCTCGGATGACCTATGGTCCCTAGTGGACTTTTGTCCATTAGCACCAGTTAATGTCCCCTCTGGCTGCTTAATCTGGGCTGGGGAAGAGAGTCAGGAAGCCATAACTGGGTGTTGAGTCTCAGCTTTTCCTCTTCTTCCACCGTCCCAGGCTCCCCTGGGTGACATGGTGGGTTTGGGAACTATCCTTTTTTGTGGGAACCCTTAAGCTCAGGAAGAGTGAATGTAGCTCTTATCCTACACTCCCTGAGACTCCAACAGCCTGGCAAGTAAGCAGGCAGTGGAGCACTCAAAGTTACTTTTATCTCTCCCCTGCAGTGCAGCAAGTGGTCAGCTGGGGAGCTGCTGAGAAGCTACTGAAGAAAGGGATCAGCAAATGCTAGGAGTGATCTCACTCATGTGAGTGCTCCTTGGTCTACAGGGGAAGTGGTAGGAGGTGGTTGTGGAGGCAGTGGTTCTGGTAGTGAAACAGCTGATTCAAACACTTCCTTTGAAAAATCTCTGAGCACAGGTCACAAAGAACACGTTTTTCAACTTATAATCAGTTGCATGTTTTCTTCTCAACATGATTGTAGCTCACGAGGGCCATCTGTTGTACACAGTGGTCTAAAGAATATTACTGTTACAAATCCAATTCAGGGAAGCTCTTGAGCACATGCTTGACTTTAAGCCTGTGCTTAAGTACTTTCCTGAATACAGGCCAAACTCACTTGGATTATACTGTTGACAATTTGCTAGATGCTTACAGAAGTTATGGAGCCTAACATTTTGTGTCTGTGAAGGTGAGAGAGAACTGGACAACTGTTGATTACATGTGGTCCTCAGTGTAGACTGATTTAAACCAAAGCTATTTAAATCTGAGCAATTTTAATCATGATTTAAATCAACAATCAGGAAGCCTTGAATTAAATAACTGATTTTAATTGTGTTTTGCATTTGTACTTCAGTTCTTTTCCTAAAGAAAGATTGATTCTCATTGGTTGGTAACCATTAAACCATGCTGATGTGCAACTAAACATAGCATTGATACGAAATGTGGTGTTTCTTTTTGCCAGCCAGGAGGGTATGCTATACCTGAAAATATTTTTATTTAAGCAATTATATAGTTTCACTTACCTTTATTCAGATTCTAAATTTTAACTTTTTTATTATTGATTTCTTATTTACTGGATGATAAAGATTTTACTTCTGATTGATGTGTCTGTCTGAACTGTGTGCTCCTCTGCACTTGTCGGCTTTCCCCCAACCCTTAGTTTAAAAAAAACTTCTCTACACCCTTTTTTACATTTTACATGCCAGCAATCTAGTACCATTTTGCTTGAGATGGAGCCCATCCTTTCTGTATAGGCTCCTCCTTTCCCAAAAGGAAAGGTCCCAGATCCTAATAAACCTGAATCCCTCCTCAGAACACCATTGTCTCATCCATGCACTGAGACCCTGAAGTTCTGTCTAACTGACACTGTACATGGAACTGGAAGCATTTGAGAGAATGCTACCATGGAGATCCTGGACTTTACTCTTACCTGGCAACCTAAATTTGGCCTCGAGGATCTCTCTCCTACCTTTCCTTATGTCATTGGTACCTACGTGTACCACGACCACCGGCTCTTCTCCCGTACTGCCAATATGTCTGTCTAGATCAGCGATTCTCAACCTGCAGGACGCATGTGGCCCAATTAGCACACAGTTGCGGGCCAGCTCAACCGTGTGCTAAAGGCCATGGGCTGCCGGCAGTCCTGACTGCCCCCAGATCTCACACGGTGGAGTTCGGGGGGGTCCCTGCGCAGCAGGGTCTGGGGTGCAGGTCCCTGCCCCATGCCCAGCTCCTGTGGAGAGCTCAACTTTGTGGAGGGGTCTCTGGGCGGAGGGCGCTGAGCGTAGGTGTTTGTGGGGGGGCAGTTGGTGGGGGGCATTGTGGGTCTCAACCTGCGGCCCAGGTAACACTTTGTGGGCCGCATAAATAGGTTGAGAACCACTGGCCTAGATGTCTCAAGGGATCTGTAATCTTCACACCTGGTAGGCCAATCCCCATGTGGTTCTCTGAGGCCTTAAAAACCCAACTCCACTCCAGCTTGATCTTTTCTTTCCCTGAGACTTTCATTCTCCTCAGCAACGCCGAAGCTGGCTGACTAAAGCTGGGCCGCTCTGACTGTGTCCCTGGAAGTCTCATCTGTGTACTACTTTGTCTCCTGTAACTCCTCCAGTTCAGTCACTCCAAATTCAAGAGCCCATACTCTGTCTCTGAGGGAGATTAGCTGCTTGCACCAAACGCAGAGATATGCTACCTGCCCACAAGGCAGGTAATTGTATATGATGCATTCAGTGCATTTAACTGGATAGCCCTTGCTCTGCTGCTGGACTTTGACCTGCATTATTTTCACTCCTGTTGGGGTTTTTGTTTTGTTTTGTGTGTATGTGTGTTTGGGGAGGGGTGGGGAATGTTACTGGTCTTAGTTTAGAGAATCTTTATTAGGTATATCTAGCTCTCATTCTTCCTCTCTTAAACTTGCTTGCAAAACTCCCGTTTGTTGCTCTTGTTTGCTATCTTATGAGCTGGCTTTTTAAACCTCTGTCCTCTCTGAGTTAGCCCTTCCCGCTTGTAATCCTAAAGGGATTTGGGATCAAAGGATGGCAAACTAGAGCCTTGTTAGGAAGCTCTCAGTCTTGCTATGCTTAACAAACAGCCCCCCAAACAAACTACAATGTAAACTTCAATCAAGTAGTCACATGGCAAGCAAGCACACAACAACAGACAACAAGCTCACCCCAAGGGTCATGTAGTCACACCTCCTTCACCTGAAGAACTACCTCACAAAACTCCCGTTTGCTAGCTCTCTAGGACATTGTCCTTCAGGATATTAAAACTAGTAGATCTCTCACCTAGATTTTATTCATAGATTGGAAGTCAAGCTTTCCTGCTCTTTCAATACCTTATTTGTTTTTTAACTTTGAATGAACTAATTACTGAAGTAGTTGAATAAACTGAAATAAAGAAAATATTCTGTCTTCCTGCAGCGTTGTCTCTGCACCTGTCAAAAGCTGGTTTAGCACTTCAGCAAACTCTGGTTCCAGGTGTTTAGCCACTGACTTTTACCAATTCAGCGGTTTGACTTTCTTTAAAACTTATCACTATTCAGTATTACATTTTGTATAAGAATGGCCATACTGGATCAGACCAAAGGTCCATCTAGCCCAGTATTCTGTCTTCCAACAGTGGCCAATGCTAGTTGCCCCAAAGGGAATGAACAGAACAGGTAATCATCAAGTGATCAATCCCCTGTTGCCCATTCCCAGCTTCTGGGCTAGGGACACCATTCCTGGCTAATAGCAACTGATGGACCTATCTTCCATGAACTTATCTAATTCTTTTTTGAACCCTGTTATCATCTTGGCCTTCACAACATCCTCTGGCAAGGAGTTCCAGAGGTTGACTGTATGTTGAGTGAAGAAATACTTCCTTTTGTTTGTTTTAAACCAGCTGCCTGTTAATTTCATTTGGTGACCCCTAGTTCTTTCATTATGAGAAGGAGTAAATAAGGAAGTGTTATTTATTCCTTCTCCACACCAGTCATGATTTTATAGACCTCTGTCATATCCCCTCCACCCCCCCGCTTAGTTGTCTCTTTTTTCCAAGCTGAAAAGTCCCAGTTTTATTAATCTCTCCATATGGCAGCCATTCCATACCCCTAATAATTTTTGTTGCCCTCTTCTGAACCTTTTCCCATTCCAATATATATATATATATTTTTTTTTTAAATGGGGCGACCACATTTGCATGCAGTATTTCAGATGTGAGCATACCATGGATTTATATAGAGGCAATATGATATTTTCTGTCTTATTATCTATCCCTAATGATTCCCAACATTCTGTTAGCTTTTTAGACTGCTGCTGCACATTGAGTGGATGTTTTCAGAGAACTATCCACAATGATGCCAAGATCTTGAGTGGTAACAGCTAATTTAGACCCCATCATTTTATATGTATAGTTGGGATTAAGTTTTCCAATGTGCATTACTTTGCATTTATCAGTGTTGAATTTCATATGCCATTTTGTTGCCCAGTTACTCCGTTTTGAGAGATCCTTTTGTAGCTCTTCGCAGTCTGCTGTGGACTTACCTATCTTGAGTAGTTTTTGTATCATCTGCAAATTTTGCCACCTCACTGTTTACCCCTTTTCCAGATCATTTATGAATATGTTGAATAGGACTAGGCCCATTACAGACGTCTGCAGGACACCACTATTTACCTTTCTCCATTCTGAAAACTGACCATTTTTTTCCAATCCTTTGTTTCCTGTCTTTTAACCAGTTACCAATCCATGAGAGGACCTTCCCTCTTATCCCGTGACAGCTTACTTTGCTTAGGAGCCTTTGGTGAGGGACCTTGTCGAAGGCTTTCTGAAAATCTAAGTCCAGTATATCCACTGGATTCCCCCTTGTCCACATGCTTGTTGACCCCCCTCAAAGAATGTTAGATTGGTGAGGCATGATTTCCATTTGCAAAAACCATGTTGACTCTTCCCCAACAAATTATGTTCATCTATGTGTCTGACAATTTTGTTCTTTACTATAGTTTCAACCAGTTGGCCTGGTACTGAAGTCAGACTTACTAGCCTATAACTGCCAGGATCACCTCTGGAGCCCTTTTTAAAAATTGGCATCACATTATGTATTTAATCAAAATTATTTTAATACATTATAATTTAGCCTCAACATAGGTTGTCAATTTTAAATGTATTTATTTAAAAAAAACCCAAACCCTGTATTTAACTTACATTAAAAATTGTTTTTTAATTCATTTTTTTAAATCGATTTTTATCCATCCTGGTGGTCATATTATGGAAGAACCTGCATAATGCAATGCAATAAATAATATAGGACAAAATTTTGAGTCTCTTTAATGACATAGGCCAATGATTATATCTTAAATTCTCCAGGTGCAATGAGAGGTTCTGAAAATTTGGCTTTGGGTAATACCCATTGATTTCAAATCTAAGTAGCCTATTTGCCTCTGTTGGCAAATCCCACTGGACCTGCACCTTTAGGTGCCTAAGTACCTTTGACTGGCCCATAGCATCCAGTGCAAAGTGAATAAAAATAGGACTCTTGAATTTGATGGCTTTAGGGTTAATTTCTACTCTGGAAGTAGAAATTTTAAAATTTCTATCATCATATTGTTTGTTAATTTCTATTATAAAATTAATAAACAAATGTTAATATATAATGGGCAACCTTGTCAGGAGCTGTCAAGGTTCCTCCCCCACTCTGAACTCTAGGGTACAGATGTGGGGACCTGCATGAAAACCTCCTAAGCTTACTTTTACCAGCTTAGGTTAAAACTTCCCCAAGGTACAAATTAATTTTATCCTTTGTCCTTGGAATATCCACTGCCACCACCAAACTCTAACTGGGTTTACTGGGAAACGTAGTTTGGACACGTCTTTCCCCCCCAAATCCTCCCAACCCTTGCACCCCACTTCCTGGGAAAGGTTTGGTAAAAATCCTCACCAATTTGCATAGGTGACCACAGACCCAAACCCTTGGATCTGAGAACAATGAAAAAGCATTCAGTTTTCTTACAAGAAGACTTTTAATAGAAGTAAAGAATTCACCTCTGTAAAATCAGGATGGTAGATACCTTACAGGGTAATTAGATTCAAAACATAGAGAATCCCTCTAGGCAAAACCTTAAGTTACAAAAAAGACACACAGACAGAAATAGTCATTCTATTCAGCACAATTCTTTTCTCAGCCATTTAAAGAAATCATAATCTAACGCATACCTAGCTAGATTACTTACTAAAGTTCTAAGACTCCATTCCTGGTCTATCCGCGGCAAAAGCAGCATATAGACAGACACACAGACCCTTTGTTTCTCTCCCTCCTCCCAGCTTTTGAAAGTATCTTGTCTCTTCATTGGTCATGTGCCAGCGAGGTTACCTTTAGCTTCTTAACCCTTTACAGGTGAGAGGATTTTTCCTCTGGCCAGGAGGGATTTTAAAGGGGTTTACCCTTCCCTTTATATTTATGACAGGAGCTGACTTTTTTTGTCCACTAATGCACTTGCAGCATCCCTTGTCAGCTTCATAATATCAATGATGTTGCCATTTTGCAGTTACGTGGACACGGCATGTATGTCTTTGTCTGCACTCAAACCTACATCCTTCACTGAGGTGGTTTGGTTGAATCCCTAAGCTGTAAAAACACCAGTTCTGGAATCTAATTTTTGCATGGATCGAATAGCAAATGTGCCTTTTCTGGAACCCTGCTGCTGGGCACCTAGTACCTTCTCCACTTTGATGTGTCTAATTTGCATTATTAAATGGCCCAAAGAGGACTAGAATTGCCATCTAAGGTGAGAGAGAAGATGAAGTAAGTAAATTAATAAATAAATTGGAGATCTGAAAATCAGAACTGTTTAAAAGCTGAAACAGCTGAAAGGACACATTTCCAGTTAGCACTCTGATACCCTTTGCCATTCTGGGGGAGATGACTGATGGACAGGCTGTGATACTCTGTGTGCTGCATTTTGATGTAACATACAATACAGTGCTTCCCTCTTCATTTCATAACAGTAGTTTTATTTTGCCAACTGAAAATGGCTACCACAGACTAATATGTCAAATACAAAGAGCTGGATTCTTTGCTGGGGTAAATCAGCATAACTCCATTGAAGCTGAGAGGTCTACACTGGCTTGCACTACCTGAGAATCCGACCCCAAATCTTTTGTACAGCTGAGTTTCCTTGAAGAAACTTGCTTACATTCTGTAACTTCCTTATGACTATAACTTCCTTCCCTACTGCTTGTTATTAACTTGATATGCACCTTGTAATATAAATTGAATTTTTTAAGTCCACTGTATGATAGACTATTAGGGCAGGTGTTTAATTGTGTTTCATGAATTGTACTATTTATGGGTGAGTGTAAGTACATTCTGTGACCTCTTACATGCTTCAGTTATCTTCAACTCTAAATTAGATGTAGCTGTTAGAGACTAAATGAAACCAGTCTTGTCTAATAATGTCTATAATCGAAAAAATGAGTAGAACCTGATTAACTTGATCTGTTAGCAATGTGATAATGGACCAATGAACAAATGTTTATGCTTTCACCATTTTAGATCAATGCATTTGTAGTCATATGTTAATTAGAAAAAATTAAAATCACTAGAACTGGAAAGTATTATGGCACTTCAGCTTCATTGTGATTACATATGCTAATTGCTCTGGGTAAGTGAAGGACTAAATCCCTAATCTTTAATGTCTGCTCAAGTGCTGCTCAGGTCATAATGTGCTAAGTAATCTGACACTAGCATCTAGTTAGGCAAGCCCTAGTAGTAGGACTCTTCATTCTCTGCATATTTGTTCTCATTTTTAGTCTTGAATCCCTAGGTTGCTGAATTCAAGCCTAATTGTCATGCTGCTTCTTCTAACGCTTTTTTGAAAAAAAAATTTGGCTCTGCCTGAGGTGAATTGACCATAATGAGTATAACAAACTCCCTATTGGATGGCATGGATGGTCCTGTGGCTAGGGCACACGAGTGGTGATGGGGCATTGAAGGTTCTTTTGCCATAGATTTCCTGTGTCGTCTGGGGTTAGAGCATGAGTCTGGGAACTGGGAGATCTGGATTCCAGTCCTGGCTCTGCTAATTACTTCAAATGATCCCTTTTAATGTGTCCTCTTAGTTTAGGGGTCTAAACTAATTATTTGACACAGGCAGAAAATAGGAGGGTATGAGGTGCACCAGTGCCAAAGGTCCCTGTCATGGCAGGGAAATGATTGTGAGATATACCCAGATAATCCTGGCAAGTGACCTGCCCACCCGCTGCAAAGGAAGGTGAAAAACCCTAAGCTACTCTTAGCTCTATAGAATCCTAGAATATCAGGGTTGGAAGGGACTTCAGGAGGTCATCTAGTCCAACCCCCTGCTCAAAGCAGGACCAATCCCCAACTAAAGCATCCCAGCCAGGGCTTTGTCAAGCCTGACCTTAAAACCTCAAAGGAAGGAGATTCCACCTAGGTAACGCATTCCAGTGTTTCACCACCCTCCTAGTGAAAAAGTTTTTCCTAATATCCAACCTAAACCTCCCCCACAGCAACTTGAGACCATTACTCCTCGTTCTGTCGTCTGCTACCACTGAGAACAGTCTAGATCCATCCTCTTTGGAACCCCCTTTCATGTAGTTGAAAGCAGCTATCAAATCCCCCCTCATTCTTCTCTTCTGCAGACTAAACAATCCCAGTTCCCTCAACCTCTCCTCATAAATCATGTGTTCCAGTCCCCTAATCATTTTTGTTGCCCTCGGCTGGACCTTTTCCAATTTTTCCACATCCTTCTTGTCGTGTGGAGCCCAAAACTGGACACAGTACTCCAGATGAGGCCTCACCAATGTCAAATAGAGGGAAACAATCACGCCCCTTGATCTGCTGGCAGTGCCCCTACTTATACATCCCAAAATGCTATTGGCCTTCTTGACAACAAGGGCACACTGTTGACTCATATCCAGCTTCTCGTCCACTGTAACCCCTAGGTCCTTTTCTGCAGAACTGCTGCCTAGCCATTCCGTCCCTAGTCTGTAATGGTGCATGGGATTCTTCCATCCTAAGTGCGGGACTCTGCACTTGTCCTTGTTGAACCTCATCAGATTTCTTTTGGCCCAATCCTCTAATTTGTCTAGGGCCCTCTGTATCCTATCCCTACCCTCCAGCGTAGCTACCTCTCCTCCCTGTTTAGTGTCATCTGCAAACTTGCTAAGGGTGCAATCCACACCATCCTCCAGGTCATTAATGAAGATATTGAACAAAACTGGTCCGAGGACCGACCTTTGGGGCACTCCACTTGATACGGGCTGCCAACTAGACGTGGAGCCATTGATCACTACCCATTGAGCCCGACAATCTAGCCAGCTTTCTATCCACCTTATAGTCCATTCATCCAGCCCTTACTTCTTTAACTTGCTGGAAGAATACTGTGGGAGACCCTGTCAAAAGCTTTACTAAAGTGAAGGAACAACACATCCACTGCTTTCCCCTCATCCACAGAGCTCCAGTTTCTTCCCAGGAGTTCACATTGCTGTGGAGTTTTCAGCTTCAAAGAAGCTTTCTCTGAGGGAGGCACAGATTTCACTTTTTAAATCCACCTGCATAGGCCAATTCAATCCAGCCGCATGTTTTCTTTTTAAATTACTAAATTAGAAATGGAATACAGTTCCATGCCTTACTCTCCTGGCATATCTGATGGATACATTCTGGTTGCCTTTTTGTCTGTTAATAACACAGTCAAAGATAAAACTATATGCACCAGTGTCAGAGGACACTGCTGGAATGGTTAGCCCAAATCTGAATGAGTGAGTTTGATCAAGAAAACATTAAATAGAATTCTTTAGCTCTTTCTCAGAACTAAGCAAAATTGTCAGTTGTGTGTGGGCATTGGTGGTAGGGAGTATTTAACATAAATCTCCACTGCTGTCAAAATCCACTAATTTCCCTGAGTTATAGCATAGTATCAAATTATATATTACTACTAATAATATTATTTTGGCTTTCTATTTAGGTTATCGTCTTACGGTTTGTGTACATGTGAAATGTAATGCTTGTGCAGAGTGCTAGATTTGTAGTCTAGAGAGGCTAACAGCTTCTGTTTATCCACAGAAGAGATACAGCCTAAGTAACTGCTATGCAAGCTTCGCCATGCTTTTCCCTCCAGCATGCCTCTACTGTGACCTGGAAGGCAACACCTCTGGTAGTGAGAGAGTAGCTCATTCTCCACAGTCAATTCAGTTCTCTTCTGAAATTTGTGATAATGTGGATCACTGTCCACTGGAAACGTGACTAACCCCAAAGATTTAATGGATGTTGGGTGATGTTTGCACTAAGAGCAATAAACTGTGGCACAGAAAGGCAATTCTTCACTTTCAAACTGTAAAAAAATGCTCAATGTGTACATAGAGCAGGAGGTTGTGCTTAGAAAAATAATAGATGTGTGTAACTTAAAATTGGAAAGGAGAGAAAAGCCTGCAACAGCTGCTTAGTAAAGAGGCAGTTAGAGGTAGTTTGTGTGTGTCATTTATGTATTTGTGCATGTGTTTATAGACTGCATATACAATTTTCAAAAAACTAATGATACCTTGATCACTTTGCCTGTATGTTTAATTCCTTTCACAAAGCTTTGTCTATGCTTTGTCTTTTTAAAATAATAAAAATTTGTTCAATAAAAGATTAAAAGCTCTTCGGGGCAAGTCCTGTATCATGGTCTTTGTAAAACACTTAGCGTGATGGGGGTCTCCAATCCTTTGGGCATAGGTGTAATACAAATAATAATTGTAATTGCATGTTGATAAACTAATATCTCCTCGCATCACCTCTACCAGCACCAATCTGGGCTGACTCTTGAACTGCAATGCTAAGTGAAAGATTCTCTGTAAGTGACTGTTACTGCATTTCTTTTTATAGCTGATAAATTCTTAATGTTCTTATTAATCTCAGCCACATTTAATCAACTTCTGGTTTAAAAAAAAATTAATTACCGGTAACTTCTAGTTTCTTTTGTAGCTCTTTTCACTTGTATTTTATAATTTCCAGAAGAAGAAGAAACTCCAGAGAGCTGGCCATGTTACCCTTCTAGGATAGGGCTGCTTTGTGCTATTCCGGGCCTTTTAGGCAGGTCTGGTTACTGGAAAATTTCTCCCACCTAGGGGATTCTTAGGCACCATAGAGCTGATTCTACACCATCCTCCCTGTGACACTAAGAGCCCTTCAGTGCTGACTGGCAAAGGGTTCACTGTCATGTAGCAGCAACTTCTGTCAGGCCTGAGAAACACAGTACACCTAACACATGATTGTCTTGGTATTTATCTATAAAGAATGCAGTGTCTGGTATCAAATGAGAACTTGTATCGGTCATCATAATCATTGTGTGATGTATGCAAGGTAACAATTAAGTTGTATGTATGTATTAAAATTATGCTCAAGCCATATAACCGGGAAGAGTTGATAAACAAGTTTGTCCCAGAGAAAGAAATGTTGATATACCCGTTTGCCTAGGTCTCGAATGTAAATGGAGTAGGGTAAGCCAAAGTCAGTACGAATTATATTTGCATCTGAAGTCAACAGGAAAAGCAAATCACGTAGAGGATGAGAAAAGGGGCCATGGTGCTAGCGTTCTGGGGAACAAATAATACTTTTTTCAGAGGTTTACCGGACTAAAGGGAGAAGGGGAAAAAACACCTTTTGGTTATCCATCGATGAGGGAACAAAGAGGTCAGTCTCTCTTGTGTCCCTGAAGGGTGGATCTCCAGCCATGGGAGTTGGTGATAGAGGTGACTTTAGGTGAGAAACTGCCTTAGACAGGACTGTAGCTGGTTAAGTTGAATTTTAGTTACTAGAAATTGTAATATTTTTGTTTTATTGTTACCATTTTCTGTTTCTATTATCTTTGCTTATCACTTTTCACTTTTAATAAAATTATTCTTGGTTTTACTATAAATTCATCTCGGGCTGTAATATTATAGGAAAGTATAAATCCTTAGCTGATAGGCTGGTTTGTATATTGTCTCTTTAGAGACAGCATACCTGGTACTTTCTGATGTTGTCCAGTGATGGGATGGATGCTGCAGAAGAATCCTCTTCCGGGGGGCTCAGGGTATTGGAGTGCAATGCAAAGTAAGGGCTGGCAAAGTCCCATTTGTTTGGCTAACAAACTGGGGTGGCAGGGAGTTGTCACTCAGTTTAGCACCAGCAAATCTCTCTTGCTAAGGCAGTGGCATAACAAGGTGACTTACAGTTCTGAATGCCCAGACAAAGGGTCACACTCCCTTCTTCCTTGGTGGTGGTGGAGGTGGTGTGGCCAGGGCATCCCTTCATCCTACCAACCCCTGACGTCTTGAATTGCTCTTGCAGTGGTCAGGTGTTAGAGCTGACATAGATTAGACAGGCTCTAGGCTGCTATTGGTAAACCTGATGCCCAAATGACCCCAGAATCAGGAAGTGGTAAGGTGACTTAAAGCCACCTTTGTGCCCTGCTGCCTCAGATATGGTTTTATGTATTGCTATATCCTTTTGAAGTATTATTCATTTAGGCCTGATGCCCATCATATTTAAAGGAGAGATTCCCTCCCTCCTACCAAAGGATATTGGGACATTTTGTGGCATTTCCAAGATTTTAGTGGTTGAGATAGTGTAGTAGGAGAAGTCCCGAAGGAAAGACCACAACTTTGCAGAGCAAAGAGCATTGCAGTAGGATTTTTGACATTTCAGATGAAATGAAGGGTATGGGGTTAACTACACTTAAATATGTTAGGGTCACATCATTACTGTATGATTTCCTTTATTCAAGTCTAAAAGTTAGGAAAGTATCTTTGATTGCCATATGTATTAAGTAAGTTGACTTTCTGGTGGAATATACATTTTGCTTGCTTTCATTTGCTATTGTGTGCTTTCTCGGTGTGATCTTCTGTTTACATACCTGCCAAGATATCTTTCAGATCCTTAGCATGCTAAATGCAATGAGTAGGTTCAGCCCAGTAAAAATGACAGAAATTGATATTTCTTCAGACATTTAAAAACGAGTTGTAGTTTTAGAGAACAGAGGGGCAGCTGGGGAGAATTAAGCTGGAACTGTCAAGTTTAAACAAAGCTGCCCAATTCTGGACAGGATAGTAATAGAAAACATGAGGGATTGTTATCAACCATGACATCTTATTAAAACATGTGCAGTGGGATGTTCTGCACTAATCAGATATCAGGTTAGAATTTGAGTATGAAAGGATGCTTTTCAGCAAAGCAAAGCAAAATCTACCTTTTAAAATATTCTCTGAATATTCTCTTAGAATATTCTCTGAATAGTTATCAATGTTGTCACTTTTAAGATATCACCATTCTTCTGCTTGACCTATCAGTATCTTATTCTTAATTTTATTGTTGCCCTGAATTGTTCCAGACAACTCAGCGTGGAATCTGTTCAATCCACTGATACCAATCCACTGTTACCATGGGGACTTGCTCTATTTTGAAATAAGGGCTTAAGACATAGGGTTGGTCATGAGTGGGTTACTCTAGTTTTCAAGCACATATTCATTCAATGCTGAGGTTATTCATTTATTTATTTAATGATGATCCAACTCAGCAAGCTTCTTCAGCAAGTGTCACTTTTTACATACGTGAATACTCCCATTGAAGTCAATAGAACTACTCACATGCTTAAAGTGAAGCCTGTGCTAAAGTCCCTTGCTGATTTGCGGCCTTATTGTAGTTCTCCTCCTTAGCTGCTAAGGCAGCACGTGCAATCCTCAACATGCTCCTGTGTACTGAGGTTGTCATTTGTGTAGCTCTCCCAGGGTCCCTCCTTTCATCATTCTTGTCCTAGTCTGTGACTGGAGCACCTAGATGCTAGCACAATATAAATAATTAATAATTGAAAATGTGTATCATAGCAATTTTAGTTTAGTATTTCACCTGCACTAAATTATAAGATGCCCACTATAATAGAATGAAAACTCTAGATTAAACTGAATGTGTTGAACTGTTAGTAAAAAAACTGCTCTCTTTCCTCAAACTGAAACATTAACTGCTCAGACGATCTCTAGTTGGCTTGATTGACTGCCATGTTTTGCGATAATAGTTCTGATACCACACTATTGCATCAGGCAGCTGGACTTATTCAGAACTCGGTAAAACATCCAGCATAATGCTGTCTCTGTGAAATCATTAACTAAATGAGGTGTTTGAATATGGAACATATGTGAGGACATCCCAGCCTTATCTGTGTGATCAGGATTAATGATGGCATAATGAATAGCAGCATCCATATATAGCACCTTTCCTCCAGAAGGAATTTCTAAGTGCTTAAAAGTCTAGGTCATATTCAGGCCTGATGTAATTAGGGACAAATTCCATTGGGGGCAAAGCCAAACTTGGCCCTCTATCTTTCATACTACTTTATTTTGCCTGTTGCTGAAATGCAGTCGTCTCTGGGATGGAATATCATTCTGTACCATCAATGCATGGTAACACACATTTTAAGAGATGCAATGAAGAAAAATGTATGCTGTATAAATTTACAGATGGAACGTAATCACCGATGCTGTAATTTGGCAAGGGCATCAAGGTTAGTAAAGAGCAGAAAATATTAGTAGTTGATATGAAATAGGTCACTGAAGTTTAGATGTGATTATTCTAGTATTTTGGTAAAAAGAAAAGGAGTACTTGTGGCACCTTAGAGACTAACCAGTTTATTTGAGCATAAGCTTTCGTGAGCTACAGCTCACTTCATCGGATGCATACTGTGGAAAGTACAGAAGATCTTTTTATACACACAAACCATGAAAAAATGGGTGTTTACTACTACAAAAGGTTTTCTCTCCCCCCACCCCACTCTCCTGCTGGTAATAGCTTATCTAAAGTGATCACTCTCCTTACAATGTGTATGATAATCAAGTTGGGCCATTTCCAGCACAAATCCAGGGTTTAACAAGAACGTCTGGGGGGCGGGGAGTAGGAAAAAACAAGGGGAAATAGGTTACCTTGCATAATGACTTAGCCACTCCCAGTCTCTATTCAAGCCTAAGTTAATTGTATCCAATTTGCAAATGAATTCCAATTCAACAGTCTCTCGCTGGAGTCTGGTTTTGAAGTTTTTCTGTTGTAATATTGCAACTTTCATGTCTGTAATCGCTTGACCAGAGAGATTGAAGTGTTCTCCGACTGGTTTATGAATGTTATCATTCTTGACATCTGATTTGTGTCCATTTATTCTTTTACGTAGAGACTGTCCAGTTTGACCAATGTACATGGCAGAGGTGTATTGCTGGCACATGATGGCATATATCACATTGGTGGATGTGCAGGTGAACGAGCCTCTGATAGTGTGGCCCTAACACCCCTACTCTACTTGCGCTATATTGATGACATCTTCATCATCTGGACCCATGGAAAAGAAGCACTTGAGGAATTCCACCACGATTTCAACAATTTCCATCCCACCATCAACCTCAGCCTGGTCCAGTCCACACAAGAGATCCACTTCCTGGACACTACAGTGCTAATAAAGGATGGTCACATAAACACCACCCTATACCGGAAACCTACTGACCACTATTCCTACCTACGTGCCTCCAGCTTTCACCCTGACCACACCAAACGATCCATTGTCTACAGCCAAGCTCTGCGATACAACCGCATTTGCTCCAACCCCTCAGACAGAGACAAACACCTACAAGATCTCTATCAAGCATTCTTACAACTACAGTACCCACCTGCAGAAGTGAAGAAACAGATTGATAGAGCCAGAAGAGTTCCCAGAAGTCACCTACTACAGGACAGGCCTAACAAAATAACAGAACGCCACTAGCCGTCACCTTCAGCCCCCAACTAAAACCCCTCCAACGCATTATTAAGGATCTACAACCTATCCTGAAGGATGACCCAACACTCTCTCACAAATCTTGGGAGACAGGCCAGTCCTTGCCTACAGACAGCCCCCCAATCTGAAGCAAATACTCACCAGCAACCACATACCACACAACAGAACCACTAACCCAGGAACCTATCCTTGCAACAAAGCCCGTTGCCAACTGTGCCCACATATCTATTCAGGGGACACCATCACAGGGCCTAATAACATCAGCCACACTATCAGAGGCTCGTTCACCTGCACATCCACCAGTGTGATATATGCCATCATGTGCCAGCAATGCCCCTACATGTACATTGGTCAAACTGCCATGTACATTGGTCAAACTGGACAGTCTCTACGTAAAAGAATAAATGGACACAAATCAGATGTCAAGAATGATAACATTCATAAACCAGTCGGAGAACACTTCAATCTCTCTGGTCATGCGATTGCAGACATGAAAGTTGCGATATTACAACAGAAAAACTTCAAAACCAGACTCCAGCGAGAGACTGTTGAATTGGAATTCATTTGCAAATTGGATACAATTAACTTAGGCTTGAATAGAGACTGGGAGTGGCTAAGTCATTATGCAAGGTAACCTATTTCCCCTTGTTTCCCCCCCCCCCCCGACGTTCTCGTTAAACCCTGGATTTGTGCTGGAAATGGCCCACCTTGATTATCATACACATTGTAAGGAGAGTGATCACTTTAGATAAGCTATTACCAGCAGGAGAGTGGGGTGGGGGGAGAGAAAACCTTTTGTAGTAGTAAACACCCATTTTTTCATGGTTTGTGTGTATAAAAAGATCTTCTGTACTTTCCACAGTATGCATCCGATGAAGTGAGCTGTAGCTCACGAAAGCTTATGCTCAAATAAACTGGTTAGTCTCTAAGGTGCCACAAGTACTCCTTTTCTTTTTGTGAATACAGACTAACACGGCTGTTACCCTGAAACCAGTATTTTGGTAGGTGATTTAGGGTTCAATAAAAAAAATGTGCTTACCACTAACCAAGTACTATACATATATGCATTTTTTTTAATATAAGGAAAAAATATAGTTTAAAAAAAATATGGGGATCCCCTAGTATCCCTTGGTTATTTGCTTATGTCACTGGTGCTTTACTTGCATTTCCCACCTCTCATCCACCTTTCCTAAACTCTTGTGGAAGACACTAGTATATTTAGCAATTGATACAGAATAAGTGACCCTACTAAATAATGTTTCAGACTGTCCTATTCAAAACCTTTTGATTTTATTTTCAAGTACTATGTTAAATAATTCATTTCATTATTGTAATGAATAAACTCCAGTGAGCCCTCTAATGTGCATTTAATATGAGACACTGCATTCCAGAAATCTATCATTTTGATTTATAGTTTTGGGGCCAGAGAGTCTGCACCTGAGCAGCACTTGATGAAGCTGAGGAGAGGGAGGTGGTTAAAGGTGGTTTTTAAACCTCCTTGATTCTTCCCCTTCCTGGGACCTAGTCCTAGATCTCTCTATTTTGTTGGAAGTGTTTGCTTTTTGCCCACAGATTGTATTGAGAGATGTAAAAAGCTCAGGGCATGTGTGGTCCTCCATCCTTCATGTGTTTAGCAGTCTTCCACTTCAGTTTGCTCACACTCTCTAGAGAAGGTATGAAGTTTATTTATTTAGGAGCAATGTGTTTAATTAATCCGGCATTTTTGGCCTGATGGATAAGATCAAGCAGAGTTAAATCTAATAAATCTTCAATCCACGAACTGTGTCCTCTCTGGGGATGGACTCAATGATCTGCTAATAGTTAGTTATTTTCAATCTCTAAGTACTACAGTCGTCAAAAACATGGGGGCCAAATTCTGTACAAGTCCAATGAACTGTGTCTGCACAAAAGATCATGGGATCTAGAAATTGCAAAACGTATCAGACTGAAATTCTGGATATAGTAAAGTTAATATATTGCCTCAAGAAACTTGTCAAGTAATTCATGTAGCAACAGAAAAAATAGAGTCCAAGTGAAGTATGTTTGCAGCAATTTTTTGCACATTTGGGTTTCATTGTAGCAGTGACTGAACTTTAATCCAGGAGAGAGAAGATTTGCTGAGGTAATACAGGAGGTGGATTGTTTTAAGACCTAACTGAATTTTAGTCATTTTGTCCACAAGAAGGAAAAACTGTCTGCTGATCTTGATGGAGGCAGAGAACTGTGTTATGCAACTAGTCTGTCAAGACAAGATATCCATGCTGTAGTGTATAGGAATTTGGGTAGTATTGCTTTTAATAGTCTGGGCTCCCAGTAGCGAACCTCGCTGTCTTCTATTGCAGAAGAGCTCCTAAACTATTTAAAGCAGTACTACCCAATTTCTTTACACTACACACTCGCACAGCAAATAACATTTTTGTACTGCTTCTATGTGTTCCCAAATTTGGCAAGGCTTTCAGTAATTTCAGATAGGTGGATGTTCTCCATGTGAGAAAAGTAATAGTGGTAATATTTACCAAGATTTTCAAAAATCGGTGCCTAATATTAGGCTTCTAAGTTCATATTTAGGCACCTAGATAAGTGACCTTATTTCCAAATCATTGCTGCTCCCACTGACTTTACTGCTCAGGAACTTTTGAAGGTCAGCACACAAGATGAATTAGGCACATTGATTTTTTTTTTTAACTGTACAGTACTTGTATAAAGGTGCTTTTACAAACCATGATTAGTGTACTGTAGTGAGAAGTTATTTATGTTCAGAAGAGAGAGCTTTAGAATTAAGGAACATCAAAGTTGATAGTGCTATTGTCTAGGTAGAACGAAGGTTTCATTTCAATTCATAATCACTGAAATGTTTTAAAACCATTATTTTTCAATCCATCCTGAGACCTACTAAAGGGATTATTTTGGGGGGCATTTATAGGGTTGTCTGAGAAACACATTTTATTCAGTGTGGAACAGACAGGGGAAAAAATACGCTACTCAAAATTCTCCCAGTGAAAGGGCTATATTTTAAAATCCAGTGTTTTCCCTAGCCATAAAGGGGCATGACGATTATAAATATTCTAAACCGTTTTACTTATGAGGCACTTATGAGCCTGAAAAGGCACTGAACGCTTGATTGCAATGGAGTTGAGGTCACATACCACATCCCAAGAGGCTCTAAGTATCCTTCAGTGTTTTTCTCAAAAGGGAGACTGAGATAATATTAGGCAGAAGCTCCATCTAGCTGTTGACGTTTGATCAAAAGAAGTCAGCAACACTGTGAAGGTATACAAAGTGGTAAACTTTAGCATAGTTTTACAGTTGATTTAAACTAACTGATGTGTTTTCCAAACAAGAGCCTACAGTACTCATAGTTTATTACATAAGGATACTGAAATATCCTGTTCACATTTTAGCAGTTGGGTAGTTGAATAAGGTTTGGAGCTCTTTGGTGCTGCTGGTGGAATTTTGCACCCGATATGTGCTATGGATGTAATGCTGACAATCTGCATTCAGGCACACAAGCAGAATTTATGCACTTGTGAATTGAGCAATTTACAGAGAAATGACGGCTCCCATACAAAGTTTTAAGGTTGTGTGCATTGAATTATCAGCAAAATTTACAAAGAAAAGAAATACTTGAAATTTTTAAATATTTTTCTCAAAGTGCTTTCCTCATAGTATATACTAAGTTATTGAGCACTCGTCTTTGGTCAAGAAGCACGTTTGTTATTGCTGTTATACTGTCATTAATCTTGTGATATTGGTCTCCTTTGTCTTTGTAACTAAATAAAAGCTTGTCATATAAAATTGAAGCCTTACAGCTTGCCCAAAAGGGATGGGGATACCTTTTATAAGGTCTGCTTTAATTAATGGGGATTTTATTTTAATTAACAATACTTTAGTTTATTTTAAAAAAAAATTCCCTTCCGCATCCAAAAGTTGACAGCATAAATTCTAATGTATTTGTTTTGTCTGCTTATATGGCCCAGATTGCTGTGGTTACTAGATTAAAAAAAAAATTATACTTCCAATGATATTTAAAATATGATGATGATTTTACAAAGTGACTGACTGTAAACATGTCACCTTATTAGAACACACATTTACTCCTTTTTTGTCTTCTGAGAGCTGATCAGCTTAGTTTACTGACAGAAACAAGTTTGTTTAGTTTTTTTAACTACCATCACCATTGCACAGCTGTGGAGAAGTCAGCTGTATTCTATTTCATCTCGTGCATTTTCAGCAAAATCAGTAGCTAAATCCTGATTCCAGGATCTTTGTTGGATGGTGATTCATGATGGAGTGCAAAGTAGGAAGAATATAGCTTGATTTTTTCAGATACCAGGCTGAGACTTGAGCGATGATGATATTTACAAAAATGTTTGCTCTGGTGTTTAAACTGCTCAAGTTCTACATGAGTCGTGGGAGAATAACTGGGATATTAACATGTCTGACATTGCATCAAGTAATGTGAACTGATTTACTTCTGATGGACTCTGCACATGTTTTCTGTGTTTGATCTAGACTCCTGCCAATAAAGTAGTTAAATAAATTAATTGAACAAATTTTTCATGTGGCTGTGTGTGTGCTATTTTTAAATTTGTTGCTAATTAGGAAGAAGCCAAAACTATCACAAACTTTGATGGCTTAGATATAATGGAATCCACATCCAAAGAACACTTGACTATTTTTCCCCCAAACCCTCAGCCCATTGGTAATTTTTCATGTCCAAAGAGCTTTCTAGATGGAGCAAAAACTGTCAAAGGGGTTTTATATTCCCTATAAAATTCATTATATTTGTACATTACTATGAAAATAGTTTTGTGCAATTATCTGATTTCAATAAAAGCTAACGGAGCGCTCACGACCGCCAAACAACTTAGTATGAAATTTTATTTGCTCTAATCATCCCATGAGCAGGGAATTATGAAATATACTCAAGGCATGATTTATCTCTTTGACAATATATTTTTGGCTTATGGGACCAAAAGAGCCATAGTGCAGTGGAAAATAATTGTATCTGTTGAGCAAGTGTGCTCTCATTTTATTCATGTGCTATGTCCCAATCCTGCAATGAGATCTGCTGTAGTGAATCTTGTGCCCCTGAAGAATCTTGTTGACTTTAACACAATCTTACCACTCTTCCTATGCTCAGATATTGTGATAATCTTTAACTACATGAACATATAATACAATATATTATCAACTTTCTTATAAAACCTTAGATATATATTTACTTTGCAGAGTCTGCTAATTTAACTGGGTCGTCTATCCAATTATATTTATTTAATATCTTGTTTTGATGTATACTGAGATCTGGTGTTGAAGAGGCTAGTTTGATTCCCCCCTCCTCCCTCCCATATCCTAGCAAAAATTTCATCCATCAAAATAAAATTTAAGGTTTTTTTTTTTTTTCACCACATCTTTATTTTTTCTTCTGTGTAGGTATAGATAGATTAGCTACAAGTATTTATTGAGACAATTGAAAGGATTCCCAGCCCAAAGAGGTTTGATTCCATATATTATTATTCTCTGGTTGTTAGGCTGCTCACTCACTGTGGTATCTAAGAACCGACAAATATATTTATACAAAATTGGCAGCCATGTTTTAAAGGTAACAATCCCATTTGTTTGTGGTATGAAAATACTTGCTAGAAGATGAGATGTGAATGTAAGTGTTGATATTTCTATGTCATTTGAGGAAAGCTCCGATAGTAGAAGGCTAATTTCTATGAACATGTCTCAACTACAACTCTTAGAAACTGTCTTGATGTTAACTTTGCAGGTATGGAAGGCCATATTATTCCAAAGTATAATGTTGAACAGTGAATAGATACCATTTTCTGGGTGAGTAATGAGGTGTAGCTTATATATACTGTGTGCATTCTGCATAACAAACCATTTGGCTGACACATTATACAGTACAGAAACTCTGTTGTATAGTGTTTGCTTCCTCATTTGTCTTCTTGAAACTGTCCTTTGCTTTAAGGAAAGACCATTAAGTGAAATTCTATGTCCTGTATCATGAAGGCGGTCAGACTAGATCATAATGGTCCCAGTCTTATTTTAAATTCTATGAATTTTGAAAAGGTGTACTTTAGGCCTTTTTTTCTGACCATCTGAACTGAAAATTGTTTTCTACTTCTTCCTCCTTGGATGATGATGGTCCATGCCCAACCAGCACCAAGTTTGATTCTGAGTTAATCAAGCTGGAGTGAGATGGGGAGACCTCAGTATGCTAGTTTTCATGGAGTCAGTAGGAGACCACATGACCTGTTGGGTAGGGTACTGAACTGGGAGTCCTGGGATTCTATTCCTGAGTCTGCCACAGACCATGGACGAGCTGCTTCACCATTCTGTCCCATCAGTCTGTTATGCTGATTTAAATTGTAAACTCTTTGGTGCAGGGACTGTTTGCTCCGTTACTCTGTTAAGAGAACTGGTTTAAGAGTTCTTTTGCAGGTATAAGATGCATCCCTCTAGGATGCGTTGCCAGTATCATTCTACCAGTATATCTATACTGGCAAACCACAGTAAGTAAAGACAAGGCCTAAGACAGTAGAGTAGGGAAATTTCCCCTTCAATCTTCGCACTTTCATCAAAAAACTTCTTTAGTTTTCTGGTTGAATGTAGTTGTTGGGTTTGGTGGTTTTAAATCAAGCTTGTAATGGGACTAACCCACAGTTCGGTAAAAATATTTGCAGTAGATATTAGACGTGTTGATAATGCTTCAGTAGGTGACGAAAAATATCATGAAGACCTCCGAGCTGGTGAGCTTCTTCTCAAAAAAGCAGTAACCAACTCTCAGAATATATTTAAAGTTTTCATAGCTAAACTTCACCCCCATGCCTCTTGAATAAAAAATAGCAATTGGAAACTAGTAGTTTGCATCTTCAGTGGCTCTCTATTAACTTATTTGTTACTTTTGTAAATTTTGTGTAATTATGGTAGTCTTGTCATGGTAACAATCGGAAACAAAGGATTGGTAGTGATGAGGTACCCTTGATATGCAAGGACTAAATTGCTACGGTATGTGTGTGGATAAAAGAGCTGAGTGTGCTTAAATGAAGCATAGTGATTATTTTCACAGCAGAAGGTGGAACTAATCTGAAGGAATAGTTAGTTAAATGGACACCTGTGCTGCTGAAAACTAGGAAAGAAGCTTTAGTTCAGTCAACAGTATAATGCAATGCATTGAAACTCCAGGAATAGTTAAGCTGCTGAAAGGTTGTTTTCTCCATTTTTGTTTTTTTATTTCACTGTCATTTCAGAAATCTAATAATCCATTAAGAGCTAGTACTGTAGTTAAATTTTTGTATTGCTTACTTCAATATAGAATGCCCCAAAATACTGTTAAATCAGCCTCTCATATCTTAGCTGTGGTAAAATAACTATTTCAATTCCAAATGAATTGTTAACCCACAAACTTCTGCAATATGTTATATTTCTTTAGCAACTTAGGAGCCTAATCATGAACCAGGAGCCCTTTGTGCTATGCACTGTATGAACACAACAAAAAGATGATCCTTGCCCTAAAGATCTGAAAACCTAAATATAAAACGAGGTCCAACAGATTGGATGCAGACAGATGAGGGAGTACAAGGAAACAGAGACCACATTGGTCAGCATGATAGACAGCAGTCTCAGCACACTAATGATTGTCAAGTTCTTTGTACACATCACAGAAAAGGAGAGCTCTAAGGAGAGTTTTGAAGGATGATAGTGAGGTCGCTTTGTGGATGTTAATTGGACCTCCTCTGAAGTGTGAGGGGCACCATGGGAGAAAGCATGAAGGTGCTTGTTTGAAAATTTAACAAGTGGGAGATGGAGGCTGGCATCCTGGACTAAGGGGAGGTGGGAGTTGACACCTCAATAGAAGATGAGTGTGTAGAGTTCTGTTGTGAAGGGTCTTGAAAGTGAAGCAAATAGCTTATGTTAATGGTAAAGAAGGGGGGACCTAGAGGAAGGATACAAAGAGAGGAATGACATGGTCAAAGAAACTGGTTAGGAAAATATTTGCAGCAGCATTCTGAATGGATATGAGTGGGGCAAGACTGCGTTTGTCAAAGCCAGAGAGAAAGATGTTGCAGTTAATGAGACATGAGCTGATAAGACCATGGTTGAGAGTTTCAACTGTGTGGATGGATAAGTAAGGATGTAGAGGTGTTGTGCAGAAACAATTGGCAAGATTTAGACATAGACTGGATGTAAGAATACAGAGAGAAGTCTGAGTCAAAAATGCCACTCAGATTATGGGCCTCAGTGACAGGCAGGATGATGATCACAGTGATTGGGAAAGGAGGAAATGGGAAGTTTTAAGAACTATTTTAGCCATGTTGAGCTTGAGCTGATGGCTGGATCCACAAGGAGATGTCAGAGAGACAAGCCATGATTTTAGTTTAGTCAGAAGGAGAAAGTCTGGAGAAAGAAGTAGATCTGGGAATCATCCGCATAGAGATGGTAACTGAATTTGAGTTTGCAGATGAGATTACCCACAGATAAGGTGTTGAGGGAGAAGAGAAGGGGACTAATGGCAAAGTCCTGAAGAACTCCCAGAAAGGGGTGGGGGCTTGAAGATTCTCCAAAGGACACACTTGAAGGAGTAGTTAGAGAGATGAGGAAAACCAGGAGAGGACAGTCACAGAAGAGGACAAGATTTCAAGAAGAGCATGGTAGGTGGTGGCAAGGGCAGCTGACAGGCCAAGGAGGATGAGGATGGAGTACTGATTCTGAGCCTTGGTAAGGAAGGGTTCTTTCAAGACTTTGGTGAGAGCAGTTTCAGTGGAGTGCAAGGGATGAAAGCCAGATGGAAGAGGTTCTAGGATGGAATACTGTGTATGTGCCTTTGACTTAGAGTGCTGTTTTTAGTGATCATGTGTGTTTCTTCAAATGGGCCTAATTGTCTTTTTTTACGGTGATGTAACTCCACTGACATCACTGTAAATGAAAGAAGAAACAGGCCCAATATCTTCATTCATTCCTCCATCAGTGGTGCTGTGCCATCTTTTTACTCTTTTGGACTTGGTACTATTTCTGCATGAGAATACCATTTTTTGTATTATTCTAAAATAAAATGCAGTTCTTCCCAGTCTTCAATCTATCTCTGTAAAACCAAATTTGAGTAGGACAAAGCTAATTAGAAAGCCCTTTCTGATCTGGAGGAGGTCAGATAGAGAAATCACGCAGAATAGAGAGTGTATATGTTGTGCTGTGTCAACTCTATAGCCAGTAGGGTTGTGAGAGTCCACACTCCATTGTTGACTAGTCTGATTATTTGGCACCCAATTTATAGGATGCAAGGACAACTGGGACCTGCAGCCCCCACTGACCTGGATAACAGGACTCCTCCAATGATTAACTCTCTTGTTATATGGTGCCTGACTAGACATCCACCAGAACCCAAAGGGGACCACCTCTCACCACTGTTGCTGCATATCAGTGGGAGATATCCAGATGCAGCACACCTAGACTGAGCACACAAGTTTGCAGTCAGTAGTGCTAGTTGCCCTAGAAAGGTCTACCCACCATACAGATTACGTACAAAACAGCAGGTGGTGGTATGTTGGTAGTGAGGGCTTCTAAAAATAGCATCTGCCAAAAAGAAGATCTATATTGCATAATTTCTTTGTAATAACTGCAAAGGAGGGTGAACTCTAACATAAATGAAGAGTTGTCTTTTTGATGTAAAATTCACAATAAAACACTTTTACAAAACTACAACTTTGTGGCACTAGTTATGTGGTGTTTTAAAGCATATTCGTAGCTAATGCATTTGAAAAACTTTTTTTTTTAAATATATAGGTTCCCTCTGCAGTTTTACCAAGGTCAGTTGTAGCATGGATTATTAGCAAAAGGATTATTACCTTTGCAGAATAAACTTCAACTACTGCTCCTGTTGACTGCAGCAAGCTTTGGCGAAGACGTGCAAAATAGACTTCTTCCTTTCTTGAAATGTGCTCTAAGTGAGAGAAGAAAGATTATCTTGACTTTTTTGAGCAATAGACTATTGGAAATGTTTAGAAAAATAGAGACTTACAAATAACTTAGAATAGAAAGATGTACTGCAATAGAGATGTTGACATTTCCCCTTTATACTTTTGCTCAGGTCACTCAACTTTCAAAAAATGATAGAGAAAGCTCAAAGGAAAATTGCAGACAACTATGCTCTAGTGACAGTTCTAGCTTCTTTATATTCCTGAAAAGCAAAACTATCCTTCATGGGCTATTAATTTTTAAAGTCATTTATCTTAGAGCAAAGCTGTATGTACAGAACATAATATAGAATATCAACATAGTATGGTATAGCTAGTGACTGTAGGCATTGTGACATTATAACTCCAGGATAAACTGAACAAAAATGAACTATTCATTACTTTAGTTATATCCACCCTGACACTTCCCAAGTCAGTTTCCCTGTCATGCCTTCCAGCAGTCCTCCTTCGCTCTCTGCTGTTTTCATGCTTCAAGAAACAGCTACAATAAAATACAAGACTAATAAATATCACTTCACTTTTATTTAACCTTGCCCATGGAGAACACTATGTTGATATGTGTATTAGATTACATACAGCATACTCCTGTTCATCCAAAAAGCATGGGGGACATGGATTTTATTGAGATAATCGGGAGTTTGGATAATTGAGAGGCCATTGAATAAGCAGTGGGGGAAACAAAAGTACTATCACTTTCTGTATTTAGAAAGAGTGCACATTTATTGAAAAGTAGATAAGAACAAACAAACCCGGTTGCCAGGAAATACTAGCTCACACAAAGCACGCTGAATACAGAAGAATAAGCAGTCATAGTAATCCGCTACAATACAGCAAAGAACTCTGTTATAGCAACCTGCTTTTTAGTACTATTTAATTTTTCTACTGTCTGCATATATAACTTTTGAAGTACCAAGATGTGCAGGTAGTTAACATTCTCCTGACTTCGTCCAGAATAAACACTTGTTCACTGCAACAACTGCTGTCAGTATCTGATCCAAAGGTGCTGCTGTCTTTGACTCTTCCTTGTCCTTGGTTATTTTGTATACTAAGAGGCAGTGTGATACTGAACTGGGACTCAGGAGACCTGGGTTGTATTCTCTGCTATGCCAATGCCCTACTGTATGACTGGGACTCTGGACAAGTTATTTTTGTTTTTCTCTGTACGCCTGGGATCCCCTCTCACTCTTTATCCATCTTGTTTAGTTAAATTGTAAGCACTTAGCTAAGGGACTCTCTCTGTTTGTCCCTCAGTGAAGCCTCCAGGTGCCATTGTAATATAAATAACATCTAGGTCCTTAGCTCTCCATTTCTCTTGATACGCAGGCACTGCTACCTTTACCCTTCCTTGTTCTCATTTTTTAAAAAATAAATAAATAAATAAAAATTGTCTGGATCTTTAATAAAAATATGAAACCAACTATTTAATTCTCCTAAAATTATTCTTTTGACCACTTAATACAACCACCGAGGCTCTGGGGGCAGAGACCTTGTTTTTTGTTTTGATTGCTATTTTTTATTGTTGTAAGGCACCGTGTACATCTGTGTTGCTATATAAATAAAACTGTACTAATTGAGGAAACCACTGCATTGCTTTCAATAAAGTGTTAGGGCTTTTTCTGCCATGTACCAGTTTGCTTTTTTTTTTTTTTTTTCAGCTTTTTTCCACTCCTGTACAGAATCCTAGTGGTAGTAGTAAAACACTAGAGTAAACTTCTGTCATTTGTTAAAGATTCAAAATGAAAGTGGTAAGGTGATTATTTTAAGCTTGTGTGTTTGTTAAATTTTCAATTCCTTTTTTAAAAGTCACTAGTAAAATTTATTCTTCTTCTTAGAGTGCTTGCTCATATAAATTCCAGTTAGGTGTGTGCACACATGCACCATGTGCATGGAAGTTGGAAACTTTCCCTAGGAGCTACCCATTGGGCCAGCTGTGGATCCCCTTGGAATGGTGCCGGTATGGCGCTCTATATACGACCCTCCTGGCCCGACCCCCTTTCAGTTCCTTCTTACCACCAGTGACGGTTGTTGGAACAGTGGTTTCTTGTTCTCAAGTGCTCCACTACTCCCTAGCTATCTTTCTTAGCTCTATATATAGTTACCCATTGTTAGTTAATTGTTATCTCTAGTGCTAAGTATAGTTTATAGCAGTTGCGGGGGGGGGGGGGGGTCTTCCCCTGCAACAAGTGCCCCGCGGGGCTCCAGGGCATGCCGTCCAGGGCTTCAAACCTTGTAGCTCCTGCGGCAAGCCTACACCCACGGGCGATCCCCACAACTCCTGTCTTCAGTGTCTGGGGAAGGCCCACCAGGCTGACAAATGTAAAATTTGCAAGGCGTTTAAACCCGTACCAGAAAGAAGAGGGACATTTGCCTGAAACAATTCCTCATTGAGTCTCCTCTCCATCCTTCACAAGACTTGGCCCCGAGCGCCTTGATGCGGAGCGCTCTTCCAGCGGTGCTGTCTACAGCACCACAAAAGGACTTGGCACGCCCGCCTAGGGGCTGGCAATCTCCTGGGGCCCAGAAGCGCTCCCCCCGGCATCGCTCCCAGGCCATGGGAGGACCTCCTCAGAGACTTGAAGCGGACACCGCGGCCTCGGCAGGACACGGTGCGGACCATGCCCATAAGGCTGACAGATCCTCCAGTAGGCCTCAGCCCATACAGGCCCTTGGCCCCCTGGGCAACCCCGCACTGCCAGTGCCCCTGCAGCAGGTGGAGGAAGTCACCCTGCCCTCCACTCTGGACACTTTTGAGGCCACTAGAGGGCTCATTGAGATGACTGCGCCTGTGTCCCTGGCCTCGAGGCCTCCACCAGCTCGAGCCCAGGTACCGTGAAGGGGCAAACCAGCAATGTTTGGAATTTCTGCCCCCCAGATCAGCATCACCGCGCTGCTCTGAGACCTTGCGGCACCACTCAGACCAACATCATTCCGTGCACCGCTCTCCGTCGCAGCACCGCACCCCTCCATGTTGCCAATCACGGCACTGCTCTCCGGCATGGCGGTGATCTCTGGCTCGGCACCGTTCTCCATCGCAGCACCAGTCTCCGGCATGGCACCGCTCCCCGGCACAGCACCAGTCACGGTCACACTCTCAACGCCGCACCCCATCGAGGCGAGGTCCCACTTCTCTGCACCCGTCGACCTCACGGCACCACTTTCCACAACGGCACCGGTTGCCATCCGGATCTCGCCATTCCTCACGGTACCCATCCCACCCTTCAGGGGGCCGCAGAGCCTTCCTTGGTGCACTTGGCCCCCTTGGCCGTCACGCTCCCAGTCTCCCTCCCTTAGGTCGGGTAGGGCATCAGGCGCTTTGGACGTACACCAATCAGGCCCAGGCAGTCTCGGACAGGACCCCTCAGTGCGTCACTGGCAACCCCAGTGGCAATTCTGGACCCTCTGGGTGTTCCACCAGGCCCAGGGCGCGCACGCGCGCACACACACACACACACACACACACACGTTGTGCCTCCGCCGCCATGTTCAGGGTCCCGTCTTCCCGAGGCAATCCTCAGCTGCCCTCCTCCGGACCCCGCACAAACTCTGGAACCAGTCCCACCCCCAGTGGCGGCTACTCCCGGTGCTCAGGAGGATCCGGACCCAACAGACCAGGGGGCTGTTTCAGACCCGGTCCTGCCGGTCGCATCCTCCTCATCTCCTGACGAGGCTGTGTTGGGCACGTCCATATCCGGCCCACCTCCCTTAGACTTCAGGGCATTGCAGGAGCTGCTCCGGCGGGTGGCCCTGAACATGAACCTCCAAGTGGAGGAGATTGTAGAAGAAGAGGACCCTATGGTGGACATCCTGACACCAGAAGGGCCTTCTAGAGTAGCCTTGCCAGTTGTTAAAATTATTCAGTCTAGTGCCAAAACAGTCTGGCAAACTCCAGCCTCCATTCCCCCATGGCCAAGGGAGCTGAAAGGAAGTACTTTGTCCCCACTAAGGGGTACGAATACCTTTTTACCCATTTCTCCCCCACCCCATGCTCCCTGGTGGTGGATGCGGTTAATGAAAAAGAAAGGCAGGGTCACCCCTAAATCAAGGGATGCGAAACGCCTGGATCTCTTTGGGAGAAAGGTTTATTCCACGGGTGGCCTTTCCCTTCAGATCACTAATCACTCGTGATCCTTAGCAGATACAATTACAATTCTTGTTCTGTTTTTCAGAAGTTCCAGGAGCTTCTCCCATCTGAGTCATGCACAGAGCTGGAGGCCATTGCCGAGGAGGGCAGGCTAGTGGCCCGGACTCCTTTCCAAGGCTCCCTGGATGTCGTGGACGTGGCAGCACACACACTGGCATCTGGCATCGCCATGCGACGTAACACCTGGTTCCAGTTCTCCCACCGGAAGTCCAGCAAACGATCCAGGACCTCCCGTTTGACAGTCAAGGCCTTTTCGGCCAACAGACCAATTTGAGACTGCATAGCCTGAAAGAGTCACATAATACCATTAAGTCTTTAGGCATGCATACTTCGGCAACTCAGAGAAAGCCGTTCAAGCCACAGCCCACCCAACAGCGATCCTTCCCCAGTAAACCCAGGCAGGATTTCTCCCGTAGGAAGAGCAGATACTCTTGGCACAGGCCATCGTGCCCTCCTCCTGGGCAGAGCCAGGGACAATCCAAGCCCCCTCCAAGCCCTAAGCACACCTTTTTGAAGATGCGCATGAGGATGGGTTACCAGTCCACATCCTGGTCAGCTATCCTCCATTTCTGAACCATCTATCCCACTTCTACATGCATGGTCCCTTTATTACATCGGACCAATGGGTCCTCCGCATGGTAGAGGCGGGACAGTCTATCCACTTCTGTTCCTCCCCGCCCTCCCACCCCCCTTGCCCATCCCTCTTCAGGGACCCCTCTCACAAGCAGCTCCTTATTCAGGAGGTCCAGTCCCTCCTTGCTCTAGGAGCCATGGAGGAAGTGCCTCAGGAGCTCAGAGGCAAGGGATTCTATTCACATTACTTCCTCGTTCCCAAGGCAAAAGAAGGCCTACGGCCCATTCTGGACCTCAGAGAGCTCAACAAATACATTGTCAACTTGAAGTTCCGCGTGGTATCCTTGGGCACAATCATTCCCTCACCGGATCCGGGAGACTGGTACGCCGCCCTCGATATGAAGGACGCTTATTTTCACATTTCAATCACTCCGTCTCACAGACGTTTTTCTCCGCTTCGTGGTGAACAAGACGCATTATCAGTTCACAGCCCTCCCATTCGGCCTGTACACGGCTCCTCTCATCTTCACCAAATGCATTATGGTCATGGCAGTCTTTTTTCGCCACCATCACATGCATGTCTACCTGTACCTGGATGACTGGCTCATACGAGGCCGGTCTCACTAGCAGGTAGAATCACAGGTGCAAATGGTCAGAGACACGTTCAACCACTTGGGCATCATTCTCAATGTCAACACGTCTGTTCTCACCCCAACCCAAACAGAGTTTATTGGGGCAGTCCTGGATGCGAACCAAGTGAGAGCATTCCTCCCAGAGGCCCTATGTCTAGCCCTTGCACACATAATCGCCGGTCTCTGCAGTTTTCCCACTACCACAGCGAGGCAGTATGTCAGGCTGCTGGGTCACTTGGCATCCTGCACTTATGTGGTGCAGCATGCCAGGTTGAGGCTCAGGCCCCTACAGGCATGGCTGGCGTCCATATATCGCCCGGGCCATGACAGTCCGGACATGGTGCTCACCGTCCTGCGGCATACCCTCAATTCCCTGCATTGGTGGCTGGATTCCCATTCCACCCTCCCCAACCCACTCTGACTCTGGTAACGGACACGTCCATGCTGGGCTGAGGAGCGCATCTCCGAAGCCTGACGACTCAGAGTGTATGGCAGGTAGAGGAGCTGGCCTTGCATATCAATATCAAAAAAACTCAGGGCTATCCGCCTCGCATGCCAGGTGTTCCTGTCCAACTTGCAGGGCCATTGTGTAGTGGTGCTGACGGACAACACCATAGCCTTGTTTTATTTAAACAAACAAGGCGGGGCCCGGTCGTCTCCTCTATGTCAGGAAGCCCTTCTACTGTGGGAATTCTGTCTAGCCCACTCCATCCTTCTCCAAGCTTCATATCTGCCGGGTGTTCAGAACGTACTGGCAGACAGCTTGAGCAGACGCTTCCTTATACACGAATGATCAATTCGTATGGACATTATCCACTCCATTTTCCGCCGCTGGGGGTTTCCCCGAATTGATCTGTTCGCCACACGGACCAGCAGGAAGCATCCAACCTTCTGCTCCTTCCGGAGTCACAGCCCGGGCTCGATCGCGGATGCCTTCCTGATTCCATGGTCCGGTCAGTTACTATACACCTTCCCGCCATTTTCTCTGGTCCACAAGGTGCTTCTCAAGGTCCGCAGGGACAAGGCGGACATCATACTGGTGGCCCCAGCTTGGCTTCGCCAGTGCTGGTACCCCACTCTCTTGGATCTGTTGATCCACACCCTGCTGCGTCTACCTCTCACCCCCGACCTCATCTCACAGAATCATGGTTGTCTCCTCCACCCAGACCTTCAATGTCTCCATCTCATGGTCTGGAGGATCCGTAGTTGAACTGGGCTGAGCTTGCCTGTTCGGAGTTGGCGAGACAGGTGCTCCTGGAAAGCCGCAAACCTTCTACCAGGATTATGTATGAAGCAAAGTGGAAAAGGTTTTCCATTTGGTGTGCTCAACAGCAGATGCTCCTGCTCCAGGCTTCAATCCCGTGCATCCTGGACTATCTAGTGCACTTAAAAGACCAGCATCTGGCATTTGGCTCTCTTAAAGTCCACCCAGACGTTGCCAGGCGTTCCATGTTTGTACACCCCATCGTGGGACATTTCCTAAAAGGTCTGGAAAAAGTCCATCCCCTGATGAAGCCCCCTGTGCCGGCCTGGGACCTTAACTTAGTCCTCTCCCATCTCATGGGTCCCCCTTTCGAGCCGCTAGCTTCCTGCTTGCTCCTCTATCTCTCCTGGAAGGTTGCCTTCCTAGTGGCCATTACCTCAGCACGACGTGTTTCTGAGCTACGGGCTCTCACGTGTGAGCCACGGTATACCATTTTCCATAAGGACAAAGTTCAGCTTAGGCCTCATCTAGCTTTCCTACCAAAAGTTGTATCCCGTTTCCATGTCAGCCAGGATATTTTCCTGCCGGTTTTCTACCCAAAACCGCATGCTAATCTTTGAGAGCAGCAGCTGCATTCACAGGATGTCAGAAGGGCGCTCGCCTTCTACATAGATCGAACAAAGCCATTCCGCAAGACAACCCAGTTGTTCATCGCTATAGCGGAACAAATGAAAGGTGCGCCGGTTTCTTACCAGCGGATATCTTCATGGATCACAATGTGTATTCGTGCTAGTTATAACTTGGCAAATGTCCCTCCGCCTGCTGTTACGGCTCACTCCACAAGAGCTCAAGCCTCCTGCAGCCTTCCTGGCACATGTACCTCTCCAGGAAATCTGCAGGGCTGCCACATGGGCTACAGTGCACACCTTCACGTCGCACTATGCCATCGTCCATCAATCTTGTGATGATGCGGCCTTCAGCAAGGCGATTCTTCAGTCTGCAATACCTTGACTGAGACTTATCTCCAAGATAAGGTTTGGGAGTCACCTAACTGGAATTGATATGAGCAAGCACTCGAAGAAGAAAAAACGGTTACTCACCCTTTTTGTAACTGTTGTTCTTCGAGATGTGTTGCTCATATCTATTCCATTCTCCCCCACCACCACCACCTTCCCCTGTCGGAGTTGCCGGCAAGAAGGAACTGAACGGGGGTTGGGCCAGCAGGGTCATATATAGAGCACCATACCAGCGCCACTCTAGGGGCTCCATAGCCGGCCCGACAGGTAGGGCTAGGGAAAAGTTTCCAACTTCTGTGCACGCAGCGTGCGCGCAAACCTAACTGGAATATATATGAGCAACATATCTCAAAGAACAACAGTTACAAAAAGGGTGAGTAACCGTTTTTTTGTTTTTGTTTTTTTTTAAGTCAAGGGTATATCAGCATTCAGATTCTAGAAACTTTGAAGAAGCATGAAAAAGAATTGTATAAACCTTATAGTGATAGGTGCAATTAAAAAAAACTGTGTAATAGATTTTATATAAAATCTATGTAGTTGAGAGTTCTAAATTTGTTTAAGTGAACATGTTTTGCATAGTTGTTACATTTATGGTCACCGCTGCAATGTGAGTCTCAATTCAGACCTCCTTGTAAATAAAGACTTATAAAAATCCAAACCCAGTTTTATAAAAATGGCTTCTTGGATTCTAAAATCCAACTGTGAAATTTACCTTTGTAACATTGTTCCCTGCGGTAAAATACATACTTTTTTTTTTTTAGAAATGTAATACTTTAATTCATTTATAATAGCAACTCTCTCTATATATAAAAAGTATTCTTTTCTCAACTGTAAAGCAAAGTTTTTCTATCCTTTTATTTAATGTAAAATAAACAAACACCCTTCAAAAACACATTTTCCTAACTTTTCATGACATCATGTATATTTCTCCAGTGTTTAAATATACCCATCCCAAGAGTAATAGGACTTCCTGTCAGCAGAATGATAAATATTTTAGACAAGCATATTATAAGTCAGACGGGGGAGGGGGAGAGGGAGGAAAACAAATTGGTAAAGTGCACAATTACCCCTCCTTGAAATTAATCCCATGTTTTAGTAATAGTACAAGACTGTTTTAACAATCTAAATGAGTTTCTACAAGACACTAATTGTTTTTGCTGAAGCAGTTCTAGTAATGAACAAAAACTCCATTCTTTTACCTACCTATGAAGTATAAACCAAACGTTTCATCAGTTGCTACCTTGTACATGAACTTGAATGACACCTTCCAATGATTCTGCATTTTCCTCAATGGATCATCAGTCTGTATGATTTCCCTAGTCCCTGTTTGCCAGAAGCTGGGAATGCGGTCTCCCACAGCATTCTTGTCAGCAAGTTAAGGAAGTATGGGCTGGATGAATGCACTATAAGGTGGGTAGAAAGCTGGCTAGATTGTCGGGCTCAACGGGTAGTGATCAATGGCTCCATGTCTAGTTGGCAGCCGGTGTCAAGTGGAGTGCCCCAGGGGTCGGTCCTGGGGCCGGTTTTGTTCAATATCTTCATAAATGATCTGGAGGATGGTGTGGATTGCACTCTCAGCAAATTTGCGGATGATACTAAACTGGGAGGAGTGGTAGATACGCTGGAGGGGAGGGATAGGATACAGAAGGACCTAGACAAATTGGAGGATTGGGCCAAAAGAAATCTGATGAGGTTCAATAAGGATAAGTGCAGGGTCCTGCACTTAGGACGGAAGAACCCAATGCACCGCTACAGACTAGGGACCGAATGGCTAGGCAGCAGTTCTGCGGAAAAGGACCTAGGGGTGACAGTGGACGAGAAGCTGGATATGAGTCAGCAGTGTGCCCTTGTTGCCAAGAAGGCCAATGGCATTTTGGGATGTATAAGTAGGGGCATAGCGAGCAGATCGAGGGACGTGATCGTTCCCCTCTATTCGACACTGGTGAGGCCTCATCTGGAGTACTGTGTCCAGTTTTGGGCCCCACACTACAAGAAGGATGTGGATAAATTGGAGAGAGTCCAGCGAAGGGCAACAAAAATGATTAGGGGTCTAGAGCACATGACTTATGAGGAGAGGCTGAGGGAGCTGGGATTGTTTAGTCTGCAGAAGAGAAGAATGAGGGGGGATTTGATAGCTGCTTTCAACTACCTGAAAGGGGGTTCCAAAGAGGATGGCTCTAGACTGTTCTCAATGGTAGCAGATGACAGAACGAGGAGTAATGGTCTCAAGTTGCAATGGGGGAGGTTTAGATTGGATATTAGGAAAAACTTTTTCACTAAGAGGGTGGTGAAACACTGGAATGCGTTACCTAGGGAGGTGGTAGAATCTCCTTCCTTACAGGTTTTTAAGGTCAGGCTTGACAAAGCCCTGGCTGGGATGATTTAACTGGGACTTGGTCCTGCTTTGAGCAGGGGGTTGGACTAGATGACCTTCTGGGGTCCCTTCCAACCCTGATATTCTATGATTCTATGATTCTATGATCACTTGATGATTACCTGTTCTGTTAATTCCCTTTGGGGCACCTGGTATTGGCCGCTGTCGGAAGACAGGATATTTGGCTAGATGGACCTTTGGTCTCACCCAGTATGGCCGTTCTTATGATGGAAAAAAGGGGAGAGAGATGATGTGTTTGGTGCAAAATATTGACCACACATCCTTATGGCATCTACTGTTGGGCAATCTGTAAATTGTCTTCGGCAGTCTTGTGCATTGAAAGGTATAGAGAATGGCAGAATACTGGCCATGGCAGGAAGGAGGGAGGCATGAAGGAAACAGACAGTAGAGAAGGCGTCAAGCTTAGATGACTGATGGATACATTAAAAACAATTAAAGAATAACATTATACATTTTGTCTGCTGCATATTTGCTTTATCTGGATAGCAGTGTCATTTGGTTTTACTGTCCATGCTGTTTGTATTAACAAAATTTAAGTGGTGGTGGTAGAAGAGTGTAGCATAAACATAAAAGGTAAAATAACTCCATTCTTTTTATAGGAACTCAGTGGCGAAAGGACCAAGAACAAGATTTGAAAAATGTCCTGAAGAACATTGACCAAGACATTCCATTGGTATTTGTCAGCGGAAATCATGATATCGGCAATGTTCCAACACCTGAAACAATAGATGATTATTGCAAGCACTGGGGAGATGATTACTTCAGTTTTTGGGTTGGAGGAGTTTTCTTTCTTGTGCTTAACTCACAGTTATACTTTGATTCCTCTAAATGTCCTGAGTTAAAGCAGGCCCAAGATGAGTGGCTTGATGCACAACTGGCTGTAGCTGAAAAACAGACGTGTAAACATGTAATAGTATTTCAGCATATTCCTCTATTTCTACAAAACCCGGATGAAGACCATGACTATTTTAACTTGGAGAAGTCGGTTCGGCAGGAGCTGATGGAAAAGTTTCATAAAGCAGGTATCGCTGCTACTTGCATTTAACTGATTTTTCTTTTCAGCGCTATGATGTGAACAGCTCATATCCTGGGATACAATGAGTGGACATTGGGTGGCGTTTGGGTTAAGAGCTTTGTTTTGGGTTTGGCATAGGAAGGGAAATTTTTACTTTTAGCCTTTTTAAAAAGAATAGCAGTTAGAGGTAAATGTGTACTAGTTGGGCAGTACGTTATATTTTTATAAGTAGAATAGAAATTAAGTAGGAGTGATGGTTAAAATTGAAAATGAGAAAGATCTGAGCATCTGGGGATGCATTTTATTATCTTACTACATATTACTACGTATTTTTTTTATTATATATAAAAAAGATGTGTGACTAATATCACGAGGTGGGTGTGTGTATTTCGTCTCTCTTTCCTCTACCTTTTTACAGGTTCTATCTTTTAAACAGTAAGCTCTTCAGGGCAGAAGCTCCTTTTTATAGCATTTAAAACAATGAGGTTAACTGGGGTAACACAAATGAACTACATACAGCAGGTAAACTCTCTTCCTCCCCCCCTCCCCCCCCCCAAAAAAAAACACACAAACAAACAAATAATCCTTCCTTGACAGCCATTAGTTTAGACTGCCTATTTGACAAGAGTGTAAGAGAGATGGATCCCAAGATGCTTGATTGTGTGAATGGACAGTATCCCACAGGTTGAAGCCTCCCACTGCTCTGTGTGTGTGTGTGTGTGTGTGTGTGTGTGTTTGTGTATAATATATAAATATTTTTTAAAATTAGATCCAGAGAATAGACTGTATCCCATACAAGTGAAGCACCAGATAATACTGATTCAAGTCTGGTTTAGAATGATGTGATTGACAAATCTGTTTGATCTGACAGGTGTAAAGGTTTACCTATGGTAAAGAGTAGTTTCACGCAGGTCAGCTCAACTTTGTGAGCCAACAGCCTCAGCAGGACACCTCCCATTTTACATCTCCCCATAAAAAGAAGAGCTGCTGTCACAATGAAATGTCATTGCTGCATATCACCATGTATTTTACCTTGATCACTTTAGTCATTGTCCATTTTTAAAATGCACTCTGCGTGAACCAGTCGCAAAAAAGAATAGGTATGGTTGTTCTAAAACAGTGACCCAGAATTTCACATACATGTTTTGAGGGGTATTTAAGTCTATGCCTATGGGTGTGTATGTTCCCTGCAAAAATAATTGTCAATATTTTATTTCCCAAGCCCAGAAACTATTGCAGTAGTTCAGCAAGCATCTTTGAATTTTAACATTTTAAAATACATTTGTTTTTAAAAAACAAAACAAAACCCAAAGCTATCCATTGGTACTGTTAAAATTTAAACCTTTTCTATCACAGAGATTCACTGACATTGCAATATACCTCACAGATGCGTTATTACAAAATCATACTCTGCCACATTTTATTTTAGATATTAGATCCCTGCTGCCAACCTCACCCTAATATGAAACAAAATGTCCCAGAGGGATGGGAAATAATATAAGAGTTATAAGGAAAAGTATCCCCTTTCAAGACTATCCTGGAAGATCATAGTGGAGGTTCTTGTACAAAATATAACCTTTCCATTTTGTCCTTTTTAATCTTTGTGAATTAAATTGTTTAGCATTTTTTAAGAAAAATACAATATGCATATCTGTTTATGGAGTTTTTTAAAGAGCTGTTCATATCAGTACTAGTTTAATAGGAAATATCTTTAATCGGGTAAATACTTGTACATTTGTTTTAAAGTGTTTAAAAATGTATGTGTGAGATAGTGTTACTTAGGCCTTGTCTACACTGCAGAGTTTTATCGCCAAAAGGCAGCTTTTGGCGACGAAACAATGGAGGTGTACGTGCTGCAATGCCACTTTTGGTAACAAAACTCTTCAGTTTCAGCAACAAAATAAAACCACCTCAATGAGAGGCACTGAGCTTTTTGCGACAAAGTGTCCATGTAGATGCTGCCGTTCATTATATCACTGTAACTGGCTTCCCCCAGTATCCCACAATGTCGGTCATGACTTCTCTCCTCACTGTTTTGAACTTGGGTGCCCTGCATTCCTGCTACACAGGAAGGCACCCCTCCCCTTTCAGAGCTCTGTGAAGTTCTGAGAGCTAAGCATGCCGCTCAGCTCCGGCAGCAAAGAGGAAATCATTACCTTGGAATGCTGCTCTCTCCCGCACTATGGAACACACAGGCAAGCAGGCAGAGGCGTGTGTGTGTGTGTGTGTGTGTGTGTGTGAGAGAGAGAGAGAGACTGCTGTGCAGGCAGGCGGGGGCTGATGTTGGGGGTGTCCCCCTTCACTGCCTCAGGACTGGTTGCTTTTGGTGGTTGGCTGAACTTAGAGAGACAGCATGCCAACACACTCCCTCTCCCCCGACGCACACTCTGTCTCTCTCACATACACACTCCCCCGACACACATTCTGTCTGTCTCCCACACACACACACACACTCCCCATCACATGCTTCTCCCCGCACACTTCAGTTGAAAAGCGGCTGGCAATCTAGCACGATGCCCATGGAATGATGGGATTGTGCAACCTGCATCATGTGATGCTGTACCTGCCCCATGAGGCATTGAAAACCCTTCCCAAAGAACCCTGCAGCCAGTTGCACAGTGGGATAGCTACCCACAGTGCACTGCTCTCTATGCCAGTGCAAGAGCTGCTAGTGTGGATGTACTCTGCCGACACAACGAGCAGTGTGGACATGCAATAGCAGTTTAAAGTGCTTTAATTAAAGCGATAAAACTCTGCAGTGTAGACAAGGCCTAAAATGAAATGGGTGTCATAAGTCTCCCGTAGGTAAATAAGCATTAATGTAGAGTCAAAACATTGCTGTCTTCCGAGTTCATTTTCATTCAGTTGACTTACTAACATTTGGTACCATTTTATAATTGTGGCATTATTCCTTTGATATCAGAATTAATTTATGTAAAATGCCTTCATTGTAAATGATAAATGATACTGTATTAAAGCACTAGTGCATTATATACTCCTGGGGAAATTCTGTACCAAAAAAATTAAAAATTCTGCACAGTGTTTTCAAATTCTGCAATATTCTGCATATTTTATTTGTCAAAATAACACAATTTAATCACAGCAGTTTCAATTATTTTTGGTCATTTGTTTCAAAATACCTATCAGCAAGTATGTCTGTAGCAATACAGACAACAAAAAAGAATCAGAAAATGTTTTTTGACAAACAGATTCCTTTACTAGGCATATTAATACAAAACTCTGAGTAATAATAATTCATTTAAACTACAATACAGAACTGTATTTCACGCACCCCTCAGAAGCAGTGAAAAGGGTTTGAGGGAGTCCGGGTTAACGAAGGAGCTGAAGGAGAGGGAAATAATTTCTGGGAAGGAGCCTAGGTATGAACTTGGAGGGTTGTTGGGTATGGGTGGGACAAGTATGGAAAAGGTTGGGGGGGTGGAGAGGGACTGCTAGGGAGCTTCCCCCATGTAGATGCTGGCTGACCTCTAGCCTCTCCCATTCAGTCAGGCACATCTGCCCCTGTACTCCCATGTGGCCCTGTACCCCCATGTATCTCTGTGCCCCCACTCAGCCACCCACTTGTTCCTTTATGGCCCTGCACCCCTTCCCCCTGTCCCCATGTGACTCTGTGCCCCCACTCAGTCACCCCCTGCCCCCTGTAGCTCTGCACCTCCCTCTTTCTTTACCCATGTGGCTCTGCACCTCAGTTCCCATTCAGCCCCTGCCCCAGTCTGTCCTCCCCCACTAACCCTTATGAGCCCCATCTGACCCCTCAGCAGCCCAGGCTGTCTGTCTCCCCATAGCTCCCCACAGCAGGTGCTGTGAAGAAGACCAGCTCTTTCTCTTCCCCAGCTGGCTTGGAGCAGCTGCTGTGTTCTAGCACCACACTGCCCTCTGGTGGGCAAAAGGCGGAACTGCCGCAACATTCTCACACAAGCTTTTTTCTGTGCAAAATATTAAAAATATGCACTGCTCATTAATTATGCACACACAGTGGTGCAGAATTCCCCCAGAGTAATAGTGTTACTGAAAATTAGCATTCCACTTGCCTTTTAAAGTTCACGTTATACAGTGCTTCTCCCTATCAGAGTATTTCACAAAACTACATCTTGCATAGACTTATCCTGCCATTAAACTGAAACTTGGTTGACTGAAACTTTTATCAGTAGATAAAGGTCAGTCATTCCTATTTTCTGGCTGGTTGCAACCATGTTAACACTTCAAAGAGCTATCTGTTCAGATAATGTTTTACAGAGTTAATTAATTTAAAGATAACATTAAATAGTACATGACTGTTGTATTTAACTTGGTGCATCCCTGGCTTTTTTATAGTCTCTCTTCTTTCAGTGATATTTCATAATAATCTATTGGTAGCTGTACTTAAAATGTCTATACTTTAAATATGTTAAAACTTTATCATACCAAGATAGCTTTAATTTATGGGAAAAAGAGACAGTAATGAAAGATCACTCTATTGAACAAATCACCCACTCCCAGAGCCACATTGTGTTCGGTTCACTTACTACATTTGTATTAATTAAACAAATGAAATGAGGATAAAGCGCTAGAAAGCTAGCAATACAACAGCTTAACTAAATAAGCTGTGAAAAATTCTCTGAATCAAAAACAGAACTCTCTGTGGCTGAGTTTCCTTAGTAACAGATGCATTCTGCTTCCTTTTTTTTTTATTTTTATTCTCTTGAAGAGCCTTCTCTGTAGGAGTATAAAAAACAGTTATCATGGTAGCACAGATGTGTAGTGACACCAGTTATTTTCTATCTTTATGCTTTTCCCAAGAATTAATCAATTTCAGCACACCCTTGGTTATGAAATTGGTTTTCCCCCATATAATTCACCTCATACATACATGGAGGAAAGAGAGAGACAATAGATAATAAAGTCCCAGTGTACTCTGCTTATTTTCTGAAAAAAAAAAAAAACCCAGACACTCTGGCTCTTGCAGGTTAAGGAGGTTAACCTTCTGATCACTTAATATTTATTCTAATTTTCTGACTCTAATCTGAGAAAATTATTCTGTCTTTTTAATGAAAGGTTTTTTAACACCCCTCCACGCCCTCACCTGCCAATGTTCTACTACTTTTCTCTGCCTCAGTGGGAATGACTTGAAATGCTATACAAAATGGTTTGTAATGATGAAAAATTCTAGTAAAGAATTCTCTTCTGTAAAGGTTAACAAGATATTTTTGTCTGAACTTGGAATATTTTTCCTGTTTTTAAGTCTGTCTGTCTGTCTCTCTCATACCAAAAAGCAATTTTAATGTTGGGGGTGGGCGGGGAAGAAATTGCCAGGGAAAGTGAAATAGGGAAAACATTTGCACTTAATAAAGGGCTATATAGCAATAGGTAAACTTGGTTGTACTATAAATGAAGAAAAAGTACATGGAGATATTTAGGAAGTAAATGGTGTTTTAGCATTCAAATATTGCATAAAGTTTCTTCAGATTAATTAACTTGATTTCAGAAACCTCAATATCCTTTTCAAGTTTAGAGCTCAGATTTGGTGCGGTTACTCTAATAATCAGTTGCATGTTTAACATGTTTTTAATCTGATTTCAATATCTCATTCATTACAAACAAAGATAAAAGACTAACTGACAGAAGCTACATCTGGTGCAAAATGCTGAATTACATTTCTCACGTTAGACGTGTCCTTAACAGTTGGGCTAATTAAAGATAAAATCATGTCCTTATGATAAATATTTATAAATTGAAAATCTGGCACTTGTAAATGTGTACTATTACTTTATGAAGTTAAACCGTACAGATAACTATATATCTAACAAATTATCCATTTTCCTGCCTATAGTCAGAGATTTTTGGTTTGGAATGTAATAGTAGATTAGCTCAATCCAAAACAGTTTTTATCAGCAAATAGAAATTTGTTTCTGAAACTATAATGCTTTCACTTCTGAGTTTTAGACCTCTGTTTGAAAAGGCCAGTCTCCCTTATGTGCGCACACATTCTCTCTCGCTCAGTGAAGGTGAAGAAAACCTATGTGAAACATATGGACTGAAAACATATTTGACCTACCCTAACGCTTGTGCATTTTAGGATTTGCACCTGCAATATCAGTTGGAGCCAATGGATTCTAAAGGAGTTGTAGGCGTGCTCAGCTGTTCAAATTTTTATAGTGCGTACACAGGTGTTTGCACCTGAAAAGTGCAGGCTCAAGTGTATGTGTACACAGTTTTGTATGTGAAAGGCTGGGTGCAGGTCACGCTGAAAGCTTGGCCCTTAGTTCATATTACTTGAACAAATATATACTGTTTCTTAAAACTGAACAATTGTTTATTTCGTACAAAGCATAATTAATTGTGACTCTATTTTATTTAAATAAGTATAGTTTTGTCAGTAAATTACATATATTTGTGACTTGAAAATGTAACTACAGTTCAATTTAAGTACTCATCCTGCAAACACTTAGTACTCTGCATACACGAGCAACGAGGTTGGTGGGACTGCTTAGATTAGCAAGTGCTTCACCCAGTAAAGTGATTGCCGATAGCCCTAATTCAGCAGAACACAAATGTAATTAAGAGTTTTGTTGAACTGGGAACTAGTTTAGTGAGCAGATTTATAGACCAAAGAGATTAGGGAAGAGGAGTTTGTGGTCAGGGATGACACCAAAATTACAGACAGTGTTATGTGAGAGATTTTGAAAAGATGATTTTGTGCCCAAGAGAGTACTGCTTAGAAATGCAGAGTTGAAGAAAACCTCTTGGTAAAACAGCAAGCAAGGAAGGTCTGCTGGTGGTGGTGGTGTTTTTAATTAAAAAAGGAAGAAAGCCTGACATTTATCTTGTGGTTTAAAAAAATATATATATTTGAAGGTGAAATAGACAAATAGCCTTTATATTAGGCAACAGTGTGTATAAAGATGAAGATTATCAGTCTGAGGTTAAGAGCTGGATTGTTCCTTATAGACTCACCCACATCAAGGGTGGGAGCGATTCCAGAGTCTTTGTGCTCTCTGGCATGCACTCCCTGTCCTGCCCCCGCTCCCCCCTTTTAAAAAGGTATAGAGAATGCTCAACTTAATGGCCAGCCAATTCTGTTGGTCCATGTGGAGACATAGCCCTTCCTTCTTCCAGCCTGTAAAGGCTGGCTAGAGGCACTAGCATCACACAGTTCTTGCACTCATTCCATTACTAAGGGAAAATAAGAGTAGAACAGTACTGGGGGAGGCGGGGGGGGGCTTGGAATCACAGAAGTGTAATTAAACAATAAGGCAGGACCGGGGTGTAATTATTGTGATAGAATTACCCTTCCAGGGCTTATGATGCATTACACACAACTAACTTCCTCTGTTCCACTACAGTGCAATTATATCATAATCATCCTGACCCCTTTTCCCTGGTGCTGCAAAACTGATATTCTAAAGGGTTTATTTGTAAGTAAGACTATATTTCATTAGAAGAAGATGGTGCTGCAGTTTTAAAGTTCTAAATAACCTCACTCCGCTCTCTTGCTGACAGGGGAATAGACTTCTTTAGGATTTCATATGTGGCTTCTACTCAAAGATGAAACCTTTCCTCGTCCGTCATACATTACATTTCAGGGTGCTGAAGATTTAATTTGTAACTAAATTTTAGCTACCTAGATGTTCTGTAATTGTTTCTAATCCTTTAACATTCTGGTCTGGCCACTTCTACATTCCTCAATGTTGTAGTTAAAAGAAAAGGAGTACTTGTGGCACCTTAGAGACTAACCAATTTAGTCTCTACAGCTCACTTCAGTTACAGCTACAGCTCACGTCATCGGATGCATTCAGTGGAAAATACAGTGGGGAGATTTATATACATACAGAACATGAAACAATGGGTGTTACCATACACACTGTAACGAGAGTGATCACTTAAGGTGAGCTATTACCAGCAGGAGAATGGCGGCGGTGGGGGGAACCTTTTGTAGTGATAATCAAGATGGGCCATTTCCAGCAGTTGACAAGAACGTCTGAGGAACAGTGGGGGGAGAGGGAATAAACATGGGGAAATAGTTTTACTTTGTGTATTGACCATCCACTCCCAGTCTCTATTCAAGCCTAAGTTAATTGTATCCAGTTTGCAAATTAATTCCAATTCAGCAGTCTCTCGTTGGAGCTGTTTTTGAAGTTTTTTTGTTGAAGAATTGCAACTTTTAGGTCTGTAACAGAGTGACCAAAGAGATTGAAGTGTTCTCTGACGGGTTTTTGAATGTTATAATTCTTGACATCTGATTTGTGTCCATTTATTCTTTTACGTAGAGACTGTCCAGTTTGACCAATGTACATGGCAGAGGGGCAGCTGGAAATGGCCCACCTTGATTATTACTACAAAAGGTCCCCCCCCACCCCTCCGCCCGCTCTCCTGCTGGTAATAGCTCACCTTAAGTGATCACTCTCCTTACAGTGTGTATGGTAACACCCATTGTTTCATGTTCTCTGTGTATATAAATCTCCCCGCTGTATTTTCCACTGAATGCATCCAGTGAAGTGAGCTGTAGCTCACAAAAGCTTATGCTCAGATAAATGTGTTAGTCTCTAAGGTGCCACAAGTACTCCTTTTCTTTTTGCTAATACAGACTAACACGGCTGCTACTCTGAGAAATGTTGTAGTTAGTTGTTGTGAAACTAAACATGACTGATTGAAGGAGGGGGATTTTCTCAGGACCAAAAAGCTCAGGCTTGTATATAATTTCTTGTCAGAACAGTGCACTGCAGGTTGCTTCATTTCTCCAAAATGTGATACTTTTTTTTTTACTTGATCAAGCATCCATATAAAGTGTGTTTAAAAGGTAGCGTTTTGAATTATATAAACTACATTCTACTTTCTGAAGGAATTTTATTCTTCCTTTACCTGTCCCACTAGATAATACATATTGTCTGAAAGTGTGAGTCAAAGCAACATAATCTAATGTTTATATTGGTTAGAATAAAAACAGGGACCTTTTAAAACTTCATGGTCAAGATTTTCAATAAATGCAGAGTTATCAAAATTTTGCAACAACTGTTAAGTATCATTTGAAGATAAACTAGGGAAGTTTTAACCTAAGTTTTAACCTACAATAGAAATAAGCTTAGGGGGTCTTTCATGCGGGTCCCCACATCTATACCCCAGAGTGGGGAGGGAACTCTGACAGGCACTATTTTAAAGGAAGTTCAGGAATTTTTGAACTGTTTGTTTGTGTTCAGGTGGTTATGAAAGTTCATCTTCGGTCTACAGATGAGAATGTCAATGTTCTTAGATATTTGTACACAATCTGAGTGTAGTTTCAGTTCAGATTACTAGAGGCATGGTGATGTAGCTGATTGATTCATGTCTTGAAGACCTGATATAAAATCGCATTTCAATCGAGTTTGGTGCTAGTCGACACTTTGTCAGCATCATAAATCTTGACAGATCTCTGCATGATTGTTAGTCTCTGAGAGATGGTCATGACTTGGATCAGCAGGAGTTATAGGAAACAGGCCCCTATGATTCTCTGGGATGATGAAACTCTCATTGGTCATGAAAGACTAGTCCAAGCAGATGACAGAGCTTTTTCAACAGCCAGCCTAAAGCTTTGGAGCTTCATGTACATTACCTTTCTATAACTGAGGGTAATAATGAATCCAGCCACCTTCAGTACAAAGCCATATATGTAGCTAGACTTAACATTCGATACGCATTTGTGCGCACCCCCTCTCTGAGAGAGAACTGACCAAACAGTAAAACCTCCTAATTCTGTTTCTTCTCACAGTGGGGAAAGAAGAACATGGGATGACAAATTTGTTTGAACTTCTCTACCTACCTCTGGAGGGAAAGAGTATCATAAATGGGTGTCTCTGTAGATCACTCAGTTTATTTAAATGTTGTAAGAATCATAGAATCATAGAATATCAGGGTTGGAAGGGACCTCAGGAGGTCATCTAGTCCAACCCCCTGCTCAAAGCAGGACCAATCCCCAATCAAATCATCCCAGCCAAGGCTTTGTCAAGCCTGACCTTAAAAACTTCCAAGAAAGGAGATTCTACCACCTCCCTAGGTAACGCATTCCAGTGTTTCACCACCCTCCTAGTGAAAAAGTTTTTCCTAATATCCAAACTAAACCTCCCCCACTGCAACTTGAGACCATTACTCCTTGTCCTGTCCTCTTCTACCACTGAGAATAGTCTAGAACCATCCTCTCTGGAACCACCTCTCAGGTAGTTGAAAGCAGCTATCAAATCCCCCCTCATTCTTCTCTTCCGCAGACTAAACAATCCCAGTTCCCTCAGCCTCTCCTCATAAGTCATGTGTTCCAGACCCCTAATCATTTTTGTTGCCCTTCGCTGGACTTTCTCCAATTTATCCACATCCTTCTTGTAGTGTGGGGCTCAAAACTGGACACAGTACTCCAGATGAGGCCTCACCAATGTCGAATAGAGGGGAACGATCACGTCCCTCGATCTGCTCGCTATGCCCCTACTTATACATCCCAAAATGCCATTGGCCTTCTTGGCAACAAGGGCACGCTGCTGACTCATATCCAGCTTCTCGTCCACTGTCACCCCTAGGTCCTTTTCCGCAGAACTGCTGCCTAGCCATTCGGTCCCTAGTCTGTAGCGGTGCATTGGGTTCTTCCGTCCTAAGTGCAGGACCCTGCACTTATCCTTATTGAACCTCATCAGGTTTCTTTTGGCCCAATCCTCCAATTTGTCTAGGTCCCTCTGTATCCTATCCCTGCCCTCCAGCGTATCTACCACTCCTCCCAGTTTAGTATCATCCGCAAATTTGCTGAGAGTGCAATCCACACCATCCTCCAGATATTTATGAAGCTATTGAACAAAACGGGCCCCAGGACCGACCCCTGGGGCACTCCACTTGACACCGGCTGCCAACTAGACATGGAGCCATTGATCACTACCCGTTGAGCCCGACAATCTAGCCAACTTTCTACCCACCTTATAGACATTCTGGTATCATAATGATAGGTGTAATATGAAATCTAGATACAATAGTTTTGCAGGTCATGACTAGGGGAGCCTCAGCAGAGATAAGTGTATAAAATTTTATTCAGTACCTACCTGCACTGTTCCTGGCTCTGCCCAGTGCATTTAATGTCTTGCTTTCCTGAGCACTTTATATACTTTTTTTTTTACCGAGTAGTCTATTATGCATGAATAGTAATTGATGTAACAGGTCCTGGTTTTTGTGAACAGGTTATGTAAACACAGAATATTTACAGAACAATTTTGATTTTAAAGCATATTTCATTAAACTGATGTAATGTATACTTGTGAAGGTGCTAATGCTTGGACATTTCTTGGCACAATGGTTTGATTGCTTTATACTTCCTCTCTTGGTACCAGAGGTTTTACTAACAGTTAGTTCAGAAATCAACAGCATGCCTGCAACATGAAGAATTAGCAACCATCCACTGCTTTAATCACAATACTTTCTCTAACATAGCGGGCAACACCATGCTCTTTGAACATAGCAAGTTATACAGAATTGTAGTTAACTTATCCAGACATTCTGAAGCAGGACATTAAATGATGCCTGCCTGGACAAAATGCAGTATTCTTTCTAATAGGATGTATTTCTGAAATAATAATTTGACAGAACTACTTTAGCAAAACATTCTAAGTGAATAAATGAAATTTGAGTGCATTACACATTTTATAAGATTCTTTTTATGTTCAAGATCAAAGGTAAGAGAAAAGTAAATTGCCTGCTTGTCATCTTAGTATTATTGCATTGAGTAGTTCACACTGGCTTCTTATGGTAACTAACAAAAATAAGTTAAGTGTAGATGAGTGAATAAAAATAAAAACCCAAACCCAAACTGTGCATTAGTGAAGAAAGAGCCAGGACTTGCACAAGACTTGTGTACATCCGTAATCATTGGCTGTAGTGTCAGTCTGTCTTGCTTTCGCTCACTCAGCAAATATTTAAATGATTTATACAAAGTGAAACCGCTTCAGTGGAACAATTTGAGACCCACCCCCTTTTGGAAGGTGGGACACCGGGGTTCAAGCCCCTGCTCCAGATGAGGCAGAATAGGGATTTGAAAACAGGTCTCCCACCTTCAAGGAGAGTTGTCCTGGCATCTGGGCCATTGGCTATAAAGGGGTGGGTCTTGTTGTAGTGGCACTGATGCTATTTCAGTGCTGTATTAAAGGATTGCCTTGATAAGTGTAGCTAAATCAGATTAGCATCAATAAACATTAAATATGCTTGGGGCGACAGACCCATTAAATTACAAAGCTGAAAGTGCTTCGTATGAAACCTTTTTTTCATGTGTATCTTACCACATTTTAATTTCCCATAGGGTGTATGAAGTTGCTGCAGTATGGTAACAGGCCCCCTAAACAAGTTTTGAGGTTGACAAGGTGGGTGGGGTAATTTTTTTTTGACCCACTTTGGTTGGTGGAAGAAGGGTTACCAGATTAGGGACAGCCCTGGTATTTGGGGCTTTTTTTAATATAGATTTCTATTCTTTCTCTCTCCTCCCTCTCCCCCTGAGACCAACATGGCTACAACAGCATTGTGAACAAGTTTTGAGTTGTCATAGAAGGAGGTACAGCCCTTAGATCAGGGCAAAACACAAGACTAAAGTTACCTATCAGACTGCATCTTGCTGTGCTACTTACGTTGCTTTTATAGCCTCTCTGTTACTGCTTTTCCAATGATAAAGACAATACAACAGTAAGGGGGTTTGGGGGGCGGGGCAGCTTGTCACTGCTGGCTGTTTTCTTTCAGACCAGTAGGATTCTGGGGAAGGCAATAGGATGTCACTTTAGGAACATACCAAAAAAGAGAGAGTATTTTCCTTTCTAAGTTCAAAAAAAAAAATTGTCACACAGGTTAACATCTCCCTGCAGCTTTATCACTGTAACTTTTTCATAAAAGACCAGAAGATGAAATTGAGTTTTCAAATGACATTTTCTGCCTTCTGTGGAATTGTAGAGAAGAGCCAAGAAAAGTGACAGTAACAGGAGGGGAAGGGGGGTGGGGAAATCTAAGCAGTTTTTCTTCATCTCTAAAAGTGACAATATTTTCTTGAAAAAACTTAGAATTTCCCCTCACATTGACAGCACGTACTCTCTTCCCATTTCACCTAGAAAGTTATTTTACACAGCCAGTTGGTACACCCATTACACAGCCACTAATACTAACGGTTTAATGAAAGGTATGGGACATGAATTTATTCTTGCGGCTTTAAGCCATAGGGTAGCCATATTATATTTCTGAATGAATATATTGCAATGTTTGGATAGAGCTGAGCAGGCCTTTCAGGCGGTCAGTGCTAACGAGGCCAATTCAATTACAGAATGGGGCACATCCACCCTAATTGAATTAGCCTTTGATAAAGCTGAGCAGGCCTCGTTAGCATGGTAAGGTAACTCCCATCTTTTCATGTGCTGTATATTTATACTGGCTTACTGTATTTTCCACTCCATGCATCTGATGAAGTGACCTGTAGCCCACGAAAGCTTAGGCCCAAATAAATTTGTTCGTCTCTAAGATGCCACAAGGTCTCCTTTTTGTCCATTCAAGAGCACCAGGAGGATCACATTCTTAGAATTCCCTGAAACACGTTGATTTGTGAAGCATTTGAACAGGAAGTCCATGAACTCCCCTTGATAGTCAGGCTTTAAAAGGCAAAATATGTTTCAAGCCCACAGCTTCAGGAATTGTAAGTCCAGGAGTTAGGAGGTTCAAAGATGCTGAAGTGATATTTGTAGGGATCAGAGATGATGGGGGCTGGGCCAATACCCTTCTGCTAACTTCTTGAAGATTCAATAACTTAGTTGACATGATAATGTGTGAATTGCCATCTGCTTAGGCAGATGACACTTAAGCTGCTCTTTTGTTAAAATTTATGTAGTTTTAACCAGGTTGGCTTACTGTAAACCAGTTTTAATCTTTTGCATTTGTACTTTAATTAGAGAGGTTGATTTTCAGTGGCTGGTAACCATTAAACTATATTGATTTGCAGCTCAAAAGGCATGTCTGTATGACCCATTAGTGCAGAGCAAGCTGAGGTGTAAATCTAAAGTGTGCCACACAGTCACTCTGCCTGTGGACAGAAAGTTCCCCAGTGCACATTGGGTAGGACAGTACTCACAAGAGAGTTTTCAGTGCACAGCAGAAGGGTCCTCACAGCCAGTGAGTGTGCACTATGCTGTAAATTTACACCCCAGCATGCTGTTAGCTCTTGTATAGACAAGCCCTTTGAACCTTTACAATAAATTTGGTACTGTTTGCTAACCAGGAGAATGCATTATACCTATAAAAGCATATAAAACACTTTCAGATTCTTAATTTTTATTAGCTAAAATGCATCATTCATCCTTTTTCTGTTTACTAGATTAACTTTTTACTTGTGATTTGTATCAAGCTGAATTTGGATGGAAATTGGAATTCAATTAAAAATGCACAAAAACTGGCATTTTAAAATTTTAAATTAAAGAAACTACCTTAAATGTGCTGATATACAAGTTTATTTTTTCTTAGCAAAACACATTTTGCATTAAAAACTGATTTACTAAACAGAGGAAGTATTATCTGTAGTTAGTGAAATTAACTGATTATTTCAGGCTACTACTTCCTTTAAGATTTCAAATGTAGTAGATCTTATCCTCTCACACCTTATTTTTTATTCAGATTGGAGGACAAGTTTTTCTTCTTTTTTCAAACTTTAAACTGAGCTAGCTGAATAAACTGAAATGAAGAAAATATTCTCTCTACCCTTGCTGATGCTATCAAAAGCTGTTTTGGCATTTTCACAAACAGTGGTTAAAGATGCTTAGAAAAGGAGTACTTGTGGCACCTTAGAGACTGACAAATTTATTTGAGCATAAGCTTTCGTGAGCTACAGCTTACTTCATCAGATGCATGCACTAGAAAATACAGTGGGGAGATTTTATATACACAGAGAACATGAAACAATGGACGTTACCATACACACTGTAACGAGAGTGATCAGGTAGGGTGAGCTACTACCAGCAGGAGAGGAAAAAAAGCCTTTTGTAGTGATAATCAAGGTGGGCCATTTCCAGCAGTTGACAAGAACGTGTGAGGAACAGTGGGGGGGGGGGGGGGGGAATAGTTTTACTCTGTGTAATGACACATCCACTCTGTCTTTATTCAAGCCTAATTTAATGGTGTCCAGTTTGCAAATTAATTCCAATTCATCAGTCTCTCGTTGGAGTCTGTTTTTGAAGTTTTTTTGTTGAAGAATTGTGACTTTTAATTGAGTGACCAAAGAGATTAAAGTTTTCTCCAACTGGTTTTTGAACGTTATAATTCTTGACGTCTGATTTGTGTCCATTTATTCTTTTACATAGAGACTGTCCAGTTTAGAGTGACTTCCACCAGATCAGTGACTAGACTTTAAAACTTTGACAAACTTGTACTGCTTAAATATTTTAATAGACTATCCTAAATTTAGGCCTAATTTGAAATTATTACCTAGGCTCTTTTTTTTTTTAAACTTGTATTTGATTTGAATTTTTTTTTTAATTCTGTTTTTACCTGTCCTGGTTTTAATCATTAGATGCCTTGTGTTGTGAACTGCTTGGAGAGCACACACTGGGCACTAGTTTAAATAAAAACAAAACCAAAAAACGGCTCTTGGAGCAAGAGAACTTCTCTTGCTTCATTCAGGATTTAATTTGTACTTTCTTGTTCCACTCCTAAAGTACCAATAAGTTATGCAGGTCCTATTGTTGCTTGTCACATGAATGATCAACAAATCCAAAGGAAATCCTAAGAGCAGAGGAAACACGACCCTTTTTTGAAATGATGGTGGCTCTAGCAAGGTGTTCTGCTGAGCTTCCTGAAACAATAATTTGCCTTGAATTAAATGGGGCCTCTGAACTCCCTCCATAGTGCAGAAGATGAATCTGGTTGCTGATTCTGGAAATACTCTTAGCATGAAAGTAGCTCTGTCGGTACTGTTTTGTTTAGGCTACTTAAACTGTGGTTCAGCTGTAATGCACACAGAGATGGCTGTTTCAGTATTCCACTCAAACTGCGGCTTTGATGTATCTGATCAAAAACCTTTGTTGGGGTTGTCACTGACACTGAAAGCAGCTAACCATCTGTTTTTAAATTTGTATCTATATCTTTTAAAAATGGAACCAAACTAGGTCCCTCTCTTATTCCCAGTTCCTCACAGAAATGAATAAAGTTAAATACTTCAAAAAGAAAAGGAGTACTTGTGGCACCTTAGAGACTAACCAAGGTGCCACAAGTACTCCTTTTCTTTTTGCGAATACAGACTAACATGGCTGTTACTCTGAAACCTGTTAAATACTGCATTATTCCTCCTGGGGTGCGGGGGAGTCACTTTGCCTATACATTAAACAGGCAATTTACATTCCGCCTCACAGTGAATTTCTGTGCTAACATTTCTTAGCTTTAAGTTGCTTGATTTAGAGCTTGTTTTGTTTTATATTTTGGGCTTTTTAAACACAATGTTAATTTATTAGAAAATGGCTAGCCTAGAAATTATAGGCTGCATGTCTTGCTACCAGAGGTAAGTAGTATGCAAAGTTTTTAATATAGCACAACTGTATCTCAACCTGTGTAGTGAGCTACATGCACCTAAATGGTGCACTTACATAACTCAGTAAATTTGGCCCTGAGTGATTTAGTAGCACAAATTCTATTGGCTTTCAAGGGAAGATATGCTCCTATGTAATTTAGGTGCTTTTGAAAATCTTTCTTTCCATTCACAGTATCTTAACTAACAGGTATAAAAGTCCTTCTATAGTGATACTAACCTAAAGTATACAATTAAATCGTATGCATTATACGTGATGATAAATTATAAAACAATTTTCAGATTTTTTCAGCCATCTGGTCCAGTAGTGTTTTCAAGCAGAATGGGATGGAATAGGATTAGTCGCAGCCTTAGGGAGTTTGTAACAGCCTGACATGCAAAGCATTTTGCTGGTCTTGTTTGTTTGTTTTGGAGGTGCTAAATCTCTGTTTGTGAAATTTGCTATTTATGCTTAATTCATATTTCTAAATTGTACTGTATCTGAAGTGATTTGTATTAAGTGTGAAAGCAATGCACATTAGCAATACTTAGCTGTAAGAATACATTTATGTTTAAATTTCATGCCACGTTTATTGGCATTCACCAAAGAGAAAAAAGAGAGAGTCACCATCATACATACCTGAACGGGCATTTTCTTATTTTAGTCCCTGCAGATGGAATTATGTGACCATTCTTATTCTTGCAGTATTTTTTAAAAGTACCAGAAATGGTATGGAGCTCCTGCTTCAGGCAGCATGCATGGTGGACTGTCCAACAGCACTGGAGTCCTTGGCTCTAGAACCAGGTGGATGAGCTGTCATCAGAACTTCATCAAAATTGAAGTTCAAAATGAAGCAGTTTTGATTCTGATGAAGCAGCAAAGTTTGAAAACAAGGGCTGTCGATAAATTGCAGTTAACTCATGCAGTTTAACTCAAAAAAATTAATTGTGATTAAAAAAATTTATCACATTTAATTGCACTGTTAAACAATAGAATACCAATTGAAATTTATTAAATATTTCTGGATATTTTTCTACATTTTCAAATATATTGATTTTTATTATAACACAGAATACAAAGTGTACAGTGCGCACTTTACAAATATTTGCACTGCAAAAATAATAAAACATATAAAGAAATAGTATTTTTCAGTTCACCTCATACAAGTACTGTAGTGCAATCTCTATTGTGAAAGTGTAACTTACAAATGTAGATTTATTTATTTATTTATTTGGTTACACAACTGCACTCAAAAACAAAACATTCTAAAACATCAGAGCCTACACATCCATTCAGTCCTACTTCTTGTTCAGGTAATTGCTAAGACAAACAAGTTTACAGGAGATACGGCTGCCTGCTTCTTATTTATGTCACCTGAAAGTGAGAACAGGCATTCGCATGGCACTTTTGTAGTTGGCATTGCAAGGTGTTTACGTGCCAGATATGCTAAACATTTGTATGCCCCTTCACGCGTCAGCCACCGTTTCGGCGGACATGCTCCCATGCTGCTGCTGATCATTTAAAAATAATAGTGTGTTAATTAAATTTGTGACTGAACTCCTTGGGGTAGAATTACATGTCTCCTGTTCTGTTTTACCTGCATTCTGCCATATATTTCATGTTATAGCAGTCTTGGATGATGACCCAGCACATATTGTTTGATTTACAAATACTGGCACTGCAGCTTTCACAAAACACGAAGAAGGTACCAATGTGAGATTTCTAAGAATAGCTACAGCACTCAACCCAAGGTTTAAGAATCTGAAATGCCTGCCAAAATCTGAGCGGGACAAGGTGTGGAGCGTGCTTTCAGAAGTCTTAAAAGAGCAACATTTTGCTGCGGAAACTACAGAACCCGAACCACCAAAAAAGAAAATCAACCTTCTGCTGGTGGCATCTGACCCAATGACGAAAATGAACATGCGTCAGTCCGCTCTGCTTTGGATCATTATCGAGCAGAACCTGTCATCAGCAGGAACGCATGTCCTCTGGAATGGTGGTTGAAGCATGAAGGGAGGCCATATGAATCTTCAGCACATCTCACTTTCAGGTGACGTTGTAAACGAGAAGAGGGCAGCATTATCTCCTACAAATGTAACCAGAATTGTTTGTCTGAGCAATTGGCTGAAGTAGGACTGAGTGGACTTGTAGGCTCTAAAGTTTTACATTGTTTTATTTTTGAATGTAGTTATTTTTTGTACATAAGTCTACATTTGTAAGTTCAACTTTCATGATAAAGAGATTGCACTACAGTACTTATATTAAGTGAATTGAAATATACTATTTCTTTTTTTACAGTGCAGATATTTGTAATCAAAAATAAAGTGAGCACTATACACTGTGTTGTAATTGAAATCAATATATTTAAAAATGTAGAAGACATCAAAAAATATTTAAATAAACGGTATTCTATTATTTAACAGTGCGATTAATTGCGATTAATTTTTTTAATCGCTTATCACAATTTTTCTGATCAGCTCTACTAATGTTAAAGCATTTTTCATCCCAGAATCTCAAGGTTTATGAAGTATACCATATTTGTTTGCTTCCTTTTCCTGCCACCATTTATGTCAGTGAGCTTTCCCCAAATCCCTGCTGCCTAGAGCTAGTATTTGGGTCACATTAGGGGATTACCTGAGCAGCATTCTTGAGGATAAGGCACAATTTTCTCCCCAGTTGTCTCTAGCAATAGATCAAATGAAAAGTATTTCTTCTTTTCAAGGCCCTAGTGATGTTACCTCAATATGGTTTAAAATACAAATGGTGTAATTAAAAACAAGATTGATTAAGTATACGAAGAAAAAACGATTGCATAACATACTCCTTAAGAGTTAGTTCATGTTATTATAGTACCTCTTTCTCTTTGAGGCCTGTCAGCCTCTCCACTCCAGGTAGTTTTCATCTTCCTTCCCTTCTCATCTAACTTAGAAGCCTCTTACACATTTCAGGTTTCTTTCATGTGTCTGGCTTATTTATATTCCAGACATCCTTCATAAAGGGCTGTACCTTCCAATACCTCTGGACAGGAGATTATAGTCTATCTTCTCATCCTGTAGTACACAAATAAGGGAACCTAGGCAGACCCATCGTATCTGACCACAGCAGCATTACTGAAGGAATATTGGAACTCAGAAAAACCATCCTCAAACCATTCACCACACAAAGGGCCAGCACATGACTGACTTCCTCCAGAAATGCCACAGAATTATCATCTTCCCTCAGAACTCCATCCTTGCCACCATAGATATCAACTGCCTATACACCAACATACATCACAACGATGGTATTGCTGCCTGCCTCAAACATTTACAAGATAATGGACAATGCTCAGATATCCACCCCAAAACTCATCCATTTCATCCTCACTCGTAACAGTTTTACATTAAACATACACACCATAGGAACAGCCATGGCTACTAGGATGGCTCCCCAGTATGCCAACCTCTTCATGGACCACCTTGAAGAATTTCTGGACAAATGCACCATGAAGTCAATCATATACCTGAGTTACATTGATGATATTTTTATCTTCTGGTAGATAACCTACAGACCCTCAAAGATTTCCACCACAACATCAATTACCCCTCCTCCATTAAACTCTCACTAGAACACTCTCACACTAGCATCAACTTCCTGAACACCATGATCAGCTTCAACAATAGAACCTGACAGACAACAAACATACAGATCACCACAAGTGATCGCAGATCCAGTAACCATCCCAAACACACCAAGAAATCTTATCTACAGCCAGGCACTCAGATACCACAGAATGTGCTCCGAGGAGAACATCAGAGGTATACATCTTAACACACTTAAAACTGCCTATGCCAAACAAGGACACTCCACCAGAGGAGTAGATCACATCATGGAGCAGGCCACCCAAATGCTGCCAGGAGAACCTGCTTCAGTACAGAAATGAAACCCTTTTTGACTGCACACCCTTAGTTGTCACCTACCAACCATATGGGGTATCAAACCATTATAACCCATACTCAATGGGGACCACAGCCTAAAAGATCTTTCCTGAATCCCCCTCCCCTTTCTGGCTTTTAAACCACCTCCCAACCTCATCATCAGCAAGGACTCAAAGCAACACCAGACCCTCCCAGAACAGATGCAAAAACCTGTAGACATCTCTCCAATGCTATGATTTGCAACACCCCACATAACACACTTCCCAATATCCATGGGCTCCACACATGCCTATCACAACATGTGGTGTACCTCACTGAATGCATTAAGGGCCACAACAACAAGGTGGATGAAACCCAGCTATCACTACACCCTTGAATGAATTCACACAGAAAACACCATATCACTTGTAGGTGAATACTTGTCACAAACTGATCACTCTTATGTGACCTCAGTCCTCATCCTCAAAGGAAACGTGCACAACATCTTCAAAAAGACAAGAGCTTAAAGTCATAACTTTGCTCGACATTAAAAATCATGGACTGAATAGCGACACTGGATTTATGGCTTATCACAACAATTTAGAACCCACTTAAATACTCCCCCAACCACATTACTGGAGAGGTGTTAGTGGGCCACTTTCACTTGAAATGTGTATTAACTAGTTAGTATACTATACAAATCTGTTCCACCTTGTATTTAGCTGACACATTTTCCAGATCTGAAGAACTCTGTGTAGGCTCAAAAACTTTTGTCTCTTACCAACAGAGGTTGGCCCAATAAAAGATATTCCCTCCCCCACTTTGTCCTATCTTTTAATGTCATTCACTCTTATAATCATTATCCCTTTGAATAAACAGATTTGAGGGTCTTGTTATCTTTAGTTCTCCAAATGTTAATTAGAAGGTAATGTGTGGATCCAACAGTTGACTTTCTGCTCCTATCTACATGCATGATCCTCTGGTTAATTACTTGATTTAGAATTACAAAAGGACTTTCAAAAAGAACATCCTCTCACAGTTTTACTGTTTTTGATCAAAGAAGTAATGGGAAAATAGCTGGCTTGAATCTGAATTTAAAGATACAGGGCTCCAATATTTTTAAAGGGAGTGGGAGGTTAGTTGGTCTGAATATCAATATGTTGCTAATATTTATTTTCTTCCTAAATGTAATATCATGTAAACGATTCTCTATTAATTTCACAATTTCTTAATCATTAGATTAAAAATGCCCATTAAGAAAATAAGGATAAACATGACAAGTTGTAGCTGTTCTTAGTCATATAGATGTCTGTTGAATTATAGTGGCTGCATGAGCCTAAAAAAGGAGATCATACTGTTTTTAAGCTCATTTTGTCCATAGACTGTGTTAACTAAATATAAATATATATTATTTTTAAACAGGCATTAAAGCTGTATTTTCTGGACACTACCATAGGAATGCCGGAGGGTCCTACAAGGATCTAGAGATGGTGGTTTCATCAGCAATTGGATGTCAACTGGGAGAAGATACCCATGGGCTTAGAGTGGTCATTGTCACAGCTGAGAAGATTGTTCACAGATACTGCAGTTTAAATGATCTGAGTAGCCAAGGAATAGAAAAAGAGCTGATGGATTTGATTAAGCAAAATTAGCCATTTTCTAACTATGACAAGTCTCCAGTTTATTTTTAATTCACATTTTTTATTTCCCAGATAGAAACACTAGCTAAGCAAAAACAAAAAAGCCTACTGTGGGCTGAAGATGATTCCCAGTTGTGTATTATGCACCAAAATAGTTGTCTCAACTCATTACCATCCTAAATAACAAAGCAGAAAAGTATGCAGAGATATTTATACCTTTGAGGGGAAATGAAACCAATTATAATATGAAAAATAATAAAGGTAATGCTATCACTATTGATTTTGTAATGGGAAAGAGCTGTTCTGAGGGTTAGCTGCTCTACTCCTGGATCAGACTTTTATAGCATATCCATGAGTAGGAGCAGTGGCTTCTGGATGACAAACTCAACTCTAGTTCACCCTTCTGTTCTAGTTTGATGGCCCACAAGATACATCTCAAAACCATTATACTTAATGTTCTCTATTAAATGCTTGGTAATCCTCCAGAAAGTGACAAAGTAAATGTGGCATGTTCGTATTCAGTATGGGCTAATCCAAAGCCCTTTGAAGTCAGAGGGAAGACTTCCATTGACTTCAATGAGTTTTGGATCTCACCCTATTTCTGCTTCCTTCCAGTTGATGTCATCTCCCATCCCAAGCCTTTATCTTCAGAACTACTACAGCAATCAGAGCAAGCTGGATTCTTCTCTGCCTAGCAAATCACCATTGTGGGTGCTATAAGAGAGACAAGACTCATAATTTGAGTCTGCAGGAGTGGAGGTTAGAAAAGCCTGTAAACTAAGAAAATATAATAGGAAAACCATAAAGAGAAACTAAATATAGAAGAGTCATTTTACTGTTGCCTCTTGGCATTTAACTGCAATTAAATTTGCTATTGAGAGTTCCCTGTAAGAGCATATCCTCTTTAGAAAACAGCTGACTCCTAGACAAAGGGAGATTTATGGATGTCCAGTTCTACCAAACTAAATTGCAGAAGCTCAAAAACTGCCTATGCTGTATATTCTTTTTAAAGAAAAAAGACTATAATATATATATTGTTTTAGTCTAGGACATTAGTTTAAAAGATTCGCTAAGTACAATATAAAGTCCCCAAACGTCCTGAGAGAGATTTTTGGTCAATGTAGCACAGGGGCGGGCAAACTTTTTGGCCTCAGGGCCACAACGAGTTTCTGAAATTGTATGGAGGGCCGGTTAGGAAAGGCTGTGCCTCCCCAACCAGGCGTGGCCAGGTCCCGCCCCATACCTGACCCCCCCTGTTTCTCGCCCCCTGATGCCCCCCCCCCGGGACTCCTGCCCTATCCAACCCCCCTGGGACCCCGGCCCCATCGATCCCTCCCTGTCCCCTGACCGCCCCTGGACTCTCCCCTCCCCCCGCTGCCCCATCCAACCCCTCCTCTCATTCCTGTCCGGCCTCCCGCCCCCCAAGACCCCTGCATCACCCAACCACCCTTTCTCCCTGACTGCCCCCGGAACCCCCCTCCACTGACTGCCCCCCGCCACCCCATCCAACCCCCCCCCACTCCTTCCTGACTGCCCCCCTGGGATCCCTGCCCCCATTCAACCCCCCGGTTCCCTGCCCTCTGACCACCCCCGCCCCTGCCCTCTATCCAACCCCCCCCCCCACTCCCTGCCCCCTTACCGCGCTGCCTGGAGCACCGGTGGCTGGTGGTGCTACAGCTGGAGCCAGCCGCAGCACAGAGCACCGGGTCAGGCAGCGCAGCTGCCGAGCCGTGACCTGGCAAGAGCTCGCAGCCCCGCTGCCCAGAGCATTGCACCAGTGACGCAGGGAGCTGAGGCTGCGGGGAGGGGCCAGGGGCTAGCCTCCCAGGCCAAGAGCTCAGGGGCCGGGCAGGAGGGTCGGCCGTAGTTTTCCCACCTCTGGTATAGAGCCTCCAAGCGGCCTTACTTAGTTAGATATTGTTTTAATAGTCTGGTTTTTCAAGAAGCCACCTCAGATTTGGCAGCTAATGTCCTTCACCAAGGCTAAGGAACAGATTTATAAAGTTATTTAGGCTTGATTTTCAAAAGTATCTAGATGCCTAACTTCCATTGATTTCAATAGTAGTTAGGCACCTAGTAGAATTTTCAAAAGTGCCTATCTGTAGCTTTAGGCCCTTAAAAATCTGGCCCCAAATGTGCTGAGGTTTCTTTGTCCTTACTGCTAGTTAATGCTGTAGAGTGGTGCTCCCCTTACAGTTTGTTGCAAAAGGAAGGGTATTCCACTGTTACTTATAGCGTTTAAGTATGTCCGTTCAGGTTATGGCTCAGCGGAAAGAACAGAGTATGATAGGCACTGGATGGTTCTGTTGGTCTTGCCCCATATAGTAGAGTGGGCAGAAAAGAAATAAGGTGGGCCATTTAATTGTGAGGATGATATTTGGGAGAGCCAAGATAGATTTGAAAAGAGCGGTTTTCCGTAAACACGAGAAATTAATAGAATGGGTATGAATAGGAGTGGTTCTAAAAATTTTAGAATTTATGATTTCATAAATGATTATATACACACATGTGGAATTATAAAGCATGAATGTGTTTATGCAGAACCATTTTACTTATACAAACTCATAACTCAAATTTCAACATTAATTCATATTGTATAAATAGTTCCAAGTTTGCTTTTTATAAGAGATTTTTTTACCATAAATTGTCTATTGTTTTCTCACTAAAGAGTATTACTACACTGTAAAATCTTTTAAAATCCAATTTAAATTTTATATTCCAAATTCATGATTGAGTGAAGTATAAGAAGCTTCAAGAATTATACATCACTCATACAGTCTACCATGAGAAATAAATATACTGTATAAATCAGGGCTTTCGAGTCTTATTAATAACGACTCTTTCAGATCCATTCATGACACTATGCTGGAATAAAATAAATACAAGGTTCACTGAGCCAGTGGTGCCCGCCTTGTTGCCACAGGTCTACTTCTCCTATCATGGGTTTTCTTTTTTCCTGGGCCACTCCCTATCTTTGTGAAGTCCTCCTGAGGCTGAAACCCCAGGGTACTACCCTGTCCTCCTTCAGATCCCTCCCTAAAGGCCCACACTTCTACCTATAAAAATAGAAGCTGCGGGGCAGCTGTATGTTTTTTAAAAATGGAACTAACAAGATGTGCTTAGTATCATCCCACACATTTAATGATGTTTAGGGATAAAACTTGGATCAGCTAAAAGTGGGGGATACTCTGACTGCAGGACATCTACAGCGGATGGCTGTGTGTCCTGCTTACCAGCAGCTGGCTCAGCAGCAAATCTCCAGTTAGCCCTCCAGCTAAGGAGAAGTAATTGCTACTTTAAAAATAAACCCCAAAATGTCTGATGTGTGGTCAAATTTGGCAGACAGGATGGGCAACAGGAGGTTTACCCTGGCATCCTCACCCATCCTCCACTTCGCACAGCACAGTGCTTGCACAATCTCTGCAGTGTGTATGTGCACATGCTCTGCTCAACAAACTGCTTCCTGCTGTTCTGCAGGGTCAGCCCTTTATTGTCTGCATAATTAGAAGACCAATACATTTTAATTGGGAATTAGAATCAATTACAGTGACAGCAACAATACCATTCAGCAGCAGCTAGTGCTAGTGACATGTGTGAACTAGCTTTGTGTGCCTGTTTTTCCAGAGGAAGGATGTACCATGTGTCCATACATTATTACAAAATAGGTGTCACTTTCATGATTTAGTCATGTTACACCTTTTTTATTGCTTAGCAAAGTACAGTAGTGTCCCAGCTGGCTATTGCAAGAATATACAGGTAAAGGTCTAAACCATTTCTTAACCTGAAGGTTAAGAGATTTGAAGCATGTCTTCAAACTCACCTGAATAGTTTAAATTGGTCACATGAAGTGGTACATGGGAGAATCAATAAGAAGGTTTTACTTAGGATATTGAAATATACTCAGTATAATGTATATTTAAATAAGAAATCAAGGGGAATTTAACTCTAAAATGCAATTGAATACACACTTTTGCAAAGTAGTAAAAAGTTATTTAAAATAGGGGGGGAAAGGGTATCTCGCATATTAAGATACATTTTTAAAAAAAAGTTTGTAACCTGGAACTTTCACAACATTATCGTGGATAATCAACAGAAAAGGTAGGTTGAGGAGTCATTGTGGTGCAAGATAAAGAATACTTTACAATGTGCTACAAACCTGGACAGCAGATCTTCTGGGGAGTGTTATCAGTGTCTCATTCACTGATCAGATGAGTTTTCAGTTCTAGATCAATTCACATTTATTAAAGCTAGTTGTAATATTTAGCAATGATTAATACACATCTGTTTGTTTTTTTTAAATAAGGCCCTATTCTGAAGATCTTGGGGAGAATGGTGCGGGAGAGGGGGGAAGGGTGGTGGAAATCAAATTAATGGAAGTTCTACCCAGGTAATGACTGCAGGCTTGGATCTGTAGTAATTATATTCACTCTAATCACTTTGGAAAAAAGAAGTTAAAAACTAGTTCATATGCCCAAGGCCCCATTCTGAATTTTGTTTTACAATCATATTTTCCTATAAGATGTTTCTCTCGCTCCTGTTATATTGGAGACCATTCCCCGCACATCGTTAATGAAACTGACTACACACAAAATACTGTCAGATGCACTAAGCAGGCAAACTGAAAGAGGGAAAAAATGTAGTCTTTATAGTTGCTGCTTGTAACAACAGCTAGTAAGAGAAATGTCAGGCAGATATGTGATTTAAAAGTTGATAGTGTCCCTTCAATATTGTTTAATTCAAACCTAATCAGCCTGGATGAACCATATTGCTAGAATGGGGCACTGATATACATTACTAAGCCATCTACTTTCCATTATTTTCTTCTGAATATGAAAGTAAAGCAGGAATATGTATATACTCACAGATGTACACGGGAGTTTTAAATGAAACACCAAGATGTTAGAGGTGATCAAGCGGATTACGTAATTTGCCTTCAGTTCAAACTAGGTTATAAGGAGAGCAAACACTAGCTACGTTTGGAAGTGCTCATAGGCAACATTCTCGTTAGTAAAAACAACGAGGAGTCCTTGGGGCACCTTAGAGACTATCGTTGCTGATACAGACTAACACGGCTATCCCTCAGATGCTTGTTAGTGTGTGTCTAGGCATATCTAACATAAACCCCATATATAAGGTGTTGACAAAAAATGAAAACCCTCTTTTCTGTAAGAGTTTGTAAACTTCGTGAGCAGTTTTAAAGCTGAATTTATTGACTTTTTGTTGGGGAGGGAGGAAACTTTAGCTAGATTAATGACCCATTTTGAACAGAAAGCAGTCAACACTAGAACTGAGCAAATAATTGACTTATTAATTTGGCCCCCAAACAAAAAAAACCCCTGAAAAATAAAAAATGGTTCGATCAAACAAAAACTGTCCTTTTTAACCTAGCAAACAACAAGCCTTAGTTCAAACTGAAGCAAATGTTTTGTTTGACTCAAAACGATTTTTTCTGGGTTTTCTTTATGTTTTTGGGTGTTTCATTTCCAGTGTTCCCATGTAGTTAAATACTTTGAAGCACTCTACTTATTTTGTTGTACTTAGTACTTGTATTAAGTACATTTAAAAGTTATTTTATATAGCTTCTTTTTAGTTTGCAAGTACTTTTTCAAAATAGATTTTTGAAACAATCACATCCCTCACACCTGTCTCAGATTCTGGGGGCTCCCAGAACCCAATATCCCAGCCTGGGCGCTTCAGACCCTGAGCTCCAGCTGTCTTTTTGTTGACCCTGGTGTTGCACCACTCCAGAAGGGTGGGGGCTTTGCCCCCTTCGCATCTGATTGGTCATTTAGACGTGCGGTTGGGAGACTTGCTCCCCAGCCCAGCAGCAGTGGGGACTGCCAAGACAGAACCATCTTCAGGATGGTGAGTTCGAGATTATTGAAGAGAAATGCGCACTTCATGGAATTGATGCTGTCTGTACATATTATTTTATACATCTATATAAATAAAAAAAATTTATAAATTTACTTCCCAGAGATATTTTCAGGGTTATTCCATGCTTGTGTCTATGAATAAAATTTCATTGTTGTGCTTCTCTTCCACAATGTGCTTATATTATTTAGGTAGTTGTCCATATATTGACTAGACAATTGCAGGGAATAGGGGAGTTAAAAGTATTTGCACTTATGCTTATAAATACATTGTACTATTTCTACAGCATACTTGTAAGTACTTCTGTAATACTCCTGTAATTGGCACTTATATTTAAGTCCATTTTATCAATACTTAACCACAACACTGTCATTTCAAAATGAACTGTTTTGACTTAAAATTCCAATTTTTTGGCAAAACTATTTGCCAGATTTGACAAGAACTAGTGAATAGGTTTCGGTGTCCTGAAAAATATTTTGCAGTGCATTTACTATTTGCTGAAAAACAAATTCATCCAGCTGTAGTCAATACCCCTAAAACAATGAGGAGCCAATTTCTGCATCAGGTCCATTGGCCTAAATGGACTTGTATCAGTGCAAGTGAGAGCAGAATGTGACCTAATTTTCAATCCAACTGCTGGTCGATTCTTAATCACAGTGGAATTGCTTGGCAAATACCACCAAAGTGTTTTTTAAAAAAATCAATTTCTACCAGCAAAAAATGACAAGTTTGTTGGATTCATTTACTTTGCCAGGCATAATTAGCTAATTTAGTATTTATACTGATGTCTTAACTAATTAGAAATGGCAGAGGTCCTTATGGTCACAGTATCTCATCTTGTTTATGTACAGAAAAATAATTCATACTGTGATAATTTATGAAAGAGTCCACCCATGGAGACACTCTAATTATCATTCAAGAAAACAAGCTTTTGATGTTGTGGAGATATTTCTTTCTCTCCAACAGGGCTGCTAATTGTAACTCCTGTCAGTGTATGAGTGGCTTTGGAGTGCGATCCCATGAAAATCTCAAACTGCTGATGAAACAGAGAATAATTGAGTTCTTGTGCATTTCTATGGACCCTGGACTCACTCTAGGTGGAAAAATGTATAGTCAAATGACCACAATTCATCTTAGTTTCCTGAAAGCAGCTAAAAGTCTAAGGTTCCCTCTGAAGAATTTAATCATGTGTAGAAAATTCATGTTAAAAACACCAGAATAATCTGTGAAAGAAATCTAATTCTTCATAATTAAATTCGATCTGAAGGAGAAACCTGTGCTCAGGGTGCTGACAGGACGCTCAGAATAACTTTGGCAAAGCAGATTGTTCTGAACTTCCAATTTCTGTTTTTCATTTTAGTTTCAGAAGTAAACTCCTCTTCCTTTTTCCCTGAACCCCCCTCACCCAAAGCTTATCTCTTGAAATTGTGTATTTGTTGTTTGAATGCAGTCACTCTTCCCTCCTCCCCTTTTACCTCTCTTGATCCAACACTGTCTGATCTTGTGGTTTTTTGTAACTGATGATAGGGTGTTAGTAGTGCAAGAGGTCACAGTATTGTTTGTTTGTTTTAACAGTATTAGTGCCACTGGTATGCATGTTTTACATATAAGCAAGGCAAAGTCCCTGTCCAGGAATAATGGCAAACCATGGATTTCAGAGTAGCAGCCGTGTTAGTCTGTATTCGCAAAAAAGAAAAGGAGTACTTGTGGCACCTTAGAGACTAACCAATTTATTTGAGCATAAGCTTTCGTGAGCTACAGCTCACTTCATCGGATGCATAAAATGGAAAAAGCTCACGAAAGCTTATGCTCAAATAAATTGGTTAGCCTCTAAGGTGCCACAAGTAAACCATGGATTGAAGAGCATTATTTGAGGCGTTCTTGTTATTTAATTTCACAGTTTTATGGTGGTTCTTAATTACTTTTAGGCGTTTCCGTTTTAACACAATCAGAGCATGAGGGGAAGCAGCACAGAGCCGAGAATGCTGAAAAAAAAGCTAATCGCGAGAAGTGGATTTTGAAGAAGGGAGAGAGGGAAGGTGATTGGGATACAGAAAGGCTGTAGCATTTAAAATTGCACAAAGGCAGATCTGGGAGGAGAAGACAAATGCAGATGGGGGATTCTAAACTGGAAGTGACTAACAACGAAAAAATAGCACCTTCTAAGCCAACAGACCTGCTCTACTTTAAAAAGGAAATACAAATATGTTTTCCACTCCGAAACTTGCAGAGCCAGCACAATCGTGAGAGAATGAACTGAGTTATCCTGCTCCTCGTGCATCAACAGAATTATTAACTAAGTTTCTCAGGTAAGACACATTTCTGCCATCAGGGACTTCTCTGCAACCCAAAAGAAGGCACTGGGATTGCACAGCCATCAAGAAGGGCAGAATTTTGCCCAAAAAAGAAGAATTCCAGCTGGATTTTCAGATCACAGTGTCAATTTCAGGGCTAGCAATGAAAAACAATATTTTTTCTTGGACCAAATTAAGGAAATTTGATCTGGAAATCTAGACACAAGGGGGAACAGGCACACAGCATAGAAACAGAGGCCTTAGCTAAACTGCTTTTTCCTAGTGGAAGACAAGGCCTGAGATAGAGGAAACACAACCAATGGTTTAGGGAGACAGAGAAATCCAGTTTTTGCCATAGGGTGGGTTTTACCAAACACATTCACAAACTAACTTTATGCCATAAAGCCATCAACATTCAGAATTTCTTTCTCTATCTCAGTTGGCTGACAAGTACTTAACACACGTTATTGTGCTAGTTGAGGGCACAGATCCCCTTGCAGGAAGTACTCTGTCCCTGGCAAGATTGGGCTCTTTCTGACTGCTTTTGTACACCAAAATCACAACGAAAAATACAATGCTCAGTGGTGCTGATTTCAAGAGGTTATCATGTTGGTGGTTTTAGTGCCTTAGGAAAATAATTATGGATGAGTCCAACATAAGTAAATATTCACCATATTAAACCTAAACGTTTCGGTGCTTAAAATCCATGCTCCTTCAATCCGTGTATTTCTTTGCGTGAGCTACTGAAGGCAAACGCAGTATTGTTTCCACTAATGTTAACGTTGTCAATAAGTTTCTTTTGTTAATGTTCTCACTAAGCCTTCTTTGCAACTGCAGTTTGAATACTAATATCCTAATGTCCTTTAAGAGAGACACTTGTAGGTATGATAATTATTGTCAAGAATCCCTGCCACACAGAACCCTGGCACAGTGACGTGCACGCATCGGCCACAGAATTCCAATTTGTATAATGACACAGTGATATGAGGGCAATGTCCCATCGGTTATCTCGACATTGCAAGGATGCATCTTTCTGCCAACTCAGTTCTGAGCCCTAAGAAGTCACAACATCAACACAGTGCTGGGTTCTCATGAGGATATGCTTGTTATTAAAAAAAAAAAAAAGACAACTGATGTTCTGACAGGGATATTTCCCCAAGGTGGCATAGGCAGAGCAGACAAATGAAATCCTATGGAGTGACAGCTATCCCTGGCAGTTGAAAGAAGGTCTGCTAAGTGACTGTAGAAACAACTTCCAAATGCTGCAACCTTCACTCCCAGAATGTGGCTAACCCCGCATAGTTCTGAATCCACAAAGAGGGAATGCAGGGTCTTCCACATGCAGTTACTTTACTCCATGCTACCTCAAGAGAGGAGCAAGTGACGTAGGCCCAGTCAGTGGCCCAGACGTCTGTCACTGTACAGACCCAGCAGTTTAGACCCAGCTAAACTACCCCTCAACTGTATTACAGTGCCTGCTCTACGGTAGTAACAGCCACAGCGCTGCTCAGTGCCAAGCCGCTGTGAGGAAGGACTCCTTTCCCATCTCCCACACCTTATCGCTCCTGTACAAAGCCAGTTTACATTGGCCTGGTACAGGCAAGGCAGAATTCTGCTGTCAGCCTCGCAGGGTTACCTGGCAAGTGAAAAACACAAAGACATAAATTAGGGAATTCATCTCTGCATTTCTCTGGTATCAACAGATTTGGGCCAGATGCATGCCTCTTGTCACTCCATAGGTAGCAATGGAATAATACTAGGGATATATGTGGCCTAGTAATTACAGGTTTGTAATTTTTTTTGTTAATATTTTTTAAAATAAAAATTGTTCCTTTGGGACGCTAGCAGCAGTTTGCTTCCATGCTAGCTCCCGTAACCCCCCACAAAGCAATTTTATTAATCATCCCCAGGTCGGGAAAGTCAAAGCTGTTAGATGCTGCTATTGGGACATATTTTCATTAAAAAGATATTGTACAAACACCATCGATGGTTAGTATACTGAGAACAGTGTGGCAACAATCACTATAACCATTATATTAAACTCCTGTCTAAATAAATCCAACTCCAACATCACAAATATAAAAAAAGAAAAATAAGCAAGCTTAAAGTGACGGAGATAAACCACTCTCTTTACTCACCCGGGTGAAAAATAAAGCCACACTTCCATTTAAAGGAGGGAGCAAAAGGTGACAGCTTTTTTTTAAAAAAAATGACATTTTCATCTGCTTTCTAGAAGTAACTCTATCCATTAGAACTTTTATCAGTTGCGGGAGCTTGTCTGACTAAGAACACCTTTTTAACTCTAAAAGGCCTGTGAAAAGACTGCTTCCCATTTAAAAAGCAGAATGCTATTATCTAAAATTTGGGTAGCTAGTAACTGACTGAACATAAAGATTGCTCAGTGCTTTAAATGTATCCTCCTTATATTTCTCTAAGTTTATTTTAAAACCAAAGGTTGCAAAAGGAGGCTGAACTTTCTAACAAGCTGATAACTCCAGTAGTTTGACCTTCCAACACTGCATGAGAGTCCAATCATATTCCTTCATCCAAGAATGAGTCTTCCTCCTCAATTTAATGGAATTTCTGCATGCAGATTGAGCAGGAAGACGGCTCTGTACTCTCCTACTATGAAAGGGACATTTAAAGTCATGCAGCTGGCAGCTTACATATCAGAGAGGAAGTGATTAGACAACAGAGCTTACTTAGCTACTTGTCACCATGTAAAATGTCAACTATGCTCCCTTGCCTTCGGGTTCCTAGAAATCCAGTTTAAATAGAGAACATTCAATGGGTGCTTGTATTAACTTAGTATTGAAGATAAGTATAACCATGAAGTTTCTAGGTGCCTAAAAAGCATCACAATTTAATGCAATTAAATACATTACAATTTACTGCTCATTGTATTTTGTTTCTCCATTTTTTTGTATTAGCAGCAAAGGAGGTTATTCTACCCCAGATGACCTTACGTATTATTTCCAAAACTGATCAAGATTAGCATCAATAAACTCAACATTTAGGTCAATATTAGGAGCTATAAGAAAAAAAATTACTTGAAAATGCAGATATTGCCAAATCCAACAATCCCAACCTAACATGTAGCTCACTCAGAGCAGGATTAGGTTCCTCTGAGCGCCAAATCCTAGGCTCTTATTCAGCAAAGTATTTAAGCATATTAGCAAAAATGCTTAAACTTTGGGAATGCTTCAAAGTACCTTGCTAAATTCATGCCCCTTCTCATTACCATTTTAACTTGCGCTCACACATGTAGAACTCCACATCTCTGCTCTGCAGGATCAAACTCCATGTCTACTTTTTTTCAAAAGAAGAAAGGATAGTTTTCATGTAGTTCTCTCACACACACACTCCAACCCACCTCCAAGTTATTCAGAGGTCTCAGGAGTAACTGGTGTCTACAGGGAGCGTCAACAACAATGAAAGCTAGCGTACCAGGTTTGAGGTCTACGCTTCAAAGGCTCTCATAATCTTAGAGCTAGGTGAGCTATCTAGCTTTGGTGCAGAGACAGCAGTCTGGGGTGGAGAGAACCCACATCTTAATGAAGACAAGCTGATTAACTTTCCCAGTGCTAGTTGTGCCTACTTCAGACACTGCGCTTTGGGGGCTGGAGTGTAGTGAAAACCTTTTCTGACACTAAGCAGCTCTGGAACAGAGGTGGTGTTTTGAAGACCCCTAGACACTGAAGATATTTTGGTTAGCCAGCAGAGGCTATGCCCCATAATTAGGGGATTGAGAGCACAATCAACACAGTAGCACATGGTGCCATGCCCCAGCAAGTGCCAGATTAGGGATTTATCAGAAAGACACAATAAAGCCCTGGGGCAATAATCAAATCCCAGTTAAATGAGAATATAATCAGGATTGTGCAGAACACAGTACATATATAAATTGCCCCTTTTTTGGCCTAAGTGGCTAGCCACTATTTGGGGCGTTTCCAGGATGTTTCCACTGGAGGAAGAAATTGATTATAAGACTCAGGTATTTCCTCGTGTACCTTTTTTTTATATAAACAGGATTGCACCTCAGTCCTATTTCCCTGATTACAATAGAAACAGACAGGAGGCAGGCAGTTTCCATTCTAAGAAATCTAAGCCTGTCCTTCCAGCAAGTACTGGGCCTCTGCTCCCTCTTGGGTCACGCTCACAACTGCATCTCTTGCTTTCTGCCTTGCATACACATCTGCAACCAATCAAATCGGCTAGCTCATCAATCAGCATTAACACCTTCCAACATAATATTTTCAATTAAATAAATTATTCAATCAGAAGAGTAAACACGTATGTATACCCTGCTATGTGCTTCAAAAACATTATGGACTAGGTGGTGAATATTATTTTTTTATTGCCTGATGGGTACGTAAAATTTTGTAATAACCTTGGATTTAAAGCAACATTAATGAAAGACACTGTGCTGCATATTTAAAAGGAAGACATTGGTAAACTTGCTTAAATTTAGTTTTAACGATCAAGGTCTCATGTTCCATATGATCTATTATAATATTCAGATAATAAATTATGTACCCTTGAAAAGATATATGAGCAAGTTTCAATCAGGAGAATAACATTTAAAAAAAATTCAGCCAATGTTATTAAGCACCTTATTTTTGAAATATAATGAACAGCTGACTCATAATGAGAACAGCTTCTTACCTTTTGAACATGCCGTCTGGTGGGCTGAGCGGAAAAGGATTGAGTTTTTCTTTTGAGGCTCAGCATGGTGTTTTAAAGAGTACAAGATGAATTGTTGCGATTTACTTTGATCTGACATAACTTTGTTTCTAGGATGTCTCCGTGCTCTATTTGATAGTTTTTTTCTACAGAGGATTATATCTTTTCCCTCCTCATTTCAAGATTAATGGCTGGCTGTAAAAAAAAAAAAAAAAATCCATTGCAAAAAGTTTCCATACTGGTACAGAGCATATGTATTTGCGGAAAGCACTATAAAACAGTTAAAGGCCATATATATTTTAAGTAAACAGAGTTTATTAAATTGTGCATTCTGTGGAGTTTACTGCATTCTTGTCATTTTGCACTGACTGATCAGTCCAGTTATTTCTTTACATAAGAACAGTCTTCTCTACATAGCAATTCTGGAGCAGTTCAGTCTTGGCCATTATATTTCCAAAGGAATCTTCCAAATTAACGAAGGAAATAACTCTGTATCACAGCTAAGCAGATTAACATTTCTCTATAAATACAATCTCTTGTAATGCAGCACCATTCTACACATCATTCTTTCCTGCACTGCAATGGAATCATGGTGCAACATGAATGGCACTGGCCTTTAGCTCTAAGTCACTTTTTTAAATCTACCATTAGCAGTGACAGAACATAATACAAGGGTTGATTTCTCACCTATGTAAAGTGAGTGGATTGTCTCAGATCAATTTCTAATAGAGAAGTATTCATATCACATATCACTACCACTCTGTTTGGTACCTTCATTGTCAGTTGCAGAGAGATCAAGAATGGAAAAGGAGACTAAATTAACCTAGTATAACTGACTCCGTTGCAAGGTGTCACTCCAAACGTTGTGATACACCAGTTCCCCAAATGTAGCATGCTGGTTATACACAGCCATTGTAGGCACGCCAAGCTGAAGGCTTTAAGCTCTTGCTGTGCTCCCAAGAACACTTGCACATTTCAAATAAGACAGAGGATTTCTTGATTATTGGAGGTTAACATGGTGCCCAGTAACAACCCAATAGGTTCACTACAGTATGTTCATTAGTCCTAATTCCTCTAAGGCCAGGTTGAGAAGGAAAGAGCAGATTAGAGGAAGTTTACACTGCCAATCTGACAACTTTCATCTTTGTTTTTAGACCAGCTAAAATGTTGGTTTAGAGCTGGAGCCTGTAAAGTGCTGAATGTTCTGGCCCTGACCTAGCAAAGCACTTAGCTTAATTTTCAGCACATAAGCAGTCCCACTGAAGTCAGAATCCTTAGGAAGAAGTTGCAATTCATCAATATTGTTCAGGTGAAAATATTACAAAATACCATTTTCACTCATTATTGTGCCCAAAACATAAGAGCCACAAAAGTGCCAATGTGACTTAGGAGCCTAAGGCCCATAGAAAGTCAATGGAATTTAGGTTCCAACATGATTTAGGTGCTTTTGAAAATTTTACCCACTTTCAAGTAGGTTGGGCTCTAAATTAATATTGTGTAAAATACATTTTATAAAACCCAATATGTTTTCACAGATCAAATGAGAGAGAGACAGACACAGACAATATTCCTTTAAGGGTTCCTCCAAGAGGCGGAAGCTAGATCGACGGGAGAATTGTCCCATCAACCTGCCCCTGTCTACACTGGGGGTTGGGTCCTCCCTACCCATACGCAAAGTACGCAGCTTCATAGGGCACCAGGAAATTTGGGGCACCAAATTTCCTGGTGCCCTGCACAGCTGTGTGCTGCTCCAGCCCCTGCCCCATCTCTTCCCACCCCTGCTCCACCCCAGCCCCACCCCCACTCCCAAGGGCTGCAGCAGGGCCGGGCCTGCACTCACTGGTGGCAGGAAGTGCAGCAACCCGGCTCCAGCTGCGCCGCCGGTGAGTGCTGTGGGGGCAGGTCCCCCCTGCCCCCCAAGCCAACCCCAGCCCCACCCCCACGGAGGCCTGGGCCAGCCTCACCCCCACCCCCGTAGAGCTTGGGACGCCCCCCACACCCCCGCGGGGGGGCTGCGTAGGGCCCCAGAATAGCTAGGGACGGCCCTGTGTTCAAGGGTGTGGATTTTTCCACACTCTGAGCAATGTAGTTTATACCAACCTAATTTCCTGATGTAGACCAGGCCTATGATAGCAAGTATCTAAGTACCTCAGTCTCATAGCTATTTCCTTTCTTCACTTCACAATGTGCTGGAGGTAGACAAAACTAAACAACATTTTAAAAATCAACCTCATTGTGAAGTCTCAATTAGTGAAGACATCTAATGTACAGCAGCAAGTCTCCAATGTGTTTTTCCCCTTACTATTTCTGTCATAAAGAGCCAAAAAGGTATCAAGTGCATCCTGTGCTGTCATTTGTTTCTCAGTAGGGGAAGTTAGAGGACCTCTTCGCTGACTCTGACATTGATTCTACATTCATTACTTTAATTCTCTCATTGAACCATCTTGTTCCCAGTGTTTCCACAAGAGGTACTTAAAAGCTGTCCCCAACTGTGCACACACTTCTTTATAGTGAGACAGAAGGTGTTAAAAAGATACAATGAGACTCCTGTGGGTTCTCATTTTGATAAGTCAGACAGAGTCGTGTCAGCTTAAATTTGACAAAATGGTTTTAAATTTGTATTTGTGGCAAGAACGTTACTAATGGAATTGTTCATTTGGAGAATGTTTAACGGGGAAGGAGAAAAAGGGAAAGACGAATTCAAAAAACGGGTGCTTTTTCTTGTTCAGTTGAACTTTCCTTGTGAACTACAAGTAATGTATCACTGACTGTTCAAATGCAACACCTTTGTTGCACCTTTTTATCACCTCAGCCCTGAGCACCCATTGTTACAGTGATGGGCACTGAATAAGACATGTGACTAATACATTTTAATGCACTTAGAAGTCTTGGTAAAAAAACATTTATCAGACAGAGCATTTTAATAAAAAAATCAAGTTAAGAGTTTGCATATTCTTACAGTTTTTGCAAGGCAGAACTGAGTTTCACCCAAATTAAGATTTTAAAAGGCTTCAGAAACATGGTTCAAAAACATTTGATATGGTGGAATTGTTTGCCACTTTATAAGAGACATCAAAGGAGAAAAATTTAAATCTTAATAATCCTCCAAAATATCCTGATTTGATTACTTGACCCTGGTATCAAACTATTTTGGAATAGCTGCATTCAGCAATGCTAATGTGTCATAAGTATTTCCTGGATATCTGAATTTACTAATCATAGTGGAAAACTACCAAAGATACTAAGACATTTTAATACGTGGTACTAGCAGCAACCAAAAATCAATGGAAGTAGTGTTGCTGCTTTGCCCTACTTATAATTTATTATTCCATATTATTAGTCAGAGCTAGAGCAGGTCAAACATATTTGCTGAATAATTTAGTCAATTTCATAATATATTTTCAATAAATTATTCCATTTTTTTATTATTTGTGCAGTTTTAGCATGACACAATATAGTTTTCAACCATTTATTCAGTGAATTTTAAGACAACGTTTAATAGCTTATTCAAAAAAAATTAAGCAATTATTCACCCAGGCCCGATCAAAAACTCAAAACTGCTCTTTTCACAAAATAATATATTGTTATTGGCAACATGTCACCAGGTGACACTGCGCAGTCTGTCTAGTTTTTTCTTGGCATACGAGCAAATGTTCAGCTGTGGGAAGAAATGTGGTGGTGATTGTAGTTTTTGTTATGCAAGGTTATGAGCAGAGAGAGCTGAGCAGCAGCAAAAGAGTGTGCTCTCTACCTTGGTCTCTGATTGGAGTCAATTCTTGAAGTACATGGGAACTGGGCATTTGGTCTCAGGCTGAAAGGAAGAACTGTCCTGCATGCTGTTTGACCATCTCATTTCAGGACTTATGTATGTATGTAAATAAAATAACTTCCACTTAGACATGGGTGGCGCATAATGGAGGCTAGGGGAGGCTAAGCCTCCCCAAACCTCACGCCACTGGGTGGAGGGCAGTGGCAGATTTGGGGGCCCCTTAAACATCCCCTCTGCCACAGCCCTGGGGCTGGAGGAATTCTTGCTCCCCACCATGGCCCTGGAGCCTTTTCCGATCTCAAGAACACAGCAGGGGAGGGAGGTGGGGCCTCAGGGGAGTCGAGGTGGAGTGGGGGTGGAACGGGGCAGGCCACAGGGGAAGGGGCAGAACAAGGACAGGGCTGTGTGTGGAATAGGGTGGGGTCACAGGGAAAGGGGCAGAACATGGGAGGGGCTCTGGGCTCAGAGCTCCAGCCAGGGCAGAGAGCTCTCAGCCTCCCGCCCCAGCTGGGGCCATGGAAAAGAGGGGCCGAGCTCTCAGCCCCTCCCACCCCCGCCCCAGCTGGGGCCATGGTAGAGAGGGGCAGAGAGCAGCAAGCAGGGGCAGGGCCTTGGCCATAAGAGGCGGGGCCATGGCTGGAAGAGGAGGGGTAGGGCTAGCCTCCCCAAGGGGAAGCTTCACCCACCACCCATGCACTTTAGAATATACCTGTACTCAGTGTCACTGATTTATCCTCCAGTGCGAAGCCAGCCTGCAAGACCTTAGACATCTCCCACCACATAATCTTTTCAAAGAAAATTTAAAGCCTCCAATTCCCCCCCCCCCCATACAGAAGTATTTTGTTTGGTTATTTAAGAGATTTCTTTTCCTTAAAGTGAAATATTTGCACATATGCAAAGTCCCAAACTGAGCTCTCCAGAGGCTGAAATTTTGTCTGTCCACATGGTAGGAACAGCACATACAGCAGAAGTGCAGGCTTCTCTTTATCCCTCAACTGGATGAAAGTATCACCAAGGAGTGAGAAGTTACTTCAACCTCTATGGCCTCTCTCTGAGGCTGCCAGCAAAAGGTACAAATTGTGACAGCAACTCATCACATGTACCCATAGGGAGCAGTGGTTTCAATCATCTTTGGTAGGTAAGTAATAGTACCCTGCTCACAAGCAAGCCATAGATTTCATGGTGAGTTACACATGCTGAATCAGGATAGGGAGGGTGATTCTCCTTTCACCTACAGCAGAGTAAAATAAGGAGCAATTGCACTGAAACCAACAGAATTACATCAGTGTAAATGAGAGGAGAACCGGGTGCAGTGAATAACTGTGTCGAGGTAGTATCCCCACCTAGCAGTGCAGGGGATACTGGCTGCTATTAATGTTTGTATCCATTAATTTATTGCTCCAGAAAGGTACTCCATTGACAACTCTTAAATCTAACTATTTGCTATCCAGAGGACTGGCACAGCTAAGCTGCAGCACTGTTCTATTAAATCAAAAACCTCTTCTATAAATAGGAATTAATAATAAAAGATTCTAACTCCAAGTTGGAGGTACTGCCTCTGGGGCCAAGATGACTGGTCTCTCCATTCAGTCCTTTGTATCTATTCTGAAACCACCACTGCCTAGTTTGCAAAGGCTAAAAAGCAACAATAGTAAGAGGCCAATGTGTCTCCATCAGGAGCTCTTTAATGACCTGAACATTTTTTAAAAACGAAACTTACAAAAAGCGGAACGTGGACAAATTGCTGAGGAGGAGTACAAAAAAGCTTAAGCATGTAGGGACAAAATCAGAAAGGCTAAGGCACAGAATGAATTACACCTAGCAGGAGACATAAAAAGAAATGAAAACAGGTTCTATAAATACATTGGAGCAAGAGAAAGATGGGGAAAAGAGATAACTAATGCCACCAAGAAAGCTGAGGTGTCTAATCCCTGTTTTGCTTCAGTCTTCACTAAAAAGGTTAACAGTGACCAGATACTCAACACAATTAATATTAACAAGGGGAGAGAAATGCAAATGAAAATAGGGAAAGAACAGGTTAAAGAATATTTAGGTAAGTTAGATGTGGCAGGACCGGATGAAGCACCCCTAAGGTACTTAGTGAACAAACTGAAGCAGTATCAGAACTGTTAGCAATTATCTTCAAGAATTCATGGAGGATTCAGGTGAGGTCCAAAAGAATAGGAAAGGGGCAAACACAGTAACTATCTTTAAAAAGGGAACAAAGAGGAGAATTAGAGACCAGTCAGCCTTTCAATACCTGGAAAGATTCTGGCACAAATTATTAAACAATCAATTTATAAGCACCTAGAGGATAATAGGGTCATAAGGAAGAGTCACATGGATTTGACAAGAGAAATTAGACTAGTTTGGTATGATTTGTTTTCTTTGACAGGGTTACTGGCCTAGTGGTTGGGGGAAAGCAATAGACATGGTATATTTTGATTTTAGTACAGTAATTTTGATTTTAGTTTACTAAGGCATTTGACACAGTACCATTGTCATGAGAAAACTAGAAAAATGTGGCCTAGAGAAAATTACTGTAAGATCAGGAGGTCATTGCTCCCCTCTACATGGCACTGGGGAGGTCTCAGCTAGAATACTGTACAGAGTTTTGGTTACCACACTTTAAGAAAGATGTGGACAAACTGGAGAGAGTCCAGAAGAGAGCAACCAAAATGATCAAAGGTTTGAAAAACCTTATCTATGAGGAAAGGTTAAAAAAAAAAAAACTGGCCAAGTTTAATCTTGAGAAAAGAAGACTGTTAAGGCTGTTGTAAAGAGGACAGTTATCAATTGTTCTTCATGTCCACTGAAGGTAAGACAAAAAGGAACGGGCTTAATCTAGAGCAAGGGAGATTTAGGTTAGATATAATTGGAAAGTTTTTCCTAATAAGGATAGTTAAGTACTGTAATAAGTTACCAAGGGAAACTGTGGAATCCCTACCATTGGAGGTTTTAAAGCACAAGTTAGAGAAACATCTGTAAAGGATGATCTAGGTATACTTGGTCCTGTTCTAAGGGGCAGGGGAGGACTAGATGACTTCTTGAGGTCCTTTCTAGCCCTACCTTTCTATGACTGATTTATATTTGATTATGAAAGGTCTTTGTTTGCTGGACAAACATGGAGGTTTCTAATGGTCTGTCAATGATCTCGTTACCATACAAAGCACATTCAGTGGATGCATGATTAGAACTCATGCCCCGCATCTTTATATATAAATTATACTTCATATTGGCAATAAAAGTTATCCAGGCAGATGCATGTTTTCCATTTTTGTCACAGCACACTACAGTAGGTTTTAAAAACGTGTTTTTTCCAGACTGAAAAAGATTTCATAAATACCAAATTTAAACTAAACTCTTTCAATACATAGCTTTGAATGGGAAAAAATTCTTAGTGACCTTCCCTTCTAGAAGAGTGATTCAGATGAACCCTGCATCTGGCTAAAAGTCCCTTGATGCAGCATGCTGCTTAGTAGTCCAATCAGGAAATCACAAGCTAGAGTTATGTTCCTAAATGGGCAAGCCTTTGACCACTACTAAAGAGAAATGACAATCTAGTCCAAGGGAAACCTTGAGTTTTAACTGAGATTTATACAGATGAAGTACAGAATGGATGTGTGAAAAGTTTTCACACCCGTCTTCAGCACTGTGTGCTATTTTAATTTAACAACTTTTTATTTAGTAATATCAGCTCTCAAGATACCTTTGGCCACTCCAACTTGTTCCCCTGGTATGTCTTATACAGAAAAATCAGGCAACTAGGGATAGCTCAGTGGTTTGAGCATTGGCCTGCTAAACCCAGGGTTGTGAGTTCAATCCTTGAGGGGGGCCATTTAGGGATCTGGGGCAAAAATTGGAGATTGGTCCTGCTTTGAGCAGGGGGTTGGACTAGATGACCTCCTGAGGTCCCTTCCAACCCTGATATTCTATGATTCTATGAACTACAGCTACATAAGCATAACTGGGGGGGGCAGGGCAGGGATTGTACCTTCAGAAGACCAAATGGGCCCCTGTTTTCAGAAACAGTCACTAAATTTGCTTCCACTAAACTTACCACATTTGTCAATGGTCTGGAACTTGACAATTGTTTATGAAATTCTTTTGCCATACTATTGAATTTCTGTCTGTCACAAGAAAAGCAGACATGAAAACTCATCTTTCAGCTGACAGCTATTTCATTTACTATCTCCTTTACTCTTCCATTTAGGCATAACAGCATAAGAGAGCCCGTCCAGATGATCTAATGATTCCATCAGCTAAAGCATTTATTAAAAAGATTGAAACCCATAGTCAATGAAGCACAGAGTCTAAAAGCAAAAGGAAGCTTCCACAGTTCTTACTTGCAGAGCACATCCTGGCGGTACTCAGGAATTGGATGACCCTTTCTCTAATTTAAAAAGCTATTTCTCATGGCAGTAGTGGATGAGGGAATTCTGCAACACGAAGTGTCTATTTTCATGTCAACAGCCAAGACACCCTTATAGCCCTTACCTTTTCCATAAGGGTGCTAGTACCTGAATACAGAGAACAAAGCAGCACATTGTAGGAGACAGTGTGAACACACTGGACTGGACAAGGAGAGCAGCACATTTTGGGCACACTATAAATAGTACAGCTGGTTCACAATCGGTCCTCAAAATCGTTTTTAATATTTTGTGGACACTGCCCCAAAATCCCCACACATAATACTTTGAAATACAAATACAAAAGAACAAAACTTCTCAGCTTTCTGAAAGAAAAAAAAAGGTTTTCTTAAAAACAACCTGAAAAGTAGTTGTTTTTCAATGAAAATTAATTTTTAAAAATCCTTAAAATCATGTGAAAAACTCTCATTCTTTATCCAGTTGGCCAGTTTTCAAAAAAAGCGGAGTACCCAGTAGCCCTTACTGATTTCTCTGGGAGCTGGGCAGTTCTTGTGAATCTGGCCACTTCATTTAGGCACCTAAGTGGAAGCAGAGTTCTTTTGAAACTCTGAGTCAACAACAAGCTGTATGACACAGGAAACTAGCCCCATTTATATCAGCTGAGCTACCAGCCCTCAACACACTCGAAAAGAACTTTTGCAAGCTCAACACACTTACTGTAAATCCCATCAGAGTTTTCTGCTGCCAAAGCAACTCCCTGTAAAATGGCCAAAGAGCACTAGGACCAATCTGTGCTACTGTCCAGGGATGCAACAATAAGACTGATTAACTGCAGGTTATTTTATCTGCTGATTACAGTCCATTTAAGTTCTAAATTCTAATGCTTTGGAAAATTTCATAAAAGTTGTTCTTACATTTGTACATGGAAAATGCTTGATCTGCATATGAAAGTGACATTTATTCAAACAAATATGGGGTCTAAGGCTTAAATGTTCAAAAGCGTTTACTATTTGTGTGCATGCCTCAATCTGAGACCCTTTGGCTTTGATTTTCAGAGATGCTGCATACCTGCAGCTCCCACTGGCTTCAATTAGAGCTGCACGTGGTGAGCACCCCTGCAAAAAAGAAAGTCAGAATATTCAAGTTGGGCATCCAAAAACTTAGGCACTTGTAATCAGGGTCAACTTTTAAACATTTTGACACAAACCTCCCTCAATTGCATGTGTAAGTGCTGTCAGCATGTACGAAAAGTCAGGGGGCTGAACATGAAAACGAGTCACAGTTTAGAGGCTGCACTGAAGCCTCCTTGAAATCATGTTACCATGTGTCCATACTTTCAAAGACCACCTATGTTTACACTATGATTGAACATTGAAAGTATAGGTATTTAAAAACAAAATTCATGGCAAATTCAGCTAGAATTTCAACTATGAAAATCAACTCTAAAAATATTGTGGGGTTTCTTCTTGATATTGTCTTACTGATTCTATATCAAAGTTGCTCAATTTCAAAATAAAAAAAATCCTCCCCCACCCCAACCACTGTCCTGCAAAGTCTGCTAGAGCTAGGAGAGTCAAGGTGGATTCTTTCCACACTGGGCCGCTAGGGGTGGACCAATCATTGTGAGCCCAAGAGGCCACACCCGCTCTTCTCTGCTGCCCATGCTCCAAGTGGAAAACTCAGATAAAAGGAGGCAGCTCAGACCAGTTGGGGGAGGGTGTGTGGATGGAAGGGAGCACCTCCTCCAGGGGTACCTCTAGCGCCCCTGGTGGTAAAGCCCAGTGACCTGGACTACCCACCAGCCACGGAGGCTGCCGTAGAAACCGAGCCATCGCCCATTGAGGAAACTGCCTAAACTATGCCCCAGTCCTGAGAAATGTGAGGTCTATAGACTGATTGTTTGCTTACCTTGCCCCGCCCAGGGGTTGCAGCCTCCTTGCTGCTTTGCCCTGACCAGGGGGCTAATTCCCCAGAGGGTTTGATTGTTTTGCTGCTCAGAATCCACAAAATACCCATTTAGGTGACCCCATGTGGGGCTGGGCCACACTTGGCAAAGATCACCTGCTTAATGGGGAAGCCCACAACTGAGCCGCAGAGCCGGCCACCCCCATACTGGGCTCAGTAATGATTTTATCAGTAATGATTTTGTGTTTTCTTCCAGGTCATTAATAGCAAGGTTAAATAGTGTAGAGCCAAAAACCGATCTCTGCGGGACCCACTTGAAATGTACTGGTTCAATGACAATTCCCTGTTTACAGTTACATTTTGAGAACCAATCAACCAGTTTTTAATCCAGTTAGTGTGTACCATGTTGATTTTGTATCATTCTAATTGCTCAATCAAAATGGCATGCAGTACCAAGACAAATACCTTATATGGAAACATAGAAATGTGGGGCTGGAAGGCACCTTGAGAAGTCATCAAGTCCAACTCTCTGTGCTATGGCAGGACCAAGTAAATCTAGACCATTTCTGCAGAAAAGGACCTGGGGATTATAGTGGACGAGAAGCTGGATATGAGTCAGCAGTGTGCCCTTGTTGCCAAGAAGGCCAACGGCATATTGGGCTGTATTAGGAGCATTGCCAACAGATCGAGGGAAGTGATTATTCCCTTTTACTCGGCAATGGTGAGGCCACACCTGGAGTATTGCGTCCACTTTTGGTCCCCCCACTACAGAAGGGATGTGGATAAATTAGAGAGAGTACAGTGGAGGGCAAGAAAAAGGATTAGGGGGCTGGGGCACATGACTTATGAGGAGAGGCTGAGGGAACTGGGGTTATTTAGTCTACGGAAGAGAAGAGTGAGGGGAGATTTGATAGCAGCCTTCAACTGAAGGGGGGGTTCCAAAGACGATGGAGCTTGGCTGTTCTCAGTGGTGGCAGATAACAGAACAAGGAGCAATGGTCTCAAGTTGCAGTGGGGGAGGTCTAGGTTGGATATTAGGAAACACAATTTCACTAGGAGGGTGGTGAAGCACTGGAATGTGTTACCTAGGGAGGCGGTGGAATCTCCATCCTTAGAGTTTTTTTAAGGCCTGGCTTGACAAAGCCCTGACTGGGACGATTTCATGGGTGTTGGTCCTGCTTTGAAAAGGGGATTGGACTAGATGACCTCCTGAGGTCTCTTCCAACCCTAATATTTTATGATACTATGATCCCTGGGGAGGTGTTTGTCTAACCTGTTCTTAAAAACCTCTAATGATGGGGATTCTACAACCTCCCTTCGAAGCCTATTCTAGAGATTGACTGTCCTTATAGTTAGAAAGTTTTTCTTAATAGCTAACATAAATTTCCTTGCTGCAGATCAAGCCCATTAGTTTTTGTCCTACCTTCAGTGGACATGGAGAGCAATTGATCAGTTCCCTCTTTCTAACAGCCCTTTACATATTTAAAGACTGTTAACAGGTCCCGCCTCTCTCTTCCTTTTTCAAGACTAAATATGCCCAGTTTTTTTTTAACATTTTCTCATAGGTCAGGTTTTCTAAACCTTTGATCATTTAGGTTGCTCTCCTCTGGACTCCCTCCAGTTTGTCCACATCTTTTTAAAAGTATGGCACCCAGAACTGGATACAGAACTCCAGCTGAGACCTCACCACTGCCGAGTAGAGCGGGACAATTACCTCCTGCATCTTATACACAGCACTCCTGTTAATACACCCCAGAATATTATCCTTTTTCACAGCTGAATCACATTGTTGACACATATTCAGTTTGTGATCCACGATAATTCCCAGATCCTTTTCAGCAGTACTACCACCTAGCCAGTTATTCCCCATTTTGTAGTTGTGTATTTGATTTTTCCTTAGTAGTTTGCACTTGTCTTTACTAAATTTCATCTTGTTAAATTCAGATCAATTCTCCAATTTGTCCTGGTCATTTTGAGTTCTAATCCTGTCCTCTAAAGTGCTTGCAACCCCTCCCATCTTGGTGTAATCTGCAAATTTGAGAAGCCTACTTTCCATTCCAATATCCAGATCATTAATGAAAATATTGAATTCTACTGGATCTAGGACTGACCCCAGTCCTGAAGTCCAGTATTGCCAACTCCCACACTTTTATCACAATTATAGCAATTTGGGGGGGGGGGTGTTTTTCCTGTCTCAAGAAAACATGATGAAAAACTGCCAATTTACTAATTTTCCCCCTTATTCAGAATCCTACCATTTACTACTACAGTCAGTGGGGCTGAACTCAGAAAGCTTTGCTACCCTGTCCCTAGAGTCCATCGGCATGTTTTCAAATAGATTGAAGCAATGCTCACAGGCAAAATGGCTCCCACTCTGTGATCAGATGAAGCTAGTCAGGGATAGCAGAGGGACTATGAAAGGTGAATGGGGAGCAAGAGGCAGATTTAGACATTGCAGGGGAAGGGAGTGCAAGGGGATGTGGGAGGGAGGGGAGAGCATCTTGAGCAGTGGGAGATAAGGGAGGAGTAGGGAGGGAAAGGGAGTAGGGGCATCTGGAGCAGGGGGAGACAGGACAGGGGTGGGGAATGGAGAGGAGGGAGGGGATCTGGGGCGAGGGAGCTAAACCGGAATGGGGAGTGGAGGGAGGGGGTCTGTAGCAAGGGGAGGCAAGACAGGATGGGGGAGGGGGAATGGAGAGGTGCGGGCAGGGGGAGGAGAGATCCGGCAAAGGGGAAGGCAGGACAGTGGGGGGGGGAGTGGTCCCCAGTCTTGGACAGAGAAGTGGAGGGTTGGTGGTCAGGGAAGCGTTGCTTCTTACAGAAGGCTAAAAATATCATATGTTGTTTTTACTGTGACATTAAGTGCTTTCTGAACAAAAGCTGCTGTATACATAAGATAGTTCTTTATCAGTAGCAGTGGAACTGATTAATCATCTCCAAGTGCAAAAGTTGACACATTTGGAATCAGGGGCTCTCCACTGAGGGCTTGTCACTCTGGAATCTTCTGTCTCACATGTACAGGGAAGCCTCTTTTTGCTTTGGTGTATTCAGAGTAAGTCTGTGTAAAGGGGCGTATGGTGCCCCTGCAAGGGGCCTGTACAGGCTGCCTGCCCTGGTGTTGTCCCTAGGAGGAGGCCCTGCCTAGCCAGTAAGCATGAGTTTCAGGGGTTAACTGCCAGTCAGGGTTCAGAGGCAGCTCAGAGAAGCACTACCAGGTGGGAGCTAATTAAGTGCAGCTGAGCCTATGTCCATTGAGAGCAAAGAAACAAGAGTGTTGGGGGTGATCAGAAGCTACTGCAAGGAGCTTTGAGGAAACAAGAAAGAAACTTGTACGGTTTGTATATTGAGTTTATTGTTTCTAAATCTGCATGGAAGGAATATAGCTAGAGACTGCCAAACAGGTGTCAATTTGCATTAGAGTTTAATGCTTGCAAATAAAACTCCATTCAGAGATAGAGATTTTATGTTTAAACCCGAGCTTTGCCTTTACACCCCTTTTAAGTCATCACATTCTTGGCACTACAGTCTGCTGGAGTTATTTAATGAGTTAGAGAAAGGATGGGAGTGTTACTTGAGCATAGCTGTATTGATATTTGCACTCAAAGCAGGGATTATGTTTCTCTTCTATGTATGATGTTATCCTTTCCTTCCTAAATTTACAGGATTTACTCTTTGGGCATGGAATAAATGAACATCTGTGAATTACAGGTATTTTAAAATGCATCCATCTCACATTTTCAAACTGGGATCTATTAGCAAAGAAATTCCTAAAATTTTGGATACTTTAGACATTTCACTATGTCTTTATAGTAAGAGTTTTGTCTCTCACTCTTCTGGGATAGCAGGGGGAGGCATTAATTCTTCTTTGAGTAGATGCAGCTGTGTTTTCCATGTCAGTATGTCAATCAGTCTCTTCCTAGATGATCTCCAGGGGAATAACTTTGTGCATTGTGACAGCATATGAAGTAGCTTGGGCTATGACACCCCTCCCCCACTAATTCTGTGAGAGCCCAGGCAATGCTGATTGCATTTCTAAGGGGCATTCCATTTTGGGACATTTGCAAGGGTGCCAGGTGGTCCTCTGTACATATGTTTACAAACCACAATGCTATTACTATTGCATCCTCCTTAGATGCACGCTTCAGGAAGTCAGTCCTGACATCCTTGTCTAAATAGACTCTGAGCCCCACGTCCTGCAGATACTGCTTGTCAGCCACCTACCTGGACTACAAGGCTGCATCTGCTCAAAGAAGAAAGCATGGTTACTTACGGTAACTTGTTCTTTGAGATGTGATGCCCACCCTCTGTCTCCTCTGCATTGGAATCTCTGCTTCTGATGTTCAGCACCAAGGAACTGACAGGGTTCAGGGCTGCACTCACCTTGTACGGCCAAAGGAGGGGCTAAGGCCATGAGACGCGAGCACCACCCCTATGGGTACTGCTAGGTGAAGTACTCCAGCTTTAGTGTGCTGGGCATGCGCAGACCTATGTAAAGTACGTGTTTTCCTCATCATGGGGTTTTTTTGGGGTGCTGATCTGAAAATCCAGTCTTCATTCTCTTTTTCCATCTTGATTTAACAGAGAATATAACGAGGTGTTGTCTCAAATTTTGATAGTCTGTGCACAGAGTTCAGCTAACTGAAATGACTGGGCTGGAAATACATAACCCTACAGGTACATAAGATATCTATGAATAATTTCCTAGAAAGATGCAGGTTAAAAGTCATGTTGCAACTGACATATCAGTGGCATAGCTAGGACAGGAAAACTAGGTGGGTGGGCAATGATGGGAGAGGGCTGGGGGATAGAAAAGATCAGGGGGTGCAAGAGGGATCTCCCCCACCCACTCCAGCCAGCCCTTGCTGCTCAGCAGGCACCTGAAGATGAGGCTGCTGGGGCACACAGGCCTACCCTGTGACATACAAACATGAAATTGTATGCAATGGGTTCTACTATCTCCCTAAGGCACCAGTAAATATGAATAGTGCATATAACCCTTTCATGGCGCTCTTCTAATATACCAGGACTTAACTCTGATGGGTGGAGCACTGCTGGTAGGTAACTATCCCACAGTTCCCTCAGTCCCAGCCGCCAACTGGAATTCTGGGTTAAGCTCCCAATGCATGATGGGGCAAAAACATTCTCGCGAGTGTTTCTGGGTGTGTGTCGTCATGTGTCATCAGTTGCTCCTCCCGCCGTGAAAGCTATGGCAGATAATCGTTTCACGCCTTTTTGGCGTGCAGACGCCATACTGCTTTCAGCAGACAATGCAGTACGGTACACCATTTCTCTCCTGGTACTGTGAATTCACCTCGCATTTCCTCTTGTCTTTCTATGTAATCTCTATAAGTATCTACTCTTTCTCTTCCTCATCGACCACTTCCACTGCCAAATCTGCTTGGCCACCGTGAACCGAGCAGCACAGTTTCCACTGCCAACTCTTCTCTCCTGCTCTTGCCACACTACCGAGCTTCTCCATGTTGTCTGTCCTGGCTCTCTGTCCTCTGTGAAAGCTACAGAAGACAACCATTTCCTGCCTTTTTTCGGCTATCGTGAACCGAACAGCACCTCTTCCGTTGCCACTTTGCTCTCCTACGTTTCATGCCCTTTTTCCAGGATTACCCGTGCAGACGCCATACAGCGGCAAGCATGGAGCCCACTCAGATCTCCGCTACAGTTTTGACCATTGTAAATACCTTGCGCATTATCCAGCAATATGTTCAGTACCTGCAGAACTGGGCAAGGAAGCAACAACAGCGCGATTACGATAGTGATCAGGACATGGACACAGACGTTCCTAGAAGCACGGCATGTGGTGATTGGGAGATCATGGTGGCGTTGGGCCAGGTTCATGCCATGGAACACCGATTCTGGGCCTGGGAAACAAGCACAGACTGGTGGGACCGCACAGTGTTGCAGGTATGGGATGATTCCCAGTGGCTGCGAAACTTTCATATGCATGGAGCCGCTTTCATGGAACTTTGTGACTTGTTGTCCCCTGCCCTGCAGTGCAAAGACACCAGAATGAGTGTCAGCCTCACAGGTGAGAAGCAAGTGACAATAGCCCTGTGGAAGCTTGCAACGCCCGACAGCTACCGGTCAGTCAGGAATCAGTTTGGAGTGGGCAAATCTACTGTGGGGGCTGCTGTGCTGCAAGTAGCCAATGCAATCATTGACCAGCTGCTATCAAGGGTAGTGATTTTGGGAAATGTGCAGACCATTGTGGATGGCTTTCATGCGCTGGGGTTCCCTAACTGCGGCGGGGCAATAGACGGAACGCATATCTCTATCTTGGCCCCGGAACACCGGGGCAGCCAGTATGTAAACCGCACGGGGTACTTTTCCATGGTGCTGCAAGCACTGGTGGATCACAAGGGACGTTTCACCGACATCAGCGTGGGATGGCCGGGAAAGGTGCATGACACTCGCATCTTCAGGACTTCTGGTCTGTTTGAACAGCTGCAGGAAGGGACTTACTTCCCAGACCAGAAAATTACTGTTGGGGATGTTGAAATGCCTATAGTTATCCTCAGGGACCCAGCCTACCCCTTAATGCCATGGCTCATGAAGCCATACACGGGTACCCTGGACAGTAGTAAGGAGCAGTTCAACTGTAGGCTGAGTAAGTGCAATATGGTGGTAGAATGTGCTTTTGGACGTTTGAAAGTGCGCTGGCGCAGTTTATTGACTCGGTTAGATCTCAACACAACCAATATTCCAATTGTAATTGCTGCTTGTTGTGTGCTCCACAATCTCTGTGAGAGTAAGGGGCAGACATTTATGGCAGGGTGGGAGGTTGACGCAACTCGCCTGGCAGCCAATTTCGCACAGCCAGACAACAGGGCGAGTAGAAGAACTCAGCAGGGCGCGCTGCGCATCAGAGAAGCTTTGAAAGCCAGTTTCATGACTGGCCAGGGTACGGTGTGACACCTGTGTTTGTTTCTCTTGAAGTAACCCGCCCCTATATATATGAAAGGAGATAAGTTCACAATTGTTTAAAAACTTTTCTTTATTATTTGTTGCACAACACATTGAGAGAAATCAGAAGGTAGACCAGAGTGGTGGTACTGGGGAAGAGGGATGGAGGAGAAGGGAAGGACAAGTCCAGAAACCAAATCAAAATTTTGGATATGCCAGCTTTCTGCTGCTTGTGCAATCCTCTCGGGTTGAGTGTGTGGGTCTCCGTAGCACCCCCCCTCCCCCAGTGTTCTTGGGCGTCTGGGTGAGGAGGCTATGGAACTTGGGGAGGAGGGAGGGCGGTTATACAGGGGCTGCAGCGGCAGTCTGTGGTCTTGCTGCCTTTCCTGCATTAGATCCACCATACAGCGGAGCATGTCAGTTTGCTCCCCCATGAGCTTGACCATAGCATCCTGCCCGCTCTCATTGCGTGCATCCCTCCTCTCTTTGTGTTCATTTACAGGACTTTACAGGACTCCGCAATTGTTTGCCTCCACTCATTCAGCTGGTCCCTATCAGTGCGGGAGGACTGCATGAGGTCGGTGAACATGTCATCCCGAGTTCTTTTTTTCCGCCTTCTAATCTGGACCAGCCTCTGGGACGGAGTAGATAGGGGCCGCATTGAAACATTTGTGGGAGGAGAAAAAGGGAGAGTAGTACTTTAAAAGATACATTTTAGAGAACAAAGGGGACACTTTCTCAGTGAAACAGGCAATTCACAGTACACAGCATATGTTCTTTCTGTACAAGGTCGCATTTTGCCTCTTATACTGAAGTGCCTGCCACTTTGGTGTGAGTAAGCCATCACATGCAGCCGGGCAACAGAATTCAGCTTGCAGGCAGCATGGTAAGCCCTAGGGGCACACGGGGTTCTGCTTCTTCCGCATTCATTTCAGTGCTTTCAGACTGCCAGGCCCCCTTTCCCATAGCAAGCAATGCCTGGTGGGTTTGCCATATAAAAGGAGGGCCTGCGGGCTCTTGGGGATGATTGCTTCACACAACACCCCTCTGCCCCCGCACCCACCATGTGGCGCCGATGAGGCTCTGAGCCGGGATGAGCCCTTTAAACTATACGCAAACAGCCCAGCGCTCCGATCAGGCTCTCACACACCAGAAGTGCCTTCTTCAGGGTCATGGTCCAGGAGCATGCACTGGGAGTGGGGGGAGGCTATTGGGTCCAGCGTTAAGAATAGTTCCTGGCTAGGGGGGAAAACAGATTTCTCACTTGCCGCCTGTGCACTGTTATCGTCCTCCTCCTCCTCTTCGTCCTCCAATAACTCATCCTCCTCGCTCCGTGCAACTCCCCCCTTGCACGTGTCCACAGACAGTGGTGGGGTAGTGGTGGCGTCACCCCCCATAACTGCATGCAGCTCACGGTAGAAAAAGCACGTATGGAGCTGTGACCCACAGCACCCATTCGCCTCCCTGGCTTTTTGGTACCTTTGCCTGAGCTCCTTGATTTTTGTACAACACTGCTCTGTGTCCCTGAAGTAGTCTTTTTCCATCATGGCCCTGGAGACTTTAATTTACATATTTGCGTTTCTTTTTTTGGAACGTAGTTCTGCCATAACAGATTTGTCTCCCCAGCATGCGATGAGATCCAGTACCTCCCATTTGGACCATGCTGGAGCTTGTCTCTGAATCCAGGACTGTGTGGTCTCTGGTGATGGTGGACTCTGCATGGTCGCCTGTGATGGTGGACTGTGCAGATGGTGACCAAACAGGAAATGAAATTCAAAAGTTCCCAGGGCTTTTACTGCCTACCTGGCTAGTGCATCGGAGTTGAGAGTGTTGTCCAGAGGGGTCACAAGGGAGCATTCTGGGATAGCTCCCAGAGGCCAATATCGTCAGATTGCGTCCACAGTACCTGTAACCCGGAACTGCGATCTCGATTTTAGCACAACTCCACTTGCCGAGGTGGAGTACAGAAATCGAATTAAAGAGCCCTTTAAATAGAAAAAACCGGTTTGGTCGTGTGGACGGAATCAGTTTTATTTCGAATTGACTTGGCTAATTCCAAATAACCACGTATTGTAGACCAGGCCTAAGGCTGTAGAGCAGACTCATTAATCTCTCTCTAAGTGGTCTCAGTGCTACTAGATGGGACGGAACACCACACCCAGAAGGTGTGTGGGTTACCTAGTTTCCCTAGCTGATGAAGCGTGTCCTGAACTTCAGAGTCTTCCCAGTTGAAATCCTGGAGAAGCCCCCACTTGTAACGCCGACAGACTCTGGTTGTCGGCAGGCAGGATCGAACCGGGGACCTCTGAAGCTTAGTGCATGAGCCTCTACAGCATAAGGTAACAGCCAACTGGCTGTTAGCTAAGGCTGTAGAACAGACTCATTAATCTCTCTGTAAGTGGTCTTGGTGCCTTGGTCTTGGTCTAGATGGGACAGAACACCACACCCAGAATGTGTGTGGGTTACATTAGCACTCCCACTATTTAGGGCTTGCTAATGCCACAGAACTCAAAAGGCAGAAAGGAATCAGGACACTGGATTTAGATCATAACTGAAAGACAAAGATAAACAATGATAAATGTTAGAAATACAACACAGAAGACTAATAGCCTCTGACATGACCAGTGATAAGGTCTCAGGTAAGCAAGTGGCGATATTACCAACTAGCAGGATAAGACTTTAATCAAGCCTTTCATCATGATAGGCAGTGGTGCAGAGGACTGGGCCTTCCAGTGGTCTGGGAATAACTGATAGTGAAATTAATAAATGTCAATAATACTCGTTGCAGGCTAGAAAGACACAGAAAGAGGTGAACCAAGCAACTGAATTGGAGCCACCATCCTTGGAAATTATTACCAAACATTTAGAGTGGCCTTTATGTGCACACTTTTGGAGCTCTGCACACAAGAGTTGTGTAATGCTAATAAATAATGTGTAGTGATATTCTGAAGGTAATTGTAACATCACCCTAATCCCCTACTATTACATTGCTAAATGCTGATTCTTTGCCCTTTTGTACAAGGTTGCGTGCTAAGGAAACAGATAGTATTATTTTCCATTTCATGCAACTTTTAAAACTTGACAGGTCAAAAGAGCACCCAAGATGAAATAGTTCTATAATCTCGTTTTACCTTGGCATTCAGCATGAAATATTTATAAAATATGCACAAAGATCTTGGTGTCACATGTTCACAGTTCTGCCGTGTCCCACAATTTTATTATGTGATAGAAAATTCATTGTTACTGAAGGACTCAAAAAACAACTCTGATTGATTTTGTATTCAGGGTTGTTATTTTTTCTCTCTCACTCTTTTCTGTCAGCAAATTGGAACTCAAAGTGAATGAAGCAACAGAAGTTTTAGTGTTTACAATTACGTGACGTGTCGGTATGATACTTATAGCACAATATAATCCTACTATATGATAAAGAAAACCATAACTCCTTTTTAGCAATGGGACAAGGTTATTTTGCATGAATAAACTGAATGGAAGTTAATTTTTTTTTTAAAATCCATATTGTGAAAACTTGTAATTTTTATTTCCTGTGGGAAGAGTGCCAGTCTGATCACTTAATAACTGTAGCTAGCTTTTGTGTATCCATTTTTCTCTCATTTCATATGGAATACAAATCTAGACATTCAAAAAAAGAGAAAAGTGTTTTTTTTATTGCTTCCTAGTACCTGAACCTAATATTGCTGACACATAGCATTCCTGCTGCTAAATCATCTACAGAGATGGGTCTCTTTGTCGAGACAACTTTCATGGCTCAGCAAGATTTTTGCCAAGATGGAATGTAGAATTATAGCTGAGGGCCAGATCCTGAAGAATGCTGAGTATCTCTTAGGAAATGCTGAGTTGTCCTCTGCTCCCATCAATTTTTTAAATTGTTATTTAGGGTTTTTTTTTAAATAAATATACTCGCGTATGTATTGCATATGAAAAGAAAGCAGAAGCACAAAACTCAGCCATAATAGAATAGCTCTCTCCTTTGCCAACCACATCTGCTAGCAAGTTACACAAATCTAATATATCACAAACTCACTGCTGTAAAACTAAGTATCAATGCTCAGATTCCTCCTGTATACGGTATATACCCTATATTCCCTATGAGCTCTATACAGTGTTTTGGAAGTAAAGAATCGCAGAATCATAGAATATCAGGGTTGGAAGGGACCTCAGGAGGTCATCTAGTCCAACCCCCTGCTCAAAGCAGGACCAACCCCAACTAAATTATCCCAGCCAGGGCTTTGTCAAGCCTGACCTTAAAAACCTCTAAGGATGGAGATTCCACCACCTCCTTAGGTAACGCATTCCAGTGCTTCACCACCCTCCCAGTGAAAAAGTTTTTCCTAATATCCAACCTAAACCCTAAAGGGGACAGATGAGCACACTTTATTGTTACTATCAGTCTGGGGAATAAAAAATATATATATAAATGTTAAAATGGACAACAGAATCTTTGGCAATACTTGCATTAATGCTAGCGCTGCTACATAGGAATTCTTAATGTAGTTGCTCCTTTAGTTCAAGTGGGAAGGGCCTGTGCTTTTGATACAGGTTCAATCCTCACAGACGACTGCGGTGCCAGGACTTATGCTGTCATGGTTACTTATGTCAATATTTTTACTATAGCATTAGTAAATTATTCTTGCCAGAAGAGGACATATTTCCATGAACTAACTCACAGGATTTGCAAGAGAAAATTGAAAAGAAGGACCAGTTTGCTGAAATAGTTGGTGTTGCCAACTCTTGTGATATTTGGTGTTTTTTGGAAAGTATCAGCTCCTGAAGACAAATAATTAGTTAAAAAAACTCAGCTTTCATTTAAAGAAAAGGTAAGTGCTTAGTGTTGCGGAGAAGACTTGAAAGCAATCCAAATGCATCCTAAAGGCCCATTAACCAAAATGCAAAGAAAAAGAATGAAAAAAATATATTTTGAAAATCTCATTATTTTTAAGTCAGTCTCATGATTTTGAGGGGCCTGACTTATTTTCTGAACACTTGTTGTTGGAAATACTAAATTCTCCATTTAAAACAGGGCCCTGCCTTAGACTTGGCTGAAGCAATGAGGATCTTTCTGAACACCTCTTTTTGCCTGGTTTATTGGCTCTCAAGACATATGACATGCTTAATTTGTTTGGATGTTGCATACAGTAACGGCATTTCTTTACTTCTCCGATTTGCCTTTCCCTTGTCATTTCTGACATGTGATCTGGGCGGTCTACTGAATGTATCTAGCTTACCAAAATATAAACACAAGAAAGATGTCATCAGTGTACTGACAAGTTTTCTTTGGAGAGCACAACAGATGAATATTGTAGGCCAGAGATAATGGGGATGGATGATCTCTCAAACATATCAAATCTTAGAAGCAGAAGAGTATTGGTTCACATCATTCAGATTATGCTATAGTGTACAGGGGTGAAAAATTGCTTTTGGCCCTGTAAATCCTCTCTAAATCATCCAATTCCCAATGTAGCACTAGTTCTGTGTTCCTTCAAAAACACTGTGCTTGGGAACCAGTTATTAACTAAACTAAGGTACAAAAAATGCAAAAATCCCATGAGGGCTGCTCAGCAAAAATACAGATAGTTATGAAATTCAAAAGTTAAGGTTCCAGCAGCAGTATCAACTCAGCTGCAATGCACATCCCGTATGTTTAATGCACAAAGAGTAACACCTCCATGCAAGCAGACTCTACCCCACTGAAGTCAGATGTGATCACATGATGTTATACTAGAAATTTTTCAAAATGATAGTGGGTTTGTTGATCAGCTCATTAACAACATATATATGTAGCCATTAAAAATGGTGAGATTATCTCTGCTAGCATCAAAACTGAATTCTGATCTTTTTCCATTTTTATCCATCATATTTTCTTCTCTGTGTCAATAAGAGATTACTCTAAAATTCATGTTGTCCATATTATTCAGTTGTATTTCTCCTTGCTGCCAAGACTGTGGAAAACTAAACCTAAGAAGCTTAGGAATAATCTCTATATAGTCACCATACTGCCCTCCCACCATCCCCCATTAAATTTTGTGTGTAATAATAAATTACATAGTGTTAGAAAGTAATATACTTCTTAGTGCTCTCTCAGCTACATTTCTGGCCCTATCCTGTGATGAAAATAAAGAGAGATGAGTTGTGATATTTTCAACATAATCAATAGTAATGTTCAGCCTGCTTCATAGTGCCTACCTGCATGCTCTTACAGTATCAGCTGATGTAAATCTGTGTAGGTTGACTGACTTCATTTTACATCATCTAAGGATTGGGCCTATCTTCTATACATTAAAATATATATTTGTCTTCTTACTAGTAAGGCTACGTTTTAGTCACGGGTATTTTTAGTAAAAGTCATGGACAGGTCACGGCAGTAAACAAAAATTCACGGCCCGTGACCTGTCCATGACTTTTATTATATACTCCTGACTAAAACTTGGGGGTGGGCAGCCCTGGGGGCGCTGCTGGTGTTGGGGGGGGGGGCGGCCTGGGGAAGCACTGTAGGTGCTCGGGGGGCTCCCTACCCGGCTCATGGGAAGCTGTGACTCTAGCTCCACATGCTGCCTCTGCTCCGCCCCAAGCCCTGGTTCTGCAGATCCCATTGGCTGGGAACCTTGGCCAATGGGAGCTGTGGGAGCAGTGCCTGTAGACGGAGGCAGCACATGGAGCTAAGAGCTGAGGGAAGAGAGTTCCTGTCGCCCTTCTGGGGAGCTCCCCCCAGGTAAGCACTGCTCCCTACGCCCAAACTCCAGCTGCTGGTGGGCAGGGACCGAGACTGACCCAGCAGCAGCCAGTGCGACTGGCCCAGGGGCTGCCCAAACTCCTCAGGTGGGTCCAGGGCCAGCCACACCTGGAGAAGTCATGGAAAGTCATGGAATCCGTGACCTCCATGACAAACGCGGAGCCTTACTTATTAGTGACAGTGAATGCTGCAGATTCTACATGCCCAAAGTGCACTTTTTATTCTCTCTCTCTCTCTGACTCACACACACACACTACATTTCCCAAGTTTCATCTGATTAGAGGAGAAAAAATAAAATGACTCTGCAGGGTTTTAATTAGTCGAACATTACTAACTGAATGGTCTGCCTTTCTCCAGTTAAAGGCTTTTTTTATTTTCTATATTGTACAGTTTTTCAATTAGTAAATGAGATATTGTTACATTAAATTATTTTGTGGCACTTTTCAATATAAACAAATGCTTCGTTGCCTGTGAACTGCACACATATACCAAGCCATGAAATCATTTGTGCATTTGGAAACACTTTCCACTGATTTTTGGTGGGGCTAAAGCAAGTCAGAAAGCAGGATGGTGTTCCAGCAGATCTGTACACAGCAGAAAACTGGCTTATTTGTCTTTTTATCAGATGCATTTACAGACCTCCAATGCATTTACAGACCTGCGAAAGTATTTAGACAATAACTTGAGTGATTCCTATTAATGAGGTAACAATGGTATCATGGGCTAAATAGAGTCCAAAATGGAGATACATTAGCCTGGGATACAGTTATTTCTGACAAGCAACTGATTTAAATAGGTTGGAGGGTATTTTTGGTTTGTTTCACGAGATCTGGATGACATGACAAGTTTAAGTGAGCATGTTTCTTGGGGGCATGTGGATCTGGGAAATTCTGAAAGCAAAGTGTTGTCATTTGCATACTGTAGTAACTGAAAACTATCTGTACAATGGTGACCACAGAGTAGTAACCACAGAGCATCCATACCCTTTGACAGCCTGAGACCAATCTATTTCCAGAATAATTTATAATAAGGAAAATATTAGAAATTTAGAACCAACCTATCTTTGTGACACCTGCACCCAAAATAAACTGTTCTTCCTGAGAAGCTGTTTTTTCTTGCAAATCCAAGTCTCATTTAAGATGTGTTGGTTATAATTTTTTCATATCTGTCCTTTATTTCCCCTCCTCCTAAGCTATGTCTCTGAATGCCATAGCACTCGCCTGTAACAGACCAACTGCTTCGACCAACTAGTAGTAGACCAAACCACCGGACAGAAAGAGAAAGGATCTTTAAGGCCCTGATTCTGCAAGCTGCTTCACACAAGAAAAACCAGTCCCTGCAGGGGGACTAACATTTTATCATACACAGGACTCAAATGATCATACAGAATTGGTGATACGCCTGCTTTTGTTTTTAATTCCAGTATTACGGTTTCTGTATAAACTGTCTACCATTCCCTTTACTTGATATGGGAGATAAATCAGTTGTTTAAAAATGGAAGCTATGTGGGCAAATAAGGAAATCATTGTCAATACAAAATCTTCTAATAAAAGGAGTAATTAGCTGAGGAATACAAAGTGCAGCGCTACTTGTAAGTTCGTAGCATGGTTTTCCTGCTATTGTTCATTAAAATGTCTATTTTATACACACTAAACTACATATTCCCACATTTCACCAACTCACCCTGAATTTGAATAAGCTACTGTAATTATTACTCTTCTTGTACTCATGGGGAAAGGTAGCTGATCTTTGCTCACTTCTGTGCTTAGCACTCTGTAATGTTGAAAGAGCATGCAGGTCATGGGGGAAATTCTCTCACTAAGAATATTTCCCTGAAAGAAGCCATTTGAATTTCCAGTGTTTGGGTGGGTCTCAAAACAAAAATTGCTTATAGCAATTACATCCCAAGTGGGGCATCAGCAAGAAAACATCCCTTGCCAGCTGTAAAGTTAGTTTGCTTGCAGTACTGTACTTGTCCTCATTAGAACCGTTTTTCATTTGCAGATTTGTTTAAACAGACACCAGCATTTGCAGTAGCTGTTATCTGCTGTTGTGTTAAAACACAATGAGAAAGGGTTTCTCCTTACCACACTAAAGATAGTACTTTTAGCCTCAGCTATAAAATGTGTAGGACACCAGAATTTATATTTACCCTGAACACCTGATGTAAAAACCATAATAAAATGGTAATCCGAGTGACACCCAAGGAGCAGAAAAACATACTTCCAAAGATGTATCTGATTATGATGTGAAAATTATTAGGCTATTTCTTAGTGCTTCCCTATCAAAATGTCATGCTCTGTCCTCTGTTGAAACCAGAGATAAGAGTCAGGATATTTTCAACATAATCAATAGTAATATACTGCCTACTGCCTTCCTGAATTCCCTTGATAGGTTCTGAACATGAAGATCTATATATTTGTCTCCTGATATATATTAGTGACGGTAGCAGACTGCAATTGTTTAGCAAGATCAGAATACTCATCAGAGAACTACAGATATTATATTTCCCCTGACCTGCTTAATCTGGTATGCATTTTTCCCCTATAAATGGTGCCATATAGATATAAGAGAATTTTAAGAGAGAAATTTAAGAGCCGGAATAGTTGCAAAAACCAAAATCTCTGACTTCTCTTCTGGAATGCACCCTAAGAAACTACCTGATGACTCAGAGACTTATTTATGGTGTGTGCATGCAGGATCTGTGGGAAAAGATAAAGGTCTCACCTTGGGGGGAGGAGGCAAATGAAAGAATGACTGATCGAAGCAATTGTTTCTGCCTGTTTGATTACAAAGAGGAAAGACAACAACAGAGAGGCTCTGGGTCACTTGTTAGAATACCTTCAGCAAAAGTTGTCTGAATGCTAATCATGTGGGGAACTAGATGGCTCAGAAGACTGGTAATGGGACACAGAACCTTTCACCTAGTCTGCAGTGGTCAAAAAATGTTATGTCACCCTCGGTGATCATCTCTGTCCAATCCATAGTAAACAGGTGTTTAGTGTGAAGCCTCAACAGACAGATAAAGGACTGGAATGGAATGATCCTCCTCAGGCAGTCCCTCCTCCTCGATATTGAGTCAGGACATTTTGGAGAAGAATGTGCTGTCATCATCTGGTCTGTAAATAGAGGACTTCTTATCCCAGGCCAGATTATACAAACACTAAATTTACGTTAAAAAATAAAAAGTGTCACTAGAGAATTATTTTGGTGTAGCTATTCAATCCTGCTACAATCAAATGTGTTTAATGTACTCACAAGTATGGAGGGCTCCAAAAATAAATCTCTTTTAAAGCAAGATTTTTCAAATACATTTTACCTAAGAAATGTTATCTATTGCACAATTCGCAAGATCACTATTTGCTCCACATATCTTGCAAGATCCAAAGAGCACACACAGCTTGGGTCCCCGTGGGATTTGTGGATCTGCTGGGGTTGCTGCAACCTCTACAGGGATTCAGTCCAAAAATAATTATTAATTTTTTTTTTAACTTAAGGAAATTCCCAAGCAAAAAAAAGTTTGTTACCTCAGCTTAAAAAAAGTCCTTAAGAGAATGTGAATTGTCTCAAAGCTCATAAATGTTTGAAAGCCTGGAATTTCCATGCTTAACTTTAACCTGTAAAACATTTGAGTGTTCGAATATGTACACATGAGAACACCAAACCAGATCCCTCAACGCTATGCTGTATCACCAAGCTGAGAACAGAAGCTGTAAGACAACCATATCCATTTATCACACTTTTGTGGTCACTAATGAACCTGTGCAGTGGAAATGACTTTATTTGAAATTTTAACTGCTGCACAGGCAAATAAGCAGGCTGCATGCAATGTGATATTGTAGCACTTCATGGATTTAAATACAGAGTAACACAGCACAAACCAATTACCCTGAATAACAGGGAAATATTTTGGTCTTATGATGGACAGCCATGATCTTTATCATGACTCCTTTGATCTCTGCACTATCATTCTGTCTGTCCATCTTATTTTAACTTCTCTTTCTATCTGTAATATGCAAACTACAAAATCCACGCAACTAGATACATCTTTGAACTTATATCAATATGAATGTTGTTGAATATTTGGTAATAGTTTGAATAAGATTTTTGTTATATCTTAAACTGCAAATCTATTTCTCTTTGCTCCTAAGCAGTTTGATACTGATAATTACACACAGGCGTGTGTTTGCATGCGTAAATCTTGGATCTCAATACTTACCTTTTCTATACAGATCTTTAAAATGACACTAAAGAAAAGATTAGAGGCAGCACATAGACTAGCCCTAATCTGAATCCATTCTGTATCATAAAAAGCAACACAGTTGGAAAGGAGCAGGAACATAAGCAAAGAGAGATTTACATTCTGTAACTGAGAAGAACAGACCAGAAGGTGATTAAATGTCAATGCAGGGAACCTGGATCATTCTTTTTACAACTGACCCAAAGCCAGAGCTTGCATAGCTTATTTACATACCTCCACTTCTGCTCTTATTCGCAGTCATAAAAACAAGCAGACATGGTGCTGTTGACAGTGTCTTCACCTCTTAAAATTCAGAGCTCAGAAAAGAGAATTTAGAATGTGTAACCCAGGGAAATGTGTGTTTGTTTTACAAAACAAAACCTGTGAACACTGGAGGTTTGAAAAATAACGTATGGGAATATTTCTCTTAGGTTTTGGTTTTGTGAACCTGTTTACACTAGGGCTCCCACCATTGCTAGCACCCCTGGTGGTTAACCAGTGTTAGCAAAAATGGTTCAGAAATGTTTCCAAAATGTCCCTGTTACAGAAAGGGCTAAAGAGATAGGCACTGAAGAGGCAGTAAATGGAAGCTCTACAAAACAGCAGTTTACAGAAGCATGAAAAAGGAAGGAAGAAGTACGACTGAGATCCCCCTGGCAGCCTGCAGCCATTTCACACCCATGTCAACTGTGGCAAGAATGAAAAAGAAAGTTTCAAGAATTTGGAGTCCAATGGCCAAATTCAGCCTGGGTGTAACTATGAAACCCACAGGACTTGCACCCATGTCCACTGGGGGTGAACTCAACTGTAGATATTTGAAATAGAAATCCTGCAATAGGCTGTGAACCTACAAATCAGGAGGACTTGTTTCAGTGCAGTCCAAAGAGGAAGAAGAAATACTATTCCACAGCAACAGAGGTCTAACCGTACATGTCCTATATACCCCTTTATGATGGCATCAGAAAGGGCTCAGCAGATCTGGAGGCTTTTTCTGAAGGGGCCCCCTCTGCTTTCAAACTTTTCTGGTATGTCCAACTGAAAACCTCTGCTGAATAGCCCCATCAACTTTGGGGTTCTGACAACTATCCTGAATAGTATTGCTAACTTGGGAAAGAGTTTCTGAGCAGCAATGCAGGGCCATAGTGTCTGCATTGAGTGGCTATGGAGCACTAAGCAGTTTGCTCTCCTCCCTCTCTCCCCAGCTAGAAGACCAGATAGCACAAGGCTCCATGCCCTAGTCCTCCACCACCCACCAAAGAAAAACGAACACCTCCCTAATCCTCTTCTTTTGGGAATCAAACAGAACCCTTCCTTCAGGCTCTGTGAGGAGAAGGAAAGTGAAGTCCTATTTCCCTTCTGTCAGTGTGGAGATGGAGGACAGGGAAAGGTATCACACACACCCCACACCTAGTGCCACTTTCCTCTGACTCTGTATGAGAACAGGTAGGGGAGAGAGATCTGAGGGAGGATTGAAGGAAAAGGTTACCCCTTGCATGGTTTCCGTGAACAGGGAGAAGAAAAAAGGACCTCCTCCCATTACTTAGGAGAAGGAAGAGGAAATGACGTACAGCCCTACGTCACTGTAGGGGAAGAGGAAGAGAAGGACCCAGCACTCAGAATTCAAGCAACGAGGTAGTCAATAACTCCCAATGCCAAATGTGCACCAAGTCCTAAGAGTTGGATCCATGCACTTCCCTACAGTTGATTCTTAATTAAGAAATGCTTGTTGCTTTACTTAAGCATGGTTGAGGTGTAAGAAAGGGTCCTAAAAAGGTAAAGACCACAGTAGGTTTTCCTCTCTCTTTCCTTCTCTAGTGTCGTGGATTTCCCTCTTATTTCCCCCTCCCCGACCATCCTATTTATTTAACTTTAAATTTCACCACTGGCTTTCACTAAGATAGCTCTCTGCGGGGGAGCTTGGCAAGGTTTTCCTGTTTAAAAAAACACACCCCACTACACAAGCTTGCTGAGAGATAGCTTTTCCCAAACCCTCCCAACTCTGCATAACATTCAAGAATGCAAACACCTACACTTTACTAGAGATGGAGCTATAATGATCCAAAACATTCACAAGCAACGTGTACAATCAATACTCACTGGGAAAACATGGCCTGTGACTGCCTCTGCTCCCTGATTCATAATGAATGAATTATACACCCACACTTCAAGCACAACAGTAAAAAATATTGTGTAGATGTATTTTTTTTTAAATAAAATATTTAGTTGGGGGTTTCATTCCCCACATGGATTTTCCCCATGCCCACTGTGTTATCTTCTTAACTCTTTGACACAAAGAATTGTCAGAGTGCTTTCAAGTATGCAGCTGACTCACTAACACAGAAAGATTTAATTTACTTTTTGAACCACTTTATTTTAGTCTAGAGGATACTAGGAATCTGCATCATACTATAATGCCCTTGCTCCCTGAGTTTTTACACTGCAGTTGGCCACCACTGAGCAGATAAGATGTGGAAGATATTCTAATCCATTTTACTCCACAGACATTTGTGAGTTTTTGATCTTTGACATGTGTAGGCTACTACTAAGCTATTATGCCACCATTCTTGGCCTAAGCAGTGATTCCTTGTCATTCACCTCCCATTCAGAGAAATTGTGAACCTGTTCCTGCTTCAGAGATGAAAGTTGTCCAAAGTTCTGAGCTTACATTCTTGTAAAGTAATGAGGGAGAGAAAGGATCAATACCCTGCTTCGAGGCGTTTCTACTACAGAAATGTGCAGATTAGGCTTAAAGCCACCCATAGTCAATGCATATTTCATTTGGCCTGTGAAAGACTCAGGGATATAAAGGAAATGGTAAAAGAGGGCCTCTGAGGCAAAGCCATTCCCAGTGCTGTGTAAAATATGATGCAGAACTATAATTATATATAACAAAGAAATGTACTATCTGCAAATAGGAAGTTACCTAACTGGGAAACTAGGGACCTGGGTTTATTTGTAGCTTTTTCCATTTATAACTTCAAGAAGTGACATGAGTTCACTGAGTCAGAGGTAGTGTAACGTAAAACACATCTCATATGCCAGGTTGTCAGTAATTTAAGAAAGCTTGTATAATTCTTCTTTGTCAACCTATTTCTTAATTTACTTCAAACTATTCTGTTAGTCTTGTATGAAAATGCATTGCAGCAATTTAAGAATAATGATAAATTGTACTGCATACAGCCTGAATGAACCACATGGGGTCTAATGGTTAGAACAAGGAATTAGGCATTCACATTCCTGAGTTCCATTCCTTGCTCTCTCACTGACTCACCTGGTAACTAGGTTATTTTAGAGTACCTTTGTAGTCCTGACCCATGTCATGTGATTGGGATGATTTAACTGGGACTTGGTCCTGCTTTGAGCAGGGGGTTGGACTGGATGACCTTCTGGGGTCCCTTCCAACCCTGATATTCTATGATTCTATGATTCAAGCCAAGAAATAAAAGCCAAACTTTTATCAGCACTCCTGTGTGTCGCACCTTTATTGCACTGGGCAAGTTATTAGCCTCAACTTCTCTCTGTTTCCCTATTTATAAAATGAGGACAATAACATTTACTGACCTATGTGATGCTGAGGGGCTATCTAAATTAACATTGGTGGCATGTTTTGGAGACAGTTGGATGTATGATGCTGTAGAACTGCAAAGAATGCTTATATTATTAGTAATACATAAAGATGTCTGATGGACGTGATGAATAATATCTAAAGGAATATATGACCAGAACACAAACCAAACACTTTCTGAGACTTGGAAAGGTTGGATTTATATGGTTGACTGGTTACATTGTTGGTTTCAGATGGTATGGGCATGGGAGGTGCCAAAATACCATGAGAGAGTCCGTCCTCACATTCTGAGCCAGATTCTCAGCTGGCCCAAAACTACTAAGTACCTGGTCCAGTATTTCAGGCCTGGCTGGAAATAGGAAGGGACAAATATCTCAAGGAAACCTGTTCTCAGGAGATTCCAGCTCCATTTTGCAAAGCCAAGAAATTTGGATGGTTACCAAGCTTTTTGAGGGTTGGCCATGAATAGTAATATGTATTTAGGAATGAGAGCTGATTAGGAATATAAAATACTCTAATTGGGTTAATTCAGGCAATTTGCTATGAATTTTTTTTTAAACAAAGCCAGCCTCAATCAGTTGGTGACCATTTAGGACAGTGAAAAGCGAGTGATGACCACGATCTCCATATAAAAGTTAATTTTATACTTATCTAGGAAGACAGAATTCTGCTGAAATGGTGAGTAGTGCAAGCTTCCATAAGTAAATATTACACTTGTGTGCACTATGAATTCTGAAGACTTTCCTCATTTGAGTGGCTCTGACCCAGTGAATTTGGCACATAGTGGGCTAGGTTCTCCCCTGGATCTGAGTTCTCTGCAGAAGAGTTGGGAGTGGAGCATAAGGGAGCTGATTAAGGTGCTCTGATCTTGTGCAAGCTCCAACATCAGTTAGAGCAGCCTTGGGGCTCATTTAACATAGGCCATATTTCTGAGGGTCCCTAGGCCAGTGATGTTCCTCCACACCTCCTGATCACCCTCTTAATTTGGGGGCTGGCATATAAATTGGCTCTGACAACTTTACAACAGCAAAGAGTTCCACCCCCCACTACCCCCCACTCCAAAAGAATTCTCTGCTGGCCATTTGGGACCAGAACCTGGCCCCTTTGGGGTACCTGGGTGGCACAAAGGGTTCAGATCATAAGGTCCCTTGTCATATTTGTGTTCCTAGCCGTTTATTGAAAAGGGGCCACTGGTGTTCCAGTCACCATCCTGTTAAATTCCTCAAAAGCTTTGAAAGTCTCTGGACTAAATTAGAAGTATGGAATCTATTGATTTATTTTGATTCAACCTTTCCCTTTTCAGCTGAGCCTCAACCTTAGCCTCCATTTTTGGAGGCAGAATTTTGTGGGTTCAGACGAGTACTTAGACGTTTATCTGTCTTTGCACCCATGGTGAATTACAAGCAAAGCAATATAGTGCAATTATTTACTGGTATGTTTTTATTTCTCTCTCTCTCTCATATACACACAAAACCACTCAACATTGACAATCAGGCCTAATAGCGGCAGGTGGAGAGACATTATCCAATTCACTGCTCCTTTTTCTGAGAGTTTTTAAAATAATGGCTAGTAAACCTTTTAAATATTTTGTGTCATTGTGGCTCATATGGAATATTAATTTTAGCCTAGAGTTTATCCAGAACCAAATCTGGAGATCCATACACCACTCAAAGGTTATGGAATGTCAGATCTAGAATCAGGATGGTCTTTAGATTTTTCCTGTGGGTTTCACAGGAAGATGCACTTCTGAAGTCTGGATTCTGAAGTGCAGAGCTACTCCATCTTGTTGCTGAGAGAATTACAAATATTTTATAAATTAAGTAAATGTTAGCAAAAGTTGTGTTACTTTGATACTTGCTTCTCTATTGATTGGTGAGCCATTCCATCCCACTATTCATTTATAATCTCGTTTAATTTGTGAAGAAAGAACAGAATGAGCAAGGTAATCAGAGGAGAAACTATTATAAAGGTTACCGCATTTAAGAACCCCACAGTAGTTCTTGGTGAATGTCTTGGGCATTAAATGTCTAATTCCTAATTCTGAATGCAGACAAAAAAAACAGCAATCTATTCTGTCCAGATTCACAGTATCAAGAACAGGAAATGATAAACTGTAACCAATTCAGTCACTGGATAAGTACAGTCCACAAATGCCTTTCCAGATACTACTGTATATCAAGCAGTAGTGGGAGATTAATGCCCACTCTAAGGCAGCACAACAGTAAGGGCTAAAACCATTTTTTAAAATCTACTTTATCTTTCCTCCAGGCTAGAGCAGGGACTTGGGAGGAGGGAGAAGGGGAATGGCAGTACAGCGCTTGTAGTTTAGCTGTCAAATACATTCCTGTAGAGTGCAGAGAAAAAGCAGCTTTTGTTGCCTCCTATGGGCCCAATTCTGCAAACCAACTTCTGTGGGAGTTGCGGGCAGGTTCCAAGGGACAGGGGTGATTTGTGGCCTGGAGCTGGGAAAAGCCTCCAAAGGGAGGCTTCAAATGCTCAGTGTGTATTGGTACTGCTCCTCGCTCTTCCCTCCCTTACCCTACTCAGATAGTGTGAGCAGAGCATCCCTCACTACCTCAGGAGCAAAGGCCACCAACCGGTCCCTGCAGCAACAGCAGCGGGATCCTGAGTCCTCCACCCCTTCTTGGCACCGTCCTGGCTGGCTGGGAGGAACCGGGGGCCCAGGCTGCTGGAGCAAGAAAGAGTACTGGGCCTGCACTGCATGCTACCTCCCTGGCAGTTGTCCATAGACCCAGGCGCATTGTTCCCTCACTCAGGTAAGCAGCAGCTCTGGCTTCCATGAGTGGGGGAGGTACGGGAAAAAGATCCCTCCCTTCCTGCCTCCCTCACCCCAACCTGGCCTGAAGAGAGAGGGAAAGAAGATTTCTGCCCCTCTGTGGAGGAGACTCCTCACAGCAAAGAGATGCTGAGGGGGAGAGATGTTGGGGGAGGGGGGAAGACAGGATACAGTGTGAGGACGTACCATTGCCATAGCAACGAAGTGGCGAGACAAGATAGGACCTGACCCACTGGAAGAGAGGGAGATGCGACCTTTGTCAAATGGCTACTTTAGGACTGGAGCTGCTTGGCTGTGGCAAATGTAAAGGCCTGGCAGTGTCTATCCACGCTATATCACATGCTGCTTGTGCAGGTGCAGGGAGGGCTGTACGTGTGTGTTGGTGTTGCACAAGACTGGTGCTGAGATATGTATCTGTGACAGACTGGGGCTGGGAGTGTGAGGAGTGGTTTTTTTAAGTCCGAGTCAGTTCTGACCATTCCCCAAGCATGTTTCAGCAGGCAGGCCTCAAAGGCTCCCAAGTCTGAGCAAAGTCAATTTCCCTCCAAAACTCAACATAGTCTCAATTGTAAGGCTTATTTACACTGTTCATGCTGTAAGCAGTCACATCTAAGTTCACAGTGTCACATATGTGTGGTATGTGTGTGTGGGGGGGCATATGTGCTTGCCCTGGTGCAAAGCAACTTAACAGGAGGCATTCAGCACATCACAGAATCAGCCCTACTGTCTCTCCCCGACCCCCACTCTTATTGATAGACTTGGACCATTGTGAAGTCCTGAGGAATAGCTTGCCAGCTAGCAGTGCAATGTTGAGAATTCTAGTTCAAGGTTAATCACCATCCCTAAAAAACCCAACAACATTAAAATAAATATTAAAAGGAAAAATATCATTAAACTTTTGATTCTAGCAAGGAGTGGAAAGAGGGCAATCTCTCTGCAGGAACAAAATATGAAATACTCATTAACAAACTGGAATGGCTAGTAATTGGAAACGTCTTTCATTTGTGAAAATTCCTCAGAGCTGTCAAGTCTCATTGCAAAGAAGGAGAATGTGGCAGATGCTTTGTCCAGAGGGAAAAACTTGTTGGAGGAAATGTGGTTACCTCGGTAGCTTTGAGATGGACTGTAAGAGAGAAGCATATTTACATCTCTTCAAAAACCATAGAAGAGAGGTTTATGTCCTACTGGAATCAGGAACGCACTAACAATGAACTGGAAGGAGACAAGATTCTTAAGGTGCTCCCCATTTCAAAAACAAAGTCCAGTTCTAGTCAGGATCTGGACTGAAAAATTCCTAGATCTAGGTGTCAGAGCTGGTCAGAAAATTACCTTCAACAAGGAATTCTGAAAACACTTGCCACCAGATTTTCCAACCAGCTGTGTTGCTTTCATACTCTGACTTCAGTCTTTCTTAGCGGATATCCGAAAATTATTAAGGAGGGTGACAGGTCTCTAAAAATGGACAAGATTGGGAAAGATGACAGAAAATGAGTCTCAGAAGCTGGTAGTACTGATTCATCTCTTATCAGGAGGGCCCTGGCTCCTGGTTTTTTTCAGAAAAAAACACTGACCTACTCTTCAGGGAGACAGGAGTCTACTCACAGGGTCTATATAGTACATGGGTATTTTCTCTCTTGGCTGGACTCAGAAGATAAAGATTATTTTTAGAGAATTGATACCATCCTTGATTTTGGATTTCTGGGTGGCAAGGTAAATAACATGAAGGACATTGCAGTGAATAAGGCTTTTTCCTCAACTTTATGTATCTTTTATCCTTCTGCAATATGAAGAAAGGAATATATATACACTGCTTCTAAGGGCATCTAATTTGAGAAGACACATTTGCATAGTCTCATTTTAATGATGTTCTGGAGAACAATTCAATGACTCTTGACCATTAGCAACTTTGATCTTTCAATTTCTCTTTCATAAGGGCAACCAACTGTTCGCTGAAATATAAGCCATGGTTGTCTGGAATTCCTGTTTTATCTGGTGAGACATGAACTTAGCATTTTGTTGTTTTTAAGAGACAGAGACAGGGAGTGTGTGTGTGTGTGTGTGTGTGTGTGTGTGTGTGTGTGTGTGTAAGTGTATTTTCATCCTTTTATGCTGAAGTCTTATACTGTGTAGTTGGTTTGACTAGGCAAGTTCATTACTATTTTAGTGCTGTCAATTTTGCCTTAGAAGTTACGTGCACATATTCAACACGTTCACTAAATATGTCTTTGTTAGACCTTTCTAGATGTTTATTCAGTTTCAAATATGAGGCTGCAGAGGAGTTTCTTTGTAGAAGTCAGACACTAAGTGAAATTCTACCTTTTACTCTTCTTTGTAACTCCTGATCTCAGCAGTACTCCCTTATATGGTGTATATAGTTATGAAATTGTTATATATTTTTCTCTTTACCTTTAAATGTGAAAAGTCTTTGCTGCAGTGGAGTGCAGCAGTGTTATGAGGCAGTTCAGGTTGATTGCTATTAGAGAATGAGACACACTCTGTGCGCTCTCACTTATGTTCCTTTTTGTTTTGTTTTCCTTAATCTACAATAAATTGTTCAAAATGGCAAGTACCTATTGCAAATTATACACAGGAAACAATAGTCTATATCAGCCATCATAAAGACTATTATTCCACCATTCCGATGGGTATGTCTACACTACAAAATTAGGTTGATTTTGTAGAAGTTGATTTTTAGAAATCTATTTTATACAGTCGATTGCATATGTCCACACTAAGTGCATTAAGTCGGCGGAGTGCGTCCTCTCTACCATGGCTAGCATCGACTTACGGAGTGCTGCACTGTGGGTAGCTATCCCACAGTCTCCGCCGCCCATTGGAATACTGGGTTAAGCTCCCAGTGCCTGATGGGGCAAAAACATTGTCGCAAGGGGGTTTGGGTATATGTCGTCAGTTGCCCCTCCCTCCGTGAAAGCAATGACAGACAATCATTTCACACCTTTTTTCCGTGCAGATGCCATACCACAGCAAGCATGGAGCCTGCTCAGCTCAGTTCACCATCACCATCACCGCTGCTGTTGTGTCCTGGGCGCTGCTGTCAGCAGACGGTGCAGTATGACTGCTAAACGTCATCGTCCACAGCTTCCACTGCAACTCTGCTCTCCTGGTGCCATGAATCCACCTCGCATGTCCTCTCATCGTTCTGTATAAATATCTATTCTCGTGGCATCCGATGTCATCCACCGCTTCCGCTGCAACTCTGCTTTCCTGCAGATGCCATATCACGGCAAGCATGGAGCCCACTCAGCTCACCGCTGCTGTTGTGAGCATTGTAAGCACCTCCTGGAGTATATGCAGAACTGGGCTAAGATACGCCAGCATGAGGACTACGATTTTGATGAGGACATGGACACAGACGTTCCTGAAAGCACGGGCTGTGGCAATTGGGACATCATGGTGGCAGTGGAGCTGGTTGATACAGTGGAACGCCGATTCTGGGCCCAGCAAACAAGTACAGACTGTTGGGACCGCATAGTGTTGCAGGTATGGGATGATTCATAGTGGCTGCAAAACTTTCGCATGCATAAGGCCACTTTCCTGGAATTCTGTGAGTTGCTTTCCCCCACCCTGAAGCGCAGGAATACCAAGATGAGAGCTGCCCTGACAGTTGAGAAGCGAGTGGCGATAGCCCTGTGGAAGCTTGCTAAGCCTAACTGCTACCGGTCAGTTGGGACTCAATTTGGAGTGGGCAAATCTACTGTGGGGGCTGCTGTGATCCAAGTAGCCAATGCAATCACTGACGTTCTGTTATCAAGGGTAGTGACTCTGGGAAATGTGCAGGTCATAGGGGATGGCTTTGCTGCAATGGGATTCCCTAACTGTGGTGGGGCAATAGATGGAACGCATATCCCTATCTTGGCACCGGACCACCTTGCCAACCAGTACGTAAACCGCAAGGGTTACTTCTCAATGGTGCTGCAAGCACTGGTGGATCACAAGGGATGTTTCACCGACATCAACGTGGGATGTCCAGGAAAGGTGCATGACACTTGCATCTTTAGGAACTCCGGGCTGTTTGAGCAGCTGCAAGAAGGTACTTACTTCCCAGACCAGAAAATTACCGTTGGGGATATTGAATTGCCAATAGTTATCCTTGGGGACCCAGCCTACCCCTTGCTCCCATGGCTTATGAAGCCGTACACAGGCAGCCTGGACAGTAGTAAGGAGCAGTTCAACTATAGGCTGAGCAAGTGCAAAATGGTGGTAGAATGTGCCTTTGGATGTTTAAAACCTCTCTGGCACTGTTTGCTAACTAGGTCAGACCTCAGCGCAACCAACATTCCCGTTGTTATTGCTGCGTGCTGTGTGCTCCATAATATCTGTGAGAGTAAGGGGGAGACGTTTATGGCAGGGTGGTAGGTTGAGGCAAATCGCCTGGCGTCCGATTTTGAGCAGCCAGACATCAGGGCGATTAGAAGAGCACAGGTAGGCACGCTGCACATCAGAGAGGCTTTAAAAACCAGTTTCATGACTGGCCAGGCTTCGGTGTGACAGTTGTGTGTATTTCTCCTTGATGCAAACCCACCCCCTTTGTTGATTTTAATTCCCTGTAAGCCAACCACCCTCCCCCCTTCAAAATAAAATAACTATTGTTTTGAAACCATGCATTCTTTCTTTATTAATTAGAAAAAAAGGGGACATAACTGACAAGTTAGCCTGGGTGGGGTGGGGTGCGGGAGGAGGGAAGGACAAGGCCACATTGCTTATTGTAGCCACACTACAAATCAAACTGTTTGAATGACAGCCTTCTGTTGCTTGGGCCATCCTCTGGAGTGGAGTGTCTGGGTGCCCTGACCCTCCCAGCCCCGTGTTCTTGGGCATCTGGGTGTGGAGGATATGGAATTTGGGGAGGAGGTCAGGCGGTTGTAAAATGGATGCAGTGGGGGTCTGTGCTCTTGTTGGCTTTCCTGCAGGTGCACCAGATGCTTCATCATGTCCGTTTGCTCCCCCATTAGCCTTCTGATCGCCTCCTGCCTCTGCTCTTCGCGCTCCTGCCTCTGCTCTTCGCGTTCACTTAATGCTTTTCTAGCCTCTAACACTGAATGCCTCCATGCATTCAGCTGTGCCCTATCAGTGCAGGAGAACTGTATGAGCTCAGAAAACATCATCGCAAGTGCGTTTTTTTCGCCTTCTAATCTGTGATAACCTCAGGGACGGAGATGATAGGGGGAGCCTAGAAACATTTGTACCTGTGGGGAGATAAAAAGGGAGAGTAAAATTTAAGATGATACATTTCTGAGAACAAAAGGGAGACTCTTTCACAGTGAATCAAGCAATTCACAGCAGACAGCACATGTGCGTTAGGTACAAGGTTGCATTTTCCCTTTTGTATTGAGCGTTTGCTGGTATGGTGACACATCACACACGGCTGGGCAACAGAATATGGTTTCCATGCAGCCATGGTAAGGCAAAGGGTATGCGGGGTTGGCTTCTTACGCATAACGTGAGAATGGTTTCAAACTGCAGCTCCATCCTTTCCCATAGCAAGCAATGGGTTGGGTTTCACATTTAAAAGGAGGGGCTGCGGTTTTCGGGTGGATGTGCAGCACACATGTCCCCCCACCCCACCGTGTGGTTATTCTCCGGGATGATCCCTTTTAGCCAAGCGCAAACAGCCCAGCATGAACGGGGTCCTTTTACTGTTCGCTTACAAAAATTCCCCTATTTCAACCAGGTGACCATGAATGATATCACTCTCCTGAGGCTAACACAGAAAGATATAGACCGAATGTTGCTTGAATGCAACCAAAACCCAGCATCATTCACTGCCATGCTTTGTGCTGCAATGATTCCAGACTACTTTCAGAGTACTTCATGGAGATGTCCCTGGAGGATTCCTGCTCCATCCCCAGGCATGTGAACAGACTTTTCCAGTAGCTGTACTGGCCGCGAATGCATCCCAATTCTTCAGGGCAAATCAAACATTAAACATTATTGCTTTTAAATCCTGTACTGCACTCACCAGAGGTACCTTCTCCAGCTTCAGGGTCGGGGATCCCGCCTTGGGAGGATATTGGCTCCAGGATGATGAAAAGGTCCTGGCTGCCGGGGAGAACGGATTCACCGCTTGCCTTTTGCGCATTCTCCTCCTCCTCCTCTTCCACAAAATCCTCCTCCCTGTTTCATGAGACTCCCCCCTTGCAGGTGTCCATGGATAGTGGTGGGTCCACTTCTTGAATGGCATGCAGCTGATCACAGAAGCGGCATGTATGGGGCTCTGACCCGGAGCGACCATTTGCCTCCTTTGTCTTTTGGTAGGCTTGCCTCAGCTCCTTAACTTTCATGTGGCACTGCTGTGTGTCCCTGTTGTAGCCTTTCTCCAACATGCCCTGTGAGATTTTGGCAAATGTATTTGCATTTGTCCTTTTTTATCTGCCTACACAGATGCTTCTCCCCATACAGCAATCAGATCCAGTGTCTCCCTTTCAGTCCATGCTGGAGCTCGTTTGGGGGGACTGCATGGTCACCTGTGCTGCTGAGTTTGCCACGCTGACCAAACAGAAAATGAAATTCAAAAGTTCCCAGGGCTTTTCCTGTGTACCTGGCTAGTGCATCGGAGTTCAAAGTGCTGTCCAGAGCGGTCACAATGGAGCACTCTGGGATAGCTCCCGGAGGCCAACACCATCAATTTGCGTCCACACTACCCCAAATTCGATCCAGCAAGGTCGATTTTAGTGCTACTCCCCTTGCCAGGAAGGACTACAGAAGTCGATTTTAAGAGCCCTTTAAGTCAACGGAACAGGTTTGGTTGTGTGGACGCATTCATTTTAAAATCAACCTAACGTGGCTAAATTTGACCTAACCCCGTAGAGTAGACCAGGCCTGAGTTTGTGATCTTTCCAGAGATACTGAAGTTTCTGGCACTACCAGTGTACATAATGCCACACTGGACATGACAGGCAATGACTGGGTTTTCACTTCTCCAAAATTCAAGTGCTGATATGCTATCATCACAAGGCACTTCATGCATCATGTACAAGTCAAAATCATGCTTGAACTCCTTTGCCTTGCAAGGGAAATTACACACCGTAGTTTCATAGTCACTAAAACTGTGTGACATCTGAGCCTTGACAAATAAATCAAACATTTTACAGTTAGCAGAAAGCGATCCTGATGCATAGAGTCTGCGGGTTCATTGTGGGATGTGGTTGCCTTCAGTTTGCTTTGAAATTCTGATGCAAAAACATGCACTGCAGTTTAAAGGAATTGCCTTTTGGAGTCCATTGAATTGAGTTCCACTTCTTTTAAGGTATTATGTACATCATCAGCAACTTGTAAATTGCAGTTAAGCAGTGTATCAATGCACTGTATTGGGGTGCATTTCCATTTGCAAATGAACCTGATGGATTTTTCCCAAAAACACAAAGATAACATGCAATACAGTTCTCGCTGGTTTCCATCATCCTAGATTATCCAGCATAGTTTCATTGCCTTCTTTGAGGTGACTGCATCCTCTTCTTTAAAGTTGGTCACATTGTCCCCATATGCATGAATGAATTTTGCTGCCTCAAACCAGAGCGATGGCACAACATGAGGTGGCATATGCAAACCTATTGGCTCACACTTTCACCTTCCCAGGCTTTAAAAATTGCTCAGCTTTGCCTGTTGGCTTGTATACATATCACGAGAATATGTACCACAAAGTTGTTGACATCATGGAACACATCAGTTTGATTGCATGACCAATGGCTATATACAAAAGAAAAGCAATATATGGAATGTACAGTAGAAGTGGATACTTTTCCACAAAGTCCTTTACTAAGCATTACATGTACATTGCGGAGTCCCTTCTTGATTGACACAAAGTTTTCCCAAGTTTGGCCAAACACTCACAACACCCCTTGAATCCAAACTGAAGTGACCCCCTCATTGCACTGCAGAACAGAGAATTTGAAGAGAATAATATTTATGGATTTATTTTTGTCACTGTAGAACACTGCAAGGATGTTAATTGCTGGCTTTTTGGAAAGCTCTATGGTAAGTGAATAAGCAGGGCTCAGTGACAGCAAGGCAGCAGTGGGCTCACTGTGCAACTGAGGGGGCCCAAAGTACCAGATCCCCACAGGAGCTAGGTGTGGGGGAGGTTGCACTCCGGGCCTGCAGAGCGGAGACTCCTGCCCAGAGCACGCCTCCCCCTCCACCCTCCCCTGCCAGCACTTCCAGATAGTGAACAGAGTCAGAAGCAGGGCAGCTGGGGTCTCCTTGCGGGGCTATGGGGTTGATGACACAAGGCTGCAGGGGGCTCCCTGACCAGCCAAGGGCCCAGGATACTCGATCCTTGTAGGCAGTAGGTGCAGGGGATGCTGTACTCACTGATTACTGTCCATGGATTTTTTTTAAATGTTGTTTTCTGTGTATCAAGTGAAATTGACATTTACTGCTGGCTAATTATTTAAATCAAATCCTTCTTCAAGCCTAATTATGGACATTCCCCAAAGAGACCATTGGGGTTCTATTTATCAGAATTTTCCTCTCACGTGTATGTTTTACTGTCTGCTTGCACCTTGACTACTTGTGGTTTTCATAGATTATTTTTTGTTTTGTAGGCAGCATTTCAGGGTCTCCCAGAGCTCAGCCTTTGGTCTTTCACAGCTGTGATTTAAATATTGCCTTTGGCTGATCTCATTTATCAGCATAATATTAACTTTGATAAGTCTGATGTTGATTAACCTTGAGTTTTCTCAATGCTGATTCTTGTATTTTATAAGAACTGAAAGTTTTAGAAATTTAAACTTTGTTCAGTTGAAGAACCCCAAATGCAGACGCTATTCTAATGGTTTTGCTTAAGGCAATTTGCAGATTGGACAACAGACTGTTTGAATCAAATCAATCCACTGTTTTCTTCATTTCAGGAATTCTGCATACATAGGCCAAGCACTCTGCTGTAATGCTTATCTTTATCTTGGTTCTGTCTAGAATGCCTTTTCAGTCATCTAGACATGACTACTTCTAGATTAGTTGATCCAAACAGGTAGTTTGTAACCCAAATCAGAATGCCAGGATATTTACTCCTGGTTCTATCTAATCATAGTGGCTGCTGGTCTTGGGTAAAAAGACCCAAAGGGTTTCTTTTATTCCTTTGCTGGACTAGGTGCCACCATCTCTTTCCTCCATCAGAGCAGCAAAGTCCTTTTGGTCTACCCTGGTTCTTAAGAATAGTGGGTGAAATTTTCAACCAAATTTACCAAGTTCTACTCAGTAAAAATGGGAATGGGAGAGTTTTAGATCACCATTTATCCAGCCACGCCCCTCCCCCCCCCACACACACTGATTATGGGGCTGGCCAAAGCAAGGGTGGCCCTAGCACATATTAGAGCAGCCTCAGTGCTGCTCTAACTCACACAGTCAGGTAACAACTCTCAATGGCCACTCTACCAGCCAGAGGCTTCTGGAATAGGGTTGCCAATCCTCCAGGGTTGTTCTGGAGTCTCCAGGAATTAAAAATTAACCATTAATAAAAGATTATGTCCTGTGCTGAAACCTCCAGGAATACGTCCAACCAAAATTGGCAACCTTATTCTGGAACAAAATCACATTGACATGCTTCTTGAAGGATTCCTTATTCGGAAAAGCACTTATGCATATTCTTAAAGGTCAGCTTGTGTTTAAGCATTTTTCTCAATAGGGATAAACTTAGGGATGTGTTTAGGTTCTTTCCTGAATTGGGGCCTTAATAGGAGATCAGGATCTAGCCCAGTATGATAATGGTCTCCATATTTTTTCCCTGTCAACACTACCTCCTCTTTGTCCTCACTCAGGTTTTTAGTTAATATTCTTTTGTTTTAATAAATTGACTTAGTGCAGGCTGGGTATTAGCAGGTTTATATTACTTTAAAGGTAGAGCTCTCAATAATATGACCATAGAACTAACACAGAGAACTCTGTGTAACAACAGATGTGTTCTTCACAACACGTTCACAGCCATAATAAATATTTATAGAAAACTTTGGCTAGTATATTTTTTCTTTGCACGTTGCATGGTATTTTCACCATGTGGTCTTTAATTTTGCAAGATGTTTGAATTTTGTAATTTTTATCAAGCAATTATTTAGTGCAGCCACTTTTGCTACTGGAAAGCAGCTTTTCATGGTGATGGAAATGGAAGTGGGTCACTTGCTAAAATGAAAAGTAAGTTTATTCCTGCAAAAACTGCCATTTCACAAAAATGAAAATGCAAGAATTTCCAGAGGAAACCACTAAATAATGTTTTCATTCATCCAGGAAAAAATCAATTTGTGCTGGCATCATACACAATGAGAATACATTTTCACATAGCTCCATTAGTAAATACTGTTGTTTTAGATGTATATGATAAATACCCTGGAATTCTGTAAGTAGAACATTTAGGAATGCAAATACAAATGGTAGGTGAAAAGTACTTTCTACTGGCTATAATAAATATAGTTCTTCATGGAGAAAAGCAGTTGGAAAATAAAGATATGTATGCCTGATTCTGAAGAAAAGTCTGCTTTGCTTCATGCAGCGTAGAACATTATGCAAGCACCGTTCACCTTCTAAATACAATTACACCAAGGTTTCTTAATGCACCTACAATTAAAAAATTACTTTTTTGGCACACAATAAAATTACAGTTTTAGCCACTTCAAAATATGCTACAGCTCTGTTTAGAGCATGAGCCCTTTTGTAAACACTAGGCTAACTACACAAAAAGCTTTTTTCTACTATGCTACTCTAATATTTTTTAGAATACCATTTACTGTAGCCTCATTTTCTCAGGTGGCTCCTTTTGGGGTAGCATTATACACAATCAGTCAGTTTTATGTGCTTCAGAATTGTCTCTGATGCTTTTCTTTTATACTAAAAAGCCTCTGTAGTACATTATACCACTTTACAAATTAAGTATCACACTAGTCTTTTATGTACATATGTAAATTGGTTTCATTTATTTATGCCAGTGGCCTGTATGCTCTAATTGTATAACTGGTGAGTGAACAACTTTTTTCTGCCTGAATTATTTCTTTTACAAGTTATGTTTATATATTTCATGCCACTCACTCTAAAAAGCCATTTATTCATTAGCTTTTAACATTGTGTGGTTCCTCTGCCAAAGCAGGAACACAGTTTTGGCAGCTTTGCAGCAGGTCAGTTTCTTGTTGGAGAAGAAGTTAATGACAGAGACACAGGATTTCCTAGTCTCATTTATTTATTTATGGTATTTACACAAGTCCTGTTTACCTTGAACAGAGATGTCCAAAACAGCAGCATGGCTTCACAGCTCCCAGCTGCAGATACCCAAGCCAAGAAGCAGAGTGCAGAGATCCCCAAATTGAGGGGTGTGCCCTCCAGCGGGGCACAGAGGAACATTTGGGGGGCGAGGTGGGGCCTGGGCCAGCCCCCACGGAGGGGCAGGGAGGGAGCAAAACCCACTTCCGCTCCTCTCACAGTTCTGATCTGGCCCTGGTCCCGGCTTCACCCCCAGCCTCAGCCCTGACTGCAGCCCTGCACCCGGCCTGGTCATGCCCCCAGCCTGGGCCCCTGGCCGCAGCTCTGTTCCCGGCTCTGGCTGGTGACCCTGAGGTGACCCTGAAAAGTTTGGGGACCACTGAGCTAGTGTGTGCAGCCCGGTACTGGACTCTCTGACTTTTGGTCTTTGTCTCCTTTCAGCACACTCTTTGTTCCTGTGTCCTGCTCACCATCTGTAACCACAGCTGCCAAAGCCCTCACCCTTACAGCACATGGTATAAACACGTAGAGACTAGTGATCTCGATCCTGATCATAGGCTAGTTCAGTGATACTCAGACTGAGGTGCCCGAGCTGCAAGTGGCTCTTTAACATGTCTCCTGCAGCTCTTTGCAGCACATGATAGTAAAACACTGTGTGATTTAATTATTAACCAATCAGGATGTTTTTACTATGCTATTAACCAATTGTAGTTGATAAAATAATAATACTTGTCAGTCATTTTGCTGTGAGAATAATATATATACGTGTAAACTAAATATTTCCCTGTCATACTGTTTAAATATGAATATATAGTACTATAGTAAATGAACCAATGAATTCACACTACTGTGGCTCTTTTGGGTAACGTTGATCACTAATTTGGCTCCTGAACCACGAGGTCTGGGAATCACTGGGCTAGTTCATCTAGGCCCTGGTATTTAACCCTCCTTTTGTCCAGCCGTTTTGCAACATAAGGAACTCTTCACACAGTTTCAACTATAACCAATGTCCACTGGAGCTGCGTTATCGGAGCCTCTCCATTCACATAAGAGAGTACTTAACACAACTCCATTTAACAACCATCAGGGTGTGGCTGTTGCTGCCAGCCCACATGGGATCCTTTGAGCAAGCCTCTCTCTTTTAACCCATTCTGTGGAAAGTTTTATATCAAGCACTCATGAATAAAACATAAAACACCCTGGTAGCCAATAATTTCTCTGATATGGTAAAAAAGTAATTTCCTTCCATGAGAATGTGGCTCAGAAAAACAATGACAGAGAAAAATAGGAAACACAACCATGATATGAGATTAACCTCAGAAACTGTCTGGAGAAGGCTGGGTCTGCAGAGACAAGTTAATGGAAAAACAAATCTCCTGGACCGAACAAACTGATATTGCTTATTAGAGCTCTGACACTTCAACTGTGGTCCTGACCCCGCTCCCTGTGAAGTCACTGGCAAAACTCTCAATGACTTCCTTAAGAGCAGAATCAAGCCCATTAATATCTGCCACATTGTATATTTTTCACATATGCCAGAGAAATCCCCTTACTAGTCATGAAGGACATTTTACAGTACTAACTAGCACTTTTACCTTTATTAAAGCAAGAGTCACTCAACATTTTTTTTCAAAAAGCAAGTCTATAAAATACTCACTTCTTTAAAAATGAACAGAAATAAACAGGCTTGTCCATTTGTGAAGCCAACTAACAACCATGACAACAAGCCAATTAGGCAGGAACAGATGCTAAGAAAAGAATGGGTGAAAAATGCTTGTGTAACCCCTGCTTGCTTAGAGTGGCACTTTGTCCCCCTCTAATGATGGCTAGACCAGCTATAGATTGATGAGCCTGCTACAGCCTAGACTAAGTCTTAGATCATGCCACAGAAGCTCATGCATTTAGCTCCAGAGGTCCCAGGTTTGATCCCCACTGCCAACACTCCTGAGTGGGTTGGTGTTACGCTTGCAAGGATTTTAAACACTTCAATGAAAGCTCTTCTAAAGATGTTTGTTAATTTTGTTTTTATTTCCATCCTTCTCCTACTAAACCCCATTCCTAGATCTCTGACCTGCAATAAAAGCATCACATGAGCTGTATGCTCACCATTCCCCATTAATTATGTGCTATCTGTAATTAACAGATAATAAAGCAAGGTTTGATTCAGAAAAGTATCCAGAAGTATCTGATCTGGAGATTCCTGCTCTAGAATCTCAATTTTCCAGTATTCTCCAGGTTCCATTTAGATCAGAAATAGGCTACTCTGTCAGTGTATAAGAATGTCATCCTCTCCAGAACGAGAAAGGGAAAACTAGAGAGAAATGTGGCAGAAGTTGAGAGCACTTACCAGCCAGCAGAGCGAGCTGCAACAAGCAATTTCCAGTTCCAAGATGACCACTGTATGGCTGCAGTTTCCCATCTGCCAAATTTAGACGGCTGGCCCACAGAAAGGAATGCTGGTAAAAAGTTCCTATAAGAGGTCAACTTTTCATCTGGGAAGATCAATATGGAGACAGTCTCAAAGGCACTTCTGGGTTAAAATAGCTTGTGTGCTTTATATATTACCACTCTGTCTGATAACACTTCCACTTCAGATCTTCGGCAAAAAGGGAGCATGGAGAAGGATATGAAAATGAAGGAAAGTTAAATACTAATTTCCTCTGGCTTGAAAACTTTGGTTTAAGTTTTAGGCAGCTATTTAGGCTAGGCCATTTTCCCCCTGAAACTGAACCAGCACTGTCATCCCATAACTGCTGGGTTTGAAATAAATTATTATTAGTGGTAAAAGTCATAGTACTGTAGTAGTGAAAAAGCTCCTGTTAGGATCAGGTTCATTGTGCTCGGTACTGTGCAAACACATATGAAGATGCAGCCTCTGTCTCCAAAATGATTACAACAAACTATTCCTCTTTGTAGAAAAAAAGAATTGTGCGATTCAAGTACACAGATTTTTGGTGTTTCAATTAAAATTTTAATTCACTGTGATTTACACATTATGTTAATAATTAAGAATATTTACTGAGTATGTTTCCGTTGTTTAGTATAATCAGTATAATAACAACACTAATAGTTAGAATAGTATTATAACTAAGGCAAAATAACACATGGTTCATGAAAGTTAGAGCTGTATTTAGCTGCTCCTCAAAGATTCATACTCTATGAAATTGAGAGGTAGTGTGGTCCAGTGAATAGGATACCAACAGGGAGCTGGAGGACCTGGGTACTATACTTGTCTCTGCCATTGAACCGTTTATATGGAGTTGAGCAAATTGCTTAACTTCTCTCTGCCTCCATTTCCCCATCTGAAAATGGGCATAATGATATTTACCCTGTTTTCTAAAGTGCTTTGAGATCTTCTGCTGAAAGCGACTATAAAGTGCAGAATATTTTTTATTATTGCAGATGTGCTTTATAGATTTCAGCTTGCACCCACTGGTAGGTTATAGCGCTAAGACAATACAAGTAAGTGATTTATGGTACACCCTCTCTCCTCTTTTATCAGTGTTTCAGAAAGATAGAAAAACTGGCCCAGTAAAGGACAGCATGAAATATAATAATTTTTCACAGTCTGAGTATTAAAACTCTTCATTGAGGCACTGTGGCATATTGGAGCACTTCACAAAAGCTCCGGTAGTTACTGAGCACCCTCCATTTCACTGATAACAATGAGGTTGAGGATGTGCAGTACTGCACAGAAGATGCACCTTGTAGCATCAGGTCTATACATCCTTCCTCTGAACTAATAGCTCTCCCAGAGCAAACCCTGTGTTCTACTAAAAATGTAATGAGACATTATGACAAACTATAACCTAAAACTTCAGGAAGCTCATAATTAATTAACATCCAGGCAACACTATTTTGAAGATACTGTGATCCAATTTTAAACAATTTACAAAATATGTAAAAATATGGTAATGGTATACCAATTCATAATGGTACATTGCCAAATGAATTGTTATGTGGTATCATGACATTTTAAGACCAGTGGACAGAATGGAGGCATGCCAACACTCTCCACTGATAAATCAAAGAAGAATACAACCTGAAGCTCTAAGCATAGTTTGTAGATGAATATACTGTAAAAGCAGCAATGAAGACATAAGAAGATGGCTTTTTATTTAGTTTTGATTGTTTCTGACAATGTGGGAAAACCAGTGATCAGCACAAGATAAGCGAGATCCCTATCCTCTGTGCTGAGATCACCAGATGTATTAAAGGGGCTATAATTTTCTCAGCAAATATTAAATATAGTAAATAAACACACAATGTAAGAACAAAATCCTATATTAGATATTCACAGTCACTGGATGAATTAATCATATTTTTTAAAGTGCCATTTGTTTAGAATTTCTTTGGCCTAGGTGTTTATACTGGATAGATTTCAAGTCAAGCTTTTAAACTTTGTGGTTAATGTTTTCTTTTGTTAAGTACTGCAAAACATTCCTTGGAAAGTTGAAAATATTACAGCTATATACTGGTATTAAATATAATTAAATATAATATACTGTGTATATATCATGAATTGTGTTCCCAACCCCCTGAATGTATTTGACTGATCACTATATTTTAAGATTTCTCTTTAAAAAGAGGTTTTGGCACTTACTCTCTGACCAAATTCTCATCTGGTGTAAATCATTGTGGCTCCATGACAGTCAACAGAGCTATGCCAATTTACACCAGCTGACTCTCTGGTCTTCTGTTTAATTTTTAATTTAACTACTTTTAATGAGTAAAAAATGAGGAATACATAGTTGAGGGTAGAGCACTGGAAACAAATTTTACGTAATATAAATGGTTAATAACTACACAGAGATTTTAACAGTACACATTGTTGACAGGTTTTGAAAAATTTGCCTGGCGCCTACTCACATAAGGACTAAGCCAAATAGACCAGGCAAAATACACCTACGCTAGCCTTCTACACACAATGCCAGACTTATTCATGTTACATTACCAGATTGTCCCTCCTACAAAATACACAATTTTTTCCCCAAATCAATCCTACATTCCCAAATGAATGCTGCTGCCACCTCATTATTAACTCAATTAATGCTCATTCTCACCTCCCCACCCTTGATAAATCAGTAATGAAAACTTGGTCATACCTCTCCATTCCCCTCCTGTGTGCAGAAATCCCGCTCTTTGTTCTTCATCTTGTCCTTCTTTACGTAGGCCCTCTGTTCCCCCAGTTTTAAGGAGTGTCTTCACTGCAGAGTTAACCTAGCCTGGCTATGACCAGCCATACTGGAAAGCACCACCTGAGTTACTGTGTTCTCACTGGTGCTGCACTCCTGTGTGTATGTCACTAGGCCTTCTGGGGCCATATCACATCTTTTAGTGCAGCACTTGTCTGTCCTTCTGGGCACACCGGGTGAGGGATGTGGGAAGCCATTAGAGGACTATCAGCACTTGAGTATTCCTTGAGTGTCCTTGCTGTAAAGTGGATGGGTTACCAGCCTGAGCTCTAACCATCCTCACTCCCAAGCAGGGCCAGTTGCCAGGTTAAAGCTCCATCAAACTCAGATGAGATGATTTTGTGTGCAGACAGGATGGGGTTAAAGGCAATACCCAAGTAAAAGCATGAGTTAACCCTGCAAGGAAGACATAGACAGGCCTAGATTAAGCAATGTGCAGACTGTTCACTTGCACAGGGCCCCTGATTTCAGAGGGGACCCTGACAACTGGGGATGGGGGGAAATGAATGGCATCACACCAGGTTGAAATGCCATTCGCTCAAGTTTGGCCTGGCTGTTCCCTCCATGATGATGGAGGGGCGGTTGCACCAAACCTGAGCAGTGCAGGGCTGTATGAGTATGGAGTGAGCAGAGCTAGGCAGCTGGGATTGGGAGAAGCCACTCTAGCCTGGGATGGGAGCAGAATGTTAAGCTGTGGGTGGGAGGGCACGCCAATGAGTGGCAGAAAGGTCCTGTGGGTGGTGGGTGAGGGACAAGGGATGGGTGAGGTGTGAGTTGTCGGTGGGCTATGGGGCGAGTGAGGAGTGTTGGGGGTCAGTGGGATGAGTTGTGGGGGCTGTGGGGGAAGCTGAGAGCAGTGGGATTGGGGACTCAGATAGTACGGTGTGGGGGAGGATGTTGGGGGCTGTGGCTGATGGGCTGAGGGATTGGGGATTGTGGTGAGCAGCATGTATGGCACATTGCTGGGATCTGTGGGATGGCTGTCAGGATAAGTGGGGGCTGGTGCAGAGTTGTTGTGGTATATGTGGGGTGGAAGGAGCTTTCAGGGGCCTGTGTGTGAGGTGGAGTATGTATGGGGAAAGGGTGCTTTGCTGTCTCGTTTACAGAAGGTGAGGAGGGGCCCAATTTCCATAGTGCACAGGGCCCCAGAATTCTTTAATCTGGGCCTGGATATATCCTTAAAGTAGCAGGGGCTCAGCTTTCCCTTCCTGTGAAAACATATAGTGGCTCAAACTGTCCTGACCCTGCCTTGCCCTCTATCTCTACCTGGACCTCCTCCGCTCCCAGCCTCAGAAAGATCTCATAATTCAGGTGCCACTTTGCTCCATCTCTACCCTGTGAAGAGGAACCAGCAGTTTGGAACCCATTCTGCTGCCTTCCTTATTCCTTCCTAAAGGAGCACAATGGTTACTCTGCTCCTTTCCTCTGCTTCAGCGAAAAGTCCCAATTCAGCCCAGCAACTCAAGGGAAAATGTCTACTCTCCCTGAGGTGGTTCAAGCCCTCACATCAGTTCACAGGCAATTAAATGTTAACATTTTCCAACATTAAACACTAACACTATAAATGTGTTTATAAGAATCCTCACAAAATGATGAAAATGAAGAAAAATCAAAGCTAAATGCATTAAAAACAAACCACTGAGGGGGGTAGTAAAATCCAAGACACAGGAATGTTAAATGCAAGGAAAAAGAACATCATTTTAGGTAGTTATATGGCCCCCTATTAGGATGGTATCTGAATGCCACCCAATTTTTAATGTATTTATCCTCACAACACCCCTGTGTGGTAGAGAAAGTCTATTATCCCCATTTCACAGATGGGACACTGCGGCACAAAAAGGCTAAGTGACTTGCCTAAGATCACCCAGGAAGTCAGACTACGGCAGAACAGCAAACTGAATCTGGAACTCCCAAGGCCTAGGCTACTGGCCCAACCACTTCACCATCCTTCCTCTCTCTGATGAATCTTCATGTGTCCATCTCTGTTAGACAGTGTTATCAACAATGTAAAATCGTGGCCTCCATAATGATTCCACCCAAAACATTCACTTTCATTTTAGAAGAATACTACAGAAATAATGGCAGAATCTGAAGTCAATGGCGTGGCTGTTGCTGACTGAATCAAGACCAAAACTATTCAAGCAGGAGCCAAGATTCATGTTCACAACTGCTTGATACATAGCAACACTTGCATGTGGCCAGTCAGGTATCTAAATGGTCATGTGTACATGCAAATCCCTGACTTGCACATGGCCACTGGATAATTTGCAAGAGTACATTTGCCTCACTTTAAAAATTGAACCCAAACTAGGACAGACTTGTTGCCATTTTCTGATCATCTGCCAGTGTTTTCATTGTCTTGATGTCTCACACCACATGGAACCAGGGAATGGTATGTGGGAGTTTGTTCCTCTTCTATTATTCAACAAGGGAACATCCAGCACCTGAGCAATATATGTGAAATACCTTAGCAGTTTTCTGTGATTTAACACCATTTCCAAGCGACCCAAAAACACCTTTAAGGAGCCAAGTGGTAATTTAGTGCCAATAATTTTAAATTATGAAAGTTTGATCCAAAATCCAGGCATGTTTGGCACTCTCATCATATATGGATAAAGTTACTCCTTTCCGCTACAATGCTCTGCAGCATATATATGTGCACTGATATTTGTAGGGTATGAAGGAGTGAAATTTTAAAGTTTCATTAGATCCCTGATATATGCTGATTCTTCCAATACTCAATCTCCTCTTGTAACTTCTTTTCTTCTTCATTACTACTGTGGTGACCATGATTGGGGGCCCCATTGTGCTAGTCACTGTACAAATACGCAGTGAGAGATAGTTGTGCTCTATGCTTATAATCTAAATCGATGAGACAGCCAAGGGGCACAAGTATTATCCCCATTTTACAGATGGGGAACTGAAGCACAGAAGGATAAGTCACTTGCACAAGGTCACATAAGATCAGGAACTTAATTCAGATCTCCTGAGTCCCAGTCCAGTGCCTTAACCATAAAACCATCCTTCCTTCTTTCATTTGGTTGGAAGCAGTAGTACGCTCCTCGGCAAGGGATGATCCCGCTCTTAACCTATTGACTTGGGTACTTTTGCACTTTAATTTAAATGTAAATGAAAACAGAAACCATGCATATTAAAAGACTGCAGAAGGCTTAAGCTGTCTTTTTAAAAACCAAATTAATGATCTTTAACGATTAAAGAGTTTTCTTATATAAAAGTGTGGTTTGACTCTGGGAAGTCACTCTGTTATAATGTTGTTTTGGGGAACCATGTTTATTGTTCCTCAGTGGCTCCAGAACAAAGATACTCAAGCTTACAAATTAAGAGAATCTTTCTAGTTGGCATCCTTGCAGACCACTAGACATAGAGGCAAAGGGAAGAAATGAACCTTCCACAAAGGAGTGCTGGAGAGAAACAACCCCTCCAAGTGCTAGAATCACTGACTAGACTAGGAAGCCAAGGAGAGTAGCAGCCAAACTAGCCACCAGGGGCTATGATTTAGGCAAAGGTGCTCTAGTTTCCTTGCAATGTGGCAGCCACTGAAGAATCATAAGGAGAGGAGCTGTACGCTTCATCTACCAAGGAATCTGCTGTGTACTTTTTGTCATTAGGATATGCCAATCTAAGGCAAACCTGGAGAAAGCATACTTAGCTTATAGTAATTTGAGTTTTTCAAGATGTGTTGTTCCCATGTGTAGTGCACTTCAGGTTGCATATGTACCCAGGACCAGGAATTTTTCCCTAGCAGTGTCAGTCTGATCTGTGCATGAGCCACTGCTCTCTTCATGTACTGGACTGAGGGGATAAAAAAGACTCAAGACCGCCACGCCACCGTCTTAGTTCCTTCTCTACTGCCAGTTCCCAGTAGGATAAACCAGTTCTTGGGAAAGGCTGGACGGTAGTGCATTACACATAGGGACAACACCTCTCAAAGAATTCAAGTAACCCATCCTTCATTGATTGATTGTCTTTATGTGTAAGGCACTTCATGTGATTCACAAGCAGTGTCTCTTTAAAGGAGTGTCCTGAATTCCTATGATACAACAGACTGCAGAATTGCTCTGTCTAGAAAAAGCATCAGAAACAGCTCAAGGAGAAACTTTACCTCCTGCAGAAGAATGTTCTTGTGAGGACGAGGACTGGGCTGTGGGGTGGATGTTAGGGAGAAAGAGAGAACTGGATATTGTGCATTGAGGTTCTGCCCAGGAACGACCTGCAGATAGTGCACCCGGAGAAGGACATGGGTTTTCCCAGGCAGTACGGACAGGTGTTGTGAAAGTCCATGACTAGGAAAAGTTTGTGGCACTTTATGCAGTTTTTTGAAGCCAGGGATCTTTGGCATACTCCACTGCAACTGCTAAGGGGGGGGGGGGGGAGGAAAGGGGGAGGGTCACCAACAGCTCTCCCCCCCCCCCACTGGAGTGGGATTCCAAAAATGCACAAACTGACGTGTACTACACATAGGGACAATCACTCAAAAAAGAACCTGGTCTTAAAGATCTTCTCCATGCCCTTACTATGAAGTATGTAAATGCTAAGGTAAATCTACTCTGACAATGATCTTAAATTAATTCACACTGTAGTATGAGCTGAAATAATCCATGTGTAGTGGGAGAATAATCACCATTCAGATTCAACCTTTGTTTATAGTTGGTGGAATATAATGATCACTCTTCAGTCCAGTCAGAGGGATTTCCATTTATTTCAATGGAAAACAGCACCATTTGCTTCACAAAAACCAAAATGGCTCTTTAAGGATGTAAAGAAAGAATCTTTTTCACATTCCCTGATGATCCTAAATATTGCGATGATTAAACTAGATAAATTATAGATTTATTAAAAATTCACTACTGTCTCGTAGGGGCTTTCAAAAAGTACAGCACGATATAATGATCACAATAAATCAAAAGTGTTATCATCAAAGAGTAACAGAGATCAAAATTGTTCATTGGAGAATACTCTTATCAATATAAAGTGAGACTTTTATGGCTTTATTAAACAATGTTGGGAGAGACTGCCTTGTAGATTGTAAAATCATTGGGCAGAGGACTGGCTTTATTTGTTTAGTGCAGCACCTAGCACCAAGTTGATGCTTTATAAATAATAATAATGCTAGCGAGAGAAAGAAATCTTGCTGAAGAAGCATGGGACTGGGACTACATCAAATCTTGATTTCACCAATTGCAGTATGAGATTTCTTGAAGTCAGCATCCAAACAAAGATTTGTATTCAATCATACTTCACAGCACTAGAAGCTATATAGATGAAACTCAAAGGCTTTAAAACAATTTCTTTCAAACCTTTGAGATTTGTCTTTTGAGAATGAAAGAACCAGATATGAAAATGCTTTAAAAAAATCAAAAGAAAACAAAAACCAGATACTTCTGGACTAGATATTTATGAGAAACTTTTCAACAGCTCCACTTTTCCTAAGTGTTTCATCCCTACATTGGTAGGGTACGTGATATGTATTTGTCATATAGATAAAAAATAGCAGTTTTCCTAGAACACTTAATTAAGTCCTTCCTTGGGCAGCAAGAAAGGAGTGGGGGAACATGTGGAATGTGCGCCTTCTCTTTCCATTTAACAGTGAATCAGTTGCAAGTTTGATAGAGAGAGGGAGAATGCCCTCCTCTGGAATTATTTTCTCCCACATTTGCTTCTGTGCATCACCTATGCTAGCAGAGTTTCACAAAGCTCAGGAGAAAGATCAGTCTTTCTGGCAATTGCTCATACTGATTTGTTTTATCTTGCCTTTAATCACTAGATATTCCTCAGAGAGGAGAATGAACTGGTGGTTAAGGTACTTGATTGGGAGCCAGAAAATATGAGTTCAGTGCCTGACTGTACAACAGACTTCCTGTGTGACCTTGGACAATTCACTTCTCTCTTTGCGGCTCAGTTCCCCAACTCTGAAATAACAACTCCTCTTCCTCCCCTTGTTTGTCTTGTCGTATGGTGCTTTGCACTGAAGTCTGTTCATTTATGAGTATACGTATGAAAGTATGTGCATGTGTACATTTCAATAATATTTGAGTGCAACTGGATTAGTAGCATGTATTGTGTGGCTGATTTATCTGAACATTGTGAAAAGGTTAGAAATGTTCATTATATATTCTCTATCTTTGACTGTTGTTTGGTGTGTGAGATGCAAAGACTGTCATTTAAGACTGTTGTAATTGATTATTAAATAATGTATCATTGAGAGGTCAGAGTTAAAATGGTATTTCAATGACATTTTCAGTTCTTTGACGTTAAGATATAGCCCATAGGATTATTTTGCTAGCTATTATTTCCTACTAATCCAGCCATCAGTATCAATTAATGTGTTTCTTTTTCTGAAATTAATCCATTTTATTCTTGTATTTTATCAGTATTAATTCCTTGGAATTTAGGATGTGTTGAGGTATGCGTTTCCTAATAATAAGTTTTGCTGAAATGCAAGAACCCTACCAGCCTGTAAGATCTGCTATATAGCAAAAAGTATAATCAGTTAAGAATATGTCAGCATAAAAGCTGGCAACCTTTGGCACAGATAAAAATGGTCCCTGAACTTTGGGGAACCAAAGGGAGGACATATCCACATCACATCACAGGTTTATCCGGCTTGGTAACCGCAGGGTACGCCAGAACTTGGAGGTCATCAAGAAAGCCTAGGTTGGCAGTTTTGGAATGGGATAATCCTTATTAATATATTTAGAAAGTAAGTGTCATAATCCACTAACCTATAGGAGAAGGGTATCCATAGATTTCTTAGGGTATGGAAATAAGATTTGGGTATTTCCCCTACGGTTAGGCCTGAATTACATAGGTCAGGATCCTATAAAATATCTTCTAAGAGAGCTCTTAGTAGTTTCGTTTGGCTCTGCTAAGTTCAGCTCTTCTAAGTTCTAAACTCTATCTATCTATTCTATCTATCTTCTATCAGCTCAGCTTGTGCAGTATAGTATAACTACTCAACATTCCTAACCATTGGGGAAGCCTGAACCATTGCTTAATTGGGCACACCAGGAGTGAAGCTGGTCCTTCACCTCCTATTACTGGATCCTCAAGGAAGGGTGTGAGTATGTTAGGTTAAGGTATAAGAGAAATGGTACCACCAGGAGTTTTGGAATTCTTTTACAGTTATAAGTTTCATTGCATTTCTTATTTTTATGTTAATTTCAATAAAGGTTGTATCAATTTGGTATTGTCCTCAGTGTACTTGTTCTTGCCAAGCACCCCGAGAATCCTCTCCTGATATAGAACTCTCTGAGTTCTTGAACTCTATAGTCTGAATTGGATAAGAACCTATAAATCTTCTGGTCAGATGCAATCAGTGGCGAGCCATAACAACTAACCCATCAAATTCAGGTCAACAAAGAGAACTAAAAATGGGTGTTAGGAAGCGTGTTGATGTGGTGGAACGTCTGACGGCAGTGTGCCAGTACCTGGATATAGGTCTTACATGGCATGTGGATGTTACCTTAATTTATCATTTCCTTATTTTCCAGCGTATGCTTTGTTGTAAGGAAATAACCTTGACCATCCTTAACTCTTTTTGTAAGATAACACCTGCATTAAGGATCCCCTCCAATTCCCATTGAATTCAATGAAAAGATTCACATGGACTTCACAGAATCCCTAATCTTTCCCTCACATATGTTCCCTTTTTCCTTAAAATAAAATAAAAAAATAAATAAATAATAATTAATAGAGGAGTTCCAGAACTGGGGAACGATCATAGTCTTATGGGCTATTCATTCTTGGTCACATCTCTACTCTGACAAGATACAATTTAACTTCAATTTGTATAGACCACAGGGAACAGTTATATAACAGAGAACAATTAAAATTAGACAAAACACAAAAAAGCAGGCAAAGGTTTTATAAGCCAAAGCCTAGAAGACTTATTAATGATTTGTGTCCAAAATCCTTTTCACACTAGCATAATTTAAACTAAATACACAGTATCTGCTTCAGAATCAGAATTCCCAAACTGTGCTTACATGTACTTTACGATCACTTACATTTCACTTTTGCCTTATAAACCACTACCTTACAAACCACTTTCATTGCAGCTTACCCAGTACCTTTCCCTTAGATAATTTGGTTTCTTTATGGGTGTTTCATTGGCAGTCTCCAGGTTCTAAATCATATGTAATGATCCAATCTTAAGTATGTCTCTGTAATAAGGCTTTGTAGTACTTGTGAACTGGATCAGCGGTAGGTCCCTGCACAGTAAAAGTCTTGTCATGGATGACACCTCTCTGTGGGACGCTTGCAATTTTATTTCTGAGTGGCAGAATTAGGGATTCTTCATGCTTTCCTAATGACAGTTATAGCCAAACATACCTCACAGTTTTACCTGGGAGGATGAAAGACCTCTCTGTGCTAACTGCAGGAGGCTATTCATTAAAGATGCAATCCAGGTAACAACAACATTAGAGTGTTCCACCTTTGACTTGTTTTTTTCTTTCCTATTTTAAGATGAACGAGTGCAAACTTAAAAAGGAATATTTAATTTGTGGTCAGCAATTGTATATGGAAAAATGTCCAAATGTGGCCCAGAATCCACCCTCAAATGTGAGTGTTGATAACGGAAAATTCTCTTTACTCCATTTACTGTAGATCTTGCTATATATGCCATTGCAGTGCTGTGAGTTGTGCTGTTTTTTCCCTTCTACAGTGAAATCAGAATTCAGTAAATAACTGAGTAATCATACAGCAAAGAAAGCAGTTGGGGAGCATGTTTGTTGTATTAAAGATTGACCTTAACTATTCATGATGTCTTTATAAGTGCTTTCCTGTAGGCAGTGGGAGCCTGATGCTAATTTAGTAACAGTAAAGGACATGAAGAAGTTGGATAGTCATTTATGGAAAAAGATCTTTTACCCATCCAACAGGGATGATGGAAGTTGTGAATTTTGTAGGCTTTTTTGAAAATTTTAATTCCAACATTTGACACACTTACTCATATTTTTGCTATTTTAGTAAACTAGGAGATGAATCACAGAGTGTCAGAATCCAGGCACAACACATAGTATTACATAACGAGTCATTTGTTTTATACTGGGGATGTTGGCAAACTTACGTGTGTACAAGCTGACGTCTCTGCCTACTGCTCATTTCAGCTTTTTACTTCCAGGCAATCTCTTTACACGCTAATCAACTGCACTGTGACTATAGAGTTTAATATGTTCTGTTTTTCTTCTAGTAATAAAGATGTACAGCTGGCTCAGGAAAAATCATTAGGGCTAAAATTGTCATTTAAGACACACACCAGGAGCCCAATTTGTTAGTGCTTAAACAAATCCAAATTAAAATCTATTAATCATTAACTGAGGAAAACTTTCAAACTGCAATTAGAGTAAAAAGAACAATGCTTTTCTCTATCTCAGGCATAGTCAACCTAAACATCAGTTTTTGTACAGATTTGGGGCCTGACCATGTAAGGTCCTAAGCAATTGATTTCAATAGGCATTGAGAGGGCGCAGCTAGCCCCTGCAGAAGGCACTCAGCTCCTCATAAAACTGATGCCCCCTTAGCTACAGAAAACTGGCTACAAAGTTGAATTGTGCATGTTCTTGAAACTCCACTTGTGTAATAATGGCATTTTTGAGCAGTGTCCCAACATGCATATTAATTAAGAACCTGCCGATAGAGTACAATGGTGACAGATAGAGTTGCTCCTGCCATTGGCACAGCATCACATTAGCATTCGTACCAGCTACCTAGCATACAGTAAGTGATAATTGTTCCAAATTACATTACATTAAATTACTTTAATTCGGCCAGTGATTCTACCATAAATACTATAACTAGCCTTTGTCAAGATATGCTGTGAAACGCGAATCTTTGTGGGAGCCAGCAGACTGCATTATTTTTTGGTTAAATGTTTATTGCTTCTTATTGGGTTTTTTTTTGTTTTGTTTTGTTCCTATCACCCACGAAATCAAATAAGCTTTGCACTGAAAAATACTTTGAGTGCAATCGAGAAGCCCCTATAATCCAGTACAAACTGGAGTAAAGACTGCAGGATTGGGTTTATGAGTAATTGCTAAATACAGGGCCAAACATTCAAAAGCACCCTCTCAAAGCCCTGTAACACGAGGCTCTGTTCTATTCTGCCCTCATCACCATAATGTCAGAGTACCTTTCAGCAGTGTATTCAGCTACACGACTAACATCAGTCATGTGTTGTTTGTTCTCGCTCATCCTCATTATTCTCATTCACAACACAGAACTGTTTGTGCAGCATAGTGTTTGGTAGTGGTAGGGTAGGGTTTGCTTTGGTTTAAAAGAAATGTACACACTGGAGAAGGCAGGTTGAGGAAATGTTCCCTGCATTTGGGGTAGAAGGTGGTGATGTCCTGGCTCGTCCACAGTCTTGAACCAGCTCCTGAGAAAGCTCTGTTTCAGCTGCTATTGAATGCACCCTCAGCTCCCACTGAAACTAATGGCAGGGAGAGCACTCAGCACCTCGAACCTGTAAATTTGCACCCTCAGGTTTGAGCATATGCAAATCAAGTAGCACATCTGAAGGCCTGGCTGATATGAGCCAGGGTCTTGGTTTTAGAATTGCCTTCAGACTTTCCCAATATTTTTTCCAGTTCTCTTTCCAATATCCCACCTTTCATCAAAAAACATCCTAAAGGAATGGCTCTCTGGACAGGGTTGGCTGACTTCAGGCTTTGGTTGGAGTTTTAAACATAGGCAGAGACTGAGATTCCCTTTCCTTTGAACATAGAATAGTAGAGCTTCAGCCTTCCTGCAAGCTGAACACTCCACACAGAAAGGAAAGGAGGACTAGCGGCACCTTAGAGACTAACCAATTTATTTGAGCATAAACTTTCGTGAGCTACAGTATCCATCCTTGCGTATTGCACAGAGGCAGATTAGTTTCATAGCAGACTGCTGGAGAGCTGCCTCCACAGACTGATCATGCTGATTGCACATATATTAACACTTTTAACACCCCAAACCCTGCTGTCTCTACACTCTCTGGTGGTGGTACCATTTCACACACACACACACTCCGAAAATGGGTCAAGGTGCACACTTTGGATTGTCACGAACCCACAGACTCAAAAGACAGAATTACTATTGCAAAGTGAAATCACTTGACAAAGTAATTATGAATAAATCCTCATCCAATACATAAATAAATGAATGTAGTACCTAAGTGCCTAACAGAATTCCATGCTCCAGTACCAGCTTGGGCCATGAACAGGTGAGTCACACGTAATTAAATATGAAACTATATGAGATGTCTGCATAGATTATCTAGCACATATTCTGTTTGTTAAATGAAATTGTATTGTCAGGTTAGATCATTCATGTTTTCCTTAGTTTCTGTGCCCCATTTTAGTTTGGACAGAATGCATCTATGTGGACTTAATCAGAGTTGCAGGTGTTCCACACCTATTACGATCAAGACAGCAGAAGAGGGCTAGATGTTTCTCACCTCTTGCCCATCAATGGCAGCCTTCAGTCAGTCAGTGAGATTTCTGGGCAGCCTAAGTGAGGATTACTATTATGATGTAATATACATGAAAATCTGTCTAGCAAGGACATACATTCTTTGGGCCATATCTGGCCCAGTCTATACACCTGTGCAGGGGTTTAAAGCCCAGTAAGGACCCCCAGCCCCACCACCACAGGGCCTCCCTGAACCTTGAGGCCAGGTACATAGAGAAAAGTAGGTGGTGTGCGCCCACTAGTCCCACGCCAAGCGAGTGGGTAGTAAGTAGCCAACCCCACAACATGCTGAGAGGGTGCTGGGGTGACGGAGTGGAAACCTGCAAGTTACCACGTCCCTGAAGCAAAAGGGGCGTAGGGCAGCACAGCTATTTGTGGCCCCTTACACAAGAATTTGTATATGCACAGTCTAGATCCTTGCACGCACTGGTTAACTGCAAACAGAATCATTTTAATGGTTCCCAGTGAAACCATAAATTTGTACAACCTCCTTATGCTAGCCAGGGCTATAGATCAAACAATGTGCTAGGTGTTCAGCTGGTGTACACTGGTGTAACTCCATGCCAATTTACACCAGCTGATCTGGCCCTTTTTTAAAAAAAATGAATTATCACCGCTTGTGGAAGGCAGTAGATTGGCAGTCATGGAGACTGAAATACGCTGTGTACCCACACGAGAGTCCAGCATGGGCAAAGACACCCATTCCAGTTCATTAATGTGACGCAAAAATGACTTAAGGAGCTTCCTTTTAGGATGAGAGGGGCGTTCATTGTTCATGGCCAGTTCAATCTTTGCCTCCCTATTGTGGCTTCTCAGCTAATTTTCAAAGAAGTTAATAAAATTTACTTGAACCAACATTATTTACTAATTTAAGTAATTCCTACTAGATATTTTAGAGCATTAACCTTAACTAGCTAATTAGCTCATGCATTATCTGTGTAATGAATCACATACTATCAGTGTAATGAGTCCTAATGAGTATGGAAAACATTCATTAGAAGGAAATCTGATTAATTTAAATATCTGTTGTTATTCTAGCACAAGATCTTTATATCAACACTCTTTGCAATAAAATAAATACTTTTCTGAGAACATGGATACAAACAAAGGGCCAGATCTTTGACCCTATGTAAGTCCCATTTACACTAGGCCAGTAGCACAAAGGAAACTTAGCGAAGCAGCTGTATTACATTAGCATGAAGGAATCTTCAGCTGGTGCATTCTGTTGCTCCGCATAGCAGGATGAATGCAGGGGTGGGCCAGGGGATAGATCAAAGCACAGTGCATTTCATTAGGCCTGGCCTCTTGGGGGCCATTATCCACCATTGCAAGTGAGTGCACCCCTGAGACTCAATTCTACTAGGGCTGACTCCAGATTTTCCATTGCATTTTTCATACTACGAAGAGCTTAATTTGTCTTCTGTATTGGAGGTGAGGGTTTAGATTTGTAGTACACTGGATTAGATGGCTACACTAGAGAACAATGAGTCCACAGAGAAATTGACATGAAACTTTCAGCCAGTTTTAAATTATCCTGTTTTTGCACACCCTGTGCAAGAATGAGCACACAGTAGTTCTTGCAGGAGGTGCAGATGAGGTAGTTGGTTTTCATTATCCTACTTGTACATACAAAGTGGCTGTTTATCTACTTTTGAAGGAGCAATCATTTGTCTGTGCACATGGTGAGTGGCAAACAGAAACAGAGGCCAGGGCTGAGAGCGTGACAAAGTCAGGTCAAATTTCTTCTCTCAGATTTGCATTGCCAATCTGAAGTCAGTATTCTGCTGTTTCTGCATGTCCAGATTTCCCATTAATCACATCTCAACGGGAGTTCTGCTTAATATAGTGTGGTCAAAGGGAGTTCCAATCATGCAGGGAGAGCAGAGTATCAGAGTCTAGCTCTGTCATGCAGAGAGGAGAACTTTATCTGCACTGATTAAGTACAGCAGACAACAGAGTATTTGTTAATTATTGACTTATCCAAAAGGATCCTGTGGCTTGACAGAATCCTTAACACATTCGTTATCTACTCTAGTGCATCTCATCATGGAACATATGGTGGCACTGTGCTGCAATGCAGGAATTTTTGTTTTCTTCTCTATATACATGCATGCATTTATATATATTGTAACTTTCATTTTGCTGTGTGGGAAGAAGCTCTCCCGTATTTTCTCGTTCCTATTGTTTAATTATCCTCTGGTTTTGTTACTTGCAATCAATGGCGTATCTGTTCCAGATCACTTATTTTTATAAGACAATTCATCAATCCTATTCTGTTTTTAATAATTTTAATCATTTAAAAGATCAGCCACATGGATTACAAAAACATGCAAATAATGTTTTTAAATCCTGCAAAATGCCTCATCATATTAACTGCCTGCAGTTTAAAACTGCAACTCTGGATACACAATTAACTTTGTATTCCAGTACTGTATCAACCAAAAGCCTATTGAGGGTTTGAGTTGTTTCATGATAAATCTAAGAGTTAACAGTTCAATTAGTTTGTATCTCATGTTCAGATCAGAAATGCAGATCCTTCAAACAGCCCAACAGTTTAAAGAGTTCAGTGCTGAGGTCATCATCGATTTTAATTTAGTCTTCCACTTCAGGAATAGACTGGTTTGGTAGATCAATGAAGTCAAATTATATATTACTGATCCAAATTATTTTATAGTGTTACCTTCTATAATGTGTCAATTAATGCACACACAATTTACACCAGATGAAAATAAAATAGTGTGATACCCCTGTGATAATAACACAGTTGTTGATGTTTGTAATATGGTATGTCATTATTTAAGACATAGTTATTAAATTGGATTTCCCAAAGTAATCAGGAAAGGCTGAGTAAGATCTTTAGGCAAGGTCTGAGTAGGGTAAAAAATCATTTCTTTTTATTTCGTAAAAACCCAGAATGACCCAATACGGACATTCAGTCCTGAATAGAAATGTAAAAGCAAAACCAAAAACATTAAACAATAGCTTTAATATTTATAATTTAGTTTTATAATTGAAAATGAGATTTGAAAGCAGACACTGGAACCTCAAACTGTTGTGAAAGGCACTTAAACTCACGGAGGAATTTGCAGGAAGAAGGGCCCAAACAGATGGGGAACCTGGTGGGAAATAAAGTTAAGAAATATAAATGTAATAACAAATATATTCAAAAAGGTGCTTAATTTTTTCACTGCCATTTTTTCTTAACCAATAACTATTTTTCACACAGAAAATATATGTAGCAAGCCTCTCAAAATCATTTTTATCACATTTTTTCATGGGAGTTAAGTGCCCAACTTGCAGTGACTTTCAAGGCCCCTTTGAAAATCCCAGGCCAGTTTTGTTACAGGATATTCCAACACAGACAACAGGACTCTGATCTTAAAAGATGAAGCAGCAACTACATTATTGTTAATATAATTATGTGTAATATGCTGAATATTTTTCTTACTGAAAGCGGTGGTAGAAAAGTTCAAGTCATTTCTGTTGGAGTTTGCACAGTAAAAATGAACAGAAGCAGCCCTGCTAGCAAATTGGTGAGAAAACAATATTCTTATCATGTAATACATGCCAGCTTTGATTCTGCTCTTTCTACACAGCATTTACTATGTCATGTTCCTATGTACAATATCATGCCCAATTCACAAAATCCTTTTTGAAATGGATGCAAGTATTTCATTTCAGCCGGCCAATGCATGGCATAAGTACCAAGCCACAATCTTGCATAAAGAGATGTTGCATGGTAAGAATAAAATCATTGATACTGTCATTTAAAAAAAGGTTTTTTTAAGATCCAAAAAGGCTTTAGCCTACATTAAGGATTAACTGCACAGTTCTGTTCTTAAGCAAGACAAAAAAAAAGCTTATGAAATCACAAAAAACATTTTTTTCTGCTGTGTAAATTATAATATATATGGACTGAAACTTTTCTGTTCAAAATTTCGGACCCAGACTGACAAGTTGTATAGGCACATTTTTTCTAAACAAGATTTAAAATGACTAAACTATGAAAGGTTTCATAGTTGATTAGTAGACAGTACTGTTCATGACAGCTGTATTCTTCAGCACTGCTGTGTTAAACTGCACTGTGTCATGGCTAACTGGTCATAAGTTTGCTCGCTAGTTTAAAAAAAAACCTCATAAAGGACTAAGCACCTGAGCCTACAAACCCCTTTTCATTTGATAGTTCCACTGATTTCAATGGGTCTCTCTACACAAGCGTAATCTCTATTTACACGAGGAGTTTCACCAGTTTTAATGGAATTACTCACCTGACTATGTTGTAAACAAGCAGACCCTTCCTGCCTGTATAATTATTTTAAATGACAACTTCTTTTGTTACCCAACACTTGACTAAGTATACACAGAAAGTCCAATTTATGCTTTCCACTCAAATTAGGCACCCAGATTTAGCAGCTGGGATTTCACATAAGTACTTACGTACCCAAGTATGCATTTTAGGTATGTAAATACCAATCTGGATATCCAAATATATGATTTCTCTGTAATAGGGATCCAAATACAGATACTTGGATGCTGAACATAAGAAAGTAACCAAATGAAATAAAATAATGGCCTGACCAAGTAAGCCTAATTCCTGTTAAGAAAATGCATTTCTGGATAACAATTTTGTATATCACACTGGCGAAATGAGATTTAATACTTCGGGCATTTATTTAGTGCCTTTCATCTAAGATTCCAATGCGCTGATTAGCTAAAAATAAAATCCAACCTGGCAGATTATAGGAAAAAGGAGTTCCAATTTCTCTGTCTCACTAGTAAAAAAAAAATTGAGGGAGAATAAAGGACCTCATTATAGTCTCATTTACGAACATGTGGCACATGCATGCAGAGTCCATAAAAACTGCTGCCTTCCCAAAAGGTTCTGAGCTTTCACAAACATCCCAAATCTGTAGATCTGTGCAGGCAATCTCTGAAGCAGCTTTATTTTTCCTGTTTTATGGAGGAAGAAAACGGAGGCAGAGGGAGATTAAAATGGGTCTAATTTTCAAAACTGCTTGAATCCACATGGCAGGTCATTGGCAGACAGAGGAAAAGAACTCAGATCCTTGTGAGTCAGTCTCCTGCTCTAACTCCTATGCAACACTGCGCCTAACAAAACAATGGTGTTACATGAAAACTATGATTTCAGAATAGAATGAAGCTAGTGATCTTTAACTATTCCACTCTATTTGAAATAATTATAAGAACATATAAAGAGGCCCAAGGCGACTTGCTCTTTATCAAATAGGACAGTTTGCCTTACATAAAACAAAAGGTCTGGTTTGAATGTTTGAAATATTCTCATTAATAATAATGTTTTCATTAAACTCTTTTCTCCCTAATACTTCTGGGATTCCAAGACCCCATTTAATTGTATTGGTTTTTGCTTGGAAGATATTTTCAATGGTAAATATGTTTTTCTAACAGCAACATGGAAGACAAGATGAGAATATAATTGAAAGATGTTTACTGTTTTGTTCTCTTATTTGTTTGATTGACTGTACATCTGATATCCATGTCTCTTAGATTTCACACATCAAATAATATTCATCAGACACAATGAATGAGAATGTTAATCTAATTAAAACCGGATGCCTAGTACATTGTTTTGGAAATTTAGCCCAAAGTATATTTGTATTAACTTTGCACATTTAAAAGGGGAAAATAAATCACAGACTGCTGAGTATAAAACAGCTGAGTACCACAAATAGGCCGCAAACATGCTATCTTTTACCATACAAAATGCCAATTTTTAATTTTCTTGTTAGTATAGGGGAACATTTAAACCAAATTATAACAAAATTACCACAGGATATTTCAAAAGAAATATTTAATACAAGAAAGTATTTAGAAAATTATATATAGATTTGTTTAAAAATTCTATCATGTAAACATTAACATAACATGGCTTACAAATAATATAAAGCGTTTATAGATGCTTATCTGAATACTATATATACATATACTCTACCTTAAAATTAAAATAATCTTGCCTATTTTCTACAGTTGTGTAACAAAAACAAAAAGGAAACCCTTTTGCCAGCAGGTTTGGTCCCAGACAAAAGGGTATTTTAGTCTATTTTGCTCAATATTCTTGGCTTCTTAGTAAGTGCAGACCTTCAGAATTATGATTTCTGTTCAAAAGCTTTTATTTTCCTTTAAATTCATTATATGTAAAGCTATAAACTCTTTTAACATTTCAAATTATCCATGTGAAGAAATCAACAACCAGTTTAACTTTTCTCAGCAACATGGGCACTGCTACTGAAATATTGGTAAACATATTCCCATGTGAATGTATTTGATCGATTCTTTCTTAAATATTACTGTGAATTACTTGTGTGTAAATTCATGTCAATATGAAGAGAAAAAACAAGTGTTCTTATTACTAAGAAATCTGTATTGATAGATTTCCAGATGAGATTTCATAAATAATGCAATTTCTATGTAAGAGGACCATAAAATGAACTTTTTGGGTGGGAGGGAGGGGCACAGAACATGTGACAAAATTTACTGGGCCACACAGCAGAACAGAACAAAGGGTACAAAGCAAACATTTAATCTTTTCTTGAAAGTGTAATAAAACATAATGCACATCAACGTATAGTTTTAAACATTATTTATAATAGCACTAGTTTAATATATTCACATGATTTTTAAGACATTGCACATATCTAATGCTACAAAACCATGCATTCAAAATGGCTGAATGCTCAGCAAATTAATATTTCATGTTGTGGTATGTGAGACTGGCCAAAAAAAATAACGAGGAAATGGTAAGGAGACAACTAAGTTCATTAGTCTCATGATCCAAGATGATGGAGCTTGAATGCATCTGCAGGAGTGACTCATTCAAGCATCAGCGGGAGGGTGCTGCTCCTATTGATCTTAAGGACTCAATTCTGCCGTCATCTGGGCTCTGATAATCTAGTTTTCCTATATGCCTGAAGCTCCCATTGGTAGAACAGAACACTGGAGTCAAGTTAACTCTGTTGTGATGACATACCCTGTATGCCTTTGTGCCATTTGGTGACCCCCCCCGCCCCAGGAAATAGCACCTGATCTGAGAGCACAATTTTGGCCATGACCTCACCTGCTTCCAAAATAGCTGTTCCACAGGAGTTCCATGGAATTTGGGTAACTCTAAGAACACCCATACATAGTATTTGGAATTATGGGATGTTGGACAAAAAAGTGGTTTTTTTTTCTGAAATCTCTGAAACACAGAAACTATGTAGAATCAGTGCATTTTGAAGCAACTTAAAGAGAATGACTACCACAATGAAAACATAAAATGAAATGCTCGAACAGAGTAATCTCATTGGCCAATAGGTGCCTTTATAAAACAAATAGAATTTATTTTGCTTGCTTATACACTCTACTATCAGGGAAGGGTTAAAACAGTGGTTCTCAAACTATTGTACTGGTGACCCCTTTCACAAAGCAAGCCTCTGAGTGATCCCCCTTATAAATTAAAAACACTTGTTTATATATTTAACACCATTATAAATGCTGGAGGCAAGGCGGGGCTTGGGGTGGAGGCTGATAGCTCCCGACCCCCTATGTAATAACCTCCCGACCCCCAGTTTGAGAATCCCTGGGATAAAAGCTTCAAATCAGTTTCAAAAACTTATGTGGCCATAGTTTGCAAATAGCTAATTTTATAAAATCTCTCCTCTCCCCTCAAGAATGTAACACATTTGAGGGTTTTCATTTATATATTTATAGGTACACTTGGCTAGTAAATATGAATTGGTCTGGAAACTCTGTCCTATCGGATAATTCACTTTCCCAGTCTTGGCAGCCCTATGCACAATAGCTATGTGTAGGGAAGAGAAGCAAATCTGAGACTAAGAAAAAAGGAGGGGGGGAGTCCCACCATACATACTCCTGTAAGTAAGACACTAGTTAGGAACAGAATCTGTCCTTTCTAGCAATTTAAACCTTAGATTATTGGTATATACTCATGTTCAGCTTGTCCAGTTTACTTCCCTGCCTACCTCTTAGCTGATGTAACGTATTTTCCAACTCCCTACTCTCCTCAAGTGCTGGAAGATAGCTCCTCCCTCTAACACATTCAGGCGAGAGCCTCATGCTGCAACATGTCTTTCACTGACACTGGTCTCAACTCCCTTCTGCCAGCTTCTATACTAGTTCCTCCACAACTCCTTCACGGCCTTCAATGCAATCCATTTCCCGCTATTGGCTCCCAACCTGAGCGGAAGTCATGTTGAGAAAGTGAGCCACAAGAGAGGCAATTCGGATTAACTATGAACTTCTGTAAGCCTGAAGCCTTTATTTTACAGTTTGCCCCCAACAGCAACAGAGGAACCTTTCAAATCATAGGTTATAAAACTGGGAATTAGTCAGTTTCCCAAGTATTAAGAGTTTAATATTTTCCCTACTGAAGCTGGATTGATTCAGCTGCTATATTTGGGCAGGCCAGATTTATACATCAGCCAGAGTCTGGACCAACCTGCAAAGTTCTGGGTTTTCTGGATTGAGGCCCATTTCTAAAACAACAAAACACAGCTCTTCACTTCTGACGTACTGATAAGAAAATATCACCGTTAGATCATTAATATGAACTGACAGACATCATCACTAGATCATTCAATGCTCATTCCAGGTCCCATGACTAGCTAGCTGCCCTGAACCAGTCAACCCTATATATTAATAGGTTCCTAGTAGGTTCAGTGATTTGACAGCTTGAAAAGACATTAGTCTGTACAATAAAACATTAATTTCACAACAACAAAATGCACCTTAACATCTGGGTCTTATTTGTGAGCCAAAGTCAAATTTACTGCCATTATGCCGTATCTGCAAATATTTATCATATTAATCCCATCTCAATGGTTTACAACTTGCAAAGGGTATAAAATTATACAATTTGTTTACAACTAACCATCTGACAATGTTTTTTAAACAGGACTGGTTTAGAAATTATTAATCCTTCCACCAATGTGTGATTTAATAGACAGGTCAAGTTAAGCCTTTGCTATTGTGTCATTATCCGTCCTCTGATTCATTTTGGGATTTTTGTTTTGTTTTGATTTAAATGGGAAATTTGATTTAAGACAGGATTTAGGTCAGTGCATTACATTCTGTGTATAGAATGCCAGAATCTCTAAATAGATAAGATTCTGAATAACTGTAGTCAATATTTAACAAATTAATACTGACAGACAATCCCATCTGTAATAAAATTGAAACTGTCTGCGGCCTACTTTATGTTTCTTAGAAAGTTATTTATTTTGAATGTAATAGAAAAACAGCATTAAAAATATTTTCTACAATTTCTTTTAAGCATTCACAAAAGATTCCAGATTAAGACCCTGAAGATTTAAACTGTATATACACAAAGGGCCCTATGAAATCCATTTTATTATTGTGGATTTTCAGATTTATTATTTTCTGATTTCTTTTTTTTCCATTAAAAAAATTAATTAAATCTCCTCCAGCCATGGGGTCGTGGTGGGAACACAGAGCTCCTCTGGCCCCGGGGCCACAGCAAGGAGACAACTTTATTTTTTTGTATAGTACTGGATTCCATGTTTTTGTTTTCATTCCATGATTCTATCTATGTTCTTGTTAATGTAGATTTCATACTGCCCTAATATACAGAACAGGTACTGAATAGGAGGTAACACTGCAAGTTTCTCTGTTCTGTCCTGACACTGTGCTAGAAGCCTAAACTTGAAAGGCAACTCTAGAAAACAGAGGACTATTTGATTGTTAACCTAACTGCTCAGATCACCACAAATGATCGGTGTTCAGTGATGTACATGCTTATCTACCAAGAACTGGATTGAGCCCACCAACTCATTTTGCATAGGCCACTGATCAGCTATCAGAAAGTCACAGCTTTCAGTCACTACCAATCTGGGTGAGATTTGCAAAAGCAGTGTTTAATAATCAGAACTGTATGCATTTAATTAAATGATACATGGGAGAAACTGAAAGTATTCCTATACACTTAATAGAACCATTGTTATGATTACAATATTTTATATGCATACATGGTATAACCCTACGAGATTGTTTAAACTAGATGGTCATGATTTTCAGTGCCCAAACATTGTAAAGGGCCTGATCGTCAGAGGATGGGTTCTTAGCATTAACTGACTAACTAACTAGGCACCATTTGGCTCAGGTGCCAAAAATTAGGGCATCCAGAATACACTTCTGAAAAATCTTGGCCAGAATCCTTAGAACACTAAATTCTATTAATCTTAATCATGTGAGTAAAGCAAGCAGGATCTGGCTCATATTGTATAATCTGTTATTGAATGTTTCTACTGAGATTGCAGGCTCAGCTACTCAGTAACCTTTTATAATGTGTTAATTCTGAAGAGGAGATTCCACTGAACTATTTTCTTAAAGAGACAACAGAAGAGTTTTTAAGTGGATTAATAACTGCAGTACATAACACAAGCTCACAAAGTGAAGGTTCTCTGAAGTACCTAATCTTAGTATCATATATACATTTTATTTACTCGTGAGGGCATTCTGCGCCAAAGAATTAAAAATTCTGCTCCAAAAAATTAAAAATGCTGTGCACAATATTTTAAAATTCTGCAAGTTTTATTTGTCCAATGTGGAGGGGCTCAGTGGGGGGGATCCAGGTGTGGGACAATCTGGGTACAGGCAGCTCAGTGGGGGGTCTAGGTGTGGGACTCTGCAGGGGCTTCCAAGTGAAAGTGATTGGGACTCAGCAGAGGGGTCTGAGTGTGGGGCTCTCAGCTGTGGGGGTCTGGGTGCTGGGGGAGTGGGGCTTGGTGGGATGGGAGTCTGGGTGCAGCTAATTGGGGGTCAATGGCGTGGAGGTCTGGATGTGGAGGCTCAGGGGGTGGGGCTTCTGGGGGGTGTTGAGTGCAGGGAGGTCAGTGGTAGGTGGTCTGGGTGCAGGGATGGGAGTCTGGAGGCAGGGCGTCTGGGTGCAGGGGGAATACAGATGCAGGGGTTGAGGATCAGTGGGGTGGAGTTCAGGTATGGAGGGCTAGGGGGGTTCTGGTGTAAGGGGAAGATATGGGAGGTCCAGATGCACGGAGGTTAGGTGGATGGGGAAGCAGCTCCCCATACAGTGACCTCTCCCCCCGCAGCTGTGGAGCGATGAGTGCCTGGAAGCAGGGGATGATGCTGAGGTTCCTGCAGTTGCAGGGTATGTGTGTGTGGGGTTCTGGGTGTGGGTCTGACACAGCCCCAGCCACTCCTTTCAGGGGAAGAGAAAGTCCCGTCCTCTCCTGCCTCCAGCCCAGCTGGGACTAGCAGCTGAACCCAGCTCAGGGTAGGAGCCACTGTCTGGGGTGTCCCCAGCTCTGCAGTGATTTACCTCTCCACTGGCTGTTCCAGATGCCTGAAATGATGTACCTGCACAGCTAGGGAGTGGTGCATGACTCCTCTTGCAGTTTCCCTTTGCGTCCCTGTCAGAAAGTCATTTTTCTGTGGGGAAGCAAAGAAATCTGCAGGGACATGAATTCTGCATATGCGCAGTGGCGCAAAATTCCGCCAGGAGTAATTTTATGCTAAAATTAGCAGAGAACAACTTGTACACTGTAAATGAGTCCAGTATTTTTGCATATTTATTCATATACTAAAATTAGGTACGGAAAATTAATCTGGAGAAGAGAAAGATATAATTTAAAGAGCCAATAAGGACAGTTTTAAAAATATGGATAGTACACGTCATTCTATGTTTAGCATATGTGTATCTGCTAAATTAGTTTCCTTACCATTTGCAGCCTTTCAAAGACCGGGGGAAAAGCTGTACATTGTGAGATATTTTCTGAAGATAAAAAAAGATTCATGTGGTAAACACATCTAAATCCAATTCTCCTCAAAGGAATTTATGCAAGGTAGGCTTTCAGTTCAATCTGTAATTCAATATTAGTAGGCAAAATTTGGCACATGAATTACAGATTACACTGCTGTCAATCTTGTAAAGTCCTTAGACCTTTTAAAGATATGAATTCTTAAGTCTTTCGAAGTCGAACTCACATTCAATCTATGAATTTTTCAACAAAGACAAACTTCAAAATATAAGTTATGCATCAAATTAATTGGTTCGGAAAGGCTTTAGCTGCAGTCTGCTTACAGATTTTATTATTTTTTATTTTTAAAGAAACAACTCACCCTACTGGATTCAAACACCAATATTAACTCATTTTCTGATGCAATCAAGACATCTAGCTTTTCTGGTAAGCTGCTCATTGGGATTTGTTTGTAAAGGAGTTCTCTTATAGATGTGCAGAAGATACTGCAGTAGCAGATAAGATTGCAAGTAACAGAGCACTATTTCATATCTGGGACATGATTTTTCTTTTGGGCTCTTGCGTGTTAATACCTGGTTGCTGCTGGTTGCCTTTTCTCATCACTCAGTGCTATGTTAGGATTACAGGACTCGTTCTTCACACTCAGAAGCCAGTTCTGCAACAATTATTCACTTTGAGCAATCCTTATTAATGTGAGTAGTCCGACTGAAGTCACTAGGGCTACTCGTGAATAAGTGCCACAAAATGGGACAAAGGCTTGAAGAATATGGGTCTCAGTTCATTAGACTTTTTAAAATAGCTCTACATTCAAGAAAGTGCATTAATAATATGTGGATTCTTTTTCTGAAAAAAAACAAACAAACAACCCTTGGGTTTCTTTAACTACTGTCAGGTTTTAACATAATAAACTGAGTGCAATAACAAAAATGAACCACACTGCACCTTTATGCGGGGGACCATTTTCCGGCTTGCTGAGGAAAAGGAAACAGTGCTTTAAGGGTGAGGGAGAGAGGTCAGAAGCTGCTGCAAAATGGGGAGGGGTGAGCGTGGCGACACTGACTCATCTCATGGGACCGGAAGGGTGAAGGAGTTGAAGAGGGGTACATGGTACACTTTCATCTGCTGGGTAGTCACAGACATCTAATAATATAGTTGCGGTCTGATTAAAACCATATCAAGTGTCTCCTGTCCTTCTTTCGGTATAGACGGACAATACACCAACCTATGGGAACACAGATTATCCAAACAACTTGTGAGAAGAGAGTTGTTCTGGGGCACAGGTAAACCAGAATATATTCTTTAGTAAACATGAATGAATATTGGTTAAGGCTCAATACAGGGGGAAAAAAGATGGCTAAAGCATAGTGTACTGCCTATGGCAGTATAGCTAACAGATATTGTGAACTAGATTCCAGTTGATCCATTTCAGAATTTCCAGCACTTGTAACAATTATTCTCCCAGTTTTCTTTAGCTGTTCTCACATCATCATTACAAGTCACTTTCCAGTAAAAAGGTGACAGGCACTTTCAACTTAGGCAATCCTTAGCAACAGCATTTCATGTGTCTTACAAAGTAGTTATAAGAATGCCCAAATGTCCCCTTTCTTTAATGCTGAGAGACTGTTTTTATAATAACATCAGCAAGAAATCAATAACAGAACAAAGCTAAATGCTGGAATACTCTATTCTGTAACATGTTAACTTTGTGTTTCCTTTTTTGCTAAACTCCTTGAGCTGACTTGTACTGCACCTTGCCTTGCAGCAAAAACAAAAATTTCAATAGAAAATAATTAGAATCTCCATTTTGGTAGAATTACTCTTTACAAGTGAGAGCTTCTGGGAATATCTGACTAGAAACGTACAAAAGCTATTGCCCTCTCTACTGTTTTTTCTCCCATCACTTACTTTGTAACGTTTATAAAATACTCTTGAGTGCATCAGAGTATCATAATGAAAAAGCAACAGTCATTCCATTTCCAAAAGGCAATGGGTTAGGAAAGTTTTTTAAGTACAACTTTCTGACAAATATTGATTAGTGATAATTACAGTTGTACTTCTAAGAAAAAAATAATATTCTCTGAAAATGATGCACACAGATCTCAGGAACAGAAATAGATGGTATGAGTGTAAGAGACACTACAGCACAAACAAGGGACTCGTAGTAGAGTAAGTTTAGAAGAAAAGAGAATGCTTTACAAAACAAAGGAAGTGTGTACAATTTGTTGAGTCCCATGTGAACAGCCCTCATATGTCCTTGGGAAAATGCTTCCTGCTTTCAAAAGTGACCTGTTAAATCAGAATTATTAACTTTAGTATTGAGAGTCTCCTTTCAGGAATTAACTCAATGCAGCTGTATTCTCCCCAGGGCCTTCCATAATCAACAGTATAGGATAGGTCAGAATCACAGGGCAGTTTAAAGTACATGGTGCTGATGTTCACAATTATAAAAAGGGTCAGAGATCACCACTTTGAGGCTCCAGGTTCCGTGGCTCCCTTTGATGGTGCCGAGATAGCTTTGGAAAGCGTGTAGCCACTCTTGAGCGATTGCTTTTGCTTACTGGTTCTCCCACAGGTTGGATATCACTAGGAAAAAAGAAAAACAAAAACACCAGAATAAGTTCATGATGTGTGTAAATTCTCCTGTAGTTATTCTAAATGCAGAAAAGGGAGCTGTTTTGAGAATCCTGCACATGACGGCAAAGTACAGTACATATCTTTAATTACACAGACCTGCATTATTTATACTGCTAACTGGAGTCTGAATTACAAATGTGCTCTTGCAAAAATGAGAACAAGTAGTACTTTATGGAAGACAGTAATTTCTCAGATAAAAACATAACTCAATGGGCTGAAGTTCAGAGATGGCATTAAAAGCATTTGGTAATGATATATGTAAAGGCAAACTAGACAAAAGCTTGGATGATGCCCTAGTTAACATTCGTCTAATTATGGATGGATGTATCCTTACGTGATGAAATACATTAGTAACACACTGCCGCTGGGAATTCTTCATTCTGTTCTGGCCCACAACAGACTTTGATCTTACATGAATGAGTCTCCTGAAAACAACTTACTTGGAAAGCAAATACTCTAAGAACAACAAGCAGTAACGGAAAATTCTGCCTCATTCAGAGGCTATAGACTCCTCAAAAACTACATTAGAAAGGAATAATGGTGTACTTTTGCTATACTTTTAGAGGATTCTACAGGATTTAAAATTATACAGTTTGCTCATGTCTCAATCAACATCACTGATTACCATTTCACAAACCAGCCAAATGATAACAAGGTTATGCAGCATGCAAAGTCAAAGTTATTTTGACATGTAAAATCAGCTATTTATACCAATATTCAATCTGAGTTGATGAATTAAAAAGAGAGATGCTCTTCTGCAGTCCTTACTATTTTGGGTAAAAGCTGATGTATTTTGGAAGCAAACAATACATTAACTCCATGTAGATCTCTTCTCCCTGCAGGATGACATTTACCACTGCAGTGAGCCTGCCTAAGGCTTATTTCCTTCGTAAAACCACTTGGAGAACTACTGATGAAAAGCACTGTAAAAGAGGTAGGTATTATTATTACATGAACACTTAGATTCCATTTAAGATATATTTTGAGGGCTTAAATGGGATGGACCTAAATGGAACATAGGCCTTGTACAGGCTCTGTTCAAAGATGCAAATTTCACCCTCAGGGAGCAGAGTACTTTAGTAAGATAAGTCAGTCAACAGTACTTCATTTTGTCAGTGATAACCATTAGTTTTGTAAGGCTAATAAACAGTTGCCAATATTCCCCAACATAATGGACAGTCGTTCCAGAAAATACTCTGCCAAAGTCAGTTGCTAAATAGAAAATGTTAGCAGAAAATAAAAATGCTTTTCAAATAGCAACGTGAAGTTTCATTGTTGTGCATTTCCCTATCAGAATAGTTTGAAGTAGCCTCAGTTTTGAGACAGCCTTAAGTATACTGATTTTAACTAAAGTTCACTAGAGTTCCTAATACAGTACTTATTCTTCCGCTGTGACCAGAAAGTCCGCAACATGAAAATAATTGCATAAAATGCTCATCAAATCTCAAAACTTCTTAGCAACACACTTGTTGTTCTTGTGTAATAGCAAGGTTTACACATTACAACTTTAGTGCTTTGCTTGCTTGTCAATAAAATCAAAACACTAAAATTTGTCTGGGTACATAATCTTACTCTGTGGCAGCCATAGATAATTAGATATCCATGTCTACATTTCCAGATTTTATGATTTTTCATTTTGTAACATCACAGTACTGGAGAATCCAAATTAACAAAAGCTATATGCAGTACCTAGAAGAGCCTGCTTTCTGAATCAATTTCAATTGTGCATATTAATGTTACCTCGATTCTATTTTTATTGATATAGGTGCTGTGGGAGGGAATTTATTACTACTTATGACTATACTATTATTACTGGTTTCAGAGTAGCAGCTGTGTTAGTCTGTATCCGCAAAAAGAAAAGGAGTACTTGTGGCACCTTAGAGACGAACAAATTTATTTGAGCATAAGCTTTCGTGAGCTACAGCTCACTTCATCGGATGCATGCAGTGGAAAATACAGTGGGGAGATTTTATATACACAGAGAACATGAAACAATGGGTGTTACCATACACACTGTAACGAGAGCGATCAGGTAAGGTGAGCTATTACCAGCAGGAGAGGAAAAAAAAAAACCCAAAAAACAAAAAAACCCTTTTGTACTGATAATCAAGGTGGGCCATTTCCAGCAGTTGACAAGAACATGTAAGGAATACACATTCTTGTCAACTGCTGGAAATGGCCCACCTTGATTATCACTACAAAAGGGTTCCCTCCTCGCCCACCCCCGTCTCCTGCTGGTAATAGCTCACCTTACCTGATCACTCTCATTACAGTGTGTATGGTAACACACAATATTTCATGTTCCCTGTGTATATAAAATCTCCCCACTGTGTTTTCCACTGCATGCAGCCGATGAAGTGAGCTATAGCTCACGAAAGCTTATGCTCAAATAAATTTGTTAGTCTCTAAGATGCCACAAGTACTCCTTTACTATTATTACTGTATTAATGCACCAATTATCCAAGTAGCAAAGAGCATCATCATTAACTCAAATGGGTCTGCCAGTTGTATGATGTCATCTGCCCAAACTAAGAAGTTTAACTCTAGATCATCCAATGTCACATCCTCCAACTCAACTAACATTCTTAATGTTTAAGAACATGAAGAAAAGTGACAGTGATTCCATATCCCCTTGTCTTACATCAAACTCTCTTGAACAAGTTGCTTGAGTCTCTATCAATTCTTACAGCATTGTAGGAATCTTTATACATAGCCTTTGTAATTGCAATCATCTTATCTGAAACTCCATATGATTTTGCTACTTTCCATAATGTTTTCCTATAAACCAAATGCTGTTGTGAAGTTGATGAAAACAGCAAACATCTTTAAACCCCATTCTCACTTTTTGTTCCATCAACTGTCAGAGCATGAATAACTAATAAATGCAACTTGGACCTGGTCTGAAGTTGCACTGTTCCTCGCCTACTAATTTTTCTAAAACTGGCCTTAATCCATTGACAGTTACTTTCATCATGATTTTTCCCAATACTGATGATATACTTATATGCCTATAATTATTTAAATTTGCAGGATCTCCTTTCTTCAAGATTGGCCCAACTACTGCGTTTAGCCAGTTATCTGGTGACTCCTCTTCTTCCCATACCTTTTTGTATATTTTTTCTGATGCTTCGATAGCACTTGTCTAATTGGCTTTTAAGCAATTGAGCAGTTCAGTTGTCTATTTTTTAACTGCTTCACTTGCTCTTTCTATTTCTTCTTCTGATGGTAGTTCAGATGTCCCTTCTCTTTGAAAGCTGCCCTATTCACCTAGCATGACTAGAATGCTTGCATCTGGATGAACTGCAGGGTTCAGACTTTGTCAGAATGGTCCTTCCCTACTTCCAGCACCTCTTTGGCATTTGTTGTCAGTTCACAGGTACTTTTTTGCCGCTTGTATTGTTGGCCTGATTGTGTTTCCATACAACTTAATCTTTTTGTATATTATTTTCATATCTTGATTTCTGGAGGCCTACTCTAGTTGCTGAGCCTCTTCTCTCCAAAACCGTTGCTTGTCCAATCCTTGTAATTTCTTCACCACTTTGCATAACGCTTTTATTCCTTCCGCTTTCCCAGCAGACTTATTTGACTTGTTTACACATTTACGGTGATGTTCTTGTTTTGTTGCTTGTCCAGCTTTTCATGGGTTGCTTATGCCTTCCAATAACTTCCTCCACTGTGTTCTATATTTTTTCCTTGAATATTTCCCAGCCAGTCTATAGGGAGATTTCTTCATCATCACAAATTAATATAATAGAATCATAGAATATCAGGGTTGGAAGGGACCTCAGGAGGTCATCTAGTCTGACCTTAAAAACTTCTAAGGAAGGAGATTCCACCACCTCCCTAGGTAACGCATTCCAGTATTTCACCAACCTCCTAGTGAAAAAGTTTTTCCTAATATCCAACCTAAACCTCCCCCACTGCAACTTGAGACCATTACTCCTTGTTCTGTCATCTGCTACCACTGAGAACAGTCTAGATCCATCCTCTTTGGAACCCCCTTTCAGGTAGTTGAAAGCAGCTATCAAATCCCCCCTCATTCTTCTCTTCTGCAGACTAAACAATCCCAGTTCCCTCAGCCTCTCCTCATAACTCATGTGTTCCAGTCCCCTAATCATTTTTGTTGCCCTCCGCTGGACTCTTTCCAATTTTTCCACATCCTTCTTGTAGTGTGGGGCCCAAAACTGGATACAGTACTCCAGATGAGGCCTCAGCAGTGTCGAATAGAGGGGAACGATCACGTCCCTCGATCTGCTGGCAATGCCCCTACTTATACAGCCCAAAATGCCGTTAGCTTTCTTGGCAACAAGGGCACACTGTTGACTCATATCCAGCTTCTCATCCACTGTAACCTTTTCTGCAGAACTGCTGCCTAGCCAATTGGTCCCTAGTGTGTAGCGGTGCATGGGATTCTTCTGTTCTAAGTGCAGGACTCTGCACTTGTCCTTGTTGAACCTCATCAGATTTCTTTTGGCCCAATCTTCTAATTTGTCTAGGGCCCTCTGTCTCCTTTCCCTACCCTCCAGCGTATCTACCACTTCTCCCAGTTTAGTGTCATCTGCAAACTTGCTGAGGGTGCAGTCCACGCCATCCTCCAGATCATTAATGAAGATATTGAACAAAACCGGCTCCAGGACTGATCCTTGGGGCACTCCACTTGATACCGGCTGACAACTAGACATGAAGCCATTGATCACTACCGTTGAGCCCGACAATCTAGCCAGCTTTCTATCCACCTTATCTTGAAAGGCCTTCCAAGCATCACCTTTTATGCCTCCCTTGTAGAGCTATCCTTTATCTTATCAAGATAATATTTAGTTCCAGCTGCACCCATCTTTTTTTCTTGGACTTTAACTTAATTTTTCCCATTCATGATCACTGCCACACTCAGCATTTCTGTAGACTAATATCCAACAGTTACAGTCTATGCCTTTTACTGATAATAATATGGTCAGTCTGGTTTACAGTTTGACCGTCTGATGAGTTCTATGTAACCTTGTGTGTGTCTTTGTGAAGAAACCAAGTACCACCAATAATTAGATCATGCATCTCACAGCAAATTTTTAAGTTTTTCTAATTATTGTTTGCCATCATGATGCTGTGTGGTCCAACACTATTCATTTGTTTACCATGTCCACTACTAATCTTTGCATTCATATATCTCATTATCAGGAAAATACCATGATCTACAGTATTATCCAGCTGCTGATAAAATCCATCCCTCTTCTTCTGCTGGTGCGTAACGCTATTATGCTGTTATGCATAGTTTATCATAAGCAGTAGTAAACTCTGCTATGACAATCCACCCAGACACCAGTTTCCAGCTGTTCACTGAAGTAACTGTTTTCTTGTCCACTGCTATAACAACCCCATCTCTATGCTTTGCTTGTCCACTTGAACGACCAGAGTGAAAGAAAGTATAATTTCCACCTGTCAACTCTCCTGTACTCAGCCAATGTGTCTCTTGTATGGTAGCAAAGGAAACTTGTAATTTCCTTAACTTCTCTGCTACTAGCTCAGTCTGGCCTGGAGCAAATAGAGTTCTAACATTCCAGCTTGTCAGACATGTAATATGTTCCGCTGTTATCTGAAATTCATGATCATTTCCATTTGTTAGGCCTGACAGGCTGGGTTGAAATTTGTATAAATCCATTTGGTTTGCTATCCTGTTTCTATAACAAGTGAGTTTTGGATATAATGACTTTTTAGGCCAATTCACCCTATCCAGCTCATGGGAATACTATGTTATAGCTTGCTGGTCTCCTGGAACAGGTATCAGCAGTGCCACCCTAGTCGCTTGTCTTCCAGGGCTAAACTGGAAGTAATAAAAATAAATACACATAATTTTCAGTATGCATAAGCATCAGATTTATAAAAGGGAAGAAATAAACAAATTTTGCCTTGACTGGCATTTCTCATAACAAAAAGATTACCTTTAACGCTAGGATTCAGTTTGCCAGAATGATGGCACTGCTGACAACTGGTAGGATCATGAAGCTAAACAGACAGTTATTGACTATCCAGTAGTTTATGCGGTATGTGAAAACAGTGTTATATACATCAGGTGTAACTCAGTGCTTGTTTTACCAGAAGTATCTTTAAATACACAAGCTCCTCCTGCTGGCATGTTCATGAATTATCAGAGTTAGCCCAGTAGGAAGCCACTCACCCCTGCTTTTGACGGAAAGCAGAGAATCCATCAAAAGAAAGGAGAAAGAGTTCAAAGGGTACAAAATGGATTTTCTCCAAATAAGGAGTTATAGATCAATAGGACTCCATCTTGACTAAGAAGTGTAGACTGCTTGGAGTGTGTCTGGTTGGATGGAAAACACCAAAATAATGTGAATTAAGTATAAAAATATGAAATTCTGTTATCAGTTCCACTGATGTAAATTCAGAGTAACTCCATTGACTTAAATGGAGCTACTCCAGATCTACAGCAGAATGATTGAAAACAGAATCCTAGAGCATTTGCCTTAATGATGAATTTTTTAAACCTATTTTTAACATCACAACCTAAATTTTATTTAAATATAGAATTATTTTGCTTAGTTTATTACAAAGATTTATGTAGGATGTAAAAATGCATTATTATAATACAGAAATGTATTAGAAATGCATCTAGCACTCTTTTCTATGGAAACAGCCACCAACAGCTGAAATTCAATTTCAGCTGCTAGTGGCCAGATCCGCTTACGTGGAAACAGATGTTGCATGGGCAGAAATAAGTTACAGTGTAGCAGCTGCGTTAGTCTGTATCCGCAAAAAGAAAAGGAGGACTTGTGGCATCTTAGAGACTAACAAATTTATCTGAGCATAAGCTTTCGTGAGCTACAGCTCATTTCATCGGATGCATGCAGTAGAAAATACAGTACTGCAATTTTATATACACAGAGAACATGAAATAATGGGTGTTACCATACACACTGTAACGAGAGTGATCAGGTAAGGCGAGCTATTACTAGCACCTACAAGATCTCTATCAAGCGTTCTTACAACTATAATACCCATCTGCTGAAGTGTAGAAACGGATTGACAGAGCCAGAAGAGTACCCAGAAGTTACCTACTACAGGACAGGCCCAACAAAGACAATAACAGAACACCACTAGCCATCACCTTCAGCCCCCAACTAAAACCTCTCCAGCGCATCATCAAGGATCTACAACCTATCCTGAAGGACAACCCATCACTCTCACAGATCTTGGGAGACAGGCCAGTCCTTGCTTACAGACAGCTCCCCAACATGAAGCAAATACTCACCAGCAACCACACACCACACAACAAAAACACTAACCCATGAACCTATCCTTGCAACAAAGCCCGTTGCCAACTGTGTCCACATATCAATTCAGGGGACACCAGCATAGGGCCTAATCACATCAGCCACACTATCAGAGGCTCGTTCACCTGCACATCTACCAATGTGATATATGCCGTCATGTGCCAGCAATGCCCCTCTGCCATGTACATTGGCCAAACTGGACAGTCTCTACATAAAAGAATAAATGGACACAAATCAGATGTCAAGAATTATAACATTCAAAAACCAGTCGGAGAACACTTCAATCTCTCTGGTCACTCGATTACAGACCTAAAAGTCGCAATATTACAACAAAAAAACTTCAAAAACAGACTCCAATGAGAGACTGCTGAATTGGAATTAATTTGCAAACTGGACACCATTACATTAGGCTTGAATAAAGACTGGGAGTGGATGGGTCATTACACAAAGTAAAACTATTTCCCCATGTTTATTTCCCCCCATCACCGTTCCTCACACGTTCTTGTCAACTGCTGGAAATGGCCCACCTTGATTATCACTACAAAAGGTTTTTTTTTCTCTTCTGCTGGTAATAGCTCACCTTACCTGATCACTCTCGTTACAGTGTGTACGATAACACCATTGTTTCATGCTCTCTGTGTATATATAAAATCACCCTACTGTATTTTCCACTGCATGCTTCCGATGAAGTGAGTTGTAGCTCACGAAAGCTTATGCTCAAATAAATTTGTTCGTCTCTAAGGTGCCACAAGTACTCCTTTTCTTTTTGAGAAATAAATTAGGAACTTTCAAGACATATTTTAAAAAAAATCTTCCCCTTATCTTAAGTCCACCCAACTTCCATTTCTGGAGAAACAAGATGGAAAAGGCTGCCAGCATCTGAGAGTGTCTCACACTTGTCAGTTTCAGCTGCAGACTGCCTGCTCAGCACTGAAAGTGCGGGTATACAAAACCCAGCCGCAATATGCAGAAACTGCTAAAAAAATGTTTTTGGTGGTGGGGGATGGGGGAGATTGAAAAGTGGCAAGGAGAAGATGATTATTCTCCTGCCTTGTTTCCCTTTGATGAATGCAATAATTTTAATCCTGACATATTGCCTGGCCACAGACCTGCACAGCTGGAACATTTTCCTTTCAACCAGATATCTTATTAAGCAATCAAGAGTTGAGTGCAGTAGTACAAGCCATTCTATGTACATTTCAGTGGTCCTGCCAGTATCTCTAGCAAATACATATAAAGGCAACAATTCAGTGCATTGTATTCTATCCAAATTATTTTTGCCAACAGCTTTCTGGGCACATATATGTGCAGTGCTCTTGTCACTCTCTTTTCTAATTTGTCCTTTGCTATAAGAACAGAGTTACCACCATTTGTATTTAAGGACAAACCTTTTGGCTAACAGTCTCCAAGTTTATGGTTGCCTGTATTACGCTGGTTCATTTGAATATCCAGTTCTTTCTTTCAGAGTAGCAGCCGTGTTAGTCTGTATTCGCAAAAAGAAAGGAGTACTTGTGGCACCTTAGAGACTAACAAATGGGTAAAAATAGGTAGCTCACGAAAGCTTATGCTCAAATAAATTTGTTAGTCTCTAAGGTGCCACAAGTACTCCAGTTCTTTCTTTGTTTCATCACCTTATAAACATCACAGTCTTTGCAGGGTATATTTTGTAGGATACCTCTTAACTGTTGGCCTAGTCAGCAGAAGAATGGTCAAATGCTACAGCTTCCAGTTCTTTTTTACACTCTTCATTTATTTGATCCAGAAGATGAATGCATCCTGCTGGGAAATCAATTCCTTTTACCCATTAAGTCATTTTTAGCTTGTATGCATTCTTGATTACTCTGCCCAGCATTTGTTTTGGATACCAATTCAGTTTAATTGATTTTGTCATGGTGTTAAATTCTGCCTGAGGTGCATCTGTAGATAACAGCTTAGAATAACTGCTCTTTTTAATGACCTTCTGGTTCTTTGTTACTTTCCCCTAAAAAAGAGCTATCTGTTGGTGGAGTCAATCAGAGTCACCCAGGCACCAAGTGAGAGCTGCAGGAGGAGGTGGTTCATCTGAATAGCATCCAAGAGCATGACGACTTCATCTACAGAACACATGTGGAAACATCCGGGACCGAGGATGTTAGCTGACTACAGATGACTACAGCAGCACCAGAGGAGGAAGAAGAACTGGCTGCTCTATGAGGAGGAGACTGGCTGTTGGCCACTTAGGACAGTAGATAGTGCTCCACCTACCCCTCCATCCCATCCATTGCAGTCGAGAACCAATATGCTGTTCTGGCAAAAGGAAGTGAGGAGCAGACACCAATAGCTGAGGAGGAGCCACTGCCTGCCCCCATAGCTGGGAGGCGCACAGCCACTACCCCTGAATGGTGGCAGCATTAGAGTTTTGAGGCAGGGACGGAGCCAATCTGACATGAGGTCCTGGGAGATGTGCTGCCTGCCTGAAGCCTGCATCTGAGACTTTAGAGAAACACTGCTGAGGCTTATCCGTCCCTCTGACTACTCCTCCATGCTGCTCATCCACATGGGCACTAATGATACTGTCAGGCATGACCCTGAGCAGATCAGCAGTGACTACAGGGCTTTGGGAGTGAAGATGAAGGAGTTGGGAGTGCAGGTTGTGTTCTCATCTATCCCCTGAGTTCAGCTTAAGGGCACAGGCTGGGATAGGCACATCCTGAAGATGAATGCATGGCTGTGCAGATAGTGTCGACAAATGGAAGGATGGGGTCCATCTGACCAAGAAGGGGAAGAGCATCTTTGGGTGCTAACTCACTAACTTGCTGAGGGAGGCTTTAAACTAGGTTCAGAGGGGGCAGGTGACAAAAGCCCACAGGTAAGCATAAAAAAGGTGACCGCAGGGACTATATGTTATGGGGGACACAGAAAATTACAGCAGGGTCATAGGAGCAACAAGAGGCAAGTCAGTGGGAGAATTTGCTCAACATCTTACATATCTATACACAAACGCAAATAGTATGCAGAACAAATAGGAAGGACTGGAAGTATTATTACATAAGCTACATTATTACTTAGTTGGCATCAGAGATTTGGTGGGATAAATCTCACGAATGGAATATTGGCATAGAGGGGTATAGTTTGTTCAGGAAGAACAAACAGAGAAAAAAGCAAGGAGGCACTTTATTACACATCGAAAATATATACACTTGTTCCGCGGTCCAGAGGGAGGGGAGAGGCAAACAAGTTAAAAGTCTCTAGGTAAAGATAAAAAGGGTAAACAGTAGGGGTAACGTCATGATAGGGGGTCTACAATAGGCCACCAAATCAGGAAGAGGAAGTGGATGAGGCATTTCTAGAACAAATAGCAGAAATATCCAAACACAAGACCTGCTAATAATGGGGGACTTGAACTACCCAGATACCTGTGGGAAAAGTAAAACAGCAAAACACCATTTCCAATAAGTTCTAGGAATATATTTTTGTTTCAGAAGGTGGTGGAAGTTATTAGGGAACAATCATTTTAGACTTGATTCTGACCATCAGGCAGGAATTGGTAGTGAATCTAAAGATGGAAAGCAATTTGGTTGGAAGTGATCATGAAATGATAGATTTAATGATTCTAAGGAAAGGAAGCAGTGAGAGTGGCACAATAAGGACAATGAACTTAAAAAAAAAAAGCAGACTTTAACAAACTCAGAGAAATGGTAGGTAAGGTTCCATGGGACAAAAATCTGAAAATCTAAGAGATAAAGGAGTTCAGGAGAGCTAAATGACAGCGTTAAAGGCACAGCTGCAAACTATTCTGATATGAAGGAAACCCAGAAAGAGTAGTAAGAGGCCAATATGGCTCCTTCAGGAGCTCTTTAATGAGCAGAAAATTAAAAAGGAATCCTACAAGGAGAAGAAACATGGACACATTGATAAGGAGGAGTACAAAAGAAAAGCACAATCATGTAGGGATAAAATGAGAGAGGCTGAACCACAAAATGAGGTACACCTAGCAAAGGGGAGAACAAGCAATAAAAAGAGGTTCTTTAAATACATTAGGAGCAAGAGAAAGACAAAGGTAAGTGTGGGGCCTCTACTTAGTGGGGGAGGGGAGCTAATAACTGATGGAATCAAGAAGGCTGAGGTGTTTAATGCCTATTTGGCTTCAGTCTGCACGAATAAGATTAAAGGTGACCAGATACTCAACACAATTAATATTAGCAACAGAGAAGGAATCCAAGCCAAAACAGGGAAAGAACAGGTTAAAGAATATTTAGATAAATTAGATGTATTCAAGTCAGCAGGGCCTGATTAAATTCATCCTGGGGTACTTAAGGAATTAGCTGAAGCAATCTTGGAAATGTTAGCAATTATCTTTGAGAACTAAAGGACGACAGGTGAGGTCCAAAACATATCTATTTTTAAAAAGGGGAACCAGGGACACATAGACCAGTCAGCCTAACTTCAACACCTGAAAAGATACTGGAACAAATGATCAAACAATCAGTTTGTAAGCACCTAGAGGATAATAGGGTTATAAGGAATAGCCAGCATGGATATGTCAAGAACAAATCATGGCACATCAACCTACTTTGCTTCTTTGTCAGTTACTGGCTCTGGCCCAGTAGTTGGCCCAGTAGTAGTAGACATGATATATCTTGATTTCTGTAAGGCTTTTGATGCTGTCTCACATGACATTCTCGTAAGTAAACTATGGAAATGTGGTCTGGATGAAATTATTATAAGGTGGGTGCACAACTGGTTAAAAGACTGTTCTCAAAGAGCAGTTAGCAATGGTTCCGTCTCAGACTGGGAGGGCAGCTCTAGTGGTGTCCCAACAGGAATCAGTTCTGTGTCTGGTCCTATTCAATATTTTCATTAATAACTTGGACAATGGAGAGACGAGTATGTTTATATAATATGCAGATGACACAAAGGTAGGAGGGCTTGCAAGCACATTGGGGAGCGGATTAGAATTCAAAAGAACTTAAACAAATTGAAAAATTGGTCTGAAATCGACAAGATGAAAGTCAATAAAGTGCAAAGTATTACACTTAAGAAGAAAAAATCAAATGCACAATTACAAAATGGGGAATAACTGTCTTGAAGGTAGTACTGTTGAAAAGGATCTGGGAGTTAAAATGGAACACAAATTGAATGAGAGTTGACAATGTGATGCAGCTGTAAAAGAGACTACTAATATTCTGTGGTGTATTAAAAGGAATGTCCTACGTAAGACACAGGAGGTAATTGTCCCGATTTACTTAGCACTGTTGAGGCCTTTGCTTGAATACTGTGTCCAATTCTGCGTACCACACCTTAGGAAAGTGTATGGATAAATTGAAGAGAATCCAGAGAAGATCAACAAAAATGATAAAAGGTTTAGAAAACCTGAACTATGTGGAAAAGTTAAAAAAATGGGCATATTTAGTCCTAAGAAAAGAAGATTCAAGGGGGACCTGATAACAGTGTTCAAAAATATTAACGCCTGTTATAAAGAGGACTGTGATTAATTGCTTTCCATGTTCACTGAAGTTAGGACAAGTAGTAATGGGCTTAATGTGCAGCAAAGGAGATTTAGGTTAGAGATCAGGAAAAACTTTCTAAGTATAAGGATGGTTAAGTTCTCGGAAACAGGCTTCAAAGGGAGGTTGTGGAATCCCCATCACTGGAGGTTTTTAAGAACAGGTTGGATAAACACCTGTCCCGGTTGGTTTACTTGGTCCCACCTCAGCACAGGGGGCTGGACTTGATGGTCTTCCAGTTCCCTTCCAGCCCTACATTTCTACAATTCTATGTTGATTGTATGATTGTATGTCAAACTGTAAGCTCAGACTGTGTTTGCTTTCTATATATGGCCGTTTGAATTGCATCACTCTGCTGTCTGGTGGTGAGAATGTGCTCAGAGACTGTGTCTATAATAATGGCATTTAGGCTTTGGCTTTAGAATAAAAGTGTTCAATGTGTACCTGGATTTATTCATTATTTTTGCTACTGTTATAATTATCTTTCCAGTACAGTGGAGAAAATCATTGCATACACACTTAAGATACATTACTATGTATTGAAAATATTGGAGTAATTAAAAACAGAAAAGACTTTTATGCATCAGGATTCACAATACATCTTACATGCAAAAATGAGAAGGGTAATGTTCATTTGTTTGACAAGTAGAAATTTCAACTCACTGATGCAACACTGGATTATAGTGACAAGCAAGGGACTTCCTCCTTTATAGTCTCAAGTTGTTTGCGTTCAAAGACTGACAGATTGAGTGTAGACAGCCTTAATTACCAAATTAACTTTTAAACAGCTCATAATCAATATGTTTGGCATTAGAAGTAACAGACAGATAGAACAGGATGAAATAGTAAAAAACGAAGCATGTAAACTATTTACAGAAAGCATGTTCTCAGACACTATCGTATTTGCAGCTATATCCTTATAAAAATCGTAAGCCACACAACTCCAAATTTTTACAAAAGAAAGCAAGCAGAACCATACCACCCCCTCATCTTACAGGGGTAAGAAATGGAGATATTTGTCATCTCCTCTTATATCCCCTACCCTCTACCTCTATCATATCAAGAATATTTGAAAAGTTAAGTCTCCTACTGCTGAAATCATCAACTTACCTCCTGTGCTACTATGATTCAGTTTCCTCACTAACTGATACGAAAGCATCACCATCTGATTGGACTACGTCAGTCAAATCTTTTTATCTTATTACTGCTTTAGATTGCCATGTCTTGGTTGAGCTCACCTTGTCCACTACCAAACCCAGCTTCTCATGGACTATCTCTGCAGCACAAGAGCTGTGGGTTGTAAAGAGATGTAGGTGCAGATGGAGGAGGGATGTAGTAGGGCTGTTAGATCTCCCATTCTGTAAATCCAACAGCCTCACTGAAGCTGGGATTCAGGCAGTGTGAGATGACTCTGCCCCTAAGAGTGGGGCAAAGGCCAAGGAGCAGGTGTGCAGCTGCTGTGTTGCCTAGTTGGGAGGATTCCTCTCCCCCATTCTCCTTGAGACACTCTTGCTCCAAGCCCAGCTCTTTGGACTTGGAACAATAGGATGATTCATCCCTCAGCAATGGAACTCACATTTTTTCATCTTTGTTCAGATATTCCCCCTAACAAATAAGCTTCTAAGATGCTGTGCTCTGAGTTTTTCTAATACGCTGCTTATAAAATAATGAAAAAAAAAACACAATATGGCACAAAAGTTTAATGAGATTATTTTTAATAATGAAATCCTTTTTACTATTACCGTAAGAGTGAATGGCATGATAAAAAGAAGTTGTGATCAACCAACACATCCTTCATTTTTAATTAGTCCGTCAAATAAAGAAGTTTCAGCTGCTTTTCTGAAAGTAACCTCATCATTTGTCTTAGAAGGTAACAGGAGTGACATTAACACATGCAACAATTTAGAAAAGAGTCAAAGAAACCCTTTATTAGAGAAAGATTAGGATTTTCATGGGTGTTAAGATAACAATAGTAAATATGATAGGAGAAAAAATTAATAAATGGGAAATCCACTTCTAAAATATAATTCTGCAAGACTATGACTTTCTTTTGGTAGGTATGTCAAATATAGTAAATAAATAAATGAACTTTCATAGCAAAAGCTCTTCCTATTATCCTTTATTACTGATGACAACTTAAGTGCTGACAATATGCTGGATACTATGGACATGAAGATGGCCTCGAAACTAAAGAGCTTTTGAACACAGAAGGCCTCACCTTGGATAAAGTTTTATAGACTTTTTGAAGTTTTTAAAAGCTATTATTTTTCATTTCTTTCCTGTGTGAGCCTCATTAAAATAGTAGACTTTTATGAAGGGATCCGATTGAGGAGAGGGTTGAGGCTTGACATACTGGATTTGGAAGTACATTTCATAAGTCTCATCAAGATGAGATGAAGATGTAAACAAAGGGGGCATTTGGGCTGGTGTTGAAGAAGTGCAAGGGACAAGAAGGAACATGATCTGGGAGGATGAAGTTGTGCAGTGTATTGAAAACAGGCAAGGGGAAGCTAGTAGAGCAAATCAAAGAGGGGTATGACATTATCTGACCAATGAATAATTTTGGTTGTAGCATTTTAGCTGGATCAAAGAGGAACTATGGGGACATCACAGAGAACAGCAAGGAGGTGGCCACAATAATCAGTAATAAAATCTGATTTCACATAGCAGCAAGTTAAAAGCAAAAAACAAACAATCTCAGTAACTAAAATCAGACTGAAAAGGCATCAGCATCCTGGAAAAATTTAAATAATAATGAACCTTCGCTATAAGTGTTTTTCAGAAAAACCCTGAAAACCCGACCTTAACTTAGACTACACCAGACTCCTTCCATGGCCAGCTGAGCCTTAAAACTCTGGACAGAAAACCCAAAAGTATTTAGGTGGACCATACTTCAATCTAGTCATTTTCTCAGCTTTGCATGAGCAGTGGCCTCTCTCCATAACACACATCTCCCAAAGGTGTCCCACACACCAACTTGTGTGACACAGGGTTGCTAAAAGAAAGTTTAATCTCCAAGACAACAGTGAATTATGCAATATCAACTTGTGCTTATGTTTTCTGTCTTTGAATGACGCATCTTGTATGTTGTTCTGGTGGCAGAACCACTCAGCTTTGTATTTTTCACACCATAATGCCCAAATCAACAGATTCAAATGGGCTTCCATTGATTTATGTTTCAAATGCATTGGCAACAAATAAAGCAACAGAAAATGGGATTTTTTGAGTTTTATAATTTTAAATCTGGACCATGTTTCCCAGGATAAATTATCCATCTGCCCTTCATGAATGATCCTGCCATTCATGAATTATCAGGTGTCGCCTAACTTTAAAATAATAATTAATTAGTTCATTTCATGGGATTAGCATTACAAGAAAATTTAGATTTTATTACTGATTATTGTGACCATCTTCTTATTGGTCTCCCTGATGTCCACATAGTTCCTCTTTGATCCAGCTAAAATGCTACAACCAAATCATTTAAGCCCCATATTGGGGCTGTGCATAGGATAATGGATGAAGCAAGCAATACAATTCTGTGATTCTTCTAAGAAAATAATGTATTATTGTATGCAAAGAAATCAGAGAAAGATTTATGATCTTTCAGTGACTAAATTGATTTCAAAATGTTTGCCATTCTAGAAAGCATGTAAAAAAGGCATATTTTATATCTATGAATGATATATAAAATCAGAGAATTGGAAGGGACCTCAAGAGATCATCTAGTATTAGCTAGACCATCCCTGACAGGTGTTTGACTAACCTGCTTGTAAAAATCTCCAATTATGGAGATTCCACAACCTCCCTGGCCAATTTATTCCAGTGCTTAACTATCCTGACAGTTAGGAAGTTTTTCCTAATGTCCAACCTAAACTGGCCTTGCTGCAATTTAATCCCATTTCTTCTTGTCCTGTCAGAGGTTAAGGAGAACAATTTTTTTCCCTCCTCTTCATAGCAACCTTTTATGTACTTGAAAACTGTTATCATATCCCCCGAGTTTTCTCTTCTCCAGACTAAACAAACCCAATTTTTAAAATCTTCCCTCATAAATCATGTTTTCTAGACCTTTAATCATTTTTGTTGCTCTTCTCTAGACTTTATCCAATTTGTCCACATCTTTCCTGAAACGTGGTTCCCAGAACCGGACATAATACTCCAGTTGAGGCCTAATCAGTGCAGAGTAAAGTGGGAGAATTAATTCTTGTGTCTTGCTTACAACAGTCCTGCTAATACATCCCAGAATTATGTTTGCTTTTTTTGCAAAAGTGCTATATTGTTGACTCATATTTAGCTTGTAATCCACTATGACCCACAGATCCCTTTCCACAGTACTCCTTCCTAGGCAGTCATTTTCCATTGTATATGTGTGCAACTGATTGTTCCTTCCTAAGTGGAATACTTTACATTTGTCTTTACTGAATTTCATTCTATTTATTTCAGAGCATTTTTTTCTCCAGTTTGTCTGGATCATTCTGAATTTTAATATTATTACACACACACACACAAATTGCGGCTGGGGAGGTGGAGGTTGTTAGTGGGTTGAAGATTTTTGTAATAAGCCATAAATTCAGAGTCTTTATTCAGTCCTTGATTTTTAGTGTCTAGCAAAGTAGCTTTTAAGGTAAAAATGGTTACTTGCTGTAACTGCGGTTCTTCGAGAAGTGATGCAGACGTATATTCCACTTAGGTGTGTGTGCATCTAGTGCAAGGAGCCTTTTGCCTAACAGTACGCACAGATGGGTGGCACTTGTGCCTTGTGGTCCCTCCCCTGCCTATAGAGGTGACGCTGCCCCAACCCCCCTCAGTCCCTTTGCACTGAAAGCCCATGAGAGGAGATTCTGATGCAGAGGGGATAGAGGGTAGGTTATGGTATACACATCTGCATCACATCTTGAAGAACCACAGTAACAGTAAGTAACCATTTCTTCTTCTTTGACTAGATGCAGACATGTATTCCATTTAGGTGACTCACAACCAGTGACCCCCAATCTGGAAGAGGAGCTTGGAGTTTACTGAAATAGGGATCACAGGACCGCCCTTCCAAAGTCCGCATCTGCTTTGGAAGATGAGGTAACAGCATAATGGTCCATATGTATGGATGACCATGTGGCTGCCCTGTCTACTACAGAAATATCACTGAATGCTATTGACATCGTTTGCGCCCTCATGGTGGGAGCCCATATCCATTGAGGAGGTGCAGCCAAAGCTATCTCGTACGCAGTCTTGATATGGGATGTTAACTATCTAGAGATGGTCTGTGCAGAGACCTCTTGCCCCTTCATGTGGTCTGCATATGACACGAACAGGCAAGATGAAGCATGAAACCGTTTAGTCCTGTCTAGATAAAAGGCTAGACATTGCCTGACATCCCGAGCGTGGAGGCACTGTTCTACTGGGGAGAATGTGGCTGAGGAAAAACAGGTAAATACACCGTCTGATTCAGATGAAAACGAGCGACCACCTTGGATAAAAACTTGGGCGTGGTCGCAGAGTTACCTTGTCCCTGGAGAATTGAGTGTTAAGGCGGCTCAGCCATCAAGGCCTGCAACTCAAACACTCCTCTTGCAGATGTCATGGCTATCAGGAATGTAGTTTTCTGAGCCAGGAGGGGCAACAGACAGCATGACAGGGGCTTGACTGGAGGGCCCATTACAGCCGCCAGCACCATGTTTAGGTCCGACAGGTGGACTGGGTCCTGAACCAGAGGATGTAAATGGAGAAGCCCTTTCAGAAACTTTGTCACCATGGCATTGGAAAAAAACTGAGTTTGCCTGAATATGGGGATGAAACGCTGATATTGCTGCCAAATGCATTCAGTGAACTGAGTGCAAGGTCCAATTTCTGAAAATGTAGCAGCTACTGCACGATGTCCTAGATTGAAACCCATGTCGTTTGGGTCCTATGGGCCAAGGACCACACCAAGAACCTCTCCCACTTTGCTGACTAGGCCATCCTAGTGGAGGACTTCGTACTGCAGAGTAGGACCTGTTGAACAGCTGCCGAGCACTGCTCCTCCGCTTCATTCAGCCATGTAGCATCCATGCTGTAAGGTGCAGGAAGATGTAAGGTGCAGGAGGCTGAACCAACAGAGCAAGTAGCTCTGAGAACCAGCACTGTCTCGGCCATGTTGGACCAATGAGGATGAGCTTGGCCCGATCTGCCTTGAACTTGGGGATGATCTGAAGAATGATCGGAAAAGGAAGAAAGGTGTACAGAAGAGTCAACTGTAAACTGCAGAGGAAGGTGTCTGAGAGAGAGCCAAGACTGAGGCTCCCCCCGGAGCAGAATAGGTGACACTTTGTTTTCCCTTGTGGCAAACAGGTTGATCGCAGGCATGCCCTACGTTGCGAAGACAACTCGGAAAACACTCGCCTTCAGGAACCACTCATGGCTCAGGGATAAAGCCCTGCTGAGATTGTCCGTGCAATGATTTTGCACTCCCAGCAAGTGGACTGCTAACACAGTGATGTCTTTTTTGATGCAGAATTGCCTCAGATTGATTGCCTCTAGGCAGAGTAACCTGGAACGTGCTCCGTCTTGATTGTTCACATAGTTCAATACTCCAGAATGAGAGGTGGCAGCGCTCTCCAAGCCCGAGGGTAATCTTTGGCCCAAGGAGGGCCTCGATACCAGATCAGGCCATATGGCAAAAGTCAAAAGTCAGGCAAAAGTCCCATGCCACCTGAGTCCACTTCCTGAATAATCTACAGATTGAACAACACACTTTAAGGTGGGTCTTACTGAGATAAAGCAAGCACCACATTGCGGGTCATCCCTCCACATGAAGGACAATGTTTAAACCTCTGTGAGGGCATCACTGAGGACGTTCTCTAGCAACTAACACTATCTACTGACCACTAACTAACTATATACAATAAACTAGGCTAAAACTAAATGCGAGATTGTGAAACTACAACCACACTGAGCTCCAACTCCAGCCACAGTAGTGAGAAGGAACTGAGGGGAGAGTTGGAGTGGCGCCTCCTGCCAGGGGAGGAGCTACAGCTACGAGACATGAGCGCCTCCTGTAAGCCTCCTGATAGGCAAAAAAGTCTCAGGCTCCGGCACACAGGGCATGCACACACTTAAGTAGAATACATGTCTGCATCTACTCAAATAGAGACTTGATGGTTCCTTTCTCCTTACTACAGGTTCTTTGAAACACTCCCTGAAGCTGGCTGCTAGCATGCAGTCCTTAGCTACATATACTGGTATCCTACGTGCAGAACCAGGGCTGCCAATCTTCTTAAAATTCTCTTTATAAAGATATAAATAGCAAGCAATTATAGATCAGCTAGCTTAATATCAGTTGTAGGTAAATATTATAAACAATTTGGGGGGATTTAGTGAGGGAACTCTTTGAAAAGCACAATTTCATTACAGAGAGTTGACATGGAAATAGGAAAGGGAGGTCTTGTGGTGTTCTTTGAAGATATTAGAGCAGTGGTAAACAATGAAAGTGCTGTGAATACCACATTCTTGGTTTTTAAAATATCATCATAGTATTCCATAGCAAGTATTACTGGCTAAAAAGAGGCAAAATGGCATGTTTAGGGAGAAAACTGGCTCAGAAACAGGAAATTTCCACAAACAGCAATTTATCTGGATGGAATAAAAATACCTGTGGGTTATACATATGTAACATATATGGTCGAGATCTCCAGATGATAAACTGATGAATCGTGTAACAAATTGCATTTATCATGCACTTTTACCACCTTATCTGCATTCTTCCCACTAATCAATCACCACAGAGACTGCTTCTAATATTCCAGGTCTCTGAGCAGCTTTAAACAACTGTCATTAAAGAAAAATATATAGCCAGGAAAAACTGACTTCTGATTTTTATAACTTTAATTTTTTTATTTCAATTTGTCTGTTAGGTCAGTTGGATGCTCTCTGATATCTTGGACACTGCATGCATTATGGGCATGTAAGTTAATTTGTAAAGGGTTTGTGGATTATCCTATAGATCTGTCTCGTATGGAAAAGTCAGAGATTGAAAAACACAATGATGACGTAAGTAAGACTGGGTTCAGGTTATTACAAAAGGGAACAACTTGCTAGACTAAGTGAGTTTTTTCCTGACCAGCAATTCTTTGGCTTGAACAGGTAAAAAAAGGTATTAAAAGGAGCCCATAATACCAGTTTTCAAAGTGTCAATTTCCGCTACTTCTTTTTTCCTTCTAAACTGATCAGGGCCAAGGCTATTATTCTTGATCCATGCAAAAGGTGACCTGCAAAAATGGACTAAAATTGATTTTGGCATTTTTTGCTTCTCTATGATGTATAAAGGCAGCCTAAAAACTCTATTACCGCCTCCTTCAGAAAAAGGATTTGTTTGTTTTTCTGTTTAAAAAACAAAGAAACACCTAAGAAATATCAGAAAAGTTAAATATAGACTTCCCCGATTGTACTAGAAGATTCATGAGGGCCTCAAATGTGCACTGCAAGATTTTTTCAATCCTTAATTCATCAGGGAGGGGAGTTAAATCTTTAACAAAGGTATATTTTAGTCCAAAGAATTTATTATACATTGGAATTAGATAGATATTAAACAAACAAAATAAAACAAACAAAAAGATCTTTAAATTGGCTGACTAAAATTCCCCTCCACTCTCATATGCTCAGCGTTCAGTCGCCTATCTTTGGTGATGCTACAAGCTCACTTATTCTCTGCTCAGCCATTGAGTTCCAATGATATGGAACTCAATATGTTTGACACTGTTGAAAAAGAGTTAAAATCAAAGATATGAAAGTTAAATATGATTTTAGCAGCATTAGCTGAACTGGGTGTGATCCTGAATTAAGTATGAACTGGTTTTAACAAAGACAAAGAGTATGAACTTGGCTACAAAAAAACAAGGACTAATCTGACCAGAATGTTCTTAGATTAAAATAAGGCCATTTGCTCCTCTCCCCCTGCCAGGAGTCTTTTTTGAAAGACTCATATTGGTGCTCAATAATGTAAAGTGTTATGGGAAAGTAGAAAAAACAAAAGGTCTACTTCAGGGAGGACTGAGGGAGATGACTTCTAAAAAAAGGGGGCGGGGGGAGAGATTCCTAGAAGTAGGAAATACAGAGAAAAACAGAATGAGAGTGAGAGCAAAGGGCTGAAAGTAAACAGCTGTAAATCCAGCAACTGGACTATGTAGTATGTAGCTACAAAAAAATTTTCAGAATGAAAGCCTAGGCAAGAGGTTAAAGGTTCTTCTTAGACCTTATTCAGAAAAAGCTATGGTCTGACAACTCAGTACTTTAATGAGAGGTAAAATTACTCCTCAGAACAGAGAAAGATATTTCTGTACCTTACAGGAATTATTTAGGATGTCAGAAGATGTCTAAAAGTTCCTGAAGAGTTTGGGATCAAATACAGAGGGAGAAAGCTGTATTTCTATGTTAAAGGAAAGGAAAAAACACCTCTTAAAATTTAACTACCTTCCAGGAGCTCGCCTCCATTCACGATAACTTGTTTTAACTCTGTTTTCCAGTTTTTACTAGTCACATTTATAAGATTTTACTACTAGAACACTTTTTTTTTGTAATAAGCAGAAAAAAAGATAACAGTTGAACAATCACAGGCAATTGCAATCATATTAAAGAACATTTGTGTATCAAGCTAACAAGGAGATATTGAGCTTAACTATTAATCAAAAAGCATGGATTTAGAAAAATAAGGCAAACTGAAAAATATTTGATTCGGTGAACTCTTCAGTAACAAACTCCATATCAATATTTAACCTCATTTTTCAATCATAGCATCACCTTCTAGTTAGCAGCTCCATAAAAACCAAGGCTGACTTTTAATTATGAAGCTGGATGAGTTAGCTTTTTAAAAAAAACATCACCAAGGAAATGCAAAGAAATATTAGGAAATGGGTTTACATGCTATATATGGTGAAAGAGCTGAGACAATTAGTTTTAAACTTTAATGAGAAAAATCAAATTATAATGTAAAAAGAGTAACTAAAGGTTTCTGACAAATTGGTCATACTGTGATTACAATCTAAAGTCCTCGCTGCATTCCCACAGCTTACAACGCTGGTGTTATGGTTCTTGCAGCACATTTCTTCTGGGTGATCTAATGGCAATAACTGGAATTTTATAACTGGAGTTCCTTGCCTGGATGAAAACGTTTCCTAATGGAGGTTAACTAGCAAGAAGGGAGAAGAACTATTTACAATAAGTAGCAAGAAGCTGAGAAAAAATGCAGCTCATATTGAATATACTGACACCTATTCTCTGCGATCAACAAGATAGTTGAGGTACAGTTTCCACCAGTGCATAAAATACAGCCTGGTCTGCTGTTGTAAACTGGCATAGTTTCACTGACTTCACACCATGTGAAATCACTACATAGAAAGATGCAAGTAAGTAATTAACACACATAGTTTGCTCCTTTTTTTGTTATAGGCAGGAGCCTGTTTTTGGACTCCATGCAGTGACATTTACCATATCTCCACTTGTGCTATCTGAATATAATGCCATTTGTAAACTCTTGTAGTCCATGTTTTCCCTTCCAGAATTTGATGAAAATCTCAATACAAGAAAAATGAAAAGACAAACTGAAAGCATAAATTAAAGCTGCCCCTGGGAGCCACTGCCTTGCAGTTGCCCCAAAATTTACTCAATAAAAGCTTTATAACTGCTTTGACAGTTCAGAGTTTTATGACATTTTCTTAAATGTGGTAGACGCAAAGAGGTTTGGCTTTAAAATAAGATATTTATATGGTCTTTCACTAATTCTTCTTAATCAAATACATTGTGCAGCAAGTCAATCTTTAATAATTTTGTCATTTGTAATCAGAGTCACAAAATAATCACACAACAACGTGCAGCTAATGCATTATAATTGTTGCATCACTATGTGATGGCACTGTGTTATTTCAAGTCATCAAGTTGATGCAAAGTCAAAATGTAACACTTTTTATACCATGAAAGGAAGACAGTTAAAATACAGTGCTAGATAGTCACCCAACACTTACCACTCTTTTAGCATTTTCCAAACTTACTTTTCAGCAACATTTTTGTGTTATTTTTGAAGTATGCTTAGCTCTCAGTTTTTTCTTGATTTTTCCCCCTTAAGTACTTATTTCTAAGGACATTGTGACTCATGTTTTAAAAGTAAAAATAAGGTTTATTGGTAGAGTATTTAAAAACTTGTCCTTGCTGAATTATGTAAATTGGCCTTACTCCAAATTCCTGCATGGCGGTGATCTTACCAACTCTCTGAGGAAGGGCAGGAGCTGCAGGAAGAGGCTAGTGAAATACACTGACAGCCACACACACATCAAATACAGGAAAAGCTGAAAAAGGGAGCAACACTTGCACACATGTACATCTTGGAAAGCTTTTCATTCCTATATTTAACCTAGCAAGTTCTTATCAATTTGCCAGTTAAGATTTATATATTGAGCAAAAGTTATGGACTTTCAATGACACAAACAAAATTAAACTCTTACCCTCTCTCCTAATCAAATCTATCCCTCAATCAAATCAATCTTCCCCATCAGTCAATTCCTCCCCTAACTCTACATCTAAATCAATTCATTTCTGCTTTGCTACTTAGTCATCAGCCTATCCCTCAATTAAATCGAGTCACACGTACTCATTTAGTTCATGAAGCTGTTTGCACTTAGCTCACATTTGGCAGGTGTTCTTCACAACCACATGGACTAAAAACTAATTTTAAATTAAAGCTAAAATTCTGCAGTCTGATGGACCTCATCTGTCATTAGGAAGGCCAGTGTGCTACACTCTGCTCAGCCTTGGACGAGCTCTAGCTCTAGTGATAAAATTCCCACTGAGTCTGAGAGAAATTTTTGGGTCACTGTCCTATGGCTCCAAAACATCTATTAGCACCAAGGAAATGGTCAGTTTCAGGTATTTTTGGTATGTAATTTAATACAGTTTATGGATCCTTGCTCACTGGTAAGGAGTTATTTTAATAATCTTTTTGAAGCCAGTGGAACTACTCATATGAATAACTGCCCATTAATGTAAGGAGCTCACAATTTCTCTCTTTTCAAACACTTATTCTTTTACTTTTGTGCTCTGTGGTTTTATCAGTTTAAATGTAAATCCAAAAATTTTAACAACACTTTTTGATGCACCGCAAACTCCATATAGTAGTAATGTCTTCTTGGATTAAATAGAATAACCATGATTCATTTGTGTTGCCAGCTAGTGAACAGGAGCGGCTAATGGGAGTTTTGCGAGGGAGTTTAGAGGGGAAGTGTGTGTATGTGTGAGGGTAGATAAACTTAACATTCTTTAAACTTAAAGCCAAAAACATCCCCTGATAAAACAATAACAAAGGCACAAGATTCAAGAGTAAAAAGATGATGCAGGCAGAAGTTCAGCAACAGAGTGGGGGCTATCCAGTTTATTGCACCCAATGCAGCATGTATGTTTACCTGCCCTATAGGCAGGTGGCGTATGTGTGTATTCTGTAAAAGAAGCTCCTTGCCCTCAGAGACTGTGTTCGGGCGTTGGAGACCAGAGTGGCTGAACTGGAGGAGCTAAGGGAGACAGAGAAGTACATAGATGAGATTTTCTGCGACACATTAGTATGGTCCCACCCCCGGTCTGACAGACTCTCTGCTGTTGAGGAGGATGAAAGTCTCAGGGAAGGAGAACATCAACTGGAGTAGAGGACAACGATCTCATAGTTGGGACCCTCCTTCCAGATGATGTTGTGGTATCCTCTTGCCCTGAGGATACCTCTCCGGGGAAGGAACACCAGTTATTAGGAAGAGACAGGTGTTAATAATGGGCGATTCGATCATTAGAAACTTAGATAGCTGGGTTTGTGATAACCGGGAGAACCACACGGTGACTTGCCTGCCTAGTGCAAAGGTTGTGGATCTCTCAAGACATCTAGATAGACTTATGTGTAGTGCTAGGGAGGAGCTGGTGGTCATTGCACATGAAGGTACCAATGGCACAGGGAAGGATAGGAGACAGGTTATGGAGGATAAATTTAGGCTGCTAGGTAAGAGATTGAAGTCCAGGACCTCCCTGGTAGCATTCTCTGAAATGCTTTCAGTTTCACACGCAGGGCCAGTTAGACAGGAAGAACTGCAGGGTCTCAATGTGTGGATGAGATGATGGTGTAGGGAGGAGGAGTTTAGATTTATTAGGAACTGGGGAAACTTTTGGGAAAGGGGAAGCCTATACAGGAAGGATGGACTCCACCTAAACCAAAATGGAACCAGACTGCTGATACTTAAAATTAAAAGGTCACTGAGCAGTCAAACTAAGGGCTGGGGGAAAGCCAACAGGTGAGGAGGAACACGTGGTTCAGACAGAGGATCCTCCCTTAGGAGAGGATCTACTAATGGAGATTCTCTATGTCCTAGTAAGGAGGAGAGGATGGAAGATGATAAAATACAGGTAGGATCTGATGAGAAACAGTCAAATGAGGAAAAAGTCCCATTCAATTACATCATGTAATGGCAGACAGCAAAAAAGTGACAAGTTTTTAAAATGCTTGTATACCAATGTTAGAAGTATAAATAATAAGATGGGTGAACTAGAGTGCGTCGTATTAAATGATATAACAGGCATAACAGAACCTTTATATATATTGATATAACAGGCATCACAGAACCTTGGTGGAATGAGGATAATCAATGGGGCACAGTAATACCAGGGTACAAAACATATCGGAAGGACAGAACAGGTTGTGCTGGTGGGGGAGTGGCACTATACATGAATGAAAGCGTAGAATCAAATGAAGTAAAAATCTTAAATGAACCAATCTGTACCATAGAATCTCTATGGATAGTAATTTCATGCTCTAATCATAAAAATATAGCAGTAGGAATATATTATCGACCACTTGACCAGGATGGTGATAGTGACTGAAATGCTCAGGGAGATTAGAGAGGCTATTAAAATAAAAAAACTCAATAATAATGGGGGATTTCAATTATCCCCATATTGACTGGGTACATGTCACCTCAGGACAGGATGCAGAGATAAAGTTTCTGGACACCTTAAATGACTGCTTCTTGGAGCAGCTAGTCCTGGAACCCACAAGAGGAGAGACAATTCTGGATATAGTCCTAAGTGGAGCAAAGGATCTGGTCCAAGAGGTGAATATAGCTGGACCGCTTGGTAATAGTGACCATAATATAATTAAATTTAAAATCCCTGTGGCGGGGAAAACACCACAGCAGCCCAATTCTGTAGCATTTAATTTCAGAAAGGTGAACTACACAAAAATGGGGAAGTTAGTGAAACAGACATTAAAAGGTACAGCGCAAAAAGTGAAATCCCTGCAAGCTGCATGGAAACTTTTTCAAGACACCATAATAGAGGCTCAACTTAAATGTATGCCCCAAATTAAAAAACATAATAAGAGAACCAAAAAAGCGCCACCGTGGCTAAACAACAAAGTAAAAGAAACACTGAAAGGTAAAAAGGCATCCTTTAAAAAGTGGAAGTTAAATCCTAGTGAGGAAAATAGAAAGGAGCAAATGAGGAGTAAAAATATAATTAGGAAGGCCAAAAAAGAATTTGAAGAACAGCCAGCCAAAGACTCAAAAAGGAATGGCAAAATTTTTTTTACATCAGAAGCAGGAAGCCTGCTAAACAACCAGTGGGATCACTGGACGATCGAGATGCTAAAGGAGCACTCAAGGACGATAAGGCCATTGCAGAGAAGCTAAATGAATTATTTGCAGTGGTCTTCCCGGCTGAAGATGTGAGGGAGATTCCCAAACCTGAGTCATTCCTTTTACATGACAAATCTGAGGAACTGTTCCAGACTAAGGTGTCACTAGAGTAGGTTTTGGAACAAATTGATAAATTAAAAAGTAATAAATCACTATGACCAGATGGTATTCACCCAAGAGTTCTGAAGGAACTCAAATGTGAAATTGCAGAACTACTAACTGTGGTTTGTAACCAATCAGTTAAATCGGCCTCTGCACCAAATGACTGGAGGATAGCTAATGTGATGCCAATTTTCAAAAAGGGCTCCAGAAGTGATCCTGGCAATTACAGGCCGGTAAGCCTGACTTCAGTACCAGGCAAACTAGTTGACACTATAGTAAAGAACTGTCAGACACACAGATTAACATGATTTGTTGGGGAAGATTCAACATGGTTTTTGCAAAGAGAAATCATGCCTCACCAATCTACTAGCATTCTTTGAGGGGGTCAACAAGTATGGACAAGGAGGATCCAGTGGATATAGTGTACTTAGATTTTCAGAAAACCTTTGACAAGGTCTCTCACAAAAGGCTCTTAAGCAAAGTAAGCTGTCATGGGATAAGAAGGAAGGTCCTCTCGTGGATCGGTAACTGGTTAAAAGATAGGAAACAAAGGGTAGGAATAAATGGTCAGTTTTCAGAATGGAGAAAGGTAAGTAGTGGTATCCCCCAGTGGTCTATCCTGGAACCAGTCCTATTCAACGTATTCATAAACGATCTGGAAAAAGGGGTAAACAGCGAGGTGGCAAAATTTCCAGATGATACAAAACTACTCAAGATAGTTAAGTCCTAGGCAGACTGCAAAGAGCTGCAAAAGGATCTCTCAAAACTGAGTGACTGGGCAATAAAATGGCAGATGAAATTCAATGTTGATAAATGCAAAGTAATGCACATTGGAAAACATAATCCCAACTATACATATAAAATGATGAGGTCTAAATTAGCTGTTACCACTCAAGAAAGAAATCTTGGAGTCACTGTGGATAGTTCTCTGAAAACATCCACTCAATGTGCAGTGACAATCAAAAAAGCGAACAGAATGTTGGGAATCATTAGGAAAGGGATAGATAATAAGATAGAAAATATCATATTGCCAATATATAAATCCATGGTACACCCACACCTTGAATACTGCGTGTAGATGTGGTCACCCCATCTCAAAAAAGATATATTGGAATTGGAAAAGGTTCAGAGAAGGGCAACAAAAATGATTAGGAGTATGGAACAGCTTCCGTATGAGGAGAGATTAATAAGACTGGGACTTTTCAGCTTGGAAAAGAGACGACTAAGGGGGGATATGATTAAGGTCTATAAATTCATGACTGGTGTGGAGAAAGTAAATAAAGAAGTGTTATTTACTCCTCCTCATAACACAAGAACGAGGGGTCGCCAAATGAAATTAATTGGCACCAACTTTAAAACAAACAAAAGGAAGTATTTCTTCACACAATGCAGTCAACCTGTGGAACTCTTTGCCAGAAGATGTTGTGATGCCAAAGACTAGAACAGGGTTCAAAAAAGAACTAGATAAATTCAAGGAGGATATGTCCATCAATGGCTATTAGCCAGGATGGGCAGGGATGGTGTCCCTAGCCTTTGTTTGCCAGAAGCTGGGAATGAGCGACAGGGAATGGATCACTTGATGATTACCTGTTCTGTTCGTTTCCTCTGGGAACCTGGCATTGGCCACTGTCGGAAGACATAATACTGGTCTAGATGGACATTTGGTCTGACCCAGTATGGCCGTTCTTATGTTCTTAAGATGTTCAATAGGGTTACTTGAAAATAAGGACTAAAAAATGGGCTTTGTGTTGTTTCAAAATGACAATACTTTCCAGAAACAAAAAATTACTCCTGTACTTTTTGGGGCAGGATAAGCCTTCCAATGCTAGCCCCTGTCAAAATCACTAGGGCTTATATCCATTTTGGAAATGATGCCCCTTTTACAAAGAAATGCTTCCAGCTTTCACAAAGGGTGCCAATGTTTCTGAAAAGCAAACAATGTTAAACAGATTACTTGACACCTTTTTCCAAAGTCAAACCCTTTCATGCAATCAAAACCAGAGAAGGATGCTTTGAAGTGTTGCATACTGAATTGCATTAGCATTTCCAATGTTTCATGTTTTATAACTAGGATGTGAAAATCTGCTCCAGATTCAAATTTGGTAGATATGGCCTTAAGGAATATTGGTTTTGTTATAAATTATGTACGTATAATGACAGAATAAACGTAGAATGGCTTTTTGACAGAAGTAGCTGTTGATTTAGCTAGCACTTAATCCACAATGTACAATCACTTTTAGTATTTTGAAAAACAAATGGAAACATATATACTGTGAAAAGTAAAATCTGCTGTGTGTATAGATATAGATATATACTATCTATAGATATAATCTATCAGACACACACCACTGCAGAAACTCTTATGAGGTTGGGTAAATATACATTAGAAAAATATAAGAGAATGTCCTTTTATCCAGTTTAGGTTACATTCCTCTGACTTAGATCATTTACATGAAAAGCGCTGCCTTTTATCTGAATTTCTATTATAAAAATAAACTCATCTCCCCCATTCCATTCAGAGAAACAGAGGATTTTATGGTTTTTTAAACTATATTCAAATTCTAAATTAACTAACAATTTTCTATCCTAATTTCATATTCAAATGCAATATTTCAAGTTAATTTTCAAATGTTACATTTTTAAGATTTTACTTACCGAAGCTGACAAAGAAATTCACAGTTAAAAGAGAAACTCTGTACTCCACCCACCATTGAAATATGGACAGTATGGGACTGAGAAAAATTCAGATATGAGTTGTTTCACAAATTTCCTCTCAGTGTTTGATAAAACAATAACAGTCATTATTATTATTTAAGATGCTGAGATGTCACAATATAACTAGAAAACTAGCAACTGTTGTTCAGAGTCTCCAAATCAGATGAGGTGTGCCCAGAGCAAGGCTATGGGGTAATGACAAGGGTGCCTTAAATTACTTTTGCAGTCCCTGATCCTGGGGCTGAAAGATGCTTTCCCTGGCACAAATATGAGCAGACTTCTTATGCCTACTACTCAAGACCCTCAGGGATTATTTTGATTGAGGAGTGTCAGAATATAGAGATGCCATGGCACTACAATCCATGTGCCAGGAGAGGGGTAGCACAGAAGCAGCTACAGCACCTCTATGTCACCAGAAGATTCTCTTTATGAAGAGGGAATGCTCATGGGGCTATTTAGGATGGGATTACAGCTTCTTCAAGCATGGGAGAGTCACATCCCTTTAAGTCTTTTATGCATTTATGGTCTTAATTTACCATTGCAATTTTTTCTTCTTTCACAAACTAATCAGAACTTATTCTATTTGTTTTAGGAAAATATGTATATTTGGTTTCAGAGTAACAGCCGTGTTAGTCTGTATTCGCAAAAAGAAAAGGAGTACTTGTGGCACCTTAGAGACTAACCAATTTATTTGAGCATAAGCTTTCGTGAGCTACAGCTCACTTCATTGGATGCATACTGTGGAAAATACAGAAGATGTTTTTATACACACAAATCATGAAAAAATGGGTGTTTACCACTACAAAAGGTTTTCTCTCCCCCCACCCCACCCTCCTGCTGGTAATAGCTTATGTAAAGTGATCACTCTCCTTACAATGTGTATGAAAATCAAGGTGGGCCATTTCCAGCACAAATCCAGGTCCCCCCCCCCCCCTGCAAAAAAACCCACTCTCCTATTGGTAATAGCTTATCTAAAGTGATCACTCTCCTTACAATGTGTATGATAATCAAGGTGGGCCACTTCCAGCACAAATCCGGGGGGGGTAGAAGGGTGGGGGAGAAAACCTGGATTTGTGCTGGAAATGGCCCACCTTGATTATCATACACATTGTAAGGAGAAAAGGAGTACTTGTGGCACCTTAGAGACTAACCAATTTATTTGAGCATAAGCTTTCGTGAGCTACAGCTCACTTCATCGGATGCATACTGTGGAAAATATAGAAGACCTTTTATACACACAAACCATGAAAAAATGGGTATTTACTACTACAAAAGGTTTTCTCTCCCCCCACCCCACTCTCCTGCTGGTAATAGCTTATCTAAAGTGATCGCTCTCCTTACAATGTGTATGATAATCAAGTTGGGCCATTTCCAGCACAAATCCAGGGTTTAACAAGAACGTCTGGGGGCGGGGGTAGGAAAAAACAAGGGGAAATAGGTTACCTTGCATAATGACTCCCAGTCTCTATTCAAGCCTAAGTTAATTGTATCCAATTTGCAAATGAATTCCAATTCAACAGTCTCTCGCTGGAGTCTGGTTTTGAAGTTTTTTTGTTGTAATATCGCAACTTTCATGTCTGTAATCGCGTGACCAGAGAGATTGAAGTGTTCTCCGACTGGTTTATGAATGTTATAATTCTTGACATCTGATTTGTGTCCATTTATTCTTTTACGTAGAGACTGTCCAGTCTTACCAATGTACATGGCAGAGGGGCATTGCTGGCACATGATGGCATATATCACATTGGTGGATGTGCAGGTGAACGAGCCTCTGATAGTGTGGCTGATGTTATTAGGCCCTGTGATGATGTCCCCTGAATAGATATGTGGGTAACCTATTTCCCCTTGTTTTTTCCTACCCCCCCCCCCCCGCAGATGTTCTTGTTAAACCCTGGATTTGTGCTGGAAATGGCCCACCTTGATTATCATACACATTGTAAGGAGAGTGATCACTTTAGATAAGCTATTACCAATAGGAGAGTGGGTTTGTGTGTGGTGGGGGGGGGGAGGGAGAAGAGAAAACCTGGATTTGTGCTGGAAATGGCCCAACTTGATTATCATACACATTGTAAGGAGACTGATCACTTTAGATAATCTATTACCAGCAGGAGAGTGGGGTGGGGGGAGAGAAAACCTTTTGTAGTGGTAAACACCCATTTTTTCATGATTTGTGTGTATAAAAACATCTTCTGTATTTTCCACAGTATGCATCCGATGACGTGAGCTGTAGCTCACAAAAGCTTATGCTCAAATAAATTGGTTAGTCTCTAAGGTGCCACAAGTACTCCTTTTCTTTTTCTATATTTGGTGTTACTGCTTTTAATCTACAACTGCAGGAGAACATATTTACTTTTTTTAAATTTTACAGAAAATATACAGACCTTGATTCCTATCCACATTATTCACATCAATGATGTACCCCAGAGTGACTGAAATCAGAATCAAGTACATGTTATCCAAAATTGAATCAAGTTTATTCTCGATGGATTTCCTTCTGCCTTTTTTTGAGGATGGGGAGTGTAAAGTTGGTATTTATGTTGTGCAGACTTTGAGGAGATGTAAGGAAAAATCCCAACTGTATTATTAATCAGCTTTAAGAGAATAAAGAAGTGTAAACTACCTTCATAAGAATCATTAACTGATCTTTGCTATCCTGCAGGCAAAACACTACCACTTCATTCACCAGGATTTTTTTTTAGGACCCAACAGACTTCCAGCCAAATGCTATTACAGCTTACGCTGAATGATTAAATTGGTCCATGGGGAGTCACTCGTGACCATGGGAGTCCTACCCTCATAAATATGATGGGTGCCTAAAGCTGGTCCTGTTAGCACTTCATTATAGATTTTTTAGTAATATTACTGTGAAAAATCATTAAAAAGTTGCAAGCTTCCCTGCAATGACGAGGTTTCTATGTGGCACATAATTAAATTTTTTTTTAAAAGGTACAAAGTCCAATAGGTTTACATTCATTTTGCCAGATTCTGATTCGGCTGAAACAGTAGAAGACCAGAGGAGCTCCACGGAGATCATAATTTAACCGATTCAATTCTTTGGGGGAAAAGAATCCCTAAATTATATTCCTTCCTTCCTTCCTTGCTGTTCATGAGCAGCAACCTGAACAGGTAAACTTGTGACAGCTTTTCAAAAACACTATGTTCTAATTGTCCTGTTTGTTGTCTGAACTGCTACACACTAATCCCAAAAAAGTCACTCACAAGCATCCAATTTTTTTCATCATTATAACAATCACTGTAATGGGAAATTTGAGATAAGGGAAAGAAATTGCAACCATATTAGTGAAAGAATATCAAAAGTCCTTCATACAGCCTAGGTTTCATTGATAAGGATCAACCCACATCCCCTCCATCCTACAGGAACCAACATACATGATGCCAACTGCTTATCAGACTGTTTAAGTCCCTACATAGCCTGAATGTGATTGCCTTTGGCTCACAGAAATTATAGATGGAAACCAAAGAGGGAACATAAATCAATGAGGAACTACATCTTAAGTTGCGAATGAAATTTTTGCAGTATTGCTAGATGCTGGTTTACAGAAATACAGAGAAACATGAATATATGTAGCATCAAGCGATCACTCCTGACACCATACCAATTACATCACCAAAGAGCTGTCAATTCTTCACCATCATGGCTCTGCTTAAGATGTCATTCTTGAAATGCTAGATGACTTTCCTCAGGAAAAGTTTTACAACTAAAGAATGCTACACTTCAGTCCAGGTCAAAACTGGTGTCGAGTGGAGTAGCACCATTAACGTCAATGTAGCTATGATGATTTACACCGGCTGAGGATCTGGTCCAATGGGTATACTCATATAGCTCACCTCCTACCTTAGGCAACTTGTTCTCTATATGTTTGTCCTACATGGTCAAACCAGCATGTGTGTTAATGATCAAACACTATGGATAGGATGGAACATTCTGTCTCTATTTACCGGGGGTTTTGTTTGTTTTAAGACGGAAACTGGGTAGCTGGGGAAGAAAATTCACTGCTCAGGTAGAAGGCGTCCCCTGGATGTTGTTAAAGCTCTCCCTTTTTTTGAGTGGGGGAAATGTTTGGCATTTTCTAAGGTTTTCTGAGTATAGTTTCTAAAGGGTTAAGATCGAAAACTTCTCCTTTAATCTCCCTTATGAATTCTGTGTGTTTTAACACATCCGTTGTACATGAACAAAAAAACAAAGGGTGCAGTTAAAACAACCTGAGGGCTTGTCTACTCTTAAAAAATTACAGCAGTGCCGCTGTGGCACTTCAGTGAAGACACTACCTACAGCGACAGGAGGGGTTCTTCTATTGGTTTAAGTAATCCATCTCCCCGAGAGGTGGTATCTAGGTCGATGGGAGAATTCTCTTCTTTTTTGCTATAAAAAAGTTTAGCAAAACTTCCTTACCCATTCACTCAGACAAGTAATTATTTTCCCCACAAGCCAGAAAAATATCATTAGTTCATTGCATTATCATCACCATTGGAAAGGTGACAAGAATATTTTAAAATTTTTATGTGTGGGCCAGTAAGGTTTACTGTTTTGCAAGCTTGCTGTAATGAAAAAAAAAACCCATGTTATAATAAGAGTCCCAAAATAGCAGTTCCTTTCCCTTTTAGTTAATGCTGCTCTAATTGTCATTAGACAATGATACAGAGCCTGACCCAAACCCAACTGAGCTTCCAATTGACTTTAATGGACTTTGGATCAGGACCTTAATTATTTATGTTTGCTCCCATAGGAGCAAGTTTATCTTAAAATTTTTGCTTTACAGTTAAAAAGTGTATCACTTGTAATTATTTGGAGGACTTACTTTGACATATAATTCATGCTTGTGCAAAAATAATGGGCATATATATTGGCTTGAGCTGAATCCATGTTGTAAACTTAATACATTTTTTAAGTTTATCTGTAAAATATTCTCTCTATATAAACTAGATGATAATACGGAGAGAACTGGAATGACTTCCAGCATCAAAGCTAGACTTAATGCAATATCCAATTGTGTCTTGTTTAGTGCTGACTTCTTTTTTTTTTAAAATAAACAAACATGACTTTTCAGTAAAGTCTTTTGGATTAAAGGCTATCCCTCTGACAAAACTACACACCTCCTTTCCTTTCTTTTCCTGCTGTTTTTAAAACAACTGGAGATTTCCCAAGAGCCACAGAGTTTAAGGCCAGAATGGAACATTAGTTCATCTAGTTTGAACTTCTGCATATCTATAGGGCTTACATTTTACCCTGTTACCCCTGTACGGCCTGCAATAACTTCTGTTTTCCTAAAGCATAAAGTTCCAGAAAGGCATCCAGTCTTCATCTGGAGATATCTAGAAGCAAGAATCCACCATTTACCTAGATGGTTTCTTCCTGACTGTTAAAAATTTGAGCCCTATTTCCAATTTGAATTTTTCTTGCTTCAGCTTCCAGTCAATGGTTCTTGTTTTGTCTTTCTCTGATAGAATAAAACCCCCTTTAGTACCCAGTATTTTCTCCCCAACAAAGTACTTCTACCCTGTAATCAAGCCACTTCTCAATCTTCTTTTTGATACATTAAACAGATTATTCTTTTAGATAAACGAATCCAATGGCTCTAAACCTTTCCAGACTACTGTATCCCTTTAGGGAGTTTGATTTGTCTTGTGTACCCTCCACCCCAAATTTCACCTCACTTAAAAAATACTTGCTTATAAAATCAGACATAAAAATACAAAAAAGTGTCACAGCAAACTATTACTGAAAAATTGCTTACCTTTCATTTTTAACCATGTAATTATAAAAAGAAATCAATTGGAATATAAATAGTGTACTTACATTTCAGTGTACAGTATATAGAACAGAATAAACAAGTCAATGTCCATACAAAACTTTAGTTTGTACTGACTTTGCTAGTGCTTTTTATGTAACCAGTTGTAAAACTAGGCAAATATCTAGATAAACTGAAGTACTCCCTGGAAGACTTCTACGTAACCCTGGTTGAGAAGCACGGAACTAAACTTCTCACTGTAAGACATTTTCTCCAGCCTTTGAATCATTTGTGTGACATTTTTGCTGCACTCTCTCCAAATTTTCAACATCCTTTAAAAAATATCCACACCAGAACTGTATGCATTATTCTAGTATCAGTATTATCTCTCCACTCCTACTCACTACCCGTCTGCTAATATAGCCAAAAACTGCATTAGCCTTTTTTGCCACAGCATCACACTGGGAGCTCATGTGGGGCCATATCCTTAGCTGGAGTAAATTGTCATGGCTCTATTAATTGTCTGGGTACACCACAAGGAGGACAGGAGACTTTTATGGGTTTTAATCAGGCCGCAACTTTATTATATAGATGTCTGGGACTACCCAGCAGATAAAGTGTACAGCGCAGGCAAATCCATGCTTATTCAACTCAATTCTCCAGGGCTTCCACCAGCCCCCTTTTGTTTAATCCATGCTTATTCAACTCAATTCTCTGGGGCTTTCACCAGCCCCCCTTTTTTCCCATCCAGGTCCCCCAGCTGACCCCTGGCTTGGACCTTACCATCCACCAGCCTCGTAGAAGGGTTAAGGAGGGCCATGGGAATGGGGGCGGGGTTTGGCTCCCTGCCGTACCAATCATAGGAGTCCCCAAACCCCCTCCCCCATTCTGTTCCTTTATCCAGTACCTCCTTTTAAGTCCTTTACCAGGCCATTTACCTGGTCACCGGCTGCCCTCCCCATGGAATACCTGCACTGAACATCCACCCAACCGTACAAAATAAGTTGCGACATATGGCATACCACCTTTTCTTCTCACCAGAAAAGGTCTTTCTTCACACCTGCTGTGGGGAAGGCGAAAAAACCACACTCCACGAAAATCAATTGTGGTGGTGCGGGAAAAATTCCTTCACAGCCCCCTTTTAAAAGGGGCGACTAGCGTAAAGCCCACAGCAAGTCCAGCCCAGCCTGTCATTCACATCCACTATGGGAGGGAGGGTGGACATTGGCTTCCTCGCTGCGTGGAGCAAAGAGACTTGCCCCACCCAGGTTTCGTACCTTTATGCACATTCCTGGGGGTGTGTGTGTGTGAGTCACTGCTGCAAAACTGACCACAAAGCACCTTTTTACAGCAGTTTCTGACCTTCCCCCCCTCACCCCCCACAAAGCAGAGTTGCCCTTCTTTGGGTAAGCCCAAACAAATTCTGCCCCCCTTTAGTTGTGGTGCAGTCACTTCAAAGGAGCTATGACAATTTTCACAAATTAAGGACATAGCCCATATGGTGTATTTTTTAAACAAAAAATTAACTCCAACCACCAATTCAACAGTTTTAAAACTTGTCAACAATTTCACTCAAGATACTAGGAAATCATAGCTCTTTTGGGCAGGAACTATCTGTTCTGTCTTTGCACTGTTTAGCACAATAGGAACCCTTGTCCTTAACTAGGGCTCCTAGGCATTATGATAATAATACAAATACTAAATGATAACTGTTGTTATAATCTATATTAGAGGTAGGGGTCCACTCACTGCTGGAGCGCCTCCTCCTGGTTGCTTTGGGGATTAGCTGGTTCCAGTTCTTACGCACCCTCCTGTCAATTCCTTGGCCTGTGATCTCCCTCTTTCTCTGGGACTTGGGGTGCTTCTTCTTCATGACTTAGCCCTTTGCCCAGGTCACTATAGTCTTCCCCTTCCGGGGTAACAAAGTCTCTTCAGACAACCATCCTAGGCAGCCTGCACTCCACTGCCCGGTCTGTGCCACTTTCCCTGTGGCGGGAACCTGGGCTTGCTCACTACTCTGGGTTCCAGCCCAGGGACCCTACAGCACACAGGCAAAGTCTGTTCAGTCCCCAACCTTGCTGCTCGTTCCCTGGGCTGCTTCCTACTCGCCTCCCACAGGCTTTCTTCTCTACCCTTCTCTCTTCAGGGTACGACCTTCCTTCAGGGCCTAGGCCCTACTCCTCTCTCTCTATTGCACAGAAAATGGCTGCAGACTTCCTCACTACAGCCCTTTGTGTTGCCAGTTTATCCTAGTGTTCTCCCCCCGCCCCCCCCCCCCCGGCACATACCTGCTTAGGTGACCTTCATCCTCCAATCAGGGGTTGCTCCTCCAGCCTAATCCCATAATGTGGGGCCTATCACACTAACTGGCCCTTAACTCTTTCAGGGCTGGTGTGGGGTGCACACTCCATCAGAGAGATTCCTAAATGTGTTGGTCTGTTCTTAGAAAAAGTTGTTCAAGAAACACTTTTAAAATAATAAAGGGAAGGGTGAGATAAGGACAGAAGAGGTGAATGTGAGAGAAACAAACACAAGGCAAAAGAGAGAGTTTGAAGGAGAGAAAACAGCCTGGGATTTGGAAAAGAATGGAGTAAGAAAGGAATGGGAAACAGTCTTGAAGTGAAGAGAAAGAAAAAGGAGGCCACGAAAAGAAAGAAAACTGATGAAAGCAGATGACGGCGCAGCGAAGTCTTCAGTCCCTTCCACTGTATTTCTTGGATAGGGTGTTAATGCTCTAGGTTTGCAGAAATGCAGAGTATTCAGGTGCAAACACATATGAGTGGAAAAAGACACTGGGTCCCACTTTCCCTTTGCTGCCCTTATTAGTGAGGGAAAGGACTGCCCCCCCAAGGAACTGTCAGGAGAGGCGATCCTTCCAACCAAGAGACTCTCAGAGAGGGCCCCTGCCTTTCAAATATGATGTGAGAGGTGGGGCATCTTACAAGATTCAGTTATTATGCTCTGTGCCCCAGTGCTTCTGACATGGTGCTCTGGGGTCTGGCTGACAATGGCCATGTATAATATCACTAGGCTGCAGCAGTGAGGAACCAAATGCCAAACACCTCCTGCAAAGTAATATTCCTATTCTTTATTCTAATGGATGTCAAAAAGCAGTGCTCAGATACATCACTACTCTGAATAATTCAAACATGTTTATAAAGAATATTTTATATTTCAGCTATTTTTATTTAGTTTTAAGGCCCAACTGAAGGATTTTAACTTGCTGAATTTCTATGAAAAATCAACTGGGGAAGCAGTTGCCAATCATTTCATTTGTGGTCCCTGTTTCTTAGCATTACAGTTCATTACTACATTACAGTCATGCTAACTCTCACAAATTGTGGTGATTTCTTAGTAGAATTAAGCCTCACTCATGACCTTGTGCTAGAACTCTCAAATATCAGGATTTTTTTTCAACCCTGCCACAAATGTACGTATTTCCATACAGAAGTTACCCTACCCTAAACAAAGGAATATGTTAATTCCAAAGTACTTTGAAAGACAATTAAAATTAACGTACATATCAGATAACAAAGCTATCAAGCTAACAAGAGACAGTGTGGCTACATCCCAGCAGGGAAGAGAAACTTCATCTGAGATAGAAGGGCAGGGGAGGGCCAACCTTCAAATATGCAATTGAATCAACTGAAAAAAAATCCTGACATTTGAGAATTCTAAAAGTGAGGCTTAATGTTACTTAGAATTCCTATCAGCTGCCCCAGGTGTGGCTGGGGCTCCAGCTGTCGGCCCCGGGTGGTTGCTCAAGTGCCAGCCTGGGAAGTGGGAGAGGGGACCCCACTGCAGCCCCTCCCTCCCCCTGCCTGTGGAAGGTGAAGAACCCTAAGGAGCAGAGGTGAAGCTGGGTACTGCAGGGGGGCTGAAGTGAGGAGGGTGAGGGCTGATGGGGTGGGGTGGGGGGGGTGCTGTATTGATGGTGGGTTCTGAGCAGATGGGGTGAGTGCTGGGAGAGTGAACTGAGGGTGGTGGGAGGTCTTACTCATTATTTTTTATCTCTTGAAGTTGGAAATATTGACATTATTACATCACATGCAAAGATTCTAGAACAGGATCTAAGAATAGGAAAATAGAAAAGAGTAATCCACCTGGGGAAAGGAAAGGAAAATCATACTGTGGATAAATATAACAATATTTCAACATAAAGATTTTTATTCCAGTTTATTCTTGAATTATCTGCAAACCAAAGAAGAGTTGCTCATTATATTTTCCCCATTTAACCCAATCTCAAAAATGAATCTTTCTTTATTGGTTATGGAGCCCATTCTTTGTTAAGAGGGTTTAAGAGACACCTGCTGCAACACAGGAATGACTAAACATCTAAAGTGTTCAGTTTCAAACATAGGAGTGCATGTCAGTTGGTTGTTTCCACGGAAACAGGATCACTGCTGTAATGACCCAAAACTGTAATGGGTGAATGTTCTATTTTTGAGAAAAATGTTAACCTGTTTCTAGACTGCTAGAAGATAAGCATGTTACAGTGATAATCTGCATGGGTTAGAAAACACCCTTCCTGCCAGAGGCAGGGATACTGCGGTGTTCATTTGCTGGCAACAGGGGAGCAGGATAAAGAAAGAGAAACATGTTTTGCCAGGAATGACAATCATTCATTTCTCCTGAATGATCTGTCTTTCATTACTAATCCCCATTATTACTTGGGAGGGAAAGCTAGAAAAAACCCATGTTACAATGCCTGGGGTCACAACCAACATACACATACACAAAAAGCAATTAATCATGGTATATAACTAAACACAACCCAGCATGGGTCTGATTTTTCTTAAGTAGGAGTAAAAATGTGTCAGATGACAGCATAGCTACATTGTACAAACTGACGGGTAAGTTTTGTTAAGCAGCAACCTACCCAAAATGTCATTAAAGCAGCTCTGCACATTATTAAAGAGGGAAGAGAGGAAGCAAGATTAGGTGCATTGATGGTTGTTAAAAATTGCCATTATGAACTCTAGTTAGTAATACCTGGACCCCACCAACTTCTGCAATTCAGCCTCTTTAGCACTGTATTCAGACTCAGTAGACATCTCCAGTATAATGGCTCTTTGGAATGTATCTTCACCAATATCTATTGTATAAAGACTGTGAATGCTATTGATATTAATAATACTGTACGGCGTTGACAAGTCCCAAGATGCCAATTTATGAGGAAGAAATCTCTATGGCTGCAATGAGTATTTAGACAGACTGACTCAGTACCGTTATTGAAGAAATAAGAAATTGCTCATAGTCATACTGTAACATAATGAAGAAAAAAAATACAGACACAAGAGACAATACCTACCCTTCCAGTTCCCTGAAATGCTTATGGAGTACAGTAACCTGAGGAAAAGACACCACTCAGTTATGGATGGCTCTGATTCTACATTGGAGACAGTTATTGATAGCTTTGATTCAGTTATTGATGGCTCTAGGTTGAAATGGGAATTTCATTAACTTTCTTCAGGGTGTTGCACGCATAGTGGAATGAACTATTTTATATTTTGGATTATGAAGGCAACCATCTGGATAGTTGATCTATGTATGGCTTTCCCTGGGTCAATCCACAAAGTGTAGGCATTATTTAAACTGAAGAGCTTTAAAAAAAAAACACCTCTAAAAGCTGAAGGGTAAGGAAAGCAGATCTTGAAAGCATAAAGTCCTCAATCAAATAGGAGCCAATAAACACCTTGACTAGAGGACAAGTTTGATATTTAATGTGGGGGGAAAAGAGGGAGGGTGTGTCAAAGATTTTGAATCCCGACAAATGAGCTCTGGCAAGGATTCATGTCTGCATTTTATGGTTAATCCATTTTTGGGCTGCTGTTAATATACGCTGCATGGCAGGGATCAAAGTTTTAATCACCTGATGAAGTATGTGCCAAGTTGTAGGGAAAGAGAGAGAACTCATTAGTTTGAGCCCAACACTTCCCTTAGGCACCTCTGTGGAGGATGCACACATGCAGCGGTTCCTAATTTGCTACTCTAGGGAAATTGAGCTTGTTGCTCAACAGGTTAGCTTGTTATCTGCAAAGTCAAGAACTACAATCGTGTGCAGATTCTTCATTTTTAATAGATAAAGGCTTACTGCAAGGATAGTGAAACTTTCAGTGTTAGAAAACCAAAAATACTGCTACTACTACTAATAATATTGCAAGCCAGGGCTTAAGAACCAATCTTTCTTGCGGCTTTCTTCACAATATACCAAGTCTTCTTCTCCACATTAAGTGCCCTCAGTCTCTTTTCCTGTTTGATCTCCCTTCCATCATGTCCTTTTTTGTTCCTCCTCTCATGTTTTCTGTCCTCTACATTCATTCACCTGTGTAATCTTCCTCTCACATTCACAAGCATGTTCACCTACTTACAACAGAGACAAACAGCTTCAATACATTTGTCATTCCCTCCATTACCTCTGTCTCCAAGATTTAAAGTTCCTTCATAATACTAACTAAAGATTATATACCATTATAATACCATTTGCCAGGTACCCATTGCCTTTCTTCCTGCAAAGCTAAAAAGTTTGAGCTCCAGCAGACAGGGACTGTCCATCAAGAACATCCAGTGTAATTTAACAACAATATTACTTATCATGCTGTTTTGCAGCATTTGGGTTTTTTAATTTGATTGCTAATCAGACCTGGCCCCAGTACAGAATTATTGGCACCATATATACTGCAAAATATAAACATAGACAACAATGCTATCTTATTATCCACTGCCTTGGGAACTTTTGGCTGCAACTCCAGACCCAACAAGTGCTGTGACAGGAGGAAAAGAAAAATCCTAAACATGCTACTCATTATGTGACAGTTAATACTACCAAGGACTGCACTGGTATTAAGAAAACACTGAATCATGAAATGGCATCAGGTGAAACATGCACAGTTGCATCTTAACCACCAGAATTTTAAACATTCATGACTGCAGTGGAAGTATGCTGTATGCTCAGATACATGCTGCCCCCTTGCTAGTCAGTATTTTCTGAAAAACATACATGATATATTTCAGAGTAACAGCTGTTTTAGTCTGTATTCGCAAAAAGAAAAGGAGTACTTGTGGCACCTTAGAGACTAACCAATTTATTTGTTAGTCTCTAAGGTGCCACAAGTACTCCTTTTCTTTATACAGGATATAAGTGATCTAATAATTCTTTCTCTGCTATAAACCATGCATTCTAACCAGGTGATGCCAAAGATATTGGCCCATTGACTATTAAAATGCACACTTATTGGAATAAGTAAATGCATATCATTATAATATAATTATCTACCTATCTAAATATATTCCACACTTACTGGCTGTTTCATACACAGCAGAATTACTTCACATAATAGAAACCTCCATTGCTGTGTACACAATATGTGCATGTACATAGTAAAGAATAAAGAGAAGGGGACTCTGCTTGCTCAGGGCAAAGCCTCTATCTTAATCATCATTTTTGCTAGTTTGTTTATGCTCCACACTTCACAGAATAACCATTTTTAGGATTTTTTTTAAGTTTAATGGAATTAATTTTTTGGTATCCTTCCTGTCTGCAAAGACATCTTTAGCAAAGGGTCATGATGCTGCCTTAGTATCATAAAAGTAGTGGAGGAAGAGACTAAGTCTAATGTTTTAGAAACTTCTAAACAGCTCAAAGTGGTTTTCTGTAAATCATAATGTTATATTTTAATAACCTCTACCTGATGATCAGCCAGGCTAAAAACTAGTGCTGCAACCATCTGGAGATTGGGATTCACAGCATTTCAATGGGATAAAACTCCTATACCTGAGTCTTGATGATTCATGAACTACTGGACTTCAAACCTGCCACTATTCTAGGACTGAATACTGCCTGTCCTCCAAATCAGATCAATGTCTTTTTGAGAGGGAAATTCTGTAAGTGGGATGAAGGGAGCTAATGGGTTTGTGGCAGGTTGTTTATAAAAATGGTTTCTGGCTGAAAGTTGCATTGCACTCATGCCAAAGACAGACTGAGAAGTTAAAGTCAGAAGGTTAAATTTCACAATACTCCTTCTCTTCCCCACATTTGGGTTGTCAGCTCACACTCAAAGTCAAGAGCAACAATGCACAAAACGTACTGTAATAGATGACTGAATGCCTCTATATTTCATTAAAACAGGTAGAATGAGAACTTGACAATTACCTTTGACAGTAGTACACACTAGACCTCTCTCTGTAGGCCCAGCTATCACAAGACTTCCATGGGCAGAATGCCAGTTGAACAGGGAATTCTCTGTGCCAAAGGTCATCAGGATGTTGTCTTAAGGGATCCCTTCTCCACTCTCTGCACTAATGTCACTGCCCCCACAGATCTTATTTAAAAGTGTATTTCATGAATACCTCAGTGAGAAGCTGTTTTCTTTTACTCTTCGTACTTGAATAGTGTCCACATCTGCTGCATATTAAATTAAACCATGTTGAGAGCTGGAGCTACTAACTGAAATGCAGGAGACAGAGTCAGATTTTTAACTAGCTTTTTAGTCTGGGCTAACTTTAATTTCTTTGTCCCTTTATTTTAAAATGTTTTGAAAGTAACCTTGAAAATGTGTTCAAAATGTCTTTAATGAACATAGTTGCATATATAGTACATGCGGCTCTTCACTGTAATTTTCTCATCATATTTGCTTAGTTTATCAGTCAAAATAACACTAGCTGCACTACAGGTATTAAAAGGAATAATCTTTTTATCTGCTCCACATATAATTTTATACCATTAATAATCAATCTCAGGTTTTAAATGTTTCTGGTGACCACATTAGTGCTGCCAGTTATCACTGAAGAAAGGATCATAAGAAACTTTTCACCAGAAGTTTGGTTGTTTGATCTGCAAAACTTATGAAATCAGACATTTAACTTTTAGAAGTAAACTGAATTAATAGGTCAAATTAGTAGGTGAATAATCTACAAGATCTTTGGCTTGTGGTGGTTGGCAATGGCGTGGAGGTGAAATCCACCTGTCAACCAATGCCAGAGGGCAGATCCCAGGGACACTCCACTACTCCTCCCCAGAGCAACTCTCTTCATGGAGCACCCTGGGGAAAGTGTGTATTGTTTAAGCAATAAGATAAGTCAGGAAGATAACAAACAGTTAATTTCTGTACAATTACAATTTGATTTGGAAAACATGAGACTGAAAGATGAGTGACATTAATAACCCCAGAAATGCAGCTGCCCTGAAATATACTGCCAGGATTGTCATATTATGAAATGAAAATTATATGGAAAAACAAAGAAAACAGTTAGAACCATATATTTATACAGCATTACTGTCATCACTGACAGGTGATTATTCCTACAGTGTCCAACTCTTTCATACTGCTATAGAAAATATCTTTTAAAATCACTTTTTAAAATATATCAATTATTAATCCATTCAAGAAAATATTTCCTTAGAATCCACTCCAGTCTATTTTACCAGAAAAAATTTCAACAAAATTATTGAGGATTCTATTTTCTGCCTGTTTTCAAACATTCTGTCAATGAACTGTAACTCCAAGAGAACTAACCTTACCAACCTCAGAAAAGTGCAACTTGACTGAACATACTGTTTAAAACTGGTAAACCTTTGAGGTTAGTTTTTAATACTTTTAAAAGCATTCCATAGCACTGATTTTAGTTAAACTTTCATCTATGCTTTTCTAAATATGTCCTTTACATTGTATCTAAAAAATTGTTATAAAGTATAATTAGGGATCTATAAAAGCAAGTAAGTAAAAATGGGTACTGAACAGAGCTGCTCTTTGCATGTATTGACTAACATCTGCTTACTTTGCTGATGAATAAGCTTTTACTACACATTTTACTTCTATTACTATGGCAGAGTCAATACAACGGTGGAGGTTGGAACTGTATTCTATTCTGGTTTGTGCATCAATAAAGTATTTTAAGTTATAATTGCCAACAGAAGAATAGTGTGGCATAATAAGTAGTAAAGTGTAGAACATGTGTCTTGATAGTAAACAAACAGGTAAAAAAATTGTGTATGTATAACATCTGGGTTAGCAGTTCCTGGCTTAGGAAATTATGATGCACAAATTTGAATGCATGTGGCTTGACTTTCAGATCTCCGGTTGAGACTTCAGGGATGCTACAGGAAAAAAAAATTTTTTTTGAACTTGTAATATGAGTATGTTTGATACAGAAATCATTGAGGTTACATCGACACTGCCAAAAAATCCAACTTAACCTAAAACAAAACCCTGAAGCAATGAGTCTCAGAGCCCAGTGGCTGATATTGTGAGGTTTCATGGTTCGTCTCAGGGTATGTCTACACCAATGGTCCCTCTAATTTTTTCCATCCATGTGTGGAATAAATTTTGTTATGTGCACCGAGGTAATATGCACATGTGCACCACCAGTAGAAACAAAAAACCTATATAACGTATATTTTTAAAAAGTTACCATAGGGATAATTACTCCAGCCAGGATAGGTTAGGCATTTTAGAACTCACTACTCGAAGAATTAAATTTAAGTGTAAGAGAGAAATAAAAAGTATGAAATGCACAGACTAGTCAAAACACTAAAATAACACACTTTGAAAGATTAAAATTACAGGGAATACATGTGCATTGCGGGAAGCACCAAAAAGTACAGACACAGAGACTCTGTGTGTGTGTAAACACTGTGTGTGTGTGTGTGTGTAGACACTGTGTAAAGACACAGCCTCTGTGTGTGTGTGTGTAGAGACACAGCCTCTGTATGTGTGTGTGGAGAGTCTATGTGTCTCTATACACACACACACTGTTAGACTCTGTGTGTGTGTGTGTGTAGACAGTGTGCATGTGTGTAGACACACAGCGTGTGTGTGTGTGTGTGTGAGAGAGAGAGAGAGAGAGAGAGAGAGAGAGAGAGAGATTGTGTGTACTGGGGAAGTCTCTGAGAGACTGTGCGCTGTCTCTTTAAGGTAAAGTTACTCACTCACCGCCCCGAACAGCATTCAGACCTCAGACCCTCGGGGCTATCCCCTCTCCTCTGCTGGGATACAGGGGCAGGGTGAGGGGGACACCCTGACATCAACACCCCTGTCCTCTGCACAGCTAGCAGGAGGGTCCCAGGAGCAGCAGGGGCTCCAAGGCAAAGGGCAGGAGCAACCTGGCTGCAAAGCAGCGGGGGAGGGACACCTGAATACACACTGCCAGATGGATGTGAGCAGCTCTGCTAACCGACTGCATGGCACTTCAATCACTCCTCGGCGGCCGCCCATACACGCAGCTTAGAGGGAACACAGATCTACGCTGCAAAAACAAAACAAAACCCTAAAGCAGCAAGTCTTAGAACTAGGGCTGTCAAGCGATTAAAAAAATTAATTGCGATTAATCATGCTGTTAAAGAATAATAGAATACCATTCATTTAAATATTTTTGGTTGTTTTCTACATTTTCAAATATATTGATTTCAATTACAACACAGAATACAAAATGTACAGTGCTCACTTTATTTTTATTTTGATTACAAATATTTGCACTGTAAAAAAAACAAAATAAATAGTATTTTTCAATTCCCCCATTACAAGTTCTGTAGTGCAATCTCTTTATTATGAAAGTTGAACTTACAAATGTAGAATTATGTATAAAAAACCCTGCATTCAAAAAAGAAAATGTAAAATTTTAGAGCCTACAAGTCCACTCAGTCCTACTTCTTGTTTAGCCAATCACTCAGACAAACAAGTTTGTTTACATTTGCAGGAGATAATGCTGTCCACTTCTTGTTTACAATATCCCCTGAAAGTGAGAACAGGCGTTCGCATGGCACTGTTGTTGCCGGCGTCGCAAGATATTTATGTGCCAGATGTGCTAAAGATTCATATGTTCCTTCATGCTTCAACCACCATCCCAGAAGACATGCGTTTATGCTGATGACGGGTTCTGCTCGATAATGATTCAAAACAGTGCGGACCAATGCATGTTCATTTTCATCATCTCAGTGAGATGCCACCGGCAGAAGATTGATTTTCTTTTTTGGTGATTCGGGTTCTGCAGTTTCCGCATTGGAGTGTTGCTCTTTTAGAGACATCTGAAAGCATGCTCCACACCTCGTCCCACTCAGATTTTGGAAGGCACTTCAGATTCTTAAACCTTTGATCAAGTGTTGTATCTATCCTTAGGAATCTCACATTGGTACCGTCTTTGCGTTTTGTCAAATCTGCAGTGAAAGTGTTCTTAAAATGAACAACATATGCTGGGTCATAATCTGAGACTGCCATTACTCAAAATATATGGCAGAATGAGGGTAAAACAGAACAGGAGGCATACAATTTTCCCCCAAGGATTTCAGTCACAAAGTTAATTAACGCATTATTTTAACGAGCATCATCATCATGGAAACATGTCCTCTGGAATGGTGGCTCATGCATGAAGGGGCATACGAATGTTTAGCATATCTGGCATGTAAATACCTTGCAATGCTGGCTACAAAAGTGCCATGTGAAAACTTGTTCAGGTGACATTGTAAATAAGAAGCAGGTAGCATTATCTCCTATAAATGTAAACAAAGTTGCTTGTCTTAGCAGTTGGCTGAACAAGAAGTAGGACTGAGTGGACTTGTAGGCTCTTAAGTTTTACACTGTTTTGTTTTTGAGTGCAGTTATGTAACAAAAAAAATCTACATTTGTAAATTGCACTTTCACGATAAAGAGCTTGCACTAGAGTACTTGTATGAGGTGAACTGAAAAATACGATTTCTGTTAGCATTTTTACAGTGCAAATATTTGTAATGAAAAATAATAATATAAAGTGAGCACTGAACACTTTGTATTCTGTGTTGTAACTGAAGTCAATATATTTAATAAATTTCAATTGGGATTCTATTGCTTAACAGTGTGATTAAAACTGCGATTAATCGCAATTAATTTTTTTGAATTAATCGTTTGAGTTAACTGCAATTAAATTGACAGCCCTACTTAGAACCTAGGTCAAATGAAGACCAGTGTAGATGTTCCCTCTTGGGCAGGAGCCCAGGTTCCGAGATCCACCCTCCAGCCCAAGTGGGAATGTCTACACTACTATTTTTAGCCCTATAGTGGGAGCATGGCAAACCTGAGTCACTTGGCCTGAGCTCTAAGACTTGGTGCTGCAGGTTCCGTTTTTTTTGTTTTTTGCAGTGTAGACAAACCCTGAGACAAACCATGAAACCTCACAATACCACTTTTACAAAGTCACTTTTCAGAATAGAACCACACTAAAAATAAATAGTATGTTAAAATTACATACGATTTTTAGGATGTAAGCATTTAAATGGGCAGAACAGGGAATAATGTTGTTGAAAAAGTTGACTATAATTCTGATATATGTATTTATCAAGAGTTAACATGTGGCATTCTTTGGACAGAGTGAAATTTTAATTAAAAATATAAGTGTACTTGCTATAACAAGTGCTACTAATATATGACATACCAATCATGAGTACAATTGTTCATTTAAAAAGAAAGAAAGGCTGTGCTCAGACATAGTGGACACTGGCAGCCTCAGGCGCTTGATTACAGCAACCTGATTCAGTGCTGCCCAGCCTGAGTTAGATCAGGAGGAGACCTGAACTTACTGAACTGGAGAATCCGTTCCAGTGTCCAGTTCTTCACTACATATTGAGTTGTTTAATCTATACTAGGCAAATTTCAAGTAAAAAAAAAGTGTCATCTGTATACTATGAAATGAAAGCTATCTATGAAGGAAACTGCTAGACCAACTTTGTGTTTCATCTAATACAGCATTAAAATGTAACAGCCATGAACCAGGATTAAAAATATCTTGTAGAAGGACAGTCACATAAAAAGAGAAGATGAGCATATTCAGATGAGAGCTCATAGCATTAGGAATCACAGGCCAATTAAATTTCCATCAAAACCCATCAGTATTTGCTATAGCAATGAAAAGGAAATTTTAGCAAACTGGTTCAAATGGCCATATTACAGACTGCTAACCATATCTGGGCCTCAAAACAAAGTTTGTTTTCACTTTATAACAATGGCACATTACAAATCATTTGGGCAATAAGGTCAGTGCTTAAATTATTGTATAAAATCATTATACTTAAAAAGAAAATAAACAGAGACTGAAGTCCTAGTCTTGGTAGCAGCACTATTAATTAACTTCAGGTGTTTAATGTTCAGTGTGTATATGTTTAAAGAGAATATTTTTAAATTTCCACTGAACATTTTCACATTTTAGGACCTCAGGTGAATTAATATCCCTGGTCTTAAAAATTTATAGACATAGGGCGCTACTTGAGATGGAACTAACTGCTCTTGGATTATTCCTTTTTACATTGTTGGGAGTGTTTGTGTGTAATTTTTCGTGAGGAGAAAACACTCAATGTAAGTACATGTAATTATTTTTGATTAATTATTTTTGTTATTTTACATTTCAGTGCTTTCTAATACATAGATTCAGCGCCCTGAGGATTTTTTTACTTGTATTAGAGAATTTTACTTTCTGCTCTCTGAGATAACACTAGTCTTTGCTTCACAGTCTGAAAGCTCAACCCACAACTGTTTGGCATCTGCAAACCCTTTTTAAGAGAAAGGTAACCCCTTCAGGAAACATATACGTTTGTTACACAGCTTAAATGGAAATACACATTATATCTAATTTATTACTACATTAATTTATAATTAATATTTTACAATAAATGTGATTTATTAAAAACAGACATCTACAGATTGGAAAAAATACAGACAATTTCAAGTACAAAATCAAGGTTTCTACCAAAGGATGTAATAAAGTTATCAACGTAAGGTCCAATTCTTGCAAGTTGCTGAGTGACTTCAGTTCCCATTGAAGGAGTTCAGAAACTCCAATGAGATAAGAGATAAGAGGCTCTTATGGGATAGATGGGACAGGGAGGGTTTGGTGGTAGAACTGAATCACAGTAATTTTGGATAGTATTTAAAACCCATCAGTGTTAATGCTATTTCATGACGCTCAATTAAAGGAGAAAGAGTCCCCATATGAGACATTGGGATGATGTTGCCTTCTCTGGTTCATTGTTTCTGTCTATGTCTGAAGGGTCCTCTGATATCACTTATAATTATTGTTTAGGTGAAGAGATAAACTGACCCTGATACCTCTGTAAAAAAGATCTTATCATTTATCACAACTGAGAGATGCCTGGGAAATATGCTGACATTTATTTTTTGTTTGTTTTTAAGGTCTTCCAGGACCTCATTAATATTCTCATTGGAAATGGTCTATTCCAGCAAAGAGAGAGCTCTGACATTTTTCCTAATTCCATTTGAAAAAATGCCTCAAAAAGGTTCACAGGATTTGTGGGAATTTGAACCCTTCTCCCACAATCCTTGGGCTCCCAGAAAGCATTTTGAAATCTTCTACAAACAAGTGCTGGAAACTGTGGGACAGGTAATCAGAGTACAGTATAACTGTAACAATGGATCAGAGTGCTAGTGTGGACATGGGTAGAAAAGCACCTAAACAATGGCTAACATGGATGCACTACCACAATTTGCCTTGGTGCAATCCCATCAGTTCATTGGGTGTGAAATGAAAAGTGAAGTTGAAGTGAAAAGATACTTCTCATGCTTCGTGTAACATTGCGATATCAAGCATTTCAGATTAAAACAGGACCTTAAAAGGCACTATATAAAAATGCTGCGACCTTATTCAAAAGACTTTTGCTCTCTTTGTGAAATCCGCTAACTTTCATGACTAAAATGAATGTTTACTGCTTTTTTCACCTATTATCACTACAGAACCAAGTACAGAAGAGTGAGCTGGTGTTTATCGTGGCTTGTGCATCACTGAAAGAATTGTTAACTGGGTCCCTGATCTTTCAAGCTTCTGAACAAGGGTGGACCTCTGCGCCTGGATCTAAATTCTATTCACAGAGGCCTGGGGCCTAAATTCTATTTACAGAATCTTGACAAGAATACAGCTTGACTTTAAGATTCCAGGTTGAGTATACAGGGCTGGGCAGTTTTAAAAAGCACCCTACCAATGTGATATATGCAATCATGTGCCAGCAATGCCCCTCTGCCATGTACATTGGCCAAACGGACAGTCTCTACGTAAAAGAATAAATGGGCACAAATCAGACGTCAAGAATTATAACATTCAAAAACCAGTCAGAGAACACTTCAATCTCCTAGACAAATTGGAGGATTGGGCCAAAAGAAATCTGATGAGGTTCAACAAGGACAAGTGCAGAGTCCTGCACTTCGGACGGAAGAATCCAATGCACCGCTACAGACTAGGGACCGAATGGCTAGGCAGCAGTTCTGCAGAAAAGGACCTAGGGGTTACAGTGGACGAGAAGCTGGATATGAGTCAACTGTGTGCCCTTGTTGCCAAGAAGCCCAATGGTATTTTGGGATGTATAAGTAGGGGCATTGCCAGCAGATCAAGGGACGTGATCGTTCCCCTCTATTTGACACTGGTGAGGCCTCATCTGGAGTACTGTGTCCAGTTTTGGGCCCCACACTACAAGAAGGATGTGGAAAAATTGGAAAGAGTCCAGCGGAGGGCAACAAAAATGATTAGGGGACTGGAACACATGAGTTATGAGGAGAGGCTGAGGGCACTGGGGATGTTTAGTCTACGGAAGAGAAGAATGAGGGGGGATTTGATAGCTGCTTTCAACTACCTGAAAGGGGGTTCCAAAGAGGATGGATCTAGACTGTTCTCAATGGTAGCAGATGACAGAACAAGGAGTGATGGTCTCAAGTTGCGGTGGGGGAGATTTAGGTTGGACATTAGGGAAAACTTTTTCACTAGGAGGGTGGTGAAACACTGGAATGCGTTACCTAGGGAGGTGGTGGAATCTCCTTCCTTAGAAGTTTTTAAGGTCAGGCTTGACAAAGCCCTGGCTGTGATGATTTAATTGGGGATCACTCCTGCTTTGAGCAGTGGGTTGGACTAGATGACCTCCTGAAGTCCCTTCCAACCCTGATATCCTATGATTCTCTCTGGTCACTCGATTACAGACTTAAAAGTCGCAATATTACAACAACAAAAACTTCAGAAACAGACTCCAATGAGAGACTGCTGAATTGGAATTAATTTGCAAACTGGACATCATTAAATTAAGCTTGAATAAAGACTGGGAGTGGATGTGTCATTACACAAAGTAAAACTATTTCCCCATGTTTATTCCCCCCCTCCACTGTTCCTCGCATGTTCTTGTCAACTGTTGGAAATGGCCCATCTTGATTATCACTACAAAAGGTCTTTTTTTCTCCTCTGCTGGTAATAGCTCACCTTAGCTGATCACTCTTGTTACAGTGTGTATGGTAACACCCATTGTTTCATGTTCTCTGTGCATATAAAATCATCCTACTGTATTTTCAACTGCATGCATCTGATGAAGTGGGCTGTAGCCCACGAAAGCTTATGCTCAAATAAATTTGGTAGTCTCTAAGGTGCCACAAGTACCCTCCTTTTTGTTTGACAAGGACCTCCTATTTATAGAACTCACAATGCTATTTTTACAAAGTCATTTTTCAGAATAGAACCACAAAGAAAATCAGATCAAATTATCTCTAATAAGGTGGTCAATAAAAACAATGAAGAACCTCCAGAAAACCTCCTATAATCCATTATAGATTCAGTAGCAAACTACCACTCTTTACATAATTTAATTACTACCAGGGCAAAATTTTATGCACAACTCCAAAGAACTATTTATCAATTTATTTTATCCAGAGTAACAAGTTTTTTTCCTTAAGTAATTTTAATTAGTGTCTGTTCCAAATTATTGTATCCTTTTGTACTTATTTTGGTTGGTGCATTGTTACCGCTGTAGCCATGGATCTAACGGCCACATCAGACTCATCCAAAGCCACTTGTAGAACTATCTTCATTACCATCTAGCCTTCTTTGATGGCATCTCTCAGCTTCTCTCTAGAGTTCTGTGGGAGCCTAGTTAGGAAGGGAGTTACCTTGAAAAACTATCTTTTACGAACAAGGCTTGGAAGTTTGTAATGTGGAATTGGAGGAAGGCTGATAAATAGGCCTTTACACTGAAAAGTCTAGTTGATTGGGGTCCTTATTTTTTGGAGTGCTCTTACATGGACCTGGTCTTTTTCTGGACTGCAGTTACCACAAGGGACCCTCATGTCAGATGCATGTAAAAATGTTCCAAGCCCTTAAGTGACACTTGATAGCACTTTTCTACTTGCTTTAAAGTAGGAGAAAGCTAGGCGTGGGTGGACCACAGTCCCTTTGCTGGGTTCAGTGTGCCCTTATTAATTGGCAGGGCAATTCTTGTTGGCACTGAGGAGCTGAGAATATTAAACAGCATATGCATGGATCACCATTGTCTCAATGTCCAAGGTTTCAGTTAGCCTCAAAAACAGGTTTTGTAAAGTTCTAAAGTTATTGACAGCTGGTATGTGTTGGATCCAAGGCCTTGCATGGAAAAGTTGAGGATTTCTTTGGTAGGTAGGGCAACTGAAGTGTTTTCCGAGCCACCTCCACTCCTGGTATAGGAAGCCTGGCCATCGATGCTGATGATGACCAAGACTTCCTCCTCTTTTCTTTAATAAGTTATGAGGCCCCACTCCTAGACCTAAGGAAAGGTGGGCCCCAGTAGGAATATTCTATAGGTACTGGCCTGACTGCAGTTGACCTGTGCATTGCCAGTCATGTATAGGTGCATTGGGCGCTTCAGGAACTCCCCATAGGGTACCACTCTGATCTAACAGGAGAGGGTTCTTTGCTCGATATTCAGGAGAAGGAGATCTAATTTGCCTGGGAAGCACTTAGATGCTAAAGTAATGGGCTTTATGGAAAACCCAGCTATACGCTTTCTATATCCTTCCTTCCTGTTCTCATTTGCCTTTAGGTTCTCCCACCAACGCTGCTACTGCTGCTCATGGGGGATGAAGTAATTAGTCGATGGGAGAGCTCTCTCCCATTGGTTTAAAGCATCTGCACTAGCATTGGTGAAGCTGCACCGCTGTAAGCTCTGTAGTGTAGACATAGCCTAAGAATGTTTTGAACTTGAACAATATCCAATTTTTGTTTGCATCTAGGTAAATTCAGACCATATCAATTCAGTTAATCTGTAACCTTAGTTATATCTAGATTTTTTTTATTGTGCACCAAACATTCAGATTTTTATCTGCTTTTTGTTGTGTTTGCTTTTTTACCTGAAAAAAGAAAAGGAGTACTTGTGGCACCTTAGAGACTAACCAATTTGTATGCATCCGATGAAGTGAGCTGTAGCTCACGAAAGCTCATGCTCAAATAAATTGGTTAGTCTCTAAGGTGCCACAAGTACTCCTTTACATTTTGCGAATACAGACTAACACGGCTGTTACTCCGAAACCTTTTTTACCTGGATAACGATTAATTTACAATTGAAAAGACTTTAGGCCAAATTCACCACTGGCATAAGTGGATGCAACTCCATTTAAGTCAATGAAATGCAACAGCTTAGATCAGTGGCAAACATGGCTCTTTGCATCCATTAATTCTATCCCTTCCTTTGGGAAATTCACAGAATAGCACTAATAAAGCTCTTGATGGGCAACATATGTTATGTCCTTATAGCAAGAGAACATGCTCCTGGTTGACAAAATAGGGTGAGAAACACAGAGATCTCAGAATGATGAGAGGATAAAAAAAATTTTGAGGACTCAAGCAGAAAAACAAAGTAAACAAGTACTAAATAACATGCAATATGTTTTTTGCCGACTGATGTTCCACTTGTTGTTTCAGGTAAGAATTGAATCATAATCCCAGACATGAAAGACCAGTGATTATCAATCAAATCATCCAGCTCTAAATTGAATTTAAAGTTGCAACTTCCATATTACTAACAATGCTGATAAGCTATTAGCAATTCACATTTAACAAAAATATGTTTTAATAACCTTAAAAGTAAACATTATAGGAGACAGAGAAATAATAATGATTTCATATGAAAATTCAATTCTAAATGTGGGTTACAATCTACATTCCTTCCCTCATTTGTTTAAGAAATAAAGTGAAATAGAGCATTTCCTAAGTATTAATTTCTTTAAAAAGAACTAAAATAACAGAAAATTCTCTAATGATCTTTGAAGTGACAAAATGTAAAACTATTTAAATCATCACAACCTGTAGCAAATTTACACAAATTGAATTATTTGGAGAAGGAGGTAAGTTTTTATGCCTCTACAAATGATATCCCATCATTTATGCCAGCAACCTCAATATGTCATGTCAAATTTACTTTTACTTTGACAAAATGCAGGAACAACTACAACAACGAGAATGCCACAAAATATATTTTGGTATTCTTCCTGTCTTTTGTAAGGAACAGGCCACTGGAAAAGCACACGTGAAGGTACAGAGAAATCAGAAGCCATCATTATATACAGACACAGAGAAATTAAAAGATGACATGACTGTGTACCTTGGTGCAATTCTTATTTTCAACATAAAATTGCTTCTAGCTTTAACGTGAAACAAAATACCACTGAGATTTTAAGAGAGTCAGCAAATTTTGTTTTCACACACTCAATATACCAGATGCAGTTTTAAGTGTAAGACAGGGAATGCTAGCTCATTAAACTTGAAGGTATGCATACAATTTTACTTTATAACAAAAAGAACCTGGTGGTATCTTGGACAAAAATACTGAAATTATGGAAATTTTCCTGTCAGAGAATGACAAGCAGACTATGGAAGCAAGTTTTCTAATAAATGTTGTTTTTTTCCCAGTCAACTTTCTATCCATATAGATCTCTGCCCTGGAAAACACTACATTTCAACTTGCAAATCTCAAATGCAGCACAATGTAGTGCAATTAGTACAAGCGACAAAGGTGGTTTGTTTTTTCTGGAATATATCATATTTAATTGGGCTCTGATTGTGCAAACTGATCCACTTGAGTGGATCCCAGTGGAGCCCCAGAAATGGAGTCTTAGCATGTAAATTCTTTGGACTGTTCAATGAATATACAGATTGTACATGTTTAGTAACTATATATGATTAGATATTACCCGAACCAGATTCAAAGGGCAGTATGCTCCAGAGGAGATGGGACTGGATTAGGGGACAGAGAACCTGGGTTCTTCCTGACTCTGCCACTCATTTGCCATGTGTTAAGCACTTTGAGAACTATTGGTAAAAAGAGCTATAATACTTAGCTCTTATAAAGTCTAGAATTTCACCTCAACTACTTCATGTTGCACCTGAGTTAACAGCACAGTTTCATTATAAAATTGCAGTCATATCTGGCCCGCATTCCTGCTGCTCTTGTGATCAATGGCAGAACTCCCAATGGCTTCAGTGGAAGCAGGGTTGGGGCCTTCAAGACTTTAAGCACATCCTGGCTCTTATCCTACAGGCGCTGAGTTCCTTCTGAAAGATTCTGCTTGCTCTCATTTCCCATCATTCAGTATCTTGCTGGATAGGCCCCTGTTACATATTCAGGCCAAAAGAAGATCAGACATAACACAATGCGCTTGAAGACAGTGTCAGAGAGAAAGACTTACCCCATACTCCAAAAAACAGGTTTCATTAGTTATCATTTTAGTATTTTTAAATGACACATATTTTAAGGGGCAGTGCTTACAGCAAAATGGAAAGGTAAAATAAAAATGCTATTCTGATATGGTGATATATTCATGTTAAAATACTCTTAACACATAACCAGGTTATATGGAAGTATGTCTGGCCATTTTCTCCTATCTTTATATTTACACAACTATATTATTGTACCTGGAATGTAATATTACTCCCTTCCTGTAGTAAGTGAAACAGTACACAGATTGCAAAAGTTCTGCATTTTTCCTTGAAAAATCAGTCAGATTCCTTTCATTCTTTATTTTGGCCAGTATATAAAACTTAAATGGGGGGAGGAAGAGAAGAAGGTAGAATGGAGCACCAAAAAATAAAAACAAAACTCCCCAAAACCCAGAAAGCACAATTTTCAAAAGTACCCAATGACATTCAAAAGGACTTAGGCTCCTAAAACATTTAGATGCTTTTGAAAGTTTTATCCACAGTGGCCTTTATTCAAAGAAACATTTGAAATGCTGAAAAAAATACAGTAGATGTATAATTTCTTTAAACATATCAAAAGCATTTATCGTGTTAGTGGGCTTCTTTCTATAATAAAATGGAGATTTCAGTGGTGGTGCATTACTTCTAACGTTAAACTGCAAAGAAAAAGGCTTAACATTTTGTTGAATACTGCATGTCCGTTTGACACATACTTACACAAAAAAGGGCATCAGTTGAATAAGAGTCTCTTTTTTGGGGCTAACTGTGAATTCTGGCACAGTTTGAATAATTTTGTTCATAACATTCCGTAAGTAATTTTGTAGCTGTTTGCGTCGTTCCTCTACAAACTTTGCATCCTGCAAAAGAAAAAAAAGTTTGAATTGTACAAAAAAGATTTTTTCCATTCTAAAATGCCAGACAGCAATAATGACATGAATTCTGATTGATGACTTGTGCTTATCTCAGCCACCTGTAGCAACATATTATCTAAAACATTTGCAGTCAGTGTAGACAGAGACAAGTCATGTTCAACATTATATAACTTGGTTATGGATAAAACCCTGTCCATGACTATCTGACATAATGCTGAATATAACTTATCCCGGTCTACCCGGAGTGTATTCTTTCCTGAGAGAAAGGCCTCTTCCGTGGACTAAATGTTTTCTTTTAAAGGACTGTTATTAAGGACCAGATGTCAGGCCCTTTCAGGACTAGCAACTTATATAATCCTTTAGGGAAATGGAGGTACTTTTCTTCCCTTCCAAGAAGCTTATTAAATCCTCCTCCCCCTGCCCTCCCATCATGAACTTTTCAGAACCTGGATACATACACCTCACGATGGACCCATATTTAACTATAGGAGCAGACATATCTCTCTCCATTTAGTAACACATTTTGTTAAGGAAATTTTATACAACAGTCCATTGTTTTAACTAGCATAATGTATCATTGATAGGATGCTTTGGAAAAAAGGTTTTATTTAAGTGTTAATGTTTTACTTCTCTGGCACCAATGAATGGAGATAACTGTACCATTCCTCATTCTGCTGAGAGACTTACCGGCTGAAAGCCTAACAATAGTACGTCTACTTAGATTGTATAACTTCACAACACGCATATTTTTGTCTGTGGGAAACACAATTATAGTAGGATATAATACAATCTGTCAGCAAGCATAATACACTAGAGTGAGACGGTAATGGATTTACTGAGAAATCAGACTCTTTTTTGTATTAGAGCCAACAAGCTATATCTCAAAAATTCAGGCATTCTGCTCACCTGGTTTAAATGTCAGAATATGCTCTTCAGGCATGAAGCCTCAAACTATTATAAAACAATTATAGCTCTCAAAGGAAGATGAAGTGAGCTGTAGCTCACGAAAGCTTATGCTCAAATAAATTGGTTAGTCTCTAAGGTGCCACAAGTACTCCTTTTCTTTTTGCGGATACAGACTAACACGGCTGCTACTCTGAAAGGAAGAGTTGAGTTCCTATTTTGTGTAAGATGTGTCTAACCAACCATTGTTATTAATCTATTCAAGAAAAGTGCTTAGAAACGTAAAAGTTCCTGTTCTTGCTAGAAAAAGATAATAGATGCAAATATGTTTAAAATGTTACCAAACCATTCCATTTAATTAAAAACAAAAAATTCATAGGCTGGGTTGCCACATATTGGATTTGAGTTTAAGGTTAGCTCTTCTCACTGGTAGAGTCGGCTGCTCCCAGCATAAGGCTTAATTGGCCACTTGTCTGATTTTTGAAGCAGTACAGTAAAGTTCTAAGAAGTTTTGCCATCTTTGCCGTTAGGAAAAGTTGGCATGACAGAAGTATTTTTGGAATAAGGGGTATAAAGAAGAGAATGAGGTGGGATCCCAGAGGACTCAATAAATATTAAAAATTTAGAGTTGCTTTGTCAAATATTGGAAAGAAAGTCTTCATTTTTACAAATGCTTATGCATGTGCTTAACTTTAACAGCCAATATGTATTCTGTTTCCAGATTGCTAAATGTATAAGCCCCGTCTACAGGAAGAAATTTTACAAAATTCAGTACAACCATCAATTGAGCTGAACTGGCTGAAGCCCTAATGTAGACAAGGCTCCTGCAATTGCATGCATTTTTACCACTGCGTCTGAACAACATAGGATGAAATTCTAAGCCCACTGAAGTAAATGGCAAAACTCACATTGACTTCAACAGATCCAAGATTCTATCCATGTTGTTTAAGTAACATGGTGTTAAAAGCACCACAAACTGCCACAGTAGGATTCCCACTGGTAATATATGTTGGATTTTTTGTAAAATTATCTGGTAAGGACATGACCACAGAATACACAACACACTTTCTCTCTTACCTCACAACACCTTGCCTCCCTATGTATAATGTTTTAGAACTAGCAGAAATACACAACTTCTCCATATTATATTTGTATTATCCATATGCTATAAGAAAAGGAGTACTTGTGGCACCTTAGAAACTAACAAATATATTTGAGCATAAGCTTTCGTGAGCTACAGCTCAAATAAATTTGTTAGTCTCTAAGGTGCCATAAGTACTCCTTTTCTTTTTGCAAATACAGACTAACACGGCTGCCTCTCTGAAACCTGCCATATGCTATAGTATATGCTAGTAATATATTTAAAGCAGCAGTGTAGTAGATTCCTATGTTAAAAAAACTGTCTTGTGTTTCTGTTACAAGTCTTTTCTCCTATTGTTTATAAGGAACCTATGTGCATTTATCCGATAATAAATATAATATAATGGCATACATATTCAAAGGCTTCTAAAGGTTATGCAAAACCTATTTTGTCCTCCTACTAAACATTCTAAACACATGCAGAGTCAAACAAATATGGGCATTTAAGTAGGTGAACATCCACACCTAAAAGACCACAAGAGAAACTTAAAAGGAGAAAGGCACAAATGATCACTGTAAAATATGGTAAAAAGAAAAGGAGTACTTGTGGCACCTTAGAGACTAACCAATTTATTTGAGCATAAGCTTTCGTGAGCTACAGCTCACTTCATCGGATGCAAGTATGTTGCTAAAAATTATTCTTAAATCTATAAACTGAATACAGTACATATAAGGAGTTAAGATTAGTCTGTCTACAGAAGAAAGTATTGTACAGTACATGCTTTAAATGCTAATAATTTTCCTTCAAATGAATCATTCACCATTAAAGGCTGGTAGTACTGAATTTACCACCACTACATGGCAGTTTGAGAAAAAAAGCATCAAAGTATCCACCAGTATCCATCCACTTAATTTTTATTGAAAAATGAATTTTAAAAAATTCTTTAAGAGTCACCTTGCTCTAATTTGCTTGATGCAATCCACTCTCTAAGATCTCTCTTTTAGCACACCATGGTCAGAGCACAGCATACCAATCAGAGAAACAGCTTTCTCCATTTTCTACTGCAATGCAGAAGGCTAGACAAATGTTTTGCTGAACAGAGCTCTCTATACAAGCTGCTAGAAGATACTAACAGTAGGAAATCTAATGCATGTAGATACATAATAGTTAGAATGGAAGATATTAACACTACAGGAAATTATTGCTGTATTGCAATGTAACTGCATTTATTGTTTTTGTCTATTTAAACTGTTACATCATTCAAATAAAGTTTATATTTCCCACTTTCTATTTAGTACTGACACATTTTCCAAACAATGCTGTTTCAATGTACTGTAAATCTAGAAACTTAGCATAGTGCTTGCTCAGCTGACAATCTGCATGACTCAATTTCACCTGCATGTTGAATTCTAACATACAATATTAAAAAATAGAATGAATTTTGCACCCCAGGACCTCCTGCTTCTACCACATATGCTACAGATCAGGCATTCACAAACTTTTCATAGTGCAAACTACATCTTAAAAGAGAGATTGTCTCATAGACTGCTTCCTCTTCCATTCAAAATCTTGTGGAAAACTGCTCCTCCCATTCTTAATTGTAAAATATTGCTGTGACAACTATAGCAATTGCTTATATGACAAAGTAATATATTTTAGCTATCTTTCGTGTGATAATTACTCTATCCTTTTAGAAAAAAGGTTAATTAAATGGCCTTTACTTTTGTCCTTCACTTATTCTTCCCTCCCATTTATTTTGTTGCTCTTTCCCTTCTGCTCCCCGATCTTGCTTCTCTGCTGCTTGGCTTCCTTCTCCTTTTCTGTATGTTCTGCTTGTTCTTCCATTACCCTGGGACATGCTACCTTGTCACTTGGCCCTTCTGCTCTGTTTTCCTGGTTATGCTGTCCAGTCACCTGGTTCCCTATTTCCTCTGCGCTCCTGGACATAATGCTTGTACCATTCTTTTGCTTAACCATTCTTTTCTCCCCTGGATGTTCCTCTTCTGCAGATGGCTGACAGTTCCAGTTCCTTGAGGGATACATTCCTCCTATGTACCAGTGGGTTTTATAGGAGCAGCTAGGCTGAGGGCAGATGTTGCGCTCCATTAGTAACTTTTATTTCTGCTTAAAGGAGAGTTCTTTTAGTTATATGGCTAAAGATGGTTTTTACTTGTTAATTTTTTGGTAACAGAATTCATGTTTCTCCAATGCATCCAGTCACTGAAGTCTCTGAAAGCAAAATTTGTCTTATTAACACAAAAATTGAAATTCCCCATACCATCAAGTGAAAAGAGTGCAAAGTACAACCAGTTTCCAATGGTTCCATGCAAGTATGTGGCCTACAAAATATAATTTGTTTATTAAAATCACTAAATGTACTGTTTATTAAATGTATACTCTCTTGTTTAAATATTTCAGTTTCCATAATCTGCTACAAGGATAGTTTCAGGCAATTTACAACAAATTTGTGTCATTTTTATATAATTTCTCTAATCACAGTTAATTTAAAAAACAAACATACATATATCTGAATGTGTTCATGCATGTCATTCCAAGCATTCCATGTCATTCCAAGCCAACAAAATTTAACATCAGCTCTGTAAAGTTAAGGTGCATTGTCCTTCATGGATCATGATTCTTATAAATAGCTTTTGAGTACCCTCCATATTTCTTTGTATGAAAAGCAGTCAGCCGGCTAAGGACACCACTTAACTGCGCATGTACCAGGGCTCTAAATAGGCATAACGTATTTGAAACTCTTCTGGTTTAGGTCCTAAGATCCCCAATCAAAGAATGCATTAGAAATAACAAATCTGGATGAAAGCCCAGCTTCTAGAAACTGCCTAATAGCTCTGGTAGTCACTTAATGAGGTCTTACAGCCTGTGATTTCACTGTTTTTCTGCTACTACTTTCCTATCATAATTCAATTACGCATTAAAACATTAATAGAGAATACTGAGAGTTAGGTCTTGCTTAAAAAAAGTAACAGTCAAGGCTATTTATTAAGATTTCATTTAGAAATTCTTAATTTTAATTTTGAGACCAAAACCTGATCATTTTAAATTCAGAAAAGATGTTTCATAACCACCAAATATTTTGAAGGATAACTATGTTATAGTATTAATAAAATACAGTAAAGGTGACAAAAAAATTAAATGCAGTGGGGCATGCATTTCTTTCAGTTAATTGAAAATGAGCAAATAGTAAAATGAATAATTAAAACCACAATTCAAACAAGCAAATACTGAATACATCATGCAGATAATGACACTAACTGCTGCTTTCCATTGAATGTCTGTATGAACCTTCTGTACAATGACCTTGACCAACTGTGATAGCTATTGAAAATGTTTACTTTCTGCAGTATGTTTCAGTTGTGTATGTGGTTTTAAAATACTACATATTATCAAAGGATGGAAGTCACTTTTACTTACCCATATCTGAAAACTACAGACAACCAACTTCCACCTTGCTTTTAATTATCAAAGACAGCCAGAGAAGCACGGGCTGTGTGACCCTGAGAAAAAGCAAGAGAGCTTTTGGGCTAAGTGCTGGCTGGAGACTGGGCATGGGACTGTGAGGAAAAAACCTGTCTCCTGTTGTTTGATTCCTCCTGTGTTCAAGAAAACAGGACACTGTACGGGGGTGGAGGGATAGCTCAGTGGTTTCAGCATTAGCCTGCTAAACCCAGGGTTGTGAGTTCAATCCTTAAGGGGGCCATTTAGGGATCTGGGGAAAAACTTGGGAATTGGTCCTGCTTTGAGCAGGGGGTTGGACTAGATGACCTCCTGAGGTCCCTTCCAACCCTGATATTCTATGATTCTACCTTTAATATTGTTGGGTGTGAAATTCACACCCCTCTGCAAAGGGCCAATACAAGACGTATAAATCACTTAGCTGCCACTTTGATGAATTAAGTGAGAACTAAGTGATCTATAAGCCTTGTGTTAGCTATCTACATAGGTTTCAGAGTAGCAGCCGTGTTAGTCTGTATTCGCAAAAAGAAAAGGCGTACTTGTGGCACCTTAGAGACTAACAAATTTATTTGAGCATAAGCTTTCGTGAGCTACAGCTCACTTCATCGGATGCATCCAGTGGAAAATACAGTGGGGAGATTTATATACATAGAGAACATGAAACAATGGGTGTTACCATACACACTGTAACCAGAGTGATCACTTAAGGTGAGCTATTACCAGCAGGAGAGCAGGGTGGGGGGGAACCTTTTGTAGTGATAATCAAGGTGGGCCATTTCCAGCGGTTGACAAGAACGTGTGAGGAACAGTGGAGGGGGGGGGGATAAACATGGGGAAATAGTTTTACTTTGTGTAATGACACATCCACTCAGTCTTTATTCAAACCTAATTTAATGGTGTCCAGTTTGCAAATTAATTCCAATTCAGCTGTCTCTCACTGGAGTCTGTTTTTGAAGTTTTTTTGTCCCAGTATTGCCACTTTTAGGTCTGTAATCGAATGACCAGAGAGATTGAAGTGTTCTCCGACTGGTTTTTGAATGTTATAATTCTTGACGTCTGATTTGTGTCCATTTATTCTTTTACGTACAGGCTGTCCAGTTTGACCAATATACATGGCAGAGGGGCACTGCTGGCACATATCACATTGGTAGATGTGCAGGTGAACGAGCCTCTGATATCGTGGCTGATGTGATTAGGCCCTATGATGGCGTCCCCTGAATGTGGACACAGTTGGCAACGGGCTTTGTTGCAAGGATAGGTTCCTGGGTTAGTGGTTCTGTTGTGTGGTTGCTGGTGAGTATTTGCTTCAAGTTGGGGGGCTGTCTGTAAGCAAGGATCTGTGAGAGTGATGGGTCGTCCTTCAGGATAGGTTGTAGATCCTTGATGATGCATTGGAGAGGTTTTAGTTGGGGGCTGAAGGTGATGGCTAGTGGCGTTCTGTTATTTTCTTTGTTGGGCCTGTCCTGTAGTAGGTGACTTCTGGGAACTCTTCTGGCTCTATCAATCTGTTTCTTCACTTCAGGAGGTGGGTACTGTAGTTGTAAGAATGCTTGATAGAGATCTGTAGGTGTTTGTCTCTGTCTGAGGGGTTGGGGCAAATGCGGTTGTATCGTCGAGCTTGGCTGTAGACAATGGATCGTGTGGTGTGGTCTGGATGAAAGCTTGAGGCATGTAGGTAGGAATAGCGGTCAGTAGGTTTCCGGTATAGGGTGGTGTTTATGTGACCATCGCTTATTAGCACCATAGTGTCCAGGAAGTGGATCTCTTGTGTGGACTGGTCCAGGCTGAGGTTGATGGTGGGATGGAAATTGTTGAAATCATGGTGGAATTCCTCAAGGGTTTCTTTTCCATGGGTCCAGATGATGAAGATGTCATCAATGTAGCGCAAGTAGAGTAGTGGCATTAGGGGACAAGAGTTGAGGAAGCGTTGTTCTAAGTCAGCCATAAAAATGTTGGCATACTGTGGGGCCATGCGGGTACCCATAGCAGTGCCGCTGATTTGAAGGTATACATTGTCCCCAAATATCTACATAGGGTGACTTTAACCTGAAAACTAGAGATATGGTACACTTAGGAATGTAGTTATTATATAGTGCAACTTGCTTCATTATTCTGAGGTGTGCATATGGGTCACAACATAATGTAAAACGTCTGAGAATTTATTTTTATTGCAAGTTTTATCTCTTGAGTTCGAAGCAGCAATAATTTAGTAATTATTTCTAAAGAGACCAATATATAATTACTAATGGTTAGCAAGAACTTCCCTTTATTGTCAAGTTAAAAATTCTCATAGGGGACATCAGTGTGCAATTAATAGCTAGTCATTATGAAATTATGTAATGGTCTCGCAAACATTACCAAGTAGTTTTATTAAAAGAATTGTTTGTTACTAATTTAACAGAAAAACTGAGCAAAACATCTATATCCAACTGAAAGGAAAGTACTTTTCCTCCCTGAGCAGAGATCTTTTGTGTTTAACATCTAATATCAATGCTTAGAATTTTGATCATGCACTAAGCAACTTAAGATGTCCTGATTTGGGAGGTGGGGGCAGAGACCCCTTTTATTTTGTGAAGTATGGTTTACTAGTTTCATACATTTCTAAGTCCAGATCAACATCTTATATCTTACCCAAGTATATGACGATGAATCACTATTTTCAGACACATCTTTGACACAAACTAGGAATGATTCACAGTTTCATTTCACATATTGCAGGTACGGAACAATAAAACTAGGAAGTTGAAGTCTAGTTAAATAAACACACAAAGATGTGAGCTGAAAACCAGGCTTCTGTTTTTGTAAGTGTATGCAAGATTAAGCATATAATGCAATCAAACATGAACCATACTAAAAAAAAATTCCCATTACACCATTTTATGTATGTAGTTACTTCAAAGACTAATATTTAAGTATGACTAGCTTTAACAGCTGTCTTATAAAATTATTACTAGTAATTATAAAACACTGCCCCTTTATTTGATTATTATACTAGAAGTCTATTTTATTATGACACATGATGTGTGAGTATGACACATGCTCGGTGAAATCCTGGCCCTATTGAAGTCAAATGGGAAAGTCATTGACTTTGAGGAGGAGGATTTCATCTTATGTATTTTTGTCCTATCACTTCAATCAGTAAGGTTTTCAGGCATTCATATATACAACTATAGTTCATATAGTACCAAATCTGATCGTTTTTAATTTTCCTCGGCAATAATATTTTCAACATTACAATTACATTAATATTTGTTTTTCAAATAAAAATGAAGCTATTTTCTCCTAGTTTCATTTACAGGCATAGTACAGTTATTTAAAAAACTCTTCACAGCCAAAAACATTTAGCTAGGTAGGTAATTATAACCACAGAAGCAGAATGTTGAATGTACGCATTGTCCATTCCTTATGTCAAAACAAGGAAACTCACTTACAGTAGATAATTATTGTATACAGGAATTCTCAAACTTAAACTCTGCATATTCTCAGAACATGTATTGGGAAGGCAGATTTCCTATTTAAAAGTGTTCATTTTAGTCTTTAAAATGCAACTACTTTCCTGATGTTCGTTCTAATAAAATGCAGCAAAACTCCCAAACTTTGTTTTCAACATGCAGCTTTTAGCAGACAACAGTTCAGAACACTTTGGTGGTATACGTTTTATCTCCTATACAAATACTGAGTGATCTATCATGAAATTTTGCCATAGATCATAATAATTATTATTATTTATATTACCTTAGCACCTAGGTACCTACTCATTGACCAGGGCCCCATTGTGCTAGTGCTGTGCAAGCACAAAACAAAAAGAAGGTCCCTGAAGCAAAGAGCTTGAACTCTAAGTATAAGACAAGAGACAGACAGATGGTGGAGTACAAGGAAATTATGAGACAATATTGGTCAGCATGATAGGCAGCAGTCTCAGGGCACCAGCAGCCTAACCACAGCCAATTTTTTGTAAGCGTCATGGAAAAGGAGAGTTTTGAGGGCTTTGAAGAAGGATAATGAATTAGTTTTGCAGATGGTCCATTGTCCTCACCAGATATACTGAAAATCCAGGTCAAAACCATTCAATTTGCATTTATTTACTTTGTGGTAATAGGCCTAATACCCAAAGTCATGCTGCCTAGAGTGGCTCATGATTGTGAGTGCCTACCTCAAGGCAGACTGTCAAAAACGGGGCAGAAACTCCAAATTGGTGGTATGTGCTAAAATTATATTTTACCAATTCAGTAACAAATATGAACTCCTGGATCACTATACTAGTCTTACAATGGCGTCACAGACGGTCCCTTTGGCTTCTCCAGTCTATCTTGCTACCCAGACAAGCTGGACTTAGTGATAGTCACTTATATCAAAAAGTCACAAAATATTCAGGTCAGTTCCAGTCCCAAGAGACCAGTCACTTATCTTGGATCAACTGGTACCCTAAATATTACATCAGAGACAATGTCAGTAGCCAATCCTGTAATAAACTATCTAAAGATTTATTAACAAGTAATAGAATAAAACAGGTTAAAGCAAGCAAACATATACACACAAATGAGTTACCATCTGTGATTCCTAAAGATGACAGAGATGGAGTAATCTGTCCATTCAAAATGTCTTTCATGGCAGACCTAGGTTGACTCTGGGGATCTCTACTTTAGGTTAGTGTTTCTCTCCCTGTGAGAGTTCAAACAGCAAAGAGATACCCATTTCTTCTTGAGAGCATCTTTATATAATTTTCCCCCAGGGTTTAAGCCAATGGGACAAGGGCTCCTGCATGTAACTTCTTCATGGGTGGATGGGGCAATCAACAAAGCTTTTTGTATTAGATGGTCCAGTAAGTCTTGATAGTCCACTTGATGGGTGGGGGTGACCACTCTTCTGTCTGAGTTCACAAGTTCAGAGTGGATATTTTTACAATTATAAAACAAACATTTTACCTTGTAGCATGGAATGCAGACATTATAAATCAGATTAATGCATACAGCAATTCAAAAGCATTTCATTGCATCTAAACACAAAATACATTCTAATAAGACTTATACCTGTTCTGAACAAAATTAACATACAGGTGAGCTGGTTTGGTTTCCAGTTATGAGTTTGTCAGTTCTTAGCTAACGCCTAATGGCCTTTGCCAGAGCTCACACTTGGTCTACCAGTGTCACACCCTATACCAGGTTTGCTATCAGGAATTACCTTGCCACACAGTAGTTGCTGCCAGGTAGCAGTGAAATAAGAGTGGGATCAAGCTTCTCACATACAAAATACAGTTGGTACATAAAAGGTCAAGACAGTAATTGTCCCAGAGCCTGACCAGTTCTTTCAGAAACTAAGATTATAAATAGGTGACTGCCCAGGTGAATATCATACTCTTTTCAGTGGACCCAATTACCTGCAACAGAAATAATTTCTTAGGATTATGATTACTAAATGATATTTTTCTTCTTTGCACATTAAAAGTTATGGGCAAGGTTCTGCTTTTAGTTATGCTGATTAGCAGAGTAATTTTATATACTTTGGTTGAGTTACTCTTGATTTGCAGCAGTATTACAGTGTGTGTAATTTGTCTCTATGTCCACTTAGAAGTTTCTTTTCAGAGAAGTCAGATTAGCCTTGTATGAAGTCCTTCACCGTCATTCAGTATTTGGAGCACTTAAACAGGTTTTGTCAAAGAACTGTCAGGGAGAACTTGTTGAAACTGATTTTAGGAATGTATCCCCCTCACCTGCCATCCTGAAACCTTAAACTCCCTATTTGGATGAAAAGGGAAAGTTTTGCCCTGAATAGCGGATAGTCTGGGAAGATCACTGAAAGAAGAGAGCTTGCAGGAAGAAAGATCCAGATGCCATAGTCAGACTGAGAGCAGAATTTGTAGATCTCTGGTATCTGCAATTTTGGAAGTGTCTAGTAGTCTAGTTCAGTTTCCTGTAAACAACTTCTGTTACTGCCGGGTTGCCTATCATCTCTTAGGCCTGGTCTACACTTGGGGGGTGTGGAGGGGGTGAGCTAAATCGGTCTAAGTTACGCAACTTCAGCTACGAAAATAGTGTAGCTGAAGTGGACGTACTTAGAGCTACTTACCGCAGTGTCTTTACTGCAGTAGGTCGACTGCTGACGTTCCCCTGTTGGGGGAGTACCGGAGTCGATGGGAGAGCACTTGGCGGTCGATTTATCGCATCTTCACTAGACGCGATAAATCAACCCCCGCTGGATCGATCGCTCCAGAGGTAAGTGTAGACATGCCTTTATGCTCTATTAAGGACTAAGGAGGATGCTTCTCAACAAACAAAAAAGGGAAGTGGACTGGTATGGTGTATTTTCTGGTCTGTTCGCATCTCTCAGTGCTCTCAACTTGGGGCTTGGCAAATGTCAGAATTTTACTGAACTTGTTTTCTACCAACCCATATAATAAATAGTTCCAGGGTTTAAGATAATAATCCGTGTGTGTGTGTGTGTGTGTGTGCGTGTGTGTGTGTGTGAGAGAGAGAGAGAAACATTTTTTGCACTTTCCTCACACCAGCTCAGGTCTAGATAAACAGTGCAGTGTTTCATACCCTGTTGAGGAGCAAGATGAATAATTTTTTCTGTACAAGTTCCAGCTGAAGACATCAGAAATCCCCTCACCAGCTTTCCACCAAATCCATGCGTGCAATATTATTCTAGGAGACTGACAGACAATTTTAAAGAGAGATGAGGGCCCACATATTTTTTCCTAAACATTATTGTAACTGTCTTTACCCAGGAAAGACATCTTTACCTATACAACATTCTCATTGAAAGAAAAGCTTTCATGAAATCTGACATTATGATAGAAATGTTATAAAGACCACATGTAAAATACTACGGATTTTGATAGAATGTTCTGCATTCTCTCTACTACACAATGAAAACATACACTATTGTGGCTATGTGTGGGACCAAATTCATCCCCAGTGTAACTCTCTTAATTACAATAGTCTTTGACTCACTGTGTCAATGCACAGAAAAAAACTACATAAAAAGGCATCTAAACTTTCACAGCTTTTATATACACTAACTGACTTATTCTATTCTAAACATAATATCATCTCCTCTTAATTTTTCTTTTTTTGGGGGGGGGGGGCGGCGAAAGGAATATTACTGTTCCTGCCAAAAATTTCTTCTGTCTTCTATACATGGGCTACACTTCCTCTGGGTTTTCTTCCCCCTTTTCCAAAGTCAAAAGAAAGCACTAACATTCATTGATTAAAGTTTCATTCTCCTCAGCATTCTGAATATAAGGTAAATGATAGCCAGGGAGAGAAGAATTTAAGACCTTATGAAGGCAAACTCATATAATCCAAATTCAGCAGTACTGCAATGCCTTTCAATATATCCTAATTTTCTTCACCTATTGATATGCTATCTCACTAGCTCTGTACCCAAATACTGTATATAGTTGAGTTCTGAGAAGTTTTCTTTGTCCATTATTAGATTTTTTTTTAAAGGATTTAAAATTTATCATGCCACTGAAAGCTTTCACCTAAGACCTGGTTAATGTAAAAATTCACTTACAGAGAAATTACAAGAATTGTATGCTCATATAAATACATACACATAAAAATATACATCTAGACACAAATAAATTAGCAAAGTACCCTTGCTCAAGATTAAGTATGCAGATCTGAACACATGCATGCACACACAGTGGGAACAGTGAATCTTGGTGGGTGAAATTTAGATATCAACATTGAAAACTGGGATTTTAATAATATAAAGAGTTGGATTTAAACAGTTCAGAGCAAGGAAAATCAGTGTAGAGATGGAAGGCTACGATGGTGTTGAAAAAATAAAATGCACATTTTGCATCGCTCAACAATGACCTCTCTCCAGATGATTAAGAGGTGACATTAATCAACTCCAGTAGGAGACTTGGATAGATGGAGTGAAGGAGACAGAATCTGAGGCTGACTCAAAGCTTAAGGGTATTTAGATAGCTCAAGTGGAATGGAAGCAAGGGAATAGGGAGAATCACAGGTAATACTGTTTTTTCATTCACAGAGAAAAGAGATCCTATAGTCATGTGTGCCCAAACTATGGCCCTGATTCACCAGATCACTAAAGTACATGCTTATCTTTAAGTATATGCTTCCGTGCTTTGTTGAATCATGCTCCAAATGAACACCAGGATCTTATTTATTTCCTCAACAAAATGAAGGATTTTTTTAATTAAAGAATTTTTGAGAATTTTACTTGCCATTGTTACATACATCACTTTTTAAAAATAGGCTTTGGACTGGTTTGTTTTGGATGGAAACCAGCAGATTCAGTAGATCTAAAAATATCTTTTTACCGACGGTTTTGAAAAACTCGTGCAGTGCTATATTTGTTTTCAAGCCACATCCCAAAAGGATATTTTAAAAATGTTAGTATGCAAATTTATCTATTATTATTACTTTAAAAATTGCTACTATCTACAGCACGGTAATTATTGCATGAGATTTGACAATTATTAAAATAAAATATAGAAACTTTTAAAATACATTTGCACTATAGAACATACTGGCTCTTTTCTGTCCCCAATTCTGGAAAGCAGGTGTTTTAAGTATTGTCCTGAATCAGGACCATAGGTAGATCTGCTTGTACAATTCCATGTTTAGAGTCTTTATGAAAACGCCTCAGGAGGACATGCAGAAGAATGATGACGAACACATGAATGCATTTAAAGCAGCTGGTCAGAACTTTAATACCTTTAATGTTAAAGAGAGGGGTCATTCCCCCTTTAACTACCAGAGCGTTAATTGGGTCCAGGGAGGGTTGACTTCCAGACCATACAACCAAGCCAGGAGGGTTGGATTCCTAAGTTAAACCCCTTCTGTTCAATTCATGATTCAGCCCAATGCTGCATCCCATCACCCTCTTCCTAAGAAGAGGAGCTCAGGTTGCAAAAACTTAAGATCTCTTTTCAATCCACAGCTAACAGGGTCCACCAGTCACTCCTGGGTTCTGTGCTTAGATTTACCCCATGAGCTGACTCACTGGAGCCTCTTATCTATACTGGCTGCAAGTTGTGACATTACTTATTGAGATTATTATCCCTTACTCATTTTTTTTTAAAAAAACACACAATGCCTCATATTTTTATTATCCCCACATGCCAGCCCTCCAGGATACTGTGGGAAGGTGAAAACACACTGGATACCCTACCAATCCTGCCCGACAGAAAAATTCCTTCCTGGCACCAAAGGCTGCGTAAGTTAGACATGTAGCCAACCTAGAAACCCAGCTCTGACAGCTACACAACCTTCTGGGCAGCTCTGAGCAGCAAGAATGGCTGCTGTATGCCCAGGAATGCTTAAACATGTGGAAATTGGCTGGGGATGGGGAAGGGAGGAGAGGGTTACTGGAGCCAATCTGCTTTCTCTATCCCTCACTTCTGATTTGGCCACGGGGTGACTAGGGTGGGTGGAACTATATATACTTGCTTCACCGCAGTCCCACTGGACACACAATCCCCACAGGTATTCTGGGCAAGGACAGAGGAAAGGGGTGGGGGGAGGGGGTCCAAAGGGAACACTCAACTGCTAACCGGAATGTCGAAGGTGGCCATTCCCTGCCTCTCTGATCAAAAATCCCTCTTCCCACACTACGACAGGAAGGGAAAGTAGATGGAATCGTTTGACTCTACTGAATAATAAGAATTTAGGGAGGTATTCAGGTGTATTTTTAAAGCACCTAGGACACATTTGGCACTAATTCATAATACTGCACCTAAATTCTTAAACCATAAAGAGCTTGTGTTTATCAAAGTTCATGTGAAATGCTTGTTAAAATAAAGTTACTGTTCATGTGTATTAGAATTATTTTATTTGAAAGTGGCTATGTTTTCTAACCCATTGCAAAGAATTTACATTCCTGATAATCTGAAATTTAGCATGCAGTTAAACACGCAATACTGTTTTTTGATTGTGCGGGTATCAAAATGCATCTGGGGAAAATATTTCACTCCCATTGTTTGAAAATGAAGTTAATTTCACCCAAAATATTTATGAACACTCTCTTTGGCTCACATCATGTGCCAAATTTCTGCCCACAGCAAAGTGTTAATGCCAAAGTACAACCCAGTAAATAAGGATGTATAACTGAAATCTTGACAGATTTTCAACTACCCTAGTATTAGCATGCAATATTACACTATAAACCTGAAATTCAGAGTCTGACATACCATAATATTGTATATTAGCCTATTTTGCAATTTTCATTATAAGAATGGTAGTTGCAACTTGCAGTTTGAGCAGTTTCTGACCAATGTTGGCCTTTAATATACATTGTTATTGCCTAACAGGTGGGTAACACTGGGTATTCAGCGATTATTAATGGGACAGCTCACTTAAAATGTCCCATATATTTTTCACAGACTATTTGAAGCAGTACATTGTCATCATTATTGGGAATGATTTATGGATACGTAAAATACTTCTGTATTTCAGGTTTGACACTGCTGTAATCAACACAAAATGCACCAATTTTGTTGTCCAAGAGAACTGTTTAGCATTTAACCTCTTTTATTGTTAATGCTAAGAGAACAACTATGTAGGGGCCCAATCTGACTCCAGTTAAAGTCAGCAGAAAACTGCTATTGACTTTAATAGGAGCTGGATCAGGTTTTAGAATACCAGGCAATGCATACTGTCACACACATAGCTGGCAGTGCTCTTACACAAAGAATAATCTGTTAGTTCAATAAGAAAAGAAAGTCAGATACTTTTATTCTTGCCTTGAAGTTCTGTAAAGAGTCAACTTCTTTGCCAGTCAGTCTTAATCAAAATGCCTATTATATTTATGTTCATGGCACCAAAGTGGTAGCCTAACAGTAAGGTTGGCAGTCAGAGGCCCTTGTGGGAACTAATTAGACCTTACATTGCCGAGCCAGTTTCAAACAGCTTTGCACTGAAAGATTAATTAGATAATAACTGTCTATTTATACAAATATAACAAGGAAGGTGGTAACATACACCCACACAGAATCATGGACCTTATTTAGGCTCAAAATGCCCACCCTATTCTCATGTGTCAGGACAGAACCCACTCGCAATAAAAATAAAGTCTGTATCCACATACACTATTTCTCTCACACTAAGAGTGAATATGCAAATAGCACCCCAATATACCACAGTCACTTCAACTTTATGAGACTAAATGCTTTCATGTATTAGTGTTTCTGAGGTATTATTTCCTCCGTACAAATTTTAAACAATAAAATAAAATATACTGTGTGGTCTGCTGGATTGGTAATTTTTTTAACATCTTCATGCAAGTAAGCAGTATAGGTTAAGCAACACTGAGTTGTGCTTATGGGAATGCGTGATTTGGTTAATCGTTTTCATTAGGACTAAATCTGGTCATTCTTTGGAGCATCTGGTGCAGCTAAGATGAACAGGTTATTGGCAGTTACTGGCAAGTGTGTCCTGTGCAACAGCAATCCTCCCAGCACAGGGTCTCCTCACTACAGGCTTTTCACACTTTGCTGCTCCTATCAGCAAGTACACCCCTGATTAGCTTGCCAGGTAGTACCTGATACTAACAGCAGCATACATTCGAGCCAGATGCAAGCAGTTGGCTCTCCCCCTCTTCTAGAAAATCACAATGTCGTGTGCCCCTATCTACTGGCTATTATGTATTATTCTGCCTGGTTGCTTGCAAGAGAATTGGAGGGAGAAAGGAGGCAGAGAAGATCTCTATACCCTAACAGTGCAGAAATATCACTTGAAATATCATATTTGTTTTTACTGCTGTATTACTGCTGCCTAGGCCCTTCCCAGGAATGTTTGGAAATAATGAGCAAACTAGATAAAATACATGGAAAGAAAATGACCTCTCAGACTGAGCACTGGATATAGTTTTCCATGGACGGAGATATGTTCACTTGCCAAGACAGGAAAGAGTTTAATGAACTAGAGTTTGCTAATATGTGAGAACTGTATCTTGCATTTTTCCTACATATAGTCATGAACTATGGGTGAAGAAGTGCCAGACTGATAAAATGGACCTAGTATCTAGACTTTACAAATAATACAAATATCTACAATTTTAAGTACTGTGTGAATATACAATAGTTCAGGAAATGTTTGTAGACATTATCTGAGAAACTGCCCTACCACAGAAGGTGCTGAGTGCTTCCAACTCCCATGACCAGTTCTCAGCAACTCAAGTCAGAGTAATTCTAGTTTAATGATTGACTTTATTTCTTCGAGTATCCTGAGGTGGATAATATTGTTGCCCCTTCTTCTGAAGTCATTAGTGTAGCATTTCTGACACCAGGGTCAGCACTCTGCCAAGTTGTAACACAGGTCATGGCCTTGCTGGGTCATTTCTAGCAGAGTAAAAATCAGTGACATGAAGTCCGTATATATTGTCTAAGTGTAATTTCCTTGATTTGCACTTGTATACAAGTCGTGAAACAAGATGGTCAATTAGCATGAAGGACAATCCTTCTTTCAGGAATCTCAGCCCAACATCAACATATAATTCCTAGGGAATAACTCTGTCTCAAGAACTGTCTCTAACCAGGGAACAAGGCAGAAAGCAAATTCTTCTGCTGCTCATATTATTCCTTCTCCAGAACCCTGCATAACTGCAAACCATCAGCAACACAGCATGTTTTCCCAACAGTCTAAAGTTGATCACACATTAAGAAAAATAACTTGGAAGACTATTTGTAAGAGCACCACCTGAGGACAGCTGCCATAACATTATAACTCTAAAATCATGGTAACATGCAGACCCACAGCTTGTTTAAGAAATTATGAGTAAATTCATGAATAAATCATTTCAGGGCTGCCCAGCAGCCTGATAGAGCCATTTTAATTGAAAGAATGAAAAACAATTAAATAACAACCCCTCCGGTAAGAAAGTAGAAATGGCAATTCCCTATTATTTTATATAGTTACACAAACAACAGCAGAGAACTGCAGGCTTTAGAGGTCTCCTGTTTCTAAGTTGGGTTTTTTTTGTTTTTTTTTTGCTCTCCTATTGTGATGACTTGGGAGATTCGTCCACTGCTCTCTTTTTCAGCCCAGTATAATTAAAGATCAGAAATCTTATAAATAACACTAATAAAGTACCAGAATGGTTCAACCCCCCCGCCCCCGCAACTTTATCCAGTAGCCAAAGATGAAGCAGTAACCATCAGCTACAATAGTTGTACTCTGTTTCAGTGCCCACAAATGCTGCAGTTTTCTTTTTTCCTTTTCTCTTTCTCAGCAAGTCTGAAAACCTCCTAAAGAGCAATAAAAAAAATTGGAAGAAACTGCACAAAAGCACCATACGTAATTTTGAAAGTCACCTCCAATACATCGTCCCTTTAAAGATCTGCAGCATCCACACAATCAGCAAGGTACAAAAATCATTCTCAGAAGTCTCCAGGAAGCAGCAGTTCACGAACAGTAGTGTCCTCTGTCAGAATTCAATAAATTGATTCCCTTATCCACTGAAAGTAACCTTCAAACAGAACTTCTTTGCGAATAATATGCCCCATATTTCTTGCTTGGGTGTGAGTCTAGTAATCCAGGATGAGGATGCCTGCTGAAGTTTGGCTACAGAGAGCCACAGAACTGAGGGTGGTTTGCTACACTGAGCCAGATGATGGCTGATGTAGCCTTCTTTAGGCTAATTTCTCCTTTGACATGTTTCAACCAACTATGCTCTCTGGGGAATTCTCTTTTCTTAAAGTAAAAATTAGATGACTGATGGATATTCTTCTGCAGTGCATATTAACTATACTGAATGTACGTTAGGATATTTTAATACACTTGACATAGGATCCACTGATCTGTAAGTTCCCAGAGGTTTGTTTGAGTTCCTTTTAAAAACCTAAGAGAAGGGTTTTTGGAGGATGCTGACACAGCCATATGCAGGATGCAAGACCTCTCCCTCTGGGCTAAGCATCTTCAAAACCTCTCCCATTCTCTAAATTTATTCCGACAACTATTGCTAAATCCTACTACTTTTCTCCCTACGTCACTACCAAAATCCATTCCTTCTGCTAAAACCCTTGGCATTCTTTGATTATTTCTCACCTTGACTGATGTAACCTACTTTTCTCTGGACTGCCCCCAGTAACTTTCTCCAGCCAATCTACTCAAATGCTGCTGATAAAGTTACCTTATTTTGCAGCTACTGACCATTTCACCTTTTGACCCCCCCCGCCCCCATCACTGGTTTCCTCTCTTTTATAGCATTATATTCAAATACCTAACCCTTATCCTTCAAGGCACTACATAATCCCTCCTACCACTCTGTTTCCATTTCCATGTCACTCCTAGTCCCAGTTTTTAATAAATTCTCTCTTTTTCTATTCCCAGTCTTGCATCTTCTTTCATTTTAATCCCAAATTTAGAGCAGCCTCACTCTTCTTTCTTGCTTAGTTCATTCTCTTCTTGTCCTTCAATTCTTCTATGAAGCCTTCCTACCCTGGTCTGGTCCTCACTGTTATTTCCACAGCACCAGAGATGATTGATGTTCCATTGATCTTTACCATGAAAGAGCAGTTGAGGATAACATGTGAAAGACACATGCTTTATATTTAAAATGGAGCAACTTTAATATTAAAGGAATCATTATCTTCATCATAGAAATGACTGTACAGTGCATAATCTATCCATTTGGGATGTGACATTCTATAAAGGTAAAACATGATCTACGTGATAGAAGAGACTAGTGTTTAGAGATGCCTACTAAACAGCTCACATAGATTCACCTTCTATAGACTGGGATGTGACACAATGGCTGATCTCTTGACAAGCCTTTATTAATGACAGCTCATGCACTCCTGGACAAGAGTTCTACTGCCACTTTACCATGCATGGATGATCAGCATGCCCACGGAGCTGAAAACTATGTCCTTACAGAGGGGAAGCACTGGTGGGAAAGAGAGTCTAATACACTAAATAAATTCAGGAGTCCAAAGCTACACCTCCCTCTCTGTCCACTTGATCGCAGATCCTGGACCAAGCTCAACAGGCTACTCTCTCACTCATCCAGAGTTGCCGGAACTATGCACTGGCTTGGCCTGGTTTCCTCCCCACACTATGACTGTGGAGCAGTGTTGCAGACAATAACTCATATGGTGGAAGAATCCCCAACTCAACATCTGGTGGTGGTTTACAATGCCTAGCCTCACTTGATACAGAGGCTAGCCTCTGCTTAAGGAACCTGGACATCAAGCTCTGATGTCTGCATAAAAGAGAAAAACAGATTTAACATAACTCTCTTCTTTTCTGTTTTTTTTTTTAAGAGCCATACGAGTTGGCAGTATGGACTTTAGTAATTAAAGGAAACCACCCCAACATCCTCCTGTGGTAGATTACTTTACCAACAACATGACTTCTACCAAGCAACTGGCTGCATAAATTAATGTCATATTAGTGCTTCAGTGAAAGGATACTACAATATCGGGGCCTCTGTTCTCCTTGGCAGGCCACATGTGCGAAGTGATGAAGACTCCCAGCTTAATCGAAAAGTCACAGTCAAATGCACAGTTTTGTCTACCTGATGTGCCCTTGTTCATTTCTGCTTTAAACAATATACTGAACTGTGAAGAATGGCATGCACTCAGAGATCTAGAGGCAAAATTTTTTAAGATTTTTCCATAATTCTAATAGAAAACAATGAAAAACAGGTAAACATGGATTTTACAAACGCCTCATGGAACACACAAAATGTTGTAAAATTATGGGGAAACACAATAGCCTACTATTAGGCTTGAGGGGTAGACAGGGAGAAAAAACATTTCAGATAAAAATAAACCGTATAAAATCGGAAATTAAAAAAATAGGGTTTAGCTGTACAGAACAAAGCAATCTGAGAATTGACCTAACTAGCATGACTTTCTTGAGTGTTTCTTGCAAAGTATAATACAATAATATAATATATTAAAAATTCCACCACATTAAAAAGGTACATTACAGAAGGGTATTTTTGTTGTTGTTTTTTAAATTTCACCAAATACTTTATGTAGATATCTGAAAATGGAGGACAGAACAAAACAGGAAAAATAACAGTATCTGATTTTAGCCACATAAACACAGTTGCTAAAATTAGATGCCCAGATCAGTACTCACATGTGGGATTTATTTGTCCTACCAAGGTAACATTCATTTGAATAATGCATTTAGACAGATATTGACAAATTATGGATTAAGTCTACATGATAAAATAACAGATTCCAACAGAAACAGAATGTATTAAACACATATTGTGACACTGCATGTGGTGTCTGCCTGAGGACTTTGTGGGATTAAAAAGAATACTACTGCCCCATCCAACACACAGTTTGAAAACATGACCCAAACTACATTTTTCATCTTCCAAACACATTTCTCCATGTAAACTAGAAACGTAAATATATAAAGTATCAAACTCCTTTAAAAGCAGGTGGTGAGCAAAAATCACTCCCCCACTCAACACTTGGGCTCCTATCCAAATTCTTCTACCCATATTCCACTCTCCTATTTTAATTTCAGGGCCACAGAATAATAAGAAGATATAGATATGGCATATTAGGTAATGCTAGCCCATCTCCCTGTTAAGGAGGACTGTTCCCTAGAGCATATTTTCTAGCACTTTCTCCAGCCTATTTTATAAATATTGCAATATTGAACCCTTCTTAAACAATCAGTTTGTTCCTACGTGCATCTTATTACATTTCTGAAGAAAAATAAAACAAACAAAAAACACACCACAGTATTTTCCTCTTAATCAATGCTTAGACAATAAAACTATGGGAGATGGTGTTGGATTTTATTCAGGTTCATCTATCATCAAAAGAATTAATTAAATTCATAATTGCAGAGTATTTATTACTGATAACAGACAAGTGAGACAACACACACACTCACAGACTAACAGATTTCTTGTTAAATTAGAAGAAAACAGTTTACTGGCAAATTTAAATTAAATTAAAATCTTGGCAATTAGAAGAAAACATTTACTGGCAAATTTATATTGTCTGTCACAGTCACGAAAACAATGCAACCCCCCAACTGCATTTTTTATAGAATCACTTGGTCAGGACACCCAGGTAAATGAGTCACAAACATAGAGGATGATTTTAAGCATTAGGCTGCTGCAAGTTTATAAACTTTTAGTAAAACCAAGAGGGTAGCTTCCCCCTAAAACAAGACGCAATATCTGACTCCAGTAAAAGAAAAATGTGGTTTTGAGCCAGACCAGAAGAAAGGGTGGGTGGAAAGCAACTCTTAGCCTAACCCTTCATTGCCCTCAACAATGGATTCACCACACAACTGACATCCCAATCACCACTCCTTTTTTGGGGGGAGGAAGAATGTAAGACTTAAGATCTTCCTACAAACTATCAGGGTCAATGTATGGAATCTCTTATGGTCTGATTTACCCTGGGAGCTGTCTTCCCATCAGTTAGCTTACACACACTGGCCAAAAAATGGGACAATTCTGTCATTATTATAATTGACACAAATATATAGCTGTAAATGGTCTGGTATCAACGTCTATTATTAACGGTGCCCTACATTTCCCACTATAAGACCCCGTTCTCAACTGTTCTAAATTTGACAAGTTATTTGAGCTAAAATTTTCCCTACCCATGTCTGCCTCTGATTTATTTATTTATTTATTTCACAGACAATCTTAATTCTGTCACTTTCTCACTTTTGAGCCAAGATAGCATCCTCAAGGTAACTTAGATGCCAATGTTTTGGCAGCAGAGTCTGAAGCATCACATGATGCTCTAAGGGCATGCTTTGCCACGTTCTGCCCTGTGAAAACAGCATTAGCCAGCCTTCTTTTATTATATGGCAAAACTTGGACAAACAAAGCCATCCTTTCCCAAAGGTGGAAATGGTAACGGGGCATCACTGCCTGATAATTACCCACTCTAATTCCCAGAGAAAAGCATAAGAAAAAATTTATCTCAAGCGTGCCAGTTTTCCTCCCCTCTCTATCAACAGGACTAGAGTGAGCCTGACCAGACCTAAACCTGTTACTGGCAGCAGACACCATCAGTGAATTTGGTACAGGAATGAGTGAAAGTAAGAGAACCCTTCATGTGGAATCTAGTATTGTTTGCCCGCTTTCTTGGAAATAGGCTGACAGGAAGCAGGAGGAGACCAAATAGTCTGCAGAAGACCGCTCAAAGTAGGGAGTGACATACTATTCATGGAAGTAGCCCCAAGAATGTCAAATACTGGATGGGAGATTTCCTCCATAGCTATCAAAGTTAAGTTTATTCTGACTACCATGTGATCAAAAAAGTCATAGAATTGCAAAGTATCCTTGGAAGGAAGGGTAGGAGGCAGAAGCTGCACCTGTGTGTTCATCAGGTAACAAATCGGGATCAAAGTAAATGCCCATTTGTTCCTCCTCAAAAAGGAACAAACCCTCTCCTCATCCGCTTCTTCAGAAAGCGTATCAGGTACTACCATTTGAGCTTCTGATAAATCCAGAGAAACTGGATCCAAGGACTGTTGAGCCCTTATTAGATAAAATTGGATCCTTATTAGATAAAATTTCACCTTTCACCCTATGAGAAGGCTGATCCAAAAATTGTTGTAGTGAAATCCAGAGGGCCATGAAGACCAGGGCTCAAAGTGTCTCCAGTAGCTGACATCTGGAAACATACCCATACGAGGAGCAAAAGGATAAAGAGGCATAATCTGGGATGAATAAGGTTTCTTGATTCTTCCTCTAGCCTCCTCTGAAGAATGATCCAATCTTGAATCTGTTATGAATCACACTGGAGACACCAACATAACTGTAGGGTGAAGAGAAATAAAAGGGTGAGAAAGATCTGTCTGGAGATCCCATAGGAGTATTGACAGGAAGAGGCATCATTAGAAGGATCTGGAGAAAGACTAACCATTTCCTCTGTTGTTCTCCTCTTTGCAGGAGATAACAAAGCAGATCATAAAAAAGCGGAAGACTGTCTCTTCTTCATCACCAAGTTTATGTCTGTTGGATCCAAGGAACATTCAGCCACTGAAAGGTGGTGTAACAGGGTGGCATTCATCTCTCACATGCGCCCCCTGGTCAACTGCGTGTACCTGCACTCTCTCGGTTTGTGGTGACCCCCACCGCTGGTTTCTCAGGCAGGTTTTCAGTGACTCAGCCCTCCAGCTGAGTCACAGGCACTGTCTGTACATGAAACAGAACAAACCCCTTCCAGGATATACAGTCTTTAACTTGTCCAAGCCCTGGTATCGGGCCATGCCCCCAGGGCTTCCTCCCTGGAGACACTGTCTTCTTGCAGCCCTCACTGGACTCCTCCAGCTACAGGCAGAAATTGACTGTCTCTGACCCTGTATCTCTTGCATGTGAGCCTGCTGGGCCAACTGACTGCTCCCTGCAGCCTCCCTCATTGGCTGCTTCCTCGCAACCATTCTGGCTACTTGGAGGACTTCTCTTCTGCTCCTCCCTTGCACGGGGTGTGGTAGGACCCTGAGGCCTCCAGCAGGGGGTCTCTGGGCCTGTCAACGCCATCACAGGTGGACATCAGCCGCCACTGTTAATATCCTCTGCAGATCCCAGAACAGGAGCAGAGGACAGAAATGGCATCACAGGCCTGGAATTACCAGATCCAGAGCAATATTCCACTCCACAGCTCTGGACTTTACAGTAGAACCCGGAACTGATTTGGGTTTCAAAGTCAGAATTGTAGAGGCAATGTCAGAATTGTACAGAACTGATATGTCTGATATATGGGATCTGGCACTGCTAACAGTGGCTGTCTTCTCCCTCAACTTCTTTGAAACAGACACAGTACGAACTGAAATAGCTTTAGGTTCCTTAGCAGGCAGTCGGCCTTTTTCTATCAATGGGCCTTTGAACCCTTGACAACGTTAGCTGAAGGATCAGAAGCCAGTACTGACAAAAAACCCCAAATTTGGAACCCTCAGACAATTTAGCCCTGCTGGAGGAAGTCACTGCAGCCAAAACAGGCCTCTTAGTCTTCAAATCTGATGATCTTATGTAATCAGACAGTTTAGCAGCAAGAGCTTCCTTAAGCAGAAGCACATGAAGTCTGTTCTGCCTGTCCTTGCTTACACCACCACACAGAAAACTCAGGAGAGTGTCCTTCTCCCGGGAACTTAAGGCCCCACACATGCTCATGCAACGCTGGAAGGACAGCTGGGCACAGCACACATCTTTGGAAGTCCTCTTCTGCGATTCCACCATCACACAAGAAACTGACCTTATGAAACTGTATTAAGGTATCTACATCATATTAAACTTAAAACTACCTTATTCTAAAATTATACTAAGAACAACAACTATAAACTAAAAATGCACTATAAATGGAGAAAAAAACAGACCTGATGGACCAAAGCAGTTCACTTCTGTCTGGTGCAGTTGGAAGGAACTGAGGCAACAGAGGCTGCCGCAGCCCCATATATAGACCTGCCCTCAGAACATTCAAAAGTGTTGAAGGGAGATGTCGGAATGGGCACATGTATACTCTAATGGGCACTGCTTGGATAACGTTCTACTGTTAGGTGCCACCAGACAGCCCAATACCCATAAATGGGATTATGCAGAGCAACTTGGAGAATCACAGAAATGTAAGACTAGAAGGGATCTTGATAGGCAGGACTAAGTATTATCTAGACCCTGACAGGTATTTGTCTAACCTGTTCTTGAAAATCTCTTATGACAGAGATTCCATAACAAGCCTAGTAATTTGGTCCAATGCTTAACTACTCTTACAGTTAGGAAGTTTTTTTCTCATGTCTAATCTAAATCTCCCTTGCTGAAGTTCAAATCCATTACTTCTTGTCCTGTCCTCACTGGATAAGGGGAACAACTATCACCCTCTTCCTTACAACAACCTTTTAGATACTTGAAGACTGTTATATCCTCCCTCAGCCTTCTCTTCTTCAGAGTAAACAAATCCATTCTTTTCCAATCCTCATCGGTCATGTTTTCTAGAGCTTGAACCATTTTTGTTGCTCTTCTCTGCAGTTCCTTCAATTTGTCCACAACTTTCCTGAAGTGTGGTGCCAGAACTGGACACAGTACTCCAGCTGAGGCCTTATCAGTTTTGACTGTAGTGGAAGAATTACCTCTTGTATCTTGATTACAACACTCCAGCTAATACCCAGAATGATGATCAATTTTTTGCAACAGTATGACATAGTTGACTCATATTTAATTTGTGATCCACTATAACCCCAAGATCCTTTTCTGCAGTACTCCTTCCTAGGCAGTCATTTCCCATTTTCTATTTGTGCAATTCATTATTTTTTCCTAAGTGTAGTACTTTGCATTTGTCCTTCTTGAATTTCATCCTATTAATTTCAGATCATTTCTCCAGTTTGTCAAGATCATTTTGAATTCTAATCCTGCCCCCCAAACTGTTTGTAACCCCCGCTCAACCCCCGAGCTTGGCATCATCTGCACACTTTAAAAGTATACTCTCTATATCATTATCCAAATTATTTATGAAGATAGAATAGAACCAAAGCCAGGACAGATCCCTGTGGGACCCCACTCAATATGCCCTTCCAGCTTGACTCTGAACCATTGATAAATACTCTCTGAGAGTGGTTTTCCAACCAGTTGTGCACCCACCTTATAGAAGGTTCATCTAGGCTGTGTTTTCCTAGTTCATTTACGAGAAAGTCATGTGAGACAGTATCAAATGCCTTACTGAAGTAGATATGTGTGTGTATATATACACACACACATACACACTATGCCTTCTGCATAACTAAACTGGAGCTCCACATGGTATGGGAAAGGTTAAAAACAACAACCCAAAACCTCAGGATACTAGCCACTTTTGCCTGTTAATAAATTTGTTCCTGACCTCAAAAAGGCTATCCATCCAGGTCTACAACATACCTGAACAGTCAGCTAACGCAACTACAAGAATAATTCAGGTGATGGCACTGGATCCATGAGCCTTTTAAGCTCAAGGGACCAGTCAAACCAGAGGGCTTTTCCAAATCAGACAATTCCAGATCAGAGAGGCCTGCAGTGCTGGAGATCCCCTGCTGGTCTAACCAAACTCTCTTTCCTTTGTTGAGACTGGAGGGGAGTATGTAGGGTTAATTTTCAGAGCATAATAGTGCTTTAAAAGGCTGCATTATCATCACAAATTTTACTCTTGGGAAAAAATAATTGATAACATTTATCTGCATATAGCTGGGTATAATATATTCTCATGAAACAATATGCATATAATATTCTATACTGCATTTATCAAATTTACTGCCTTATTGCTAAATTAATTAATTTAATCAGTCTTCAAGAGTTGTTTCTTGGATATCTTGAACCACAGCACAGTCTCAAAGCTAACAGGTGGTGAGAGGAACTGAGTAGTGGCTGATATGCTCTGCAGTTATATGCCCTTGATACAGAGCACGAGGAGTCTCATGTGTCCTGTATACATGCTGCTGGCCTAAAGATTCTGAACTTGAGTGCATGAGGGACATAATGTGGACAAGTACTTGAAGGGGAATTAACATTTCATTATTAACAAATTACAATGAAACTTGGATGGTGAAAATAAGCACTATTGCACATGGAAGATAAAAAAATTTCACATTCTTTGTGCTTCATAAACTCACTATCAAAAGTAAAAATGCTAATTAAAACACAAGTATAAAATGCACTATGTTTGAAGAAACTTCCACATAGTTTAGAAAACAAACTATTAAGCAACATTCACACTGAGCAGAGACCACAAGGTATAGATAGTAAATCTCATTGATTATCGGGAAAATAGGCCATTTTATGGGCAGGGGATATCCCAAAGCCTTCATTTGAATTAGCATGTATTAATCTACCATACTTGCTTTTTACAAACACTGACCTAACTCCTTTTTTCAACAATCTTTATTATGTATTTCTTGTCTCTGGTAGACAGTTCCAAATTGCTACTCAGAATGTGTGCCAACAAATCTAATTATTGAACAGCTGACCATTCTTTATCAATCCATTTAATTATAAATATTTGATGTCAAATACATTTGTAGACTCATTAAACTACTGTCAAACAATTTAATTTCAAGCCACCCATCATTTTTGTTGATAAAAGCTTTCTCTGTACTCACTAAAGTGTTTTTTAAACCTCCAAACTTCTATTCTTAATCTTCTCTTTCACAAAGAGTACAGATCTATCAAAGATTCTGTAACCTTTCAAATGTCTTAGATCTTCAATTCTTTGTATCTTTCAGGTTGTCCTTTGCTATACCTTCTCAATTTCCTTGTTGATACATGGCAACCAGAAAAATGCACACTATCGCAAATGTGATCTCAGTAAGATCCTTAAGCAATGCTGGAATTATTTAATTCAGTTTACATTTGTTTGCTATCTTTACCAAGCATTGTGCTATAGGGCTTATAAATTTTATTGTGTATGACTTCCAGATTCTTGCCCCATTCATTGTTTTATAGAAGATGATTCAGTAAACATTCAAACAGCTGATCCCAATTTCCTTTATCTGAAGAAAAAATATCATCATGTATACAGTCGAAATCACTCTTCTCGGCCTTCTGGTAAGATCAAGTGTAGGCTTTCCCCATTGGACCGTATGAACTGGAACCATAAACGCACTGAACATTAAAGCCCACCAAATGAGGGTGGACCCATCCCCACCATCGTATCCACTCACTATACTCCGCACCTGAACATAGCCGTTGTGTGGATAACTTACCCCCATATCTCAATGTCTGTACTCTGACCGGTTAAACTTTTACCCCCAGTCGGGGAGATGGCAGATTATTATGTCATCCTTACTCCACCAGCTCCTAAATCGAATTTCACACCCCTTGATAATCTGTACCTTATCCCCTGACAACCAGAAACTTCTGTGCTTGAACTCTGTACCGTTTCTTATTTCAACATTATCTTAATAAAATTATTAAATCAGTATTTACTAAGATAATGTTGAAGTAAAAAGAAAACGGTACAGAGATTAAGCATAGAAGTTTCTGGTTATCAGGGAATAAGGTACAGATTATCAAGGGGTGCGAAATTCGGTTTAGGAACGGGTGGCGAAAGGAAAACATAATCTGCAATCTCCCCGATTGGGGGTAAAAGTTTAACCGGTCAAAGTACAGACATTGAGATATGGGGGTATGTTGTCCATATAATGGCTATGTTCAGGTGTGGAGTATAATGAGTTGATATGATGATGGGGATGCATCTACCCTCATTTGGTGGGATTTAATGTTCAGTGAGTTTATGGTTCCAGTTCATTTACTATACTATATCCCAAAATACTTTCCCCAGAGAAATGTGATCTACAGTGCAGTACACTGCTTTATAGAGGCATTGAAATATCAGCTTTGTACCAGCAATATGTAATCTGCTAAAACTAAATGGTAAAACTTTTAATTTGCAAAACTTTTATGTAGTATTATACATTATTGTTGCAATTTATAATAATTCAATGAATAGAAAGTTATATGCAGGAAATCAGTTAAATGTACTAAAGACAAATAATTTTTTCAACTCTGTATAGGTACTTTATTTACTATCATTTGCCATGACTCTTATCTCTAAGGGCAAAATTCTGTCCTCTAATATACATTGAAGCGAATGGGTGTCACTCTCATGGACTTTATTATTACATATGCATTAGAGGGCAGATTTGTCCCCACCACTGTACTGTATTAAATACTTCAAACAGTGAGATATCATTTTACTACAAAGATGAATGCCTTACACTTGCAACTTGTGGCACGATAAGCCACCTCTGTGGTTTAACCAGAGGGTCAGGATGAAATTCTAAAGATGATACACAATTCTGAAGAGAATGTGCTGCTAATTCAGTGGTCCCCAAACTGTGGGGCGCTCCCCTAGGGGGTGTGGAGGAATTTTCAGGGGGTGCAGGGGGCCCAGGCCAGCTCCCTCAGGGGGTGGGGAGTGAGGGCCACCCAGCCCCACTCTGCCTCCAGCTCTGCTTCTGGTCCTGGCCCCAACTGCGACTCCATTCCCAGCCACAGTCCCAGCTTCAGCTCTGGCCCCGCTCCCAACCATGGCTGCGCTCCTGATTGCGGCCCCCAGTTCCCAGCCTGTCACTGGCCGCATGGCTCTGTCACTACTGACAATGGCTCTGTCACTACTCCTGGGTCCAGTTCCCGACTGCGGCTTCCAGGGAAGCGTAAACTCGGATGGGGGCAGGGAAGTGAAAAAATTTGGGGACCACTGTGCTAATCTATTTCTTTTTAAAAAAAACTTCCCATCTTACTCTGTGATGGTGTGTTAAAACCCTGCACAGGTAAGGAAGGGGTTAAGCAGCTACTCTGGGTCCGGGCCTTCCTACCCCCTATACCGGCAAAGCATGTTTGGCTTGGAGGAGCTCAAAGTGAGAACAGACCAGCTCAGTTAGGGGGCAAACAGTGGAGGTGAACTGACCTACACTCTGAGCTCCTGGAAAGTTCTACTGGTGATCAAGCTGCCTGATGCCTCTGCCTGTGGTGACTTTACCGGACCCACAGAGAAGAGACTTTTGACACTAAGAAGGTCTGAGACTTTACCTTTTTTTCCAGTTGTTTAATGTCTTTACTTCATCTGTTGGGAAACTGCGCACTAGTAAGAAGTGATTCAGGGAACCAGCAGTATAGCGCTTCTGGATGAAGTACTTAGCTGCCTGCCAGTGGGCCTTGGATCAGAAACTAGTGGAGAGGGCAGGCCCAAGTTTCCCTACCAACTCATGGATGGTGAAGAAGGCAGAAAGCCTACCCCCTCATCTGGGGGAATCAGCACAAGAGAAAACCCTGAATCCAGAAGGATCAAGACTCTGAGACCTCAAACCAGCGGAGAACTAGGGCCCCTTAGTCGACCAACAGGGCTACCCTTTGCTAGACTCTGTATCCCAAAAGGAGTGGACATAAATGTGTGACCTGGCCAGAGGGCCAAATCACAAGAGGGGCAGACCATAGCAGGCCCAGGATGACTGTCTGCAATGGGGCACCAGGATAGGAGAGAGTTTGCTATGCCCACACTTGGCCACAAAGGGGTGTCTGCAGTGAGTGAACTCCTTCACACATTCCCAATCAATTCAAAAAAAATTCTTTGAAAACTGTTTACAAAAGGACAATGCTTCCAGATCTTTTGCCTGCATAATTAGGAGTAACACTCATATAGTAAACTAAAAGTAACTGTTACTGATTTGTTATCTTTAATTTGCCTTATACATACTCCAAGTTATACTGGATAAAAAAAATTGATCTAAGCCTGAATGAGTCACAGTGGTGCAAGTTTGTACACAGTACAGTGAGTCACATAAAAATATCCTGTAATCTCAGAAATTCTGCAACAGTTATAATAAAAAAAAAATCACCCTTTCCCCCTGTCACAGTGACTACTGGGGTTATTTAGTGCAGAAATCTCATATTGCACCAAAATGTTACTCTTCATAGAAAGTGATTGGGATGATCAATCAAAAGACCATTACTGTCTTGAAAACTTGATCACCCCACTTCCTGATATGAAAGCATCAAAGAGTCTCAGACCACTAGGACAAATCATGACAAAAATTGGCAAATTATTGGTAGAGCTGCATGGCTTCAGACACATGAAGGTCAAAGATGCTGAAACTTTGTACAATTACACACTTCTGAAACAAACGAGATGCTAGACAGAGTATTATTTCTAGTGGGCAATCTGCTGAACTCTAATATTCCAGCTTCTAATAATAAAATCTTGTCCAGTAGAAGAAATTTAATCCTTATACTTTGAAAGGTCCTTTTGTAATACAAATTAGATAGCCAACTTCAAATTAGTTGCATATTGAGGGCTTAACCTTGTCACCTACCTCTTCATACCTAGTGTGTCTGGAATACAAAGATGCTCCAGGTTAATCAGTCTGAGTATACTCAATCAGAAATGTTTCAAATCAAAGAGACTTCTTCAAAACCATATTTGCATTCTAGAGGCTTTGGATTTTCCTCTCATCCCCCAGAATTCTGAAATTATACTATCATCAAAAGAGGCCAATGATGTAATATCATTAAAAATAATTAGCAGTTATAAGTGGGTCTTCTATCTGGCTAAATATTAAGCCCCTTTTATTTTTCCCCTGTAAAACGTACATTTGTCTTTATATTTTGTCTTTCTGGAAGAAGAATAAAACAGCACAACAATTTTGCTCTCATGTATAGTATAATTGTACGGAAAGATTAACATTTCTGCCAAATCAGCAAGGGACACAGCCTTGTTTGTAAAGGGATTTTTATGTATAATACCAGAGTTATTCTCTCCACAGTATCTGCATATAGTTCCTATAGTGTCCAAAGACAACATTTGATTATTTCCCCTCCTCTTGTTTTGAATTCCCTCTAATCAAATATTAATGTTTATGTTGAGAAAAATATTCAGGATCATCAACATTGCAGAATGCCAACTACTTCCAGATGCCGTATGAACTCACTCCACACAGGTTTCTGGGTTAAATGCCTCTAGGCACAACTTTAAAAATTAATTCTTGAAAGCAAACTGTAAAACGTTATCCAGTATCACAAGTCCCACACAGTTTTTCCCAAAATGATACAAGTCCCAGTTTGCCTTCTTGTGTATCTCCGACATAATCTGCCACTGACATAGAGCCCCTAGTAGACAAGATCCATCCAGTCTTTCTGCATGGCGGGAACCAGAATTAATGGGCAGTGCCTTATATTTGAACTGAGGCTTGTTTATATGAGGAAACTTCATTACCTTCACATACAGCAAAGGACTGTGATTTCTAAAACATGAAAAAACAAGCATCTTCTAGCCACTTGCTTAAGGAAGAAAAAAAGGAAGAGAAAAAAAGACTATATCTAAAGAAGAGGACAAGACTAATACCACTGGCCAACAAAATTAACTGTAGACAACTACTGCCTCCCCAATGACAAACATGCTTTACAGAAGTACTTGGTTATCTCAGTTAGTATAAGGAACACCAATGGATTAATTGCCCAGTAGTTATGTATAAGAAGTTATTCCTAAGTATTTCAAATAATGTGTGTTTAAGAATTAAGTCAATGGTGGGCAACCTGTGGCCTGTCAGGGTAATCCGCTGACGGGCCGTGAGACAGTTTGTTTACATTGACCGTCCGCAGGCCTGGCTGCCTGCAGCTCCCAGTGGCCGCAGTTCGCCATTCCCAGACAATGGGAGCTGCGGGAAGCGGCAGCCAGCACGTCCCTGTGGCCCGCGCTGCTTCCTGCAGCTCCCATTGGCCAGGAACGGCGAACCGCGACCACTGGGAGCTGCAGGCGGCTGTGCCCGAGGATGGTCAATGTAAACAAACCATCTCGTGTCCTGCCAACAGATTACCCTCATGGGCTACAAGCGGCCCATGAGCTGCACGGCTGCAGGTTGCCCACCACTGTATTAAATGTTTGTTCTCTGAGAAATTGTATGGTACTCTCTTTCTGAGATTGACTGGCAGCTGTTATTAAAAGATTTCACCCTGTAATTCCTTTCTGAAAAATCTTGAAAAGACAGAAATTTAGGTCTGTGATTCTGCAGAGACAAGCTGAGGTGGAAGAAAAAGGGGAATGTAATAGAGCTATACCATAATATTACCTCAGTATTCCCTAGCCTGTCACACATGGACAACACCTGCCAACACTAGAACTGGCTAGAAATTTTTCATCTGAATTTTTTTTTGTCAAAGTATCTTCATTTCGATGAAATTTACCAATGGAAAAAAATCAGTAGTAGTAGTAGTAGTGTATAATATGACATGTCATGAAATAATGTATAAATAATAATAATACAAAAAATTCTAAAGAAAAACTTCATTTTGAAATAAACATTTGATTTTTTTTGCCATGGGGTAATTTTAGCGAAATCAAGACAATTTTTCAAAAAAAAATTCAGTCAAATTATTCACTACTACTACTAACATATCATGTTATATTATGGTATAGTTGAAATAGTCTATTAATTTATTTTAATTTTATTTATTTAATCTTTAAGGGAAGCTGCTACTTAGTATTAATTGAAACATCTCATTTTATTTTCTAGTCAGAGTGACTCATTTTTGTGTTGTAATGAAACAGTCTGACACTTTGAATATGGAAATAAGATTAGCACTCACGGTATTAATAAGAGGAGGAGCTGTTTTCAGTGTCTTAGAAAAATGATTCCAGGTTAACATAAGGATATTGAAAACATATTGTTTCATGCCATGCCATGATATGATGTCACATTGTACATTATTACTTCTGTCATATCATGAAATAATGTAAAAATAAAAATATAAAAATATGTTTAAAAAATTAAAATAAACTTAGAAAAGAGAGGTAGGTTACTTATCTTGCAGTAAACTGAAGCACTTTGAAATGCCTTTATCCACGTGGATCCCACTGTAGGTGCGTGCGCCTCTTGTGTGCAAACCTGGAATCTATTAGCTAGCAGTGTCTATTGGTGTTGCCTTGTACATTGTCATGACCCCTAGTGAGAGGGTAGAAAGCAGCCCCAACTGCCATTCAGTTCCTTTACTAATATGGAAATCCATGTAGGATACCACAGTCTCAATTTTATAGGGACAGTCCTGATATTCGGGGCTTTTTCTTATAATAGACACCTATTGCCCCCCACCCCCATCCAGATTTTTCACGCTTACTATCTGGTCACACTAAATTCATGTCAGAACTCCAAATCAGTGGGAAAGAAAGAAGGGTGGGTTGTAGGAGCCATGTGGACAAAGACATCTCAAACAACTCCAGTTACTGTAAGGTAAGTAACTTCTTTTTCTTCTTTGAGCATTTATCTACATGGATCCCATGGTAGGTAAGTGGCCAGCAGTTATTCTCAAAGGAGGTGGCTGTTTGGAGTCCCTATCTTAATAATGACTGTAGAAAACCTTTGCCAGCCTGAGCATCTGATCTAGAACTGTGACAATGAAGTAGCGACTGGTGAATGTACGAATCCAATTCCAGGTAGCTGTTCTACAGATTTCAGAAATAGAGATCTCTTTTAAACAAACAAACTACAGATGTCAGCAGGGTCCTAGTTGAAACAAAAGGGAATCAGAAGTTTATTCAGAGAATATTCAAACTTAATGCAATCTGTATCCCATTTGGAAAGTCTCTGAGATGAAACAGTCTGATCCTTCAACTTATTACCAAAAGCCACTAAAAAAGTCTAGGTGATTTACAAAAATGTTTTATCCTAGAAACATAAAAGGACATAACCCTATATACATCTAGTGTATACAGTTTAATCTCCCCAGGAGAATCAGGTAGTTTAGGAAAAAGCCAAGGTAGATGTATAAACAGATTGATATGAAAGTCCAAGATTATTTTTTAGCAAAAATTTAGGGTGCTGTTACTCTGTCTTTATGTAAGGCAGTACATGATGACCCTGGCATTAAAGCCTGAATTCCTACCATTCTGCAGGCTGAGGTAAGAGCAACTACAAACACTGCCTTAATAGAGAGGTGAAACAAAGAAGATTTTACATTTGGCTCAAATGGAAGGTCCATGAAAGATGTATTATATTCCAGTCTGAAGTGGGAAAAGGCTCCTTATGTGGCAACATGAGTCAGACTTTTATAAATCTAGATATTGCAGGTGAGGGGGAAAAAAGAATAACTGTCAAAAGACAGATCATATGCTGAAATAGCAGCAAAGTGGACTCTACAGAACTAACTGAAAGTGGAGCATGTTTTAAAGACAATAAATAGCCCAAGGTGATTCATAGAGAAGAGTCTTGGAGTTGCACGTGATTCTGAATAGACCACAAAAAGAAAAGCTTCCACTTTCCTTGATACATCTTTCTGGTTGAGGCCTTTATGCATTAGTTTAGATCAAAATCTCTTGAATAACTTCCAAGCAAGATCTTTCCGAAGAATTCAGCCAGCCAGATTTCACACTATTTAGACAACCTGGGTTCAGCTGAAGCATGAGGCCTTGGCTCTGGAAAGTGACGCCCGGAAGACTTGGAAGTGGAAGAGGTGAACTTATGGATAGATACCTGAGGTCTGAATACCAGAACTGGTTCTCCCAGGCGGGGCTAAAATTATCACTCAAGCATTGTCTGGGTGCTTTGCCCATACACAATGAGGAGGAACTGCGGGGCAGTCAGAGTCTTTTATCTCTCACCGAAGAGGGTGAAGGTATACAGAGCACAAACACAGCACCAAGGGATACGACTGACTAAAAGATTCAGGGCTCACCCACACAAGGCACACTTCCCTACAGAGGGATCCATGTAGACAAATGCTTGAAGAATGAAAATGTAATTGTGAAATGACATTTCCAATTGTTTTCAGAATTAAATTTTCAGAATGATTTTTTAAGATTTCTGTTTCAAGGAGCATATTATACACTAATCACAGCTGCTAGTGGAATCTGAAGCCATCATTCAGCTGCCACGCTGGGCACGCCAAATTACATGCCTATGCTCTCTGAACAGGCAGAAAATATCATCATAGCAAACTGCAGAAGTGCCACAATTTTCTGGATAGGCATTCTACCTGTGTCATTGTAGGTCATGAATAATAGGATAACAGTAACACAAGTCATAGGAAGTACTGTATGGATCAGATCCTATAATACTAAATTTTTCTACTTTAAAAACACAAATAGAGAAAAAGGCAGATATTGAAAATTGTGAACAAATGACTTTCACAGATCATTATATCTCTTTAGCCCAAAACTACATTGCATAACATTCTCATCTGGTACCTGACTTCCTGAGAAACTACCTCTCTCCCCAATAATAGTGTTGTGGCTCCAATCAGCGGATATGCTTGAGCTGACAGTGCCCTTGTTTCAGAGGGTGGGGGCTAGTGGCATGGAGATTTCAGTGAAGGGTTCTTGACTCTGGAATTTACTCTGCATTAGTCTCCTGATCTAAAATAGTGTGTATTTGCCTACCCTCAAGGCACAGTGCAAGCCCCATCTATGTGGGAGAGAACGAAGCCATGTGGTATGGTTAGGAATTTTAGAAAGGAATTTTATTTTCTCTACTTTGTAGTTCACCTAGTTGATAAATTTGTTAGTTGGGCTGGTGCTGATCTAGGTTGGATTAGCTGATTCAATTTCTGATATTTTTTCTGGATTAATAGTCTAGTATGTGCAAACATTAAGAAATGTAAGGAGAGGTGCTCTTTTATGGCTTTATAATGTTGTAAAAGTAAAAGAACATGGAATGAAAATGTATAATTAATGTATTATAAGAGTCATCTGACTGATTTTTCAGTTCTTTAATGTTACAAAAATTGAACCCATTAAAATTTTTAATGTAACCCCCAAGGAGAGTACCTCCATTCCCGGGGCTCTGTACACTGGACACTCAGGAAGAGGCGGGCTAATCCCTGATAGGAATGGGGACTCAAGGGCAGACTCACAGAGCTCAGCAACCAAGAGGGAGAGAGAGGAGAGACACTATTTAGAACAGGGGCTCCTGTTGGTTTGGGGAAAGACTACAGACGTACCTGCTCAGAGGAGGGGGCAGAGTCAAATGACTGATAAGGGAAAGCAGGGGAAGAAGAGCTAGCTTGGCCAATAGGGAGTGAGAAACCGTTCCATGGGAGCTCAGGAGAGGTAAGAAGCCATTCTGAGAGATGTCTGGAGCCAGCCACAGAGAGGGCAGGACTGGCTGTGTGGGAAGCTGGGGAGTCCCAGGCCTGCATGCAGGGTTTCCCCTGAGTACTGGCCTGGGGGACTTGAAAGCAAAATCCCTCTGCCTGGCCTTTTCCCTCTCCAAGGTTACTCCCAATTTGTAGAGCTTTGTGGGGAAAACTTCCTCCAGCTATCGAGATGAGATCCGTCACCACATGGCCAGCTCTGCTCTGGCTGCTAGTCCAGTGCTGCCGCCTGCCATGAGTATGTCTGAGTGCTGGGGTGTGAGACTAAAGTTTAGATTTTAGTATAGTTTTATAATCTGCACCCTGAGCCCTGCACCCCTTAATGGTGAGGGGAAATCCTGGCACCAGAAGCATGAAGAGGATGCCTGCCAGCAGTGATCGTCAGCCTTCTGCAATGACTGAGGAGTCCAGAGCCATCTCTGAATCTGATGATCCATCACCATCTTTTAAAAAAGAAAAGGAGTACTTGTGGCACCTTAGAGACTAACAAATTTATTTGAGCATAAGCTTTCGTGAGCTACAGCTCACTTCATCGGATGCATCCAGTGGAAAACACAGTGAGGAAATTTTATATACACGGAGAACGTGAAACAATGGGTGTTACCATACACACTGTAATGAGAGTGATCAGGTAAGGTGAGCTTGCGAGACAGGCCAGTCCTTGCTTACAGACAGCTCCCCAATCTGAAGCAAATACTCACCAGCAACCACACACCACACAACAAAAACACTAACCCAGGAACCTATCTTTGCAACAAAGCCCGTTGCCAAATGTGTCCACATGTCTATTCAGGGGACACCATCATGGGGCCTAATCACATCAGCTACACTATCAGAGGCTCGTTCACCTGCACATCTACCAATGTGATATGCCATCACGTGCCAGCAATGCCCCTCTGCCATGTACACTGGCCAAACCGGACAGTCGCTACGTAAAGAATAAATGGACACAAATCAGACGTCAAGAATGATAACATTCAGAAACCAGTCGGAGAACACTTCAATCTCTCTGGTCACTCGATTACAGACCTAAAAGTGGCAATTCTTCAACAAAAAAACTTCAAAAACAGACTCCAACGAGAGACAGCTGAATAGGAATTAATTTGCAAACTGGACACCATTAAATTAGGTTTGAATAAAGACTGGGAGTGGATGTGTCATTACACAAAGTAAAACTATTTCCCCATGTTTATTCCGCCCCCCTACTGTTCCTCACATGTTCTTGTCAACTGCTGGAAATGGCCCACCTTGATTATCACTACAAAAGGCTTTTTTTTTGTTTTCCTCTGTCCTGCTGGTAATAGCTCACTGTACCTGATCACTCTTGTTACAGTGTGTATGGTAACACCCATTGTTTCATGTTCTCTGTGTATATAAAATTTCCCCACTGTATTTTCCACTGGATGCATCCGATGAAGTGAGCTGTAGCTCACGAAAGCTTATGTTCAAATAAATTTGTTAGTCTCTAAGGTGCCACAAGTACTCCTTTTCTTTTTGCAGATACAGGCTAACACGGCTGCTATTCTGACACCACCTTTTAGTTAGCTAGTCAGGGAAATTGTTTTCCCCTACTTCCTGACTTGTGTCCTCAAGTCGGGGAGAAGAATATAAGAACAGCCTTACGGGGTTAAACCAAAGGTCCATCTAGCCCAGTATCCTGTCTTCTGACCGTGGCCAGTGCCAGGTGCTTCAGAAGGAATGAACAGAACGGGTAATCGTCAAGTGATCCATCCCCTGTTGTCCATTCCCAGCTTCTTGCAAACAGAGGCTAGAGACACATTATAAGGGTTTGAGGATTTTTCTACCTGCTGCCTATTACATCTGTGGAGGGACTTATCACCTTATCCCACTTGTGAGTCTTTTGGGCTGTATTAAACCCAGTCAGCCACATTGCTAACTGCTGCACAGAAGATATTGTGGCCACAGGTCATCAAGGGCCCCTACAGAGTACACGTACCAACGGGACACTAATTTTATGTTTGCTATATCAGGTCACGTGACTGGGAAAATTCACTATAGGCACTGGTGACCCTGAGAATAGTGTTTTACCCTGTTATATTTATCTCCTGTTTAATAGAATTATTGTGTTAAATGTATTGCATGTGTTTGTGTTATTTCTTGGAAATCTGCAACTATCTGGCAAGTAAGCGGGGGGGGTGGGCGGGTGGGTACCCTGTGATTAGCATTTTCTTCCTAAACTGTCCAGTGACCGTGCCCGGAAGAAGTAATGGGCGTGCAGGCACCCCCAAATAAATTCATGTGGAAAGAAAACTAAGTTACACCCTGCTGAGTGGGTGGTGGGATCCAGAAGAATCCAGGTCTGTCCATCAAAACCCATAAGGAGATTGGCGCTAAAGAATGTAACCAGGTAGATAAGGGGCGCTACATAACTTTTTTCAAATATACACAATATACTATTTTTGAAAACTACATGATAGTAACTACTATATAAAAATAATAGTATATAAATTCTCATTAGTACAGTATCTGATCCAGCAGTAGCTTTAAATACTAGAATCCATTGGCACTGAAATCTATACAAAATATAGAATGTAAGTTCATATTTCACATCATACAAAATCAAAGCAAGTGAGTATTATATCCCGTTAAAAGATTATTTAATATTTAACTTAATTGAGGGAATTATATTTCCAAAGCCTTCTTCATTTAGTAAATGTATGCTAATTTCTAAAAAATATTAGACAGATGTGGATATTAGAGAGATGTAATTTTTTAGTAGCTGCCTGTGAAGCATCAAAGTATCAAGCCTGCTCCTGAGAAATCTGCTCCCACTGCCCAAATGGTACAGCAAAGTCAGGTGCAAAACAGTAATGGAGGGAGAGATTTTAGCAAGAGGCAGCTGTCCCTCTTTCTTTTTAAAATCACAGCTCACTACTGCATTAGACAATATTAAAGAACTAATGGGATGGAGAGGAGTTGCTACTATGAACAACACAGCCCCTGATTCAACAAAGCGTTTAAGCACATATTTTAGTACTTTAGACATCAATAGGATTTAAGCATGTACTTCAAGTTAAGGATGTGTTTAAGTGCTTTGCTGAACTAGGGCCCAAGAGCTTCCACTTCTTGCCCTAAGCTTTTACAATGTAAGATTCTTTTTGTAACAAAATTCTACTCTTTTTAGCTGTTTCAAGTAAGCAGTGAGTAAGCATCATCTTTCAAGCATGCCCTTCCAACATTTACTGTATTTTACATTTATCAGTTATATAGAATTGTATGATTCATTTTTGTAAAAGTATTTCACACAAACACTGTGGGAGTATTTATTATTAAACAAAACTACATTTTCTATAAGAGCAATAAAATCATAAAAGTGCATATGTAATTCATGAATACAGCTATGACAATGCATACAATGTCAAACTAACATATAAACTGTGTTCGTGATTTTTCATGTCAGTCTAGTATTACACAAGAAATGTAATCAATAGGTTCACAAATACACAATAAGGTTCTTACCGTTTCTTTTGCACATTAGCAAAATGCATAGTACACTAAAAATGAAGTGCTCACTTGAGAATATGTATTGAATCTTGAGCATTTAATAAAGTATATACATATTAGCAAATTTGATTGATAGATGACATAAGTACAAGGACTTCCTCAGAAACAAAAGAGCTGCTATGTTAAATCAAATGTGAATACTCAAGATTGGACAATTATACAGTATCCTGCCCTTTGGAAAGTTTCTGATTGTCCTCTTGTTCTTGTATTATAAGAAAGGTTCCTATATTTACCCTAATTTAGCTTTCATCATTTTGTATACCTTTATCATATCCCCTCTTCTTTGGCTCCTCTCTAAATAGTCCTAATCTTTTCAATGTCTCCTCACATCAATACTTCTAAGTATTTTTGTCTACTTCCAAATCTCCTCTATTTTGTCTTCCCTTTAAAAAAAAAAAAGTTAGGGTAACCAGAAGTGAACACAGTATTCCAGGAAAGTGCATAATTGAATTATATATTGCCATTATAATAATAATTTAGTACTATATTATGGTGAACATTATTTGCTTTTTTGATTGCAGCTGCACATTTTCCAAACGATGTTTACAATTATGGGCATGGTGTACATAATGAACGAAGCAAGTTTATGTTGTGAAAGAGGTTATTGCCAGGTAACCCACTGTCTTATTCACTACAGAAGCTGTAAGATACATAGTGTATTAGAAAAGGGGAAGGGGGGCTTCTAGGAAAGAAAGGATGAATGGTTAAGAGATAGGACTGAGCCCATGACAACTGGGTCCTACCCTAGCATGTTACCAATATATATAATACCGACCAAGTCACTTAAAACAAAAATTCAGAACTGGCCATTAATTGTCATTTTCATTTTGAGTACTAGACTCTGATTTTCAAAGACACTGAGCACTCACAACTATATTGGAAATCAGTGAATGCTGTGGGTGCTCAGCAACTTTGAAAACGCAGATGATAGAGGTCTCAAGATGGACATCAGATATTGAAGCAACTAATATCGTCGCTACTTTAGACAACGTTGGCTTTCCCTACCTGACAGGGTTGTTATGAAAAATTCATGAATGTTTTTAGATTACTGTGGCTATAAGCACAATAGAAAAACAGATTAAAATTTTGACATTCCGTGCAGTGTTTAGATGGTGTGTAGTAAATAAAGCATGGGGCCATGTATAGAATGATGAGGATAAAAAAAAATATTGAACAGATACTTTACTGAGGACTATATACCTGTGCATTTTATAAAAAAAATTGTACAGTCTGTGATTATGTAATTAGACATAGTGGCATACTGCCTATGAATAAGCGAGCCAAAATAAAGCTGCAGAGGCAACCTTATGGCATTTTTAAAACTTTTGAGCATTTGACTTTGTAATCTTAACATTTTTTTTTAATGGAATATAAAAATGTGTGTGTGTGTGCATGTACACACACATGTGTTTAGATTTTTTCAAATGCAGCAAACAGGTTTTAACTTTTTGTATGAATGTTTTACAATGTAGGTATGTGTAGCCTTGTCATGTTGTAAAAGACGAGTTGAACAATATGTAGACGTTATCTTACACTGCCAGGAAACTTTCTACCTGGTGAATAAGATTTAAAACAAAACAAAACATACAATATAAGATGTGTAACCTATACATTGTCATTCTCATGTATTTGCAATTAAAAGCTTTGCTTTCTAAATCTTACCATTCCAAAAGAAAGATATCCTGAGGAAATTTTCCATATCCTTTTGGGTATCTTAAACAGCATGCAAATATAGCTAACACTGATTAAAGACAGCAACATGTGCAGGAATAGAAAGCTACTGCAATGATCAAGGGGCTGTTCTGCACTACAGAAGCAATAGCAGGATTACCATTGACTTTAAGGGGAGCAGGCTTGAGCCCTTAGTGACAACAAACAGTAGCGCTTTAAAATGTACACAAGAATTCCAAAGAAATCAACTGATACAATCACAGACTTGTAGGCATCTTTAGGACATATATACATGTGCAAACACACAAAATATCTAGACAGACAAAATTCGGTACGAGCTAGCATTGGGGATTTCACTGATAGGTGACTATTGCAGAGGTCATACGTAATTGTGTTTGTTGATCTACTTTGGAGGAGGGAGTTATGTGTCTGTGGTGCGGAGAGGTGTTGCTAATATTGAGGACTAGCTACAGAAGGAGTGCATAGATTTTGATTGCATGAACTAAAAATGATGAATGAGTGCTGCATTCAGCACTTTTTCCCAAATAGGAGAGTTATGTTAAATCTCTGTAGAGTCCTTTCTGGGTAGTTGGACAATCAAGGCAAAGTGATTCTCTTACAAACCTAAAGCACTGTTCATTCTTTTCATATTACGTAACAGATGTTTTAAAGGAGAGCAATGGATATCATGCAGATATGTCAGTATTCAGTGTAATGATACCATACTCAATTTCTACACATTCAGACAATCATTGAATTCACATAATTGGTGGAAAGTGAAGAACGGTTTACATTTTTTTTGATATGTCATCTATTGGGGGATGAATTTGATTAGCTGTGAGGTCTTTTGCATCAATTACTGAGATCTGTTCTTCAGTCATTGCAGGTTTTTTAACGTGGGAGCAGCAAGTGACTGCATTCATATTATCATTATGGCACCCACAGAGAATGAGAAGAATAGGGCCAGGAAATATTTATGCATTGTTAATATGCAGCTAGTCCAACACCTGTTTTGAAAAATTAGCCACTATGAGAGTGTTTAGAAGAGCAACAACATTTATAAAACATTTGGAAAATAAGGGGAAGAAACCTGTGCTCACTGTAGGATAAAGACAACTGGGACTGGGAGTATGATTATGTACTAAAGCATAAAGATAATGTATGTTATTGTAACTTTTATAATTTACAGGGATCAGTTTTTCCTGTAATTTTATTCAGGGAGGTTAAGAAGCAGGTTAAGGATTTAGGCTGTAACAGAAAAAATATAAGCTAAATATTAAGGAAAACTATCAGACATAAGAACTATTAGGCAATGGGCCAGATCCTTGAGGTTGTGCAAATGCCATTATTGCAGTAATTTAAGACAGAACTTGAGACATATCAGGGAGGATTTAATCAATCCAGTTCAAGGTGCAGGTGAACGGACTAGAATACCCTTCCAACTCTATCTATAAAAATTGATATAAACCCTCATTCTTTTCAAAACGCATATCGTTTGTGGCATTTGATGTGTGTCATAAATATAAAGGGAAGGGTAAACCCCTTTAAAATCCCTCCTGGCCAGAGGAAAAATCCTCTCACCTGTAAAGGGTTAAGAAGCTAAAGGTAACCTCGCTGGCACCTGACCAAAATGACCAATGAGGAGACAAGATACTTTCAAAAGCTGGGAGGAGGGAGAGAAACAAAGGGTCTGTGTCTGTTGGTATGCTGCTTTGCTGGGGATAGAACAGGAATGGAGTCTTAGAACTTTTAGTAAGTAATCTAGCTAGGTATGCGTTAGATTATGATTTCTTTAAATGGCTGAGAAAAGAATTGTGCTGAACAGAATGACTATTTCTGTCTGTGTGTCTTTTTTGTAACTTAAGGTTTTGCCTAGAGGGATTCTCTATGTTTTGAATCTAATTACCCTGTAAGATATCTACCATCCTGATTTTACAGGGGTGATTCCTTTACCTCTATTTACTTCTATTTCTATTAAAAAAGTCTTCTTGTAAGAAAACTGAATGCTTTTTCATTGTTCTCAGATCCAAGGGTTTGGGTCTGTGGTCACCTATGCAAATTGGTGAGGATTTTTACCAAACCTTTCCCAGGAAGTGGGGTGCAAGGGTTGGGAGGATTTGGGGGGGAAAGACGTGTCCAAACTGCGTTTCCCAGTAAACCCAGTTAGAGTTTGGTGGTGGCAGTGGATATTCCAAGGACAAAGGATAAAATTAATTTGTACCTTGGGGAAGTTTTAACCTAAGCTGGTAAAAGTAAGCTCAGGAGGTTTTCATGCAGGTCCCCACATCTGTACCCTAGAGTTCAGAGTGGGGGAGGAACCTTGACAATGTGCATGCACATCATATTGCAGTGGAGTGGCGGTAGTCAGTCCATTGTGAAGATTGCCATTGAGTAGAAACTTATAAGCACAGTTTTGCCCTTTCCACTCTAAAATAGGCAACAAACAAACAAAAAAACGCTCATATCACTGGCTTCAAAATTGGTAGATCAGATCCCGAGGCCCAAAGAAAGGAAGTACTGCACCTGCAAATCCTAAGAGATCTGGGGGAGGAAGAGCAGAGGGCTGTGGGGGTAAAGGAAGTTCTGCAAGAAGGCAGAACTCCCAATGATTTATATGAACTTTTTTCCCTCTCCCCACAAGCCTTAGTAAATGAACAGTAAGTGAAGACCTGTTTCGGAGCTGAGGGTGAAGCCACAGAATTAGATGGGGTCTCCATGAGGGGAGAAAATCCATCAAGTCTTAAATGGCTCATTAGTCCCCCTTTTGAGACTTAAAAGATCCATTCTCCACAAGCATTAGGATCATAGGAGTCGTTCACCTCTCCCCGCCCCCAACTTTAAGCCATTTATCTGGAGCCTCCTCCAACTCCCTAAAAGTCTCATTTGGCTCATTTAGGATTCAGAAGCCAATTTTGGTTCATTTGGGACTGAGGAGCCTTTTAAGGATCTGAAGTGATTGCCAAGTGGCCTATTAAGATCACTGAGGAGAATGAAGCCTGGCTGAGCACCCAAAGGCTTCCCAGGGTAGGCCACAAACCTCCTAAGGTGGGAGATCAGAGGTAGTAGTGGAGTTCGTCCCATTGTGAGACCAGGGAGCAGCAAGAGGTTGAAAGGCAAATGGGGAAAGAGTCATTCTCCATGACCCTTGCCAAGTCTGGGGAGCTCCACAAGGGGTAGGCCACGTTCCCCAGGGCCTCCCTTTAGAACATAGGAGGAAAACCCCTGTCCTTTGGACATTAGGAAATGACGCGAGGGGAGTACTCCTTGTGGAGGTGAATTATGGAGAGAGTGTAGGCAAAGTTACAAGCATAAATGGAATATATCCAAGGTACCAGCAGACTGAATGAAAGACTATGATGTTTCAAATATGAAAAAACATTGTTAGAAGTAACAAATCACTTTGTACATGTTTGTGGATAAAAGTTGATATTAAGTAAATTGATAGCAAATCATGACCAGTATTGGTATAAGACATACGTTTTAAAAGGTATAAAGCAGACTCAAGTATTCACAATGCAGTTCAGATCCTTCAACATTACATGAAATGACCAATAGCTCACTGCATGGAAAGTGTCAGGTGTGAGATGGATGTATATTGAATAGAATCACTAAGAAAAAACATCTCCCCTGTTAGAGTAAAAGCACTAAACAAGGAAAGAGAACAAGAATAACTGCCTTGTTCTTTTCCCATTCTTACTCTCTTCTGCAATGCAAGACAGATATTGTGAAGAAATTCTGTTTATCCTAGTAAGGATTATATCACTTCAAGTTTTCTGACATCCATTTGTTCTCAGCTCAGAAAGATCACCGATAGCAAGTATTCTATGTGAAGTTCGGATGTGTAAAAAGATACTTTTGTTATATTAAAGTTTTAGATGTACTGCTATCACCATAGTTCTCTATCAATTTGTGTATATAAATAATTCAATGTAGTTCTGGTCTAAATCAAAAACACTTGGACAGGATGAGTAAGTTTTTCATTGCATTACATTAGTTTTAATTTAATATATTTAAAATGTGTTACCTGAGTACTGTAAAACAAGGTCACAAAACTGAAATCTAGTAGACTTTCTCCTCTGCAATGTAAAAGCAGGGTTACTTACCTATAAGGGATCTTCCTTCTTTTCTCTCTGTTCTCTTTATACTAATTTGTGATGGATTATGACATCAGGTGGAATGAGGACGAATATATGTATATATATTGGCTCTATCGCAACTGCCTATACAATAGACTGATGTTTCCCCATTTAAAAGTGTTAAGACTAAATTCTAATTGTAGATATGTGATTTTGAAAAGACCTGAACATAGAACACAATTTATTCTAGAGATAAACAATTGGAAGGAACAACTGCACAGCAAACATAATAATCGTACCAAATAATATACTGTATTCTAAATCTTACTGTTTTACAATTGTTAAATATTTTCTCCTTTCACAGATAATTGCCATTGTATACAATTTCAGCACTGTCAAAATTACAGACATCTGATTTCCTGGAATTTTTCTCTATTTTCATTCAGTTGCAACACTATTCTCTCTCCCCATTTTCTTTGTGACAAAGCTTCAGGTCTCTCTGAACTTGTACCTGCGTTCCCTCATGTCTCTATTACAGTAGGTTGGAGAGTTAATAGCACTCCATATACTGTTGCACATAATTGTCTTCTTGGCAGGTTCACCCTTCAGTGCTCCAGTACTCTCTATAGAAACATGCTGGAGAGCATTTTGTGACTTTCTGCACTAGTAGATCTAGGCCATTTCAGAGAACATTTGGTATCATCCTCTTTTCAGAGAGAATCCAGTAAGTGTCCCTGGAGTTGCACTAAATTTGAGAGGTGTGACTAACAACAGGACATAGAAAAGGCCCAGCAGCTCCAGGAGGAACAGGGAGAAAAAAAAACTGCTGAAAGTGATTGCCAAATATTTTAATTTTGGGAAGAAAGGCTCTGAATGCATCTCTCATAAATAACATACTATAAAACATCCAAAGGATTTTTGCTGATTCTTGTCATCTGACAAGTTTTCAAGGAGCAAATAACCTGGTTTAATAGTGTATGTGAATCCACACCTCATCTTCATGAAATTGAGAGAGATAAATCCCCAGAGTTGATACTGTGTGCAGATGGCAATAAGACAAACAGGAAATGGGAAGCTAGTTGTAACTTTAACTATGGGAGGACCCTGCCTCCCGCCATAATTCTGACCTAAGAGCAACAACTTTTATTGAAATAATTCTGTACACCTGAAAGGCCACATGCAACTAAAAAGGAAGGGGAACCATATGGCCCAGAATCATCACCAGCTTTTTCCTCTTGCATTACTCATTACATTACTAACTATCTAAGACCTATACTGGACCACCTAATCCCAAGGCTCAGATGGAACTGCGTTATTCCAAGGCATAGACACAATCCCATGGAAATTACTGTCCCAGGAAATCCAACTCCCTCTGGTATGGGAAGGTAGCTCAGTGGCATCTCCCCATCTTTCAATCATCCATTGAGTGTAATGCTTCCTATGAGGCTACTTGTACTGTTGTTCAAGAACATGCCATCAAAAGTTGTGATATAGTTAAATGAAAATAAAACTAAACATGTATTTATGGTTAGAGCCCTGCAAATCCGTGGATATACGCTTTATATCCATGGAACATTTTTGTTGATCGTGGCTCAGATGCAGATACAAAATTTGTATCCAGACAGGGCTCTGTAGCACACACTCACCCGAGTGGAGCAGCTGTCACACACTTCCTCATCAATTATTGGGAGCGGACCACATTCACCCTGACTGAATTGGCCTTGTTAACACTGGTTCTCCACTTGTAAGGTAACTCCCTTCTCTTCATGTATCAGTATATTTATGCCTGCATCTTTAATTTTCACTCCATGCATCCGAAGAAGTGGGGTTTTTTACCCATGAAAGCTTATGCCCAAGTAAATCTGTTAGTCTTTAAGGTGCTACCAGATACCTCGTTTTTTTAATAAAAATTATGCATGTCTCTAATTACAGGAAATATATTGTACTGTTCTTATGTATTGTTCCTGAACTAATATTGTGCCTTGTAGATTTTATGCAAAAATATTTCATGAGCCTGGGATTAATCAAAATATTTTGATAATTGCTTGATCAACACTAGACGGATAACTGTAGTTCATTTCCTCTAGCTCCACTGAAGCTGCAATTGAGCATAGACAATATTTGATGTGAACAGCCCACCCATCAGTTAGCATTTCCTAATCCTATAGAACAAGGAAATATGCTTTTCTTATTCCCATCTATCTTTTTTAATTAATCGATTGTTATTTTCCTTCAATTTTACACAGTTGAACATTAACAAATTGGCCTCGAAACAGATGATCATGCACCAGTATAGTGGCTACTAGAATAATTTTGCATCCATAAGATATGGAATTATTAAAATATGCCCATCAGACTCATGACCTTGCTGAGTATCTAACCTCTAACACTCAATCTGTCTGTGATAATAAAGTACGTATTAAGAATTCTCCAGAACTGTTGCTCTGGGCAACAATCAGTGTACTAAAGAGAAGCAATGATATCGCTGTACTAAAGAGAAGCCAAAAAGAAAAGGGATCAAAGAACAATTACCACTAGGCAGGAAAATTATCAGTTTAGAGTGACAACCATATCAAGAATAGCACTCTTCTACTACCATTCTTAAAAATCGAGTAGTTATCAGAAACATATTTAGATTCTTTAGTAATTAAAAAAAAATCTACCTAGCTGACACTACATATTGGATTGATTATATTAATGAAAGACTACACCTGGTCATTTAGTAACCAGATTGGTCTGCATTATATAGGATGTCAGACTAGATTAGTGGTTCTCAAAGTGTGGGTCGGGACCCCAAAGTGAGTTGCAACCCTGTTTTAATGGGATCACCAGGGCTGCCATTAGACTTGCTGGGGCCAAAGTCGAAGCCCGAACCCCACCGCCTGAGGGCTTCAGCCCTGGGTGGCAGGGCTCAGGTTATAGGCACTCTGCCTGGGTCTGAAGCTCTTGAGCTTTGGCCTCCCTGCCCGGGGCGGCGGGACTTGAGCGGGCTCAAGTTTTGGTCCCCGTTCCTGGGTCATTTAGTAATTTTTGTTATCAGAAGGGGGTTGCGGTGCAATGAAATTTGAGAACCCCTGGACTAGATGATCTAATGATCTCTTCTCACCTTAAAATCTATGAATTATTGAAGTCATTATACAAATATATAGTAGCTACCGGTAAATATGATGAAAGCAGAGCAAAGAGACTCTACTGAAATTATGAATACTATATTAAATGTACATAAATAGGCCACAATGCATATGAAATGGTACTTCTGATCTGAAGGGTACTTCTGTTTAAAAAAAGCAACTTAGATGCAGAACACACTAATGGTAGTGAGGAGAATAATTATATGGCTTCCAAAAGAACAAGTTCCCCAGAAGAGTCAGAATGAACAGCAAGCCTTTCTCAGACTGCAACACTTGAGAACCATTTTAAAAAGTACAGGATGGGAGATACTTATCTGAATAGATCTATCCATCTATCTAAAGTACATATATGGACCCCATTATTGCAGTATCTGAATGATTCACAATCTTTAATGAATTTATCCTCACCAAACCCCAGTATTATGGAAGTACCATAATTCCCATTTTACAGATGAGACACTGAGGCACAAAGAGAATAAATGACTAGTTAAAGTCACACAGGAAATCTGTGGAATGTATATGGAAATTGTTTACAGTTTACATTGATGGGTCAGGAATTAATGTATACAAATAGGTACTGCTACTATATTTGTTGGAAGGAATGTAAAATAGTAAAGGTTTCCTCCTTAAATATATATTCAGCTTTCAAGAAGTGTATTTTTGCTTTTGTTTCCATTTTGGTTTGCATAGTTTTATTTTTAGTGACTTTAGGACTTAGTTAATAATTCAACAGTAAATGTATTTGCAGGTGGTGAAGACAAAGGTTATACATAACTCCCTTATTTGTATGGTCTGGTTGTCATTAGAAAGTTTCATGAGGATTCCTAAATCCATAAGAATCACACTTTCCATGACTGGAGGATGATGCCACAATGTGTGCTGGAGAAGCTGCTTGCACCTGGTCTTTTATCTGATTCCCCACATCAACTCAGCAATTTATTGTTTGTTTCGTTGCAGATAGTGGGGAGAAGAAGAAACAGGGTTAGTGTCTAGACTCGCTCTCTCTCTCTCACAGAACTCAGAACCTAGCAGGAGGGGTCCTACGGTGGCTTTTACATCTGCCCAATTCCGGGCTGCTGCTGGTGGCTAAAGTAGACCCCAACGTAAGTTATGCAGCCCCTCAGGGTTGTCTAAGCTATTACAGGCTGTCCCCACCTGCTGCCTGCCCCGCTTGTCCCCACCCCGCAACACTGATAGGAAGCAGTGCTGCCCAGAATTTGTACAGTGCTACTTGCTGTGACCCCACCCTGACACATTCCCCCTTCCTGCAAAACCCCTCTTATGCTGGGAATCCTCAAAAAATAGCCGACTGTTTTCCTCAGTTCCTGTACCAGGGAAATTCTCCCGTCAGCTGGATCCAGGATTTTAAGAGCACCTTTATATCACTCTGGCCTCTTCACACTGCATAGAGAAGCGGTCAGTATCTCACTCTTAGTTGTCCTGGTGATGGTCCAACTCTTTCAGAACCCTGGGAGCTCAAAATAAGAAAGTGTCAGCAGTCCATACTAGTGCATGATCTCACATAGTTCTGCCAACATGCTGAGAGAGGCTAAATGCCTTGATATACACTGGGGTCGGCTTAGGGTGACCAGATGTCCCAATATTGCAGGGACCATCCCGATATTAGGGGCTTTGTCTTATGTAAACAACCTGTTACCCCTCCCCTGTCCCCGTTACTTCCCCACACTTACTATCTGATCACTCTCGGTGGGTTGCTGGGGGAGATGAGCACTCACATGATTATAGGCAGAATCTCATAACAGTATTGGAGGTCAGGAAAGAACATTTTCCTGTAGCGCACTAACTAGTTTCCTTCCTTTCCACCTTCCCCCTGGAGCACACTGAAATGGGGATCCCTGGGTGAGGACATGGGTGTCCATGAGTGGGGAGGGCACATTGTTTACACATGGCCTGGAAGGAGAGATTAAGAGCTGTTGTTAGAATAAAGTCACTGAAATACTGTACTTGGGTCCACATTGCCTGGGACATTTGTTATTAACTTCACTTGATAGATAGGAGTCTCTTGTTCTAACAGTTGATTGTCTTGGCCTCCTTTCTTAAATCTTGGACTCAGGTCAGGAAACAGCTGTGCTAAGGGCCTTAAGGAATGAGGGGCTTATGTACAGGTCTCATGTATAGATCCCTTCACAAAAGTATGTCTTCCATCTCAACATTGGTATGGTTTGGGAGTTGTGTCCTGTGTGCTTCATCCTACCATTGTTGAAATTAATCTGATAGGTATCCTTATGGCTGTTGGCTTTTAGGACAACATGCATGACTAGCTGTTGGGCATAACTGAAGCTTGAGACATTTCAATAAGATTGCAACCTTGATCTTTAATCCATTTACCAGAATCTTGTGTTTTATTTCTGTATTCCTTCAAATGGCACCAGCAAACATCGACTATTTAAAAACAAAACAACCAGAGACCACACTGACTGCGTAGGACAATCTGGATTTTCTATGTGTAAATAATTTACTTGGTATGTCTTCTGAGAATACTGAGAAATTGATTAGTCCAAGTCCTATTACAGATGAATAAATTAATAGGAACGACTAATTGTAAAGTTACCAGTATTTGATTTACTTCAGATTTTCTGCACAGGTTGTATATCAAACCTTGGTCAGAATATAGATTAAAGACCCACCAACATTTCATTTATACATTGAAATATTTAATTGCACATAACTGAAAATCTCCTTCATATACAATACCTTTCAGACATATGTCTCTGAAAACCTACCCTATCACCTGCATAGATCTGCAAGCAATAGAAATCATTGCTTGTTTTTACTAATCCTCTAATAGTCTTAAATCAGGAATTAGTTTAACACATTAAAAAGTTAATTATGAAGCACTGTTCACATTAAATAACTAAATGGAATATATAGATCAAGCATTCAATTCACTATGCCCTACGATTTGTTCCTCGTTTCTCAACTGGGAAAATTATAGTTTGTATTGTGCATTTCATGAGATACATCATTCATGCTACATCAAACATAATAGATATACTTATCCTCATTCATGTTCTATTTTGTTAAATTAAATTTTTGATTATAACTTTCACTTTAATGTATTCAGTATCTAATTTCACAATATTAATAAATGTTGAGAATACATTTTCCTTTACCTTGTTTCCAATGGCTTTTTTTGGTGGGAAGTTAAAGGTCCTTACTTGGTGGTATTTATTTTGTAGCTTGTGATGCAAGGTTCTGAATTCTGCATATCTTCGATAAACATTCCATTCATCATCTTTTATTCTGATATATACCTGCAAGCGTAGAAAAGAAAAGATCAATTTTAAAGGCAATCATTACATTCATTTTGTCTCTCTTTGTTAAAAGTACTGTTTGTCAATTACCTTCACCTTTATGACATAACACTCTCACTAGTTTTAGGACTATTTACCTACAACTACATCTGACTGCAAACAGTCATCAAGTGTAGCTATGTTTATTCAACAGGTCATTAATCTAATTCCCTTTTATTGGTTTCAGTGGTAACATACATTAACTTGCTCATTATTACAAGACGTGGCTGTAATTTTGTGGTAAGATAGCTATTAATGCTTTCTGTTGCCAGCAGGTTTACTGACCAGTGCACAAAGAAAAAATTAATCTGATATAGTTTACACTGATTTCTCTACATTTAATAGTTTTCCAACTTCACAAATGAATTTCTCGTCATAATTCTTATGTCATAAATTGTATTTACCCATCACAGTTATGCTAAAGCAAAACACATCCTTCATGAATGAATGAGTTTTTTTAAGAAGTCAAAACGGATTATAAAATCCTGGAGTATAAACTACTGAAATCTTATTGTTTGAAAAATAGAAGCAGTTTTATCTCCCCCCCCCCACCCCCCCCTTTTTTTTTTTTTTTTGCACAGGACGTGTAGTATAATTTCACATAATGGATGTTTTTGCCACAGCTCAATTACTTTCATGAGGGTACTACCAATAATGTGCTAAATGTTCCCCTCTCTGAGGGAAAACCCACAGAAAAGGAAAACATGCTCACAAAACTCTGAGAATTAATTAATGGCTCTGGAACTATGTTCTCTATTGGGAAAAGGGGCTTTAACCTTATGGAGGAAAGGCATGGCTCTGAAACCCAGAAACTCCACAATGAACTCAGGACTCATGACTGAGGGCATTTGGGACTAGTGTTCTCTTTGGTGTGACTTCTTGCTTTCCTACCCACAGCAACCTAATTCCTTTAGGAGCTATGTTTCCACTGGTTCCCCCTGCAGCATCTGTGCCCTATTCTTCCCACCCCAAACTTTCTAATATTAATGACTTGTGCAGTTTATATAATGTGCTAGGGCAGATTAGAACTTATGAGGCAAAACTGCCATATTTCTTCAACAGCATTTTTTAAGGAGTTTCCAGATTACTGAGATGATGATCATCTGAAAAAAGTAGTGCTAATGGTCATCAGAGACACAATGATCAAAAAGAAAACAGAGGAAACAGGAATAAGCAAGAAAAAAGCCAAAGCAAAAATATTAGAACTCAGGAGACTAAAATTAAATATCCAAATCCACATCAAGATACCTGTATAATTGGCCTGATTTTCAACAGTGTTGAGGATCTAATTATTTTATTTAGGTGCCTAACTTTAGATACCAACATTTAAACATTTCATGGCAATTTTTAAAAGTATTACAGAAGATAATCACTTTTACAGAAACAGTGAAAAAGTCAAGAGATGAATATAGACTTTACAAAACTATTCAGCATTGTATTTCATACATGGTGCCATGGACTCCTAAAGGAAACAAGGTTCCCAACCCCAAACCTTTCATGACTATAATCAGATAATGGACAAACAGCTACCACACAAATAGTATTTGAGTTACTATGGTATTTCCCTATACATAGTACAGGCAATAATCACAGTATTGTGTGATAACTTGTTAAATGTTAGCTTGTAATGGTTACCATTGTACATCACTTCACTTGCTCTTCATGATTATAATGATAGATTCTGCTGGAGAAAGCAAATATGATAATCTTAAAGTTGAGAATGCCAGAGCTGTTGAGTTTGGTCTACTTAGTTTATACATGAACACACAAAACTACAGGCAATTGTATTTGGCAATAGGAACTCAGGTATTACAGTGATGGGGCTCTAAAAATAGGTAGACTACATGGCCAACTATTTAAAGAGCAATACAAATGTTAAAATAATAGCTAGTGAAATAACTCTGCTAACTAGATTTAATAGGGAATTAAGATAACGTGACTGATTCGTTAACATTTTAAAAGACTATCAGTGGAAAGAATTCAGCACACTTGTAAATGAAGAGATTTTGGAAGAAGAGAGGGTAAGTGATTACAAACAGCCATGTTGAGTATGATGCTGGTGGCTGACAATAATGCAAGGGTACTGGATTTCATAGTAAGTGATAGAAAACCAAGGGATTTAGACCCCAATTCAACAAGATACTTAACAAGATTACATGTCCCTAAGTACGTGACATAATGACACTAAGCATGTGTTTAAACTATCTTACTGAATTAATAAAAACTAGAAGATTCTAAGACATAATATATAATTCAGGCACAATATATTAGAAATCTTAATGTAAAAGAAATTAAATTTAAATGAAAGATATCAATGCCAGTGGTAGGAAACATTTCCATATGTGCAAACATTTGATGCATTGTGGTAAGAACTGCATTTTTAAATACTTTTTATCCCCTCAGCTCTTTCTCCACCTTTCTTTAATCACTATGTTTAAAATATATTACTTTGGCACAGATAACTATTATTCAGAATTTTTCAGGCTCCTTATAAAACAAAGTATACCTAAATTATTTTAATGTAGTTATTTAATATGGAATTCCTATTTTTACTACTCAAGTACAGAGAAAATTGTAATTTGGTGAATCATGCAATTCTATGTTACCTAGTAAGGTGTAACCTGTAGTTAAGTAATTAAGGAGTCTAATACACTGTAACTGAATATTTTAAAGACTGAAAAAATAGATTCATTTATTGTATACATCGTTAAAGATTTTACTTCCTGTTCTTTGAAGAACACAGATATTGAATTTTCTTTGAGATTGTAAGGTATGAAGAACTGACACTAAGAGCCCTGTGTCATATTGAATTTATTGACGATCATATAATAGAGTTTGAAAGGCAAATTAAAGTTCCTGCTTTAGTATAAGCATTTACAGCTTTATTATCTTAACAGAGAATGCTATTCAGAAGCCAAGATATTTCAAGACCATTAATCTCAGCTCACTTGGGAAATCAAAGAAAATAAGGCCTAAATGTTAAAAAGACTGGTTAAGCTCGTTTTAGTTTAGTGCCCATAAGGCATGCAGATGGCTACTGTTAGGCAAATGCATTACAAAACGTGAGTATAGAAGGGTGGAGAACAAAATGTCTCTGTAGCTGATTTATTACTATACATCACTAAATCAAGCAGCCTGGTACACGCTGGGTTGAAATCTTGACCCTACTGAAGTCAATGGGAGTTTTGCCATTGACCTCAGTGAGGGCAGGATTTCACCGCCGGCCCTTAATTACGAATTCAGCCTAATTTCTGGCTACTAAATAAGCAACAACCCTAAAACAGATGCTATGATAACATCGACAGCCACCCTGAGGAACTGGGGACCTCAAATTGTGTCAGCAGAGTAGGAAAGGTCTTCAATATCATGAAATAATCTATCAAAAATGAATACTCTATGTAACAGAAACTAGCACAAGTTATTTAAACCAAATTTTTAAAAAATAAACAAATGGTCAGTTCTCAATAACCTTCATATAGCAAACATAAGCCATAAATATCAATATCTTGCCAAGAATCCTATTCCTTTTCTAGTGTCTACTCATGCCTCTCCCAATCCACTTCCCCAATTTATTAAGAATTCATTACTGTGGCATGTACGCACCAGACAAGCACCTCTTTGAAGTAGAAACATTTTAACTACATTTAACAGATGGGGAAACTGAGACAAAAAGAAAGAATAAGTAATTTGCCCAGGAAGCCCGTGGCAAATTTGAAACCAGATCTCCGAATTCCCAGTCCAGTGGCCCTTCCCATCTTAGCAGAACTTAGATCAGACCAACAGGAGAATGGCAACTCCTTGTGGTCCCGGTCAGAGGAAGCACTATGCTACAGGAATGATATAATTCAGAGATACCAGAGAGAATAAACAAGAAAAATCCAGATACCAATTCAAACATTAACACTGATTTTTTATAAAGCATTTTTTTCACTATAATCCATTGTTCTAGGTCGTAGACCAAAGTCATATATAATTTGACCCTGTTAGTCTCTAAACATTTAGTTTTATTAAAATAGGAAAGAAAATGATAGCCCAAACAAAGCAAGGTCCTACACTTGACTTGATGGTATTTCTCTCTGCTTGGATGTAACATGATAACTTTTGAATGCTGCATCCAAGCAATTCCAAAATTGCAAGGAATGTTCTAAGCATCAATGGGCAGAACAATGTTGATTATGGTCAAAGTCAGTCCCTGCCATCTGGCTAGCAGACCCATCCGCTTCCACCAGCTACGTAATAGTCTATAGATCAAAAGAAATGCATGAGGGCATTAGCATCTTCCAGCATAACATTACTCCCCATCTCAGCTCTGCCCATTGTCCCAGAAGAACTCTGTAAGCTTGAAAGCTTGTGTCTTTCTGCAACAGATGTTGGCCTAATAAAACATATTATTTCACCCACCTTATCTCTTGATTGTCCCAATACAGTTTAAAATGCTGACACTCTCAATACTTATCTCCCAATGGAAAGAAAAGACATACAAATTTGGGTGAAGTATAGGGAGAGGGGGTACACAGAGCTCCTGGAATGGGAGACCCTGGTACAGGGGAAGAAGGGCATACAGAATCCCTGCATGATGGAGAGAGATGGAGGGGGGTTGTGCTGGGAATCCTTGAAATAGAGAGAGATGGGAGGGTGACACACAGAGAGCTTATGATGGGGAAATGTAGGAATGCAAAAAGTCCCTTGTGTGCACCATGCACTTGACCTATACAAATAACAAAGTATGCCACCCTCTAGTTAATTACTCAGCATTCTCTCATTGACATTGTTCAAATTCATGTCTGTTCTTCTGCCAAAAACAAACTATAATGCTACAATTTAACAATGACATGTAATATCTTCCTCTTCTGATCTAACAAATAAATAAATAAATAAAAAGATAAACATAACTTAAAATTGTGTTTTAGAATGCTTAAAAACTCTTAAGGCTTATTCATTGGTCAATTTAAAAATCAATTCCAAGACCCTCTGTATCCCAGGTCACACTGGTTTTCTGACAGATGTTCCTTTTTCCTCCGATAATCAGTTTCCTCAACTAACTCCATTAAGTAATTTTAAATTAAAAATCCCCTTACACATTCAATCAGAATCTCTCCAAGAATGGTTATTTAATTGGAGAGCAAGGATTTTTGAACATTCTATCATCTGTCTATCAAATAAAAAGTTAGCACTTTTGTCTGTAGTATAGAAGTATTTTCCATCAACACTATCTCATGCAAAGGCTGATTGGCAGCCACCCTTTGTGGCCATGATATTACACATTTGAAAGACAGATTCTAATTAATACACACTAAGAATTAATCTACAATCTTCTAATCTCAAAGAGCACTGAAGCCCTGAAGATTTGAAGAGAAGTGACTAATATAATTGTTGTTGTTGTAATCCTGTTTTGCAGACAGCCAGGTGGTGATATATCTACAGTATTTTTAGAGCCATATTGAAAGTACTGTGATAATATTGTCATAATAAAGTGGACCAGTTCATGGCCTTTAATTCTGCTTCTATGAGTCCTGATATTCCTTCAGTAAGAGGGCCATGGACAGGTATGATGGATCTGCCTGAGTTCCCTTATTTGTGTATTTTAGGAAGCATGTAGAAGGTCCCTGGAATGGTTATGTGGGGGATGAGGTTGTATAGTTTCTCTTGGAGTTGTTTGGGGAAGGATTTGATTATATCCCTAAATTCCTGGGAGAATTGTGGTGTGAGGTCTTTGAGTTCTTGGTGCAGGTGCTGTCAGAGAGATGTCGGTTGGCCTCATTGACATAGTCATCATGGCTGAGGACTAGGATGATGTTCTCTTTGTTTGTTGATTTGATCACTATCTGCTGGTTGGATTTCATGGACTAGACACCTGTCCTCTTGGTGGTGGAGATCGTGGTAGATGTGATGTCTGTTAAGGATTCCACGGTCGATTTTTTTCCCCGAAGCTATCAATTTAATGATCAAGAGTGTGGTTTAGTCTACTGTGGCATGTCTGATTAGATTATTCTTTTTTCTTATGATTGTCAGTGGAGACATGGTAGTTGCGGGTGGTGTCACCTTTGTTGTGAAATAATTCTTTGATGCAAAATCAGTGAAAGAATTCTTCTGGTTCTCCACATAGTTAGTATGGTATCAGGTTCTGTGGTGAGGAAGCTGTTCAGTTTCTGGGAGAGTACAGATAATTCAGCACTGATATTAGGTAGTCTTGATAAGTTGATGATACTGGAGCATTATGGATCCTGGTGTCATGGTTTCTCCTGGAGGTGACGTTCTCTGTACATTGTGAAGCTGGTTTCACCTTTTTGTTTTTGTGCTGGGTGGCTATGATATTTTTGGAAGGTTTCTTGCATGAGCTTCAGGTAGGTTTCCTGATTTTTTTTTTCCTTCCAGTGTGTGGGAGCATGTGATGATTTCTTGTTTCTTATGCATAAGTAGTAATTTATTTGTGAGCAGCCTGCCTATTATGCAAGCCAAAAAACTTCTAGTTTCCCTACCATAACCTGGTGTGACATTGTCTAATTAAAATATAACCATTAAAATCATTATTGCTACTACTGTTATATAATTGCAATGAATCTTATACAAAATATAATTCATGTTTAGAAAGGGTTAAACAGCTTGCAGGCTAACTAACCCAAAGCCTATCTTTAAAGGTGTCAAGGTTCCTCCCCCACTCTGAACTCTAGGGTACAGATGTTGGGACCTGCATGAAAACCTCCTAAGCTTACTTTTACCAGCTTAGGTTAAAACTTCCCCAAGGTACAAATTAATTTTATCCTTTGTCCTTGGAATATCCACTGCCACCACCAAACTCTAACTGGGTTTACTGGGAAACGCAGTTTGGACACGTCTTTCCCCCCAAAATCCTCCCAACCCTTGCACCCCACTTCCTGGGAAAGGTTTGGTAAAAATCCTCACCAATTTGCATAGGTGACCACAGACCCAAACCCTTGGATCTGAGAACAATGAAAAAGCATTCAGTTTTCTTACAAGACGACTTTTAATAGAAATAGAAGTAAATAGAAGTAAAGGAATCACCCCTGTAGAATCAGGATGGTAGATACCTTACAGGGTAATTAGATTCAAAACATAGAGAATCTCTCTAGGCAAAACCTTAAGTTACAAAAAAGACACACAGACAGAAATAGTCATTCTATTCAGCACAATTCTTTTCTCAGCCATTTAAAGAAATCATAATCTAACACATAACTAGCTAGATTACTTACTAAAAGTTCTAAGACTCCATTCCTGGTCTATCCCCAGCAAAAGCAGCATACCGACAGACACAGACCCTCTGTTTCTCTCCCTCCTCCCAGCTTTTGAAAGTATCTTGTCTCCTCATTGGTCATTTTGGTCAGGTGCCAGCGAGGTTACCCTTAGCTTCTTAACCCTTTACAGGTGAGAGGATTTTTCCTCTGGCCAGGAGGGATTTTAAAGGGGTTTACCCTTCCCTTTATATTTATGACAAAAGGCATGTTAGAAATGTTAATTAGGGCCATTGCATGCTAAATAGGCTAGAACTTTGAAATGCAAACCTATGTTGTTGGAAGTTAGAGGTAATAGTAATTGTGTGCATCTTAGGGCTTGTCTACACTACCAAATTTTGTTGACAAAACTTATGTAGACACCCAAAAGTCGACAAAACAAAAATTGCCAAAGGGTGTTCACACATGCTCCCTCTGTTGACAGATCATGTCCACACTGGGGGCACCATCATTGACAGTGTGAGGAATGCACTGAGGGTATGTATCCTACAGTGCATTTTTAAAATGTTTGAATTAAAAATGTACCCTCTCTCAGCAGAGCTGTTTTTTAGCAGGTGCAATGAAGGTGAGAAAAGTAAATTTGAACTAAATGCTGCATGGCTGGGAATTCGTACTCTTCAAGTCAGCTGACTGGCCCCTATCTGTCCTCCTTACAAACATAACATTTCTTTCCATCCTCCAAAAATATCCCATAGCAGCACTAGAGGCCAGCTTTGTGACTGGGATAGGAGCCAAAGACATAGACCTCCATCCAGCCTAGGCCCTCCACCTGCTCCTGTATGCCTGAGGCCTTTGTTAGCCATTGTTCAAGAGAGTAACACACTGGGATAATTTTGCTATTAGTTAACAGGTTTGCTATTAGTTAAGAGGGGAATTTATACTGTAATTTTTTTCCAGCATTCTCTTCAACTACGAACATATCATGTGTGTCTTGCTATGTTTTTCCTCACAGGTGTCATGGTGTAACATGCTGCTGGGGACCAGAGCTGCAAGTCACCTTTCTGCCTTAGCTAAAGAGAGCTTTGCTGGAGATTAGATAGTGTGTCAGCTCCCAGCCACACTGGCCTGTCTTCCTTACCAACAACCTCCAAGTCTCTCCCAGCCCAAACCTTGCCTAGCAGGTAACAATCAGTGAACTTCAGCCCCCGAGCACCTCAGAAAGGTTTCTCTGCAATGTGCAGCCCCTATCACTGAACATTTGTACAAGATACTAAGTTCACTGCTCTTTTAAAGAGTCAGTACAATAAAGTTTATTAACTGGGGTAAACACACACTTCCCTTCAAACACAGCACTGAGTTGTTTCATAATAAAAATAAAACAAGTTTATTAACACCAGGACATAGAAGGAATTAAACCTAGAAATTGTTACAAACAAACAAAAATAAAAAACTTCATGATGGCTAAGACCTACATTAACAAGCTACAGTCTTTGTTCAAGGTAGTTTCCTAAGTAAACTTTCTTTCCCACAATAGTTGGCTAACTCTTAGCCAGGATTCCCACAGAGTCCAGGTGTGGGTCTTCCTTGTCTCATCAGGTGAAGGATAATATAAGTCTTTCTGTTTGCCCTTATATCTCAGTCTGGCTTTGTTTCAAGGGTCAAATCAATCCCCTGGGGTTCAGTCTCCTGTTGCTTATGGGGGGGGGGCACTCCATCTCAATTAAGATGCCCCTTGGTGCGTCCCAATGTGATGATTCCTGCTGCAATTTTACAATGTCAATGTTCTCTCCCTGCTTCCTCCGATACCAATGAATAGCCCAGTGAATTTGGCCACACCTGGTTTGAGGTGTTGGCCTCTTTCCTTTGTCTTGAGAAAAGACAGTTACCTTTTCTGTAACTGGTGTTTTTTGAGATGTGTTGCTCATGTCCATTCCACAAGAGGTGTGCGTGCTCGCCACGTGCACCGGTGCCGGACGTTTTCCCCCAGCAGTACCCGCAGGGGAGCGCCCCTAGCAACCCCTGGAGTGGCACCGCTGTCATAAAAATAAAGGAAAGGGTAACCATCTTTCTGCATACAGTTCTATAAAATCCCTCCTGGCCAGAGGCAAAACCCTTTAACTGTAAAGGGTTAAGAAGCTAAGATAACCTTGCTGGCACCTGACCCAAAATGACCAATGAGGGGACAAGATACTTTCAAAGCTGGGGGGGGGGGACGGACAAAGGGTTCATCTGTCTGTGGAATGCTTTTGCCGGGAACAGATCAGGAATGCAGCCTTACAACTCCTGTTAAGTTAGTAAGTAATCTAGCTAGAAATGCGTTAGATTTCCTTTTGTTTAACGGCTGGTAAAATAAGCTGTGCTGGATGGAATGTATATTCCTGTTTTTGTGTCTTTTTGTAACTTAAGGTTTTGCCTAGAGGGATTCTCTATGTTTTGAATCTGATTACCCTGTAAGGTATTTACCATCCCGATTTTACAGAGGTGATTCTTTTACCTTTTCTTTAATTAAAATTCTTCTTTTTAAGCCCTGCCGAACCCAGTGTCCTCCGTGGTTTGGGAGATGAACACATAATGCGAGGTTGGGGCGCAGACCAGGATTGCCATTGCAGGAGTTATTTTTATGGTCCCTTGACTTTTTATAAGAGGGCTCATATCTAGAGTAGGTGGCCTGGGTGGGAGCCTGCTGCAGTTTAAACTTGGTCCTGGCCGGGGCTAGGACTTAGAGGCCAAGGGTCTTTAGTGTGTGCAGGAATCTTTCAGGCTGTGCAACTTCACATATGTCTGTTCCGCAAACAGGGCCTTGCCATCAAATGGAAGTTCCTGTAAGGAATTCTGAGCCTCGCTGGACAACCGAGACAGCAGGAGCCATGACGCTCTCCTCATGGACACTGCAGAGGCCATAGACATTTCAGCCATATCAGCTGCCTGAAAGGCCGCCCTGGCGGCAGCCGTACCCTCCTCCACCAGAGCCTTGAACTCTTTTTTGTCATGCTCTTGGAGGGAGTCCTCAAATTTGGGCAGAGAGCCCCACAAATTGAACTCATATCTACCCAGCACGACTGGGTGGTTTGCCACCCTCAGTTGGAAACTTAAGAACGAATAAACCTTTCTACTGAATAGATCTAGTCTCCTCGAGTCCTTATTCTTAGAAGTACGGGCTGGTTGGCCTTGCCTCTCTCTATAGTTGATTGACTCAACCACTAGGGATTTGCAGGCAGGGTGGGTATACAGGTATTCATGCCCCTTGGAGGGCACGAAGTACTTCCATTCTGCCCTCTTAGAGATGTTGGGCAAGGAAGCCGGGGTTTGCCACAAGGCGTTCGAGATCTTTGCCACCCCTTCATGGAGTGGGAGAGCCATCCTGCTGGTGCCGAAATCGAGAGGATGTTAAAGATGGAGTCTGAGGGTTCCTCCACCTCCTCGGCTTGATGCCACCCTTTTCAACAGCTCTTGATGAGTTTTAGAGTCCTCCTGCGGGACAGGCGGAGGAGGGGCCATGATTGCCTCATCCAGGAAGCATGAGGATGGGGGTGCGGTACTCTGCGTCCCCACCGGTGCCACAGGTCCCACCACTCGGTCCCCCTCTGGGCGCGGGACCAGGGATGAATGCTTCACTGACTCCTTTCTGGGAGGTTGAGAAAGGGAGATCAATGGTCTCTCCAAGGTTCTGGCCACCAAGCGAGCCACCACTGGGGGCTGCGTCGGAGGCCACAGGACCTATTGGTACCATGGCGCCGATCAAGGAAACCGGTGCCATTGTACCTGCTGTGGCACTGGTGGAGCAGGCTGCTCAGCCTGAGTAGCCTGGTCCATTGACTGACAACTGCAAAGGGAGGCCGGGCTGGCATACGATCTACCGCTATCCTGGGACTGAAAAAAGTGGTGGTGTCGGGAACGGTGCTGACCGCGAGACCTTGATCCCGGCATGGAGGAGCGGGAGTACTGTCGGTAGTGGCTGCTCTGACGGGCGGATCCACGATGGCAAGGTGCCGGTGATTGATGCCTGGGGCTGAGGGAGCAGTGCTGCAACAGGGACCTTGAGCTAGACGAAGAACAGGAACGGCGTCAATGCCCGTACCGCAAAGGGCTATGGTAGCCTCTTGGAGACAAGGATCTCTGGTGCCGTCCGTCCCAGTCTTGATGGGGCACGCTCTCCTCGTGAGATCTACGTTACCTCGAGGTGGAGCGGTGCCTGGAACCCCTGCAAGTTGGTACCCAGCCAGACAACCTGGTGGGGGTCAACGAGGACCAGCACAGACTGCACACAGGGGGGTCGCTGAGCAGGGAACAGCGTCGGGAACCTTCCCTAGACAGTGAATGGTACTGTCCAGGCGGTGACTGCGGGGATCTGAGTGGCGGCTTGCCTCTGGACCAAGGAGCCAATGGCGGTGGTGCCCCCGGTACCAGCAGAGACATAACGTCCTAGGCTACCTGCAGGGCCTCCAGCATGGAGGGCACCCGAACATCCGGGGAGGTTGGCTCGGAGTGGACCAGGCTACTCCTCTCAACTTGAGTCGGAGGCCAGGAGGCTGTCCACGGGACACACCAAAAAGCAATGCCGTGGACTGGCTGGTGGAAGGCACCGAAGGGTCGCCACGCACCGATGACACGGTGCTCGGTGCTGACTTGGAGCAACACAGCGGTGTCGGGTTCAGGGCTGACTCCATCAAAATGGCTCGGAGCCGAATGTCCTGCTCCTTCTTGTTTCGAGGTTTGAAAGATATGCAAATCTTGCAGCAATCGCTGAAACGGGTTTCCCCCAGACAGCGTAAACAGTCTGCGTGCAGATCACTCACGGGCACTGGCCACTTGCAAGTGTTGCACAACTTAAAGCCCGGGGCACAGGGCATGCCCCAAGCCAGGCGCACTAAGCTAACTCTAACTAACCTACTTTTAACTACAGGTATTAACTAACAGAGTCCAAGAGGAAAGCTACAGCAAAGCGGGAGCAGAACAGTTCTGAGGCACCTTCACTGGCGGCAAGGAGGAACTGAGGGTGGGGGGAGTGTGCAGTGCCCCTTATACCGTGCCACAGTGGTGCCACTCCAGAGGTCGCTGGGGCGCTCCCCTATGGGTACTACTAGGGGAAAAACTTCCGGCACCGGTGCACGTGGCGAACACGCACACCTATTGTGGAATGCACATGAAGAAGAAAACCTGTTTATCCACTCCCCCAACATGCTAGCTGTAAATACCTTTTAGGCTATGTCTACACTTCGCACCTTACAACAGCACACCTGTGCCACTGCAGCTATGCTGTTGTAAGATACACAGCGTAGCCGCTCTTTGTTGCTGGGAGAGAGCTCTCCCAGCAACTAAATAAAACCACGCCGAACAACGGACAGTAGCTTCATCACCAGGAGAGCTTCTCCCACAGACAAAGCGCTGTCCACATTGGTGCTTTTTGTCATTAAAACTTTTGTTATTCAGGGGGGTGTTTTTTTCACAGCATAGACATAGCCTTAGGCGCAGTCTTTAAAGCATAATATAAGTATATAATATAAGTGAGTATCCATAATTCCACACACTTCATTATCACATACATTTCACAATGATATTATTGATATTAATTTGATAGTTTTCAAATTATACCTTACAAGGCATATTTTGTTCACCTATCACTGCAGCACTGTAGGGGTGAACACAGGGGTGCCTAGGCGCACACATGGATTCTGTGATTTTCATGTTTTTTAAAAATATGACTTTTGGCATTTTTATATTAGGTAGATCTGATGGTAAAGACCAGAGCCTATTTTGCTAAGAACTTTAAGAGCTGCAAGCCTTCCTTTCACCCACAGCTAGGCTAACAGAAAGCAGAAGCTCAATAACAATACAGCAATGATACAAAGATAACCAGTGAACACTAAATGATTTTAAGTCTTCCAAAGAAGAGGAGGCTCTCTCTTCCCTCCCCCTTTTTTTAAATTGTTTTTTTTTTGGGGAGGGGGGAAGGGTTAAGTTTAAACTGATAAACTGAATTCATACCTAACATGCTTATCTAGACTAAAGCACTGTTCCTAGTTATTTACAGTAAACTAGGGAAATACAAGTTACATAACGTAAAAAATTTGAGGTATAAAACTATGTCTGAGACATACTGACATTTTTACTATATGTCCAAGACTTTTGTCTTTTTCACAATGATCACCCTGCAATATGCCATGACATAAATGCTGTAACAAACCATTCATTCTTTATTTGAAGTGACACACACATTATACAAAAACTGATCCAGTCTTAAAGTTATCATCTACTTGGGACAATCCTCCAGGTTATAAATTCCAATTATTATTTTAACCCAATTATTAGAATAAAGACAGAACATGGAATCATGCTCATTGTGTAGTACAGAGCCTACTATGGTTCTGTGGCCTTCTGCTCAAGATGAAGTGAGCATACATTAACTAATATAATAATCAGACAGCAAGGATCATAAAGGTAAACTCATTTAGAAAAGTGGAAGAGCATGCATCCATTCATTTAAATGAGACGCCCAAGTATGTACCAGAGAACAGGATTTGGCGCTAATTATTCCTTGTGCTCTTGCCGCTCTACCTTGGTAAGTGACTTAAAAAAAAATCCATTATTCATAAACTTTAGTTCTAAGGATTTAGTTTCTTTTCTTTTATTCAGACTTATTGAGTGTTTTTGTCCAGCTATATATTTAATTTCTAACACTACTGCTTTGGGGGCCAGTTATTGAGCTCCAGAAAGTTGGTTTATGCTAAGAAAGCAGCTGACTGAACCAGCTGAAATTGGCAAAGCTAGAGCAAGCAATCATCACGAGCCTGGGCAGAATTGCACTAAAGAAAGACTCCGGCTAGCAAAGTAGTGCTGAAATTAATCCTTGCTAATCTATTTTATGAAAGATGCAGTATCTGCAGTTGGAATATTAAATACTGAAATTGTGGCGGCAAGAAGGCATTTCTTTATGGTTTATTTTAAATATTACCACAACTAAAATGGCTCAGGACTGTTACTGTTTTCTGATGTCAGTCCTCACATTAGTATTCTACAGTTTGAACTCACTTTTTGACAGAATAGCAACTCCAGCCAACTCCTGGTGAGTTAGTAGGAGACAAAATCTGTTTTAAAAGTCTAAACACGCAGAGAGAAAAATAAACAAAATAAAACCAATACCAACCTTCTGAACTTTATGGGTTGCATAGCAATTTGTATGTAAAATATAAACTTGATTGAGCAATACAAAAGGACAATATAAAATAGAGCATTCTTTTCAAGTAATAAAGTTACATTAATATTAAAGTGAAAAAATGAGTTCATCTACAAACTTGGCATTTCACTCAGCAAGATGAATTCACCACCATTAAGATCTCCTATGTCATCAAATACCACCACTTCCTCAAAAACGGAAAGCAGATATCAGTTTTATGGACTCGAAGCTGATGATGATTTTAAATTCTCTGATATTTTGGTTCAATAATCTCAAACAATTAACCTAAGGATTACGTTGAGAAGCAGTAATCCAACCACACATCAGGACTTCATTTTAATGTAATAAAGTATATACCTTTCAGTAGTCTATAATGTATACACAGCCACGAGTACGCTTTCTATTGCATCTCCCAGACATTTAATCTAAAAAGGGATCTACTGCCAAACTGTTTAAGAATAAGAAAGCTTTTTCTTTGCTTTAATTGTTATTCCTCACTGCTCATTATATATCATGTCTTCTTTCAGTACGTGTTTATACTAATTTTGTAAATTTTAAAATACTGGATATTTCTGGTATAGGTAATGTAGGTTCAACTGCAGCCAATAAGCCCTTTCTTACACCATCTGAGAAGTCAATGAAGGTTTAATGTTAGCTTTTTGTACATGACAGCATAATAAAACCTTGTTATAAAAGAAATAGTTTAAGGTGTTGATGTAGAGAAAATTACTCTCTGTTTCTCAGTCTATTGGCACCGACGAGTTTTCAGAACTTGCTGTGGTGAAGTCAGAGGGTACTTTAATTTACCATTTGGATGGAACCTGCAAAACCAGATTATCTTCATTAAATTGGAGCATACCCCTCTGTTCTCCTTCCTTTACAGTATGCTTTTTTCAGATGATGAACTATGTATATTTCACAATCTATTTGGGAAGCTTTTATCAAAGTGATTTGAACACCAAGAATAAATACAAGAAACAAAGGTATATACCCATAGCACAAGTACATAAGAAGAAGAAAGCAGATGCATTTTCAGACTTGCCTGGAGGACAATGGGATTCTGTTAGGAATATAAATCCAAGGTGAATTCTCTAAAGTTAGCCCCAAAGTGTCACAAATAAACACAGATGCAAATTATATTTTGACACAGCTGCAAGACTGCATTTATGGTTGCTAAGTTTCCTCTTTGAAAATCACCCAGTTTAAGAATTCTTGCAGTAATAGTTTCAGAGTAATGAAAAACAAACAGAACAATGGAACATTTCAGCTGGGATATGAGCAGCTTTGTGTGTTTCTTTGCAATGTACATTTAGCAGAGACATATTAGTAATTATAAGGAACAAACTTTTAACAGTACAATATTTTACTTGCATAGACACCACACACACATCATAATGCATTTAATGCATATGCAATTTGAATTATATATTTTAATTTATAATCAACTATTTAATGAATAATAGAAATAATAAAAATAAGCAGCACATAGCATCAAATACAGCCAGGGAGTGCATAAGCCACAAGAGCGCCATCATCATTCCACCAATTAGAGGTGAACTGGTAGTAGAAATGCCAAACTTTTCATGGGTATTGCCCCAAAACTCTGAACACTGATTACTTGAGGCCATATGGCCAAATCATGAAGTCATTCAGGAAGAACTTCTACTGCAGTCATTGGGACTTCATAAAGACTGCAGAACCAAGCCTATAATCTTCTATGGTATGATTACAAGAAGAAGGGAGCATTTGGGTTTCTCCCACACAAGTCTTTCTCCCTTGGCTGGATCCATATTAAAAAACAAAACAAAACACTCCTGTAATCACCATATGAAACTTAAGGTGTCACTTAGATGGTAACCTAGATAACACATTTATGTAGTGAATAGATCCTTAGAATGTATATAATAAATATTACTCTCTTACCTAATTGCATTTTATTAAAGATAATGTTATGTGTATGATGATTTTTTTTTATTGATTTTTCATAAAGGAAGAGACAATAAAAAGTACAAAAAGGTAAATGACTTACAATCTTATATAGGTTCATGAAGAGAGGTTGCCACCTGCTTGTGTTACTAACTATTCGAGAGAGTACAGGATCAAAATTTATCTTCACTAGTTTGTTATGTGCATGCAGACTGATTATGAAGAAATTTTGTACTTTCTTTATCATCTCCTTATTTTCTTTCTGACTAACAGTTGGGTGACATAACTTTTTTGCTGTTATTTGTATCATTTTACAGACGTGCACCTATTTCTATGAATAGACACAGTGTTTGTTTTTAGAAAAGCAAGACCAAAATTGCAATAGAAGAATGTCTTGCAAGACAAAATATAGGCAAAACAGCAGCAGAGATGTGCCTTCCCTGTTCAGAACATTTCAGACGCTCAGAACATTAATGACAGGTTTCAGAGTAGCAGCCGTATTAGTCTGTGTCCTCAAAAAGAAAAGGAGTACTTGTGGCACCTCAGAGACGAACAAATTTATTATAAATTATATATATTATTATATATAAATTATTATAAATAAATTTGTTCGTCTCTGAGGTGCCACAAGTACTCCTTTTCTTTTTTCAGAACATTAAGGTATCTTACCTCCCAGTCTGTAAATGGGATATTTGTTACCTATTTTGCCTTCCAGTCAGTACAAAATCTCTACTACAATGACATTACTGAAAATGCAGTAAGCAAAAGAAATTTTCCAATATTACATACAAGAATGTGTAAACAAATCATTGTCAACTTTAGATTATGATTACCATCTATTTTCATTAGGTCTTTGAAAATTCAATTTTGGTTTTTCCATCATTTATTATATACAGATTAATATTCCTGTATTTAAGCCTACTTATTAAGTTTAAATTGTGTTTTTGTTTCAGAAAAAAATTTTAAAAAGAAAAAAGTTGAACACACGTAGGTAAACACCACCTTTAGAAGGACTTGTCTTATGTTCTTAAGCACGGGAAAGGGGAAAATTACAAAAGCTAGTGAGGGACAATGGATTTGCACTCATGTCTTGATTTTTTTGTTTGTTTCTTTTTTGTTTTTATAATATGCTGTCTTTCTGATTGCTCTCTGTACTTCCCCTCTAGCTATTCTAAAGCTTCTCTGTTCTATCCTCATGCTGCTCTGACACATACTCAGCTCTCACTAGGACAGCTCTGAGATGCTCACTCTGTTACTTAATGCACCCTCAGGCCACTCTCATCTTCCATCTCAGAAAGCCATGAGCCATGTTTTTCTCTCAAACTGTTCTGGGACACTTTCTCCTCCATTCATCCTGAATTCTTCTGGGTTGGTATCTCTGATATCACTTACAAGACTCTATGATTCTCTCTCCCTCTAACTCCTCTTAGTGCCATGATACTACTAAAATGTTCTTAGAAAAGAAACAACTAAGGGGGATACAATAAAGGTCTATAAAATCATTAATAATATGGAGAAAGTGACTAGGAAGTGTTATTTATCCCTTCACATAAGGCAACAATTATGGGGCGCCCCATAAAATTAATACACAGCCGTTTAAAAAAAAAAGGAAGCACACAGTCAAATTGTGGAATTCATTGTCATGTGATGTTGTGAAGGCCAAAAGTATAACTGGGCTAAAAAAAAAAAATCAGATCATCATGGAGGGATAGCTCCATCAATGGCTATAGCCAAGATGATCAGGAATGCACCCATGCTCCAGGTCTTCCTAAACCTCCAACTGCCAGAAGATGGGATTGGATGACAGGGTATCACTTGAAAATTCCCTGTTCTGTTCATTCCCTCTGCAGCACCTGGCACAGGTCGCTGCCAGAAGATAGGATACTGGGCTTGATGGACCATTGGTCTGATCTAATATGGCCATTCTTATGTTTACCTGACTATCCTCCTCCACTCCCTCAGCCTGAGCAACAGCAGAGCTGATTTGAATGGTGGAATATTGCAGCCCCTCTCCTTACTATACCATTCAGCTTTAAAAGCACTTTGAGTCAGAATACATTGAAAAATACACCTTTGGAGGGAAGGGGTAAGAGGAGAGGAATGATGGGGCGTGTTTTAATCAAACAATGAAATGAAAAATATTGTGAGAATGGAAACTAATCCATCTTAATCAGCAAGGCTGTTGACAGGCACATGGATGAGAACAGGAAGTTATGAGAGGATGACAAGCATGTTTCTTGATAATAATCTCTTGAGGGTGGTTCCCTGTTTACAAGTGTAAGCAGAGTCAGGATGAGCTCCACCCTGACATCTGGTGGTGAGGTGTGGCAAGTTGTGGAGAAGAACTTCAGGGGCTGATCTCATTTGCACAGACACACCCACCCCCCCTAGAATGAGGCCATAGCTGCCCAAATGGTCACTTTGGCTGCTGTGGGATCCCCAGTGTCTCTGTTATTGGGGCAGGAAGAATAAATTGTTATTACCCTGATTATGGGAATCAAGAAACTGTACTTGGCCTTTTGTTATGATGGAGGGACTCGCCATCAACTAAGCAGCACTCGCTAGGCAAGGGACATGGGTTCCAAAACCCAGTGAATAGAGAGAGGCTGGGGACAGGTATTAATACTTGGTGGCATGGGCCCCCTAGTGAGGGCATTACATGCTAATTGCACTTCCTCCTCTCTCCACTGTGGAATATCAGAGCTAATTTTGATTCCATTAGGAGTCTAGTTACAAGCTGCTGGGCTGAATTCACTTTGGGCTAATGGTGCACCAGCACTGAGGCTCCCGTACTACAAGCTGAAATCACAAAAGAGCTAAACTTACTAAGAGCTGAAATCCTTGAGTGTTGTGTTAAGTAGTGGGGGAGCCTGAAGATATATTGTGGAGCAGTTTGCGGGATGGTTGGAGCGGCTTGTGGACGGGCTGGTGGAGCAGTTCACGGGACGGTGGGAGCTGCTTGTGGGACGCTGAGCAGCACGGAGCAGTTCGTGGGGCGGCTGGTGGAGCGGAGCGGCTTGTGGAGCGGATCGGAGTGAAGCCCTATGGAGCTTCGGGGCAGTCAGCTTTAGATCATGTAAGGTGCCCCTTACCTCTTCCCCCCCGCCCCTCTCCACCTAGGTTGGGAGGTAAAACTCTGCAGATAAACTTTTGAACTCTGGGGCTGCCCTGACCAGGGACAGAGACTTTTGGGTTGTTGGACTTTTGGGACTTTGGGTTGCTTGACTCAAGAACCAAAGGGAAAGGACACGTCCCAATTTGCTTGGGGTGGGTATTTTTTGCTCATGGGTTGTGTTATGAATTCTGTTGGTGGTGTTTCCCCAACATAATGCCACATTGTTTCTCTCTGTTATTAAAAGGCTTTTTGCTACACTCAGACTCTGTGCTTGCGAGAGGGGAAGTATTGCCTCTTGGAGGCACCCAGCGGGGGTGGTATATTTTTGTCCCAGGTCACAGGGTGGGGGCTCGAGCTGGTTTTGCACTGTGTTATTGGAATGGAACCCCTAGATACTGAACCCGGCCCTTGTTGCTGCCAGCTCTGATGGGCAGAAGGGTTACACAAGGTAGTAACAGTATGCTGGGCAGATAAGTACATTGGCCTTCAACCTTATATTATGTAGCTCAGAAATGGTTACTACTTTGTAAAAGAAGAAGATTTATGGAATACTAGATTCATTAGCTTAAGAGTCACTTGTTTGGTAACTACAGCAATGAAAAGCATGACAAACATTAAATTTACTCTAGAGTTTGTAGCAAAGTGAAATCTGGATTCAAACTGTATGTCTGCAATAATTAATTATATACTCTAGCTGAGAAGTATAACAGGGAAAATAGTTTTACTGCAATCATCTAGTTGTTACATGACTATGAAAAGAGGCCACAGGTAACTATCACTATAAACGTATAATGTGAATACAAAAAAATTAAAAAAATATTTACATGGCTTTTTACATGTGTGTGAACCATGAATACATTAAGCAAGGAATGGTTTTGTTGTGGCAAAACATCAGACAGAGGATCTCCTGGATATGGGATTTATAACATAGTTTTGCAGTGAGCAGCACAGATTATGTACAACAGACATCAAATATAGTCTTATCTGACTAACTATAGAACAAAATCCACTTAAGATGCCCATGGAATTGTGCCAGATCAGCATTACATCAACTATAGCCCTAACTTGGACACAAGGACCTAAAATTAAAGTTAATTTATGTTTAAAATATGAGGGTTCCATGGGCTCCCTAAACTCTCTGTAGTATGGTCTTCTCCAAATGTGGCTAGCTCTTTTAATGGTGACCAGTCCAAATGGCAGCTCCAGAATCTTCTGCTAACAATCTACAGTATTTGTACACTGTGATTTTATGCACATTCCTTACAAAGCCTGTTGAAAACTATCACAAACCTTATAAGCAGGGGCGGCAGGTTTGTATAATTTTTGGTGGTGCTCAGAACAGGTCCAAGTCCCGACTCCCTGTGCCCCACCTGCCTAAGACTCTGGGAGGTAGTTTGGGTGCAGGAGGGGGCTTGGGTTGCAGGCTCTGGGAGAAAGTTTGGGTGCAGGCTCTGGAAGGGAGTTTGGGTGCTGGGTGAGGGCTCTGGGCTGGGCCAGGGGGTTGGGGTGCAGGAGAGTGAGGGAGGGGGTTTGGGTGCTGGGTGTGGGCTCTGGGCTGGGACAGAGGGTTGGGGTGCAGGGCATGGGGCTGGGCCAGGGATGAGGAGTTTGGGGTGCAGCAAGTAGGCTGTCCCAGGGCTGGGGTGAGGAGCCAGAGAGGAGGACTCCCCCCAGCCTTCTCCCAACCGGTAGCCGCGAGCTCCCATTGGGGAACCTCTCCAGCCCAAAACTCAGCCAAGCCTCCCCAGGCTGCTGCTTAGGAGGTCCAGCCAGGATAAGCCCCACCCCCAGAGTTGCCTGCCGGGGTGGGGGCTGCACTTCCTCCCTCTGCGGGTGCAGCAGCTGACTCAGCCTGCCCCCGGCGCCGCTCCCTTGTAGCCAGCCGTGGCAGCAGCTGGCAAGTGAGTGCAGCGCAGAGCTGCAGGGGGCAGCCACCCACTGTCCAGGGCAGGCAAGGATGCTTGTGGGAGGGGCACGCAGGGGCAGAGCCAGGGGAGAGACCTGGGCCCGAACATTGGTGGAGCCAGGCCCCCCAGGCCCTGAATTTGCTGGAGCCCGGGCACCACAGGCCCATACACCTCACCATCCCTGCTTATAAGTAACTCCAAGCCCAAAAATTCTTGTCCTTGCCCAAAATAAATCATGGGGAAATTAAAGATCCCTATATATTTACAACCAGAAGGGACCATTATGGTAACCTAAGCTAACCTTCTACATAACAGAGGCCAGAGAATATCACTCAGTGATTCTAGCATCAACCCTACAATTTCTTGGTCGAACTAGAATATATCTTTTTAGAAATCCATCCAACTGCTGATTTTAAATCTGAAGCCTTCAAGTGACTGAATATGTACTGCACCACATAGTAAATTGTTCCAGTGATTAATTACTCTCTTTGTTAAAAATACGCACCTAATTTGTCTAGTTTCAGTTTCCAACCACTGGATCTTGTTAAGCCTTTGTCTGCCAGATTAAAGAGCTCCCTATGATCAGAAATCTTCTCGCCATTTAGGGACTGACATAGCACGATTAAGTCATCTCTTAACCTTCTCTTTCATAAGGTCAGTAGACAGTTTCTTGAATGCCTTTCTGTAAAGCAGGTTTTCCAGACTCAGAATCATTCCTGTAGCTCTTTTCCAAAAATCAACTGGATATAGCATTCCTATAATGGTTTCACCAATGTTGCATACAGAGGTAACATTAACTGCCTAATTCTAGTTATTCTGATTTATACATTCAAGGATCGCATTAGCCCTTTATAACCACAGCATTGCACTGGTAGCTCATGTTCAGTTGGTCAACTACCATCACCCGTCCTCTCCAAAGTCACAGCTTTCCAGGATACAGCTACCCATCCTGTAAATGTGATATACATTATTTGTTCCTAGATATATGATCTGCCATTTGGATATTTTAATCTTCAATATTCTCTGTCCCTCAGTGCTCTGGGAAGTGATCGAGGAAGGACATGAAGATACACAAAACCGAGCAGGTCTGGCTCAGGTGGGTAGGTTTCAGGGGTGACTGGGGTATAGCTGGGTGAGTGAATCTGAGTGGGTGGCTGCTGGAGGTAGTTGGGTACTAAGACTTCTGGGAAGGCAGGGATGGGCTATGGGTCTGTTCACATATCTAGAGCTGGGTATTTGTTGCAGCTGGGTTGTGCTGGAGGAGCAGAGTCTGATGCACCTGACTGAGGGATGTGTGTGTGTGGACAAGAGAAAGGGAGCTTGGGGCTCTTACTGAGCCTCTTACTTTTTGCCACTGCTGTCTCCTGAGTGCTCGTACCTCGCTGTACTCAGCAGGGGGAAGAGCAAGAGGCAGTGCTTGGCTGTCTGCTCAATAGCACCACAGAAACAATCGGTGGCCAAAAGGCAGAACTGAATGCAAATGTCTGCAGCCTTCCTGCAACTCAGACAAAAGAGTGACATTCAGGCTGAAAACTGATTCAGTTTCTTATTTTTGCTTCATGCACTATCCCAAAGGACATGGAAATGTCATCCCTTCCACCTGTGCAATTCAATGCAAAAGCTTCAATGTAATTTACAAGTCCTGTTCTTATTAATATCTGGAGGCTCCAAATTATCTATATTAGTAACAAACTGTTACAGCAATAAAAAAGATAAGTCAAGTACAATTAGGAAACAATTTTTATTTCTTATGAAAATCACTAGGGCTTACAATGACTAAAGAAGAACCTGCATATTTGAAGTCAACAATTCCTGAGTTTAACCTTTAAAGCAGAAATAATATACGATGAGCATAAATAATTTTTCTTTGAACAGGTTGTCATGCTGTCAGATTCAGCTACATATTTGTTATAACTGTGCAAACTCGAAGGACCAAAAGTCAAGTGAGAGCAATATGCTTCCCTAAATTTATATCTACATTCGATCCTCCAAGGGGTAACTTAATCCATCTCACAAACTAAATAGCTCCACTGAGGTTGTATTTTTAAAATTACCAAATTCTTCTCCACTGTTTTAGTGAAATTTTGAAAAAAGGAATTACCTCTGATTTTAAAGAGCAATTAAGTGTTCACTTGATGGGGACTGATGTTATTTTCCCCAGTACACATATGTGTGCATGCGTGTGGATTGACGAGAAAATAACGAGTCGTCATTTCCCCTCAAGCAATCACTTGCTCCTAAAATGAAAGGCAGCCTGTTTTTACATCATCTTTTTGCCGTTTGGACCCTACCCAAATATCTTAATGACCGTTTCAAGCCAACTCCTTGGGTGCTGTGTGGTGGAATAACAGCTATTAATTTTGACAGATATAATAGGTACAACACTCCTTTGCAGAAGAAGTTAGGAATTTTTGAAGATGTGAAGGAATAGAAAACTTTGCTTAAACCTTGGCTCACCAACCTTCTTTGCTGACAGAAATGGATGGAATGTCTAAGGACAAGTTCAGAAAGGTTGAAGAGGTTCAAGAATTGTGGTACGGCTTTTAGTGGTACCCTAAAAGACTGCAGGATGATGAGAATGGAACTCAGTACTCTCAGGACAAATCTCCAATTTTCTAGGCCACGGAATCTATGATTTTCCAGATTTCTCGGGAGTTGTTTGTATTTATGACTGAAAACGTATTTGTGATTATGGGCACCTTACATGTTGCAATGCAGGCCATCCTTCAAATCTCCTTTGTGTTGCTTCTATTTAGGATTTCTGAAAAGTCAGACAAGAAACTTTGCTGCCTAAGTGACTGGCTTCTTCTCAAAGCAACATGATTTAATGTTCTCTCTGGACAAGTAGGAATCTCTCTGAATAAGAGTGAGATGATCCACATATTAGGCACTCCGTTGAATATTTGGGTCTACTGTTAGAGCTCTGGGTTGTGGGCACTCTGAACTGCTCACTGGTCCTCAACCAGCACTGTAATGGCAAGTTGTGGAAGCAGCAAAAAACCACCATACACTATCTCAAAAAATTTCAAGAGGTGATGGCATATGCAAGAGAGGCAAATTCACTTCTTTTCGGTGGGTGCTATGTTAGACAAAGCCATCTTAGGCTCTCAAGCCTTTATACTAGTACATAAGAAACCCTCCCAGGAGTACAGTGGGCAAATGAGGCAGGCCACAGCTTAAATAGAGTCCTATGTCATGGTTTGGTGTGGGCTAGAGACTCCACCACTACTTCTCTGGTTGATGAGACCAAAGGTGAAATATCAGTGGGAATAGAAGGCTCCTCTCTGCAGCTGAGAAACTCAATGAGATGGACAGGGCCTTTGAGCATCATCCTTTAGAGCAGTGGTCTCCAAAGTTTTTGGATCGTGCACCGCCACGGTGCCGCCAAAGAAAGGAGAGGGGAAGACTTACCGCAGGCGTGCTGACGAAGCAAGAAGAGCGGAAGACTTACCACGGGCGTGCTGCTGAAGAAGAAGACGAGAAGACGTGCCACCGAAGAAAGAAGGAGGGAAGACCTGCTGCGGGCGTGCCACCGGAGGGGAAGACCTGCTGCAGGCATGCAGAGCTGCCACCGAAGGAAAAAAATGGCAGAGTGCTGTCCCTAGGATCCTCTGGCCCATGCCACTTTGGAGACCACTGCTTTAGAGCAGTGGTTCTCAAACTTTTTTTTTCACAGACCACTTGAAAATTGCTGAGGGTCTCGGAGGACCACTTAATGATCTTTCCAAATGTTGTTTGTACCATTAGCTAACTATTGTAAAGTGCTTTGGATAAAAGCACTATACAAAAAACCCCTGTAATTAACTTTTTTGTTCTACAAATAAAAGCACAGAACTCATATATTAATATCAGTAGTCTTACCTTTCTAATGCGATGGATGTGCCCTCTCTCCCCGGCCACAGCAGCTCTCGAGCTGGGGCTGGGAAGGAGTGGGGTCTCTCCCCAGCAGCCACAGCCCTGGAGCTGGGGAAAGTTGCCTCTTTCTCTGGCTGCCACAGGCCTGCACATCTCAAATTCCCCTCTTTTCAACTCCTAAAGAAAGGTGGATAGGGATCCAAGCCCCTGCTGGTAGAGCAGCCTTCAACGTAATTTTAAGCCTTGTTTCCTGGTGCCACATGGAACTCATTCCCCCTTCTCCTGGACAACCAGTGTCCTTTTAAACTATTCCTCCACTGGGCACATGCCTTGTACCTACTGAAGGGCAGGGCCTCCCTACTCAAGTAATGCTCTACTCCTTGCTCTGATTCAGCATGGGGCCTGTAGACCCCATCATATTTCCTCAAGTTCTTCTGCACGGTTTGAGGTTCTTTGTGATTCTTTTCATCCTCATTAGCTCATTTCCAATACCACATGCAGTTGTGGAGGGCCCCTGGTGAATTTCAGTACCCTGGTTTCCTTATTTTTTGTCAAGAGTTCAGCATTTTTTGACTTTTTTTTGTGGGGGGAGGAGGACCAGAAAGTACAGGAGCAGTTCTAACATACCTGTGGAGAATCAGCCATAGCAGAGTTCTACTCTGTCACACACCCTCTCCTCTCCATCACACGGATGGAATGCCCCAATATGCTGAGAGGGAGGAAATGGCTGGCACAAGAGGCAGCAGGGCCAACTCCACCAGCTTTCTGGAAACAGAATGCAGCAGGAATCTTCGCTGACTGTTTCCTGCTTTAAGGTACTTTGTGCTGCTTATGTAGTGCAAAGCAGTGTTAGCAGTTCAGAGACTTCAGCCCTATATTTTTATAGCTATTTAAAAATTATACTGAAAACATCTGACTGGTCCCAAATATAAACTGGGAATATCTCAGAGTTGCCAAGAACTTAAAGGCGAATCCAGGAAGTTAATTTTTTGTTGACTTAGAGTTTTGTCTTCCCTAGAAATTAGGCCATGTTAGAATATGAACTTTAACATTGCGCTTGCTACCATGACTCTGAACACATCTATGGTGTCAGTATAGACTGGGACAAGTTACATTTAACATTGTGGCAAATACTGGGACCATGCTCTAACACAACCTAATTCTCAAAACAAGCCGTTCAAAACAAGGGGAGTTAATATTGTGACAAAGTTCCTCCTCTACCTTGGTGGGTCCTGCACTTATTGGCGGATTTTGCTCGCCTCAGAGATTCACAGTAGCCCTCAGTTTGGCCACTTTCGTGGCTCAAATCTGCCATTCACTCAGAAAAACTCATCACTGGCCAGCATGGGGAAAAAAAGTAAGACCAATCCCCGCAGTTTCTGCTGATCCACCATGTGGGTCGGGGAACAGCTCAGAAACCTTCCCCCCTCTGGTGGAACCTCCTGTGTTGAGTCCGGGTTTGGGGGGAATCTGGGCCCGCCCTCTACCCCGGGGTCCAGCCCAGGGCCCTGTGGACTGCAGCTGTCTAGAGTGCCTTCTGGAACAGCTGCGTGACAGCTACAACTCCCTGGGCTACTTCCCCATGGCCTCCTCCCAACATGTTCTTTGTCCTCACCACAGGACCTTCCTCCTGATGTCTGTTAACGCTTGTACTCCTCAGTCCTCCAGCAGCATGTCCTCTCACTCCCAGCTCCTTACACCGCGCAAACCTCACTAACTGGAGTGACAGCCCTTTTAAACCAGGTGTCCTGATTAGCCTTAATTAATTCTAGCAGCTTCCCAACTGGTTACAGGTATCCTAATTAGCCTGCCTGCCTTAATTAGTTCCAGAAAGTTCCTGAGTGTTCTGGAATAGTCCCTGTTATCTTACCCAGGGAAAAAGGACCTGCTTAACCTGGAACTAATGTATCTACCTTCGACCACTCTCTTGTAGCCATCTGGCCTGACCCTGTCACAATATATACTAAATGAAGACCATCAAGTACTGTCCTCCTATTTTGAACAGGCAATCTCTCAACCACAGTTCACCAGTGCTCAAAATTAACTAATGTTCAGATGACTAACTCGAGAATTCTGTATCCATTCACTGTTTTTTTTGCATAATTTTCAATCTCTGCAGACTACAGTAGCCTAGATAGGCTATGATATTTTACAGCATGCCAATGAAAATGACATTCAAATTTGCCAAAAAAATAGGAAATCTAGCTTCTAGTAAGTGGACCAGAGCATTACAACAAAGATCAATCAATGTGTTTGTGTAATGAATATAACAGGATCCTGATTATCTGAACCCCAGATTCTGAACTCCCAAACTGCCAACTTGTCTATCAAACAATTTATACCCATTTGTACAATTAATTGGTACTATCTGCTTTCTGCTTATAAACACTTAAAACACTTAACGCTTATAAACACTTAAAGCAATTAACTATTTGCCTTCATTTATTCTTGTTGAAAAGGCGTGCAAGAAAAAACAGGCTGCTGTGACCTTATTACAAAAATTGTAGAGAATAGTGGACATGGGGGAAAGCAGTACTGGGTAAATCTACAATTACAGACAGTAAGGAGGTTGAAGAAAAATGTAAAAATTTTGTTATGTTGATGGAGACCTTCCAGATGTCAGAGCAGTGCTGGAATTATACAGCTGTTTTCCTGTTTCTCAATACAACATCAAATCTGCATGCCTGTGACCAAGGAAGGTTTTATTTTTTGTTATAATTTCTTTTAAAAAAATCATTGTTTTAAAATGTCCTCTCAGAAAACAACAATAAAACACCAATGAATAAAGTCATCAAGGGCATCAATCTTAAAATTGTCATTTATGGGTTTGCAAATTCTAAGCTAAAACCACAAGATCATGTCTGAAACAAAGATGGAGGATGCTGACAAAAATCCAGTCTGAAACCTCCTGTGAGAAAATAAAAAATCTCCCTTCTTCCAGTTACCAATGAAGAAGTCAAGTGGGAGTTGACAACAACAATTAGCACGAAGATGAACATCTCTTTGAGGGATCATTTGTGGATGAGGCATGGGACAGATAGGGAGAGTTTATTAATAAAGATAAATATGCTAGTTAGAAGGAAAATCACTCAACTTTTAAGTTAGTGCTTACATACTATGAAGCTGTTGAACATTTTGAAAAATGCATGTTGTACATGAATGGCCAGAGTGACTGCTATACCTCTTCAGTTTATGTTCGTGTATATTCTTCAACTATGCCTTTGAAGTAGCTTTGATAAAAAAATCTCAGATTTTTGCCAAAAAATAAACAATCTTTCTTAGTCCAGGAATTTTTATGCATTTTACAGCATCACAGTGAGTAGCAAGGAGGCAGCTCTGTTTCTATCTTAATTGCTATCAGTTACAGTATTTTTTCCTCCATTGACTCCTAATTAAACAAACTCCCTACAATTCAAACAAATTTAAAGTCATCCATGCTGTTTGGAAAGTCAGGATTTACTTATTCTTCCACTGAATTTTCTCTCTCAATTCACAGACGTTGCCATTTCTGTATAAGCATTCCCATAAATTTCCTTCTTTTTCTTTATACCTTTTTATTCTGTCTGCTGCTCAACTTGATAATTATCTATTTTGCCTTGAAAAGCCTTTCTATTTTTTTCTCCTCTTAATAGAGTCCCCTAGTTGCTGCTTCCAGTTAAATAATTCTCACAAACATACTCATTTTTGTCCATATATGCTCACTCATAGATTAACATCCTTAGGTTGCTCTCCTCGTGTGTCTTCTCACTTTGAGCTTTCACTATTATTATAATACATAGGGTCTCATTTTCAGACATGTCATGGACCTGCCCCTCCTATTTACTTTAGGAGGAATAATTAGTTGTTAGAACTTTTGAAAATTAACTTCACCCAAGATCTACAGTTTTAATTTCTTCTCATTTTTATCATAGCCTTTACATACATCCATATCCTCCAGAGTTCATTTGACATCTTTTCTTGCTCAGAATTCAACAATACATCCAATTTCCCTTTTGTACTTCTCTGATATTATCCAGATTACCTGAGACCTGAGGTGAAGTTTCAGCTCTGTCAGAAGTGGCTGATGATCTGCATCAATACTAACATTAAACAGTTTTACATTTGAAGATTGTCATTTTTCCATCTTCTCAGTGCAGGGATTTTATTGATACATTGATTTCCCTTGTCGCCAACATCAAGAGATATTAATGCATTTCCACGTTCCATGATGGGATAATATAATGTTTTTTTATGATCAAGATGACTCTCAGAATTGAACTCATTCACTTATCCTAATTGTTTACTCCCAATCCATGTTAGTTCATTACAATCTGGTAGAATCTGGTAAACACTCACTACACAACTACAGCACTGAATCAATTTCCTGTAATCAGCAGTACATATTTTGGCAGAAAGTTAACAGGACAAATGTAGAACACTTCAGTGTTGTTATCCTAGGTTACTGCAGATGATACACAATCTTGAACTGAAGATTTACAACATAACATATCTGAGGTAGTCTTAATATCAGCCTGATATAGACTGGATTATATCCAACAGAGGTGTAAATATATCTTTTTTCAGAATAAGTATAATTTTTTCCAGTCTTCTTTCTGTATTTTGTACACACCAAATTTTCTTCAATAGGGAATAATAAAGAGACTATAATGAAATTAATGTGGCTGCTACAACTCCACAATAGACCACATTGTTTGTCATATATGCAACTCCCATCATAAAAAGTGTGATATCCAATTTGATCTTTCAATTAAGCATTCTTGGTACCAAATCTATAATTTTCTAGAGGCCTCAAACTGCCCTTTTATGTGCCAAGACAGGCAAGAGAGGAACTTCCTAGGTAGTTTGCTCTGCTGTTTTGATGTGCCATTCTCTTCAAAAACATTGTGATTGATACCAGGAGATCATTTTTGTCTCCTTCTAAATCGTAACACATACTTCTTGCTCACTTTTTAGTACATATGCTGAGCCTATTGAGCACAACCCCATTGTCACAGCATGTCAATGATCTGAAGCACAGCATAAGGAATAGAAACTAGCCGCACTTAGCTCCAAAGTGTTATCACAGAACAGTAGGACAGAGTGAATGGAAGAAAAAGTTGTTAAAGAGACAAGCTTTAGTTAGCCTGTGGCTAAACAAAATTTGATATTTTCAGTTGCTGACCTTCTTCACACATTCTTGAAGACTGTTTACTGATACCAAAATATTACTGAAGCGCTCTTGAAGACAGATTATAAAAAATGCTGACCTTTTCACTATTAGATGGTCAGAGGGAAGTTAAAAGTCCACTTCTTTCACATACATAATTCAACAAGTTAAAAATTGGTTGATTGATATGACTACCATAGGGAGTAAAATGTATTAATCTATTTCACTTGTATAGATTATTCATTATGTAAGACTATCCATCATTAGAAAAACTCCATGACAAAATGTGCAATACATTTCAGATATACACTCATAATACAGGCCAGCAAAAAATGTTATGCAGAGTAATAGGAACACATGGTCAATTTAAAAAAAAAATCATATGCATCTCTCATCTAGCAACTTTATATGAGTGCAGCATGTTGAAACAACTTCACTGGAAAACTACAGTTGCAATACATTATTTGTAGAGGATTTGAAGAAGGTATATACTTTTCAAGGGTAGCAGGCTACCCAACTTGGGCATGAAGTAGACATGATGAAACACCTCAAAATTGATTATCATTAGAGTGACACACAGATCTAGTACCTTTAAAGCAACTTTTAACCACTACTGCAGAAGCCAAGAAATCAGTGACTCATGGACCCAAAGGATATTTGGAGGAGTCTTTGTGAAGAAGAAAAAAAAAAGTAGCCTAAAACAAAAAAGAACTATTTCATTCTGCTGTGTCCTATGAATAGAGGTTATGTAAATACTACATATAGTTAAAATAGAATTTTCCATGGTAAAAGGATATTTGTTATATAATATAATGTGATACTGTATATATTTTATAATCTGAACCTCAGCTGAATGCCATATAAAGATTTGAAAAGAATCAGAAATCCATTTGGCCGTTTTTCACAGAAGCAGTTAAAGCAATATTAAATGAAAGGGTCTGATTTTTAAATGTGTTAAATCAAATATGACAAAATGTACCACAGATACTAATCCATACTAACCAAAACAACATAATCAACATGTTCTGTTTTTTAATTCATAACTTGTGCTTGTGTTTCTATTTCTGTAATTATAAACTGCTGATGATCAAATACAATGATGTGCACCGACCCCCAGAATTCACTTGCTGGACCCGACAGAACTCCCACTTAAGGTATATTGAGCTAGAAAACAGAATGAATAAGAGCTGGCTTTGAGCCAGATTCTGATCACACCATTTTTAACAAGATCAGAATCCGGGCTTATGACTGCCATGGATTAGCTTATCCCTCCAAAAAAAAAAAAAAAAAAAGTATCAGTGGCTACTGAGATCAAAGATTAGCAAAATTCTGAGTGAAATTTCAATGTCACTTTACTACTGCAACAAGGACTTCACAATTTATTTATTACAAAGTTAAGAGGGTGAAGTTGGACAAGTACAGTTGTTTGTCTCTATAATTCTATAGCAGCACAATCTTTTATTGTTCCTAGAAAAGCTATTTAAATCCTACAACTGCTGCATTTGTTCTGGTGTCAAAAGGCAAGTTATTAATTCAGTGATTGTACCAGTGTTTGCTACTGACAGGAAAAGTAAAGCAGCCTAAAATGTCCACTAGATTTAGAATCAATATATCTATCTCTAAGTCATTAATCACATGGTAGTTAAGGCCAGCTTCTACTCCCATTAAAGTCAACAGAAAATTTATCATTGGACTTCAGTGACACAAGATCAAAACACAGGGGCTAGACACCACAACTCCGTTTCTGCAGTAAAGCTATGAGTTTAACTTGACACAAGACAGCAGACTCCAAATGTGGCAAAGACACTTTGATGCAAAAATTATTTATTTTTTTTTTATCAGCATAGTATATTTCTGTAAAAATCAAGTGGAATACACAAATGAATAAAACCAAAGTAACACAATCTTTTTTAAATTAATCTTGGAGGAAAGAAAAATCCACAAAGCATAAGCAACACAATTTCAGGTCCTCCAGGAAGCAAAGTGGTAAATTACACGTTTAAGAGGTTAAATGGAGTCCTGGGATAAAATTAGGCAAAGGAAAGTCAGGCTAAACATTAGAAGAAAGAATTCTCTCAATAGTTAGATATGAAAGACCAATGAACAGTGTTCCCAGTGAAGTAATGGGAGCCCAATCAGTTGGGGGCAATTACAGATGGCCTGAATGCGCCAAATGCGCCATTTCAATCTCTAATTTCTAGAATATGATCATATGTAAACAAAACAGTGTCTTAAACTCCTACTTAATATTTTCTACTCATACGTTTTCCTTAGATATTCACTTACCGTATATACTTGTTCATAAGCCAAATTTTTTAAGTAAAAAAAGGGAAGCATCAGAGAAGAGGGTCAGCTTATGAACGGGTATAGAGCAGGAGAGGGTGGGACACAGCCCCTCCCTCCAACAGAGGGGGCAAGGAGAGGCAGCACAGCCAGCAGAACCAGAAGGGAAGACGCGAGGCCAGAGTCTCTTCACTTCTGGCCACGCTGCTCTCCCCGTAGCCTCCGAAGCAGCTGCAGCTCTGGGGCTGGCAGGCTGCAGCCGCGCCACCCGCCCCGCCAGCCAGAGTACGCTGCGGCCACACCACCCGGCCTGCTGGAGCATGTTGCAGCCGCGCCACCCGGTCTGGCCCGCTGGAGCAGGATGCAGCCGCGCCGCCCAGCCTGCCGGATCAACTCCAGCCAGGCCAGAGATATCCTCCCCTGGCCCGCCCCAGCTAAGGTGGGAAGGGATGGGATGGGGAGAGTGTGGGGGTCCCAGGCTAGGGGTAGGGTCATGTGGGGGGTGGTCACAGGGGTTATTCCCCTGACCCCCAGCTTCTCCCACCAGTTGCTGTCCCAGCCCGTCAGGGTAAGCACCTGGCAGGCCGGGACAGTTTGTTTACTTAGGTTTATCCCCATGCCTGCGGACGCTTGAGGTAAACAAACTGTCTCTGCCCGCCAGTGGCTTATCCTGATGGCTTGGGAGCCAAAGTTTGCCGACCCCTGAATTATAGGGTCGGATTATGAATGGGTCATAAAAAATTTCCATTTTTACTTATCCATTTTGTGGGGGTTGGCTTATAAACGAACCGGCTTATGATCGAGTATATACGGTACGTTGATTTCTCAGTACGGTACGTTGATTTCTCAGTACTGTACACGTTAGGATTTTGCACAGTTAATGACATTTCAAACCCACTTAAACTCTGTGGGCTCATTTTCCCTGCAAAGTGATACTTTTGAGATCTTTCTTCTATTATACACCTTCCTTTTACAGTGGTTGGTGGGGGAACTGTGTAACACTTAAATCATCTACTCCCACACAATGTTTAGAATGCAGTGTGGTAGCATCAGGAGATGGTGCAGTTGAGTGGTGATAGTTTGTAAAAATGAGGGTGGAAGAAAGTAGTGAGCAATTGGTAGCAGTTTGGGGCAGCACCACAAGAATGAGAACAAGTGAGGAAAGGCTACTGTAGATCCCCTGCCCCCCATACATTTTCCCTCTTGCAGGGCTGGGGGAGCTGTGATGGGCTGTTAGTGATACACTGGGGAAGGAAAGAGAAAGCTATAGAAGGTGTCTAAAGAGAAAAAGACAAGTCTAGGAAGGACAAAATATATACCGAACATAAAGGCAGAAATCTTAAAGCTAAACTTATCCAGCTATGCAGGTTACCTTTGTTTTTATTACTATTTTGTACTTCTCTGAAACCTCCACTGTTTTGGTTACAAAATAAATATCTTTTTAAACATGAAAAAGACATTTTGTTGTTTTCCACTTTGTTTTGAGTATGATCTGCTTTTATACTCTGAATCTGTAGCTGCTCCTTGTGAGACCTAAAAAATTGTGCGTATGGTGGTTTGTAGGCATAGGTGTCTAGCTTCATCTCTAAACTTTTCACAGAGAGAAGGCAATTTAATGAACTGTGATACACATATGCAACCACCACAGTAGTCAGCAGCAATTAAACTTGAGACCATTAGCATAAAAAATCCAGTACTTGAACCAAAAAGCCATCTCCATTAGCTGTAAGACTTAAATAGCCACTAGAAGGAGATGTGGTCACATGCTCACAATAGGTAAGTGTGTTACATACTTCCACAGTTCCACAAGCTCACCGTCAGTGCCTAAAGTCAAGTCCCACGTTGAGTGCCATGCAGCCATGGTTCATAAGCGGGGCTAGCCTGATAACTGATTTTTCAGTTTCTTGGCAGTTTTGAAAAATCAGAATAAAATTATTTTTCGGTAGAACCCAAAACGAAGTATTTTGGAATTTTCAGTAAATTGAAAAATTGTCTTCCCACCTCTAGTTATGAACCACCACTGCCACAACACCCTCCTCTTACTGCAATTTTGACAGTTCACTCCAATATTTTTTTGTTAAAACTATTTGGCAAATACTGCCTGAATTCAACGCTAAAACTGCATTTTTCAGCAAATAAACTATTTGTCTGAAAAATTTTGTCCAGCTCAATTCATAACAAGATAACACTTGAAGTACTGTGGACCTTCATCACTCAAGATAAGTTAGGGTAAACGAATGATTGACAAGAAACTTTCAGCCCATAAAGTACTTATTTTTATTTTGCTGAATTTTGGAAAGCCTGTAAGAGATAAAAGCCTTAGAATCAGAGAGAAAATGAAAGAAAGACTGAGAGGGAGGGTCTGATCCTTTGAAACAGTGAAAAATTAGGGGGAAGAGAGAAAAGATGAGACTGCAGAAGTACAGGTTACTTTATGAGAGGCAACTGGCAAGAACGTTGCTGTGGGATCTAATCCAGGTGAGCCACATCCTCAAGGAGAACTATGAATTTGTGATTTTTTTCTTTATAAAAAAATATATATAAATTTGTGATTTTCTTTACATTTGGATCAAAATCTTATTCCATTTCTTCAAAAAGAGAAAAACAATTTTTCAAGTTAAAAAAATACAGCCTTATTTCTTGTAATGTTTCTAAAGCAAGATATTGCCTATTAAGCTTTTCCTCCCCTTAGTACTGCTAATATGCTGTATCCATACCCACAGATCAATGAAACTACTAACACAGAGGATTGTATAATACTATTTTACAAATAAATATTGAAGACTTTGATCTGGAGAAGATAGGTTCCAAACAAATGAGTAAAAAAACTATGTGCAAGGCTAAAAATAGTATTCCTTTGTAAAAGGCTTTAAAATAACAATGTTGTTCTGCTAACACTCTCAATAGTAGAGGACACTGAATGCCATTAGAACATTACAGGCTAGATACTCTAGCTCAGAGTATGAGGCTTGCTGGTGTGCTGTCCAGAGATGTGCTGAAGGCATCTTACCTTAGGACAGAAATGGGTAGAATGCCTCTAAGGCACTGGAGAAACTCATTCAGAAGCACCAACTATTACACCCTTAAAAGGGTACAGCATGTGTGCTCTCAGGGCCAGGTTCTGGTTGTTGGAAGATGCATATAGGGAAGGAGCTATGTCCACAACTCCAGCGTTCCCATGAACACTCCTCCTGAGCAGAGGAACACCTCTGTTGTACTATTCCATCCCTCATAGCACTGTCATACTATTTGCTCCCTTGGGGAGTGGCCAAGGCTGATAAAAGGGATTCCCAACATCCTCTTCATTCCCTCAGAGAGCCAGAATTCAATGAATTCTGCGCGAATTTGAGCTGAAATTGCATTCAAACAAAGCCAGAATTTAGTCCTGTATTTTCAACTGTTCATCTCAGTTCTCATTGCAAATGTCAATACACCACTGCATTGCTGCTAAAAGGAGCATCAACAACCTCAATACAGAAGATGGGTATCTTATTTGCTTAGAACCCACCATTCCAATTAATATTGGGCCAAAGTGGATTGCAATTTTTTTGGTAACTTCTAAACTCTTAATGACAGGATCTGTGTCTGGTTATACGCTAAACACTCTATTAACAGACACACTATAATCTCTGTGCTTCATTTTAATCATCTGTAAAACTGTTAATATACGTAATCATATCATGAATATTTGATATTTGAAAAGTTCTTCATGTGCCACATATGCAAAGTTTATTTACAATTATTCAAAAGCATATAAAAGAATGCAAGACTTGGCAACAATTATAAATTTCTTATTTGATAACGTCAAAGACACAGACATGAGGTTTCAGCTCCAAAGGAAGTCATGACTCTGTTAATGACTCTTCCTTTTTCTTCCTGTTATTCTCCGGAGTTTATCAGAAATATTCTCCCCGGAAAACATGATTCTCAGATGTGATGAGAGCCTGTAATTTTCATCAGGCCCTGAGCAAGATATTAAATTACTTATAAGGGAAAGGCATACTAAGAAAATGGTAGTATTTCTCTGTCACTAATTATGTATATTTTACACCAACTTTTGCATGATTTTTTGTTTCACTAATAATAAAAGATTACAAATATTTGCACTCTAAAAAAAACAAATTGTATTTTTCAATTCACCTCATACAAGTACTGTAGTGCAATCTCTACCATGAAAGTTGAACTTACAAATGTAGAATTATGTACAAAAAAAACTGCATTCAAAAATAAAACAATGTAAAACTTTAGAGCCTACAGGTGCACTCAGTCCTACTTCTTGGTCAGCCAGTCACTCAGACAAACAAGATTGGTTACAATTTGTAGGAGATAATGCTGCCTGCTTCTTGTTTACAATGTCACCTGAAAATGAGAATAGGAGTTCGCATGGCACTGTTGTTGCCGGCGTTGCAAGATATTTATGTGCCAGATGTGCTAAAGATTCATATGTCCCTTCATGCTTCAACCACCATTCCAGAGGACACGCTTCCACGCTGATGATGGGTTCTGCTTGATAACGATCCAAAACAGTGCGGACTGACACACGTTCATTTTCATCATCTGAGTCAGTCAGATGCCACTAGTAGAAGGTTGATTTTCTTTTTTGGTGGTTTGGGTTGTGTAGTTTCCGCATCAGAGCATTGCTCTTTTAAGACTTCTAAAAGCATGCTCCACACCTTGTCCCTCTCAGAGTTTGGATGGCACTTCAGATTCTTAAACCTTGGGTTGAGTGCTGTTAGCTATTTTTAGAAGTCTCACACCAACACCTTCTTTGAGTTGTGTCAAATCTGCTGTGAAAGTATTCTTAAAATGAACGTATGCTGGGTTATCATCTGAGACTGCTATAACATGAAATATATGCAGAATGCAGGTAAAACAGAGCAGAAGACATACAATTCTCCCCACAAGGCGTACAGTCACAAATTTAATTGATGCATTATTTATTTAACAAGCATCATCAGCATGGAAGCATGTCCTCTGGAATGGTGGCCAAAGCATGAAGGGGCAAAGGAATGTTTAGCATATCTGGCACGTAAATAGCTTGCAACACCGCTACAAAAGTGCCATGCGAATGCCTGCTCTCAGTTTCAGGTGACATTGTAAATAAGAAGCAGACAGCAGTTATCTCCCGTCAACACAAACAAACTTGTTTGTCTTAGCGATTGGTAGAATAAGAAGTAGGAATGTGTGGACTTGTAGGCTCTAAAGTTTTACATTGTTTTGTTTTTGAGTGCAGTTATATAACCAAAAAAAATGTGCATTTGTAAGTTACACTTTCACGATAAAGAGATTGCACTTCAGTACTAATATGAGGTGAATTGAAAAATATTGTTTTTGTTTATCATTTTACAGTGCATATATTTGTAATAAAAATAATAATATAAAGTAAGCACTGTGCACTTTGTATTTTGTGTTGTAATTGAAATCAATATTGAAAATGTAGAAAAACATCCAAAATATTTAATAAATTTCAATTGGTATTCTATTGTTATAAGTGCGATTAATCTTTTTGAGTTAATTGCGTGAGTTAACTGTGATTAATTGACAGCCCTAAAAAATAACAAAAAGTTCAAATATTTTTCGAGTGTTACAACAGGAACTTATTTTTAGTTCCTCTCAGTGGGTTGTAGTCAATGCTTTTGTAAAATAGAGAAGGTAAAAGAAGCCCTGGATTTTCACATATATATTACACTGGATCATCATTTGCAAGTGTTCTATATTTTATAATACAGTATGTGAACTATATATAGTCAGCTCTCTGGGGAAAGAAGAAAATATTTTTCCCCCATGGGAATATCGTGAATTGTACTGATGGAATTATAAAAACAAAAACAACCACACCTGTCTCCTTATGAACTCTTCATTCCTTAACTTGGCTAGACCTTTTTAATATATACTACATATATGGAGCCAGATCCTCAGATGGTGTAATCAGCAACATAGCAAAATCAGAGTTAAACTGATTACGAACTGAAGATCTAGCGCTTAGTACATGGAAGCTGTAGAAGAAGTAGAAAACTCGGAGAGAAAACTAAATAAAGCATGTCAAACTTAGAACATCTTAATTTCTACATGACTAACTCCATTGGATCCTGAAGGAGAGATTATAATGTATTCTGCTTGGACCATGTTGCAGTCCTAGACTACTTTAAATTTGTTGAAAATATAAAATAAGCATAAAAGCAATGAACAGTTTACAGAGTTTAAAACACCACTGAAAAATCAATCTGGCAGAAGATAATAGTTTTTAGGCAGAAGGGTAAAGAGTTTCAGACACTTGGTTTGTAAGTATGAAGCCCACTTTACATAAGACAAGATGACTATTCCAAGTCCTTTCACACTTGGCTTAAGAAACAAAGTAGTATGTTTATATTTTTTTTCTCTTAGCTGTTGACATAGGAAATATCCAGCATCATTACTGATAATCTTCCTCTCAACTCCCTGCGTTTTTCTTTTTTAAATTTTTATTATTAAATGACCCTTGTACTCACAAAACATATATTCTCAATAAAATAAAGGAATTATTGCTTAAAAATATAAATCATTATTATATTTTTGCTGTTACCATGCATTCTATATTTAATATTTAGTAGTAGTACGGAAGAAAACACCAGGAGCTGTCTGAATATGAAGTCCCTGGAACAACCACATTTAAATTTAAACTCTTATATGGCAGATATCTTGAAAAGGAAATAACATCTGTGCTTCCTAAAGTCTTTGAAAGATTTTTTTCACTGGATAATCATTCATTCCAGGCACTCATTATTATTTGGAGACAAGCCCTTACTGAAGGCTTAAATCGAGATAACTCAAAATCACACATTTTGCAAGCCTCCCTTATTTTACTGTCCAAAAATCTTTGGTATAGTCTGCTTTAACATTCACTGCAGTTGCCAAACTCCTTCTGAAACCAAATGTAAAAAAACCCCTGTGCAGTACAACAACATTTCTGTTGACTCTTTCATTGCTGGAAAAATATACACAATCATATTCAGGGGTGACATACTAAATGTACTGCTGGCCAACAGTTTTAGTTTACTGTTTCAACTCGTTCTGAATCAGGGAGGTTGTTGGGAAGCTCATCAGACTGTCAACAGGGAGCAAGGAGGGCTCATGCGCCTACTGGAGCCCCTTACTAGCCTGGGGAGAAGCCATGAATTTGTTTACAAAGACCTATTTTTGCCACCTTGGTGTTGGCCCCTCAGTATCATGAAAAGGACAATTGCCCTTCATGGAGAAACAAAGAAGAACAGAGGGGAGGGGGCAAAAAGAGAAGGAAAACTGGCCAGGTGCAACCTATCCCTGTATACTTCTTGCACCGACCCATAAATTATAGTAAGGCTAATCCCTACATAGTTAGGAATTCTCATATTTATACTACATTTCAACTTGATGGTCTCCAAATAAGAAGATAAGATTAGCTAATGTTAGCCTCAAAAAAAATGAAGAGCATCCTGTCTAAAGAGGTATATGTTCAGCATATATTCTGTCCTCACCTCTCTTCAATTCTGATGCAATTTAGTAATATGGATCAGGGTGGATAAAAATTGATTACTTTTTAAAATTAAAAAGCAGATGTTTTATTTAAATTACATCCAGGTTAGGTTTTTTGTTTTGTTTTGATTTTTAAATAAACCTGGATTTAAGTTCATTTTAGTTTTTTTTAAAATAAACCTATCTAAAATTAAATTATGATAATCTATGTTAATGCCTACACTTACTATAATTATTAAAATCATTTAAAAATATTAAATAGTACATGTTCGCTGCCAAGTTTTGAAGAAAGTGAAGCCACTGAACTGGTGGAAGCCACCGATTAAGCACCTGGAACCAGTTTATTGAAGTGCTAAAATGACTCTGATCACACAGTAAGCAGTGGGGACCTTTGTCTGGCTTGTCGAAGAAGGTGTGTTGCCCCTTTAAGAATTATCTGCTGCCTGGAGGCAGCTCCATGCCAGGTCAGCATGGGGATGTTGACCTGACTCAATCCTCTTGCCCGAGGTGACTGGAAGAGAAGGGGACTATGTAAGCTTCGGTTGAATGTCCAGTGTAGCTACTCTGTAGGGAATGGATAGGGTGATCAGATAAAATATACTGGGAATGGATTTAAAAAAGGTATTCTTTAAAGGAACAGAAATTGGAGAGGGGGGGAATGTGGAGAAGTAGGAGCTCCTATGATTTGTACCCCCTCCTTTTACAGGCCCCTTAATCCTCATTTGAGAGGGGAGTGGGGAGGTCCCAGCAGTGGGTTGGTAAGATGGGTAAAGGGGAGGCTGCCAGCAGCTCTGTGGGTATCTATAATGATTATGGAATTATCTGCACTGTACAATCTTATCTGCCAGCTACTCCCAGACATTTAGGAATAAAGTTTTGGCTTAATTAAAGCACATTCAGTGTCTTCTGGCCTTCTTCTGAAGTTCTGGCATAGCCGAACAATAGCTTGGATAGCAGTAGCCACTTCTGCATGTATAGAGAAAATATTTTCTTCATTTTCAGTTTATTCACCTCGTTCAGTTTCAGTGACTAGTTCTTTCAAAGTTGAGAAATGAAATGGGAGTTAAAAAACAGGAAAGTTTCTTCTCTCTTCCAATCTATGAATAGAACTAGGTATGAGAGGATGAGATACACTAGCTCAAAAATCTTGAAGGACCTCATGACCAGAAACAATCAGTTCAGTTCACTAACTACAGAGGTTTCCTTTGTTAAATAAACAAGTTAAGTTTTAAATGCAAAACATGTTCTGATAAACTTTTGGTTATTTTTAATGTATCCAGCACATTTAAGGTAGTTTTATTTAAATAATTAAAAACTAATTTAAAATGCTGCTTTTGTGAATTTAATTGAATCCCAATTTCCATCCAACTAAATCTTGACACAAATCACAAGTAAAAAATTAATCATCTAGTAAATAAAAAAATGCATCATTTTCTAACCTAAAAAATGTAAAATTTGAGAATCTGAATAAATGTAAATTAAGCTACATAATCGCTTAAATAAATGTGTATATTATGTATTCTGCTGGTTAGCATAAAGAAACACCAAATTTAGTGTAAATGCTATATTCAGTTGCAAATCAACATTTTCTAATTGCTACCAACCAAATAGAATCACACTTTCTTTAGGAAAATAACTAAAAAGTACAAATGCAAAACAAGATTAAAATTAATTATTTTAAATTAATTTTAATTAATTATTAATTAATCAAGGTTTCTTGCTTGTCAATTTAAATCATGATTTTAATCACTCCACTCTGATGTGGAAAATTGCCTATTCACAACTACAATCAGGTCAAACATATTTTCAGTTCTAATCTAGCCAGAATATGAACCCAGATCTCCTAAAGTGAAAGGCCACTTTGGGAGGGAGAGGGAAAGAAAAAAAGATATATTCTTCTGTCAAGGCTTTCAGAAACAATGTATCCAAAAGATTTCAAAGAGTAAAAACAAAGTAATTGCTATACACAGCTAATGGCAGAAAGTTAGTTTAGAGCAGAGGTCCCGAAACTGTGGGGCAATCCCCCATGGGGTATGGAGCACCGTTCAGGGAAATGCAGAGGGGCCATAGGGGGCGGGTAGGGAGTGCCACACAGTGCTGCTCTGCCCTCAGCTCCGCACCTGCACCAGCCCCAGCTCCCGACGCAGACTCGACCCAACCACAGCTTCCGCTCCTGGCCCCGGGGGGACAAAGCCACTGACAGGAGACATGACCCTGAAAAGTTTGAGGACCATTGGTTTTGGCAGCATAGATTTCTGTTTTGGAAAGTTCTAAGGGGCCTGTCACTTTTGTAAATATGCAAGGAATGGTGTTCACCACAAACATTACCTAGCTAGAAACAAATTTAAATGTTGATCTTTTTTCTGACAAGAGCTACTTCCCAAGAAATTAGAGATTTGCGAGATTTTAAATGAAAGTTACTTTGAAGTATCTATGGAAAAAATTCAAAATCCAATCACTTGGAGTTTTGGATGTTTTGGGAACAAATTTGATTCACAAAGAATGTGAAAATGGAGAGAAAAATAAAAAAAATCCTGACTAAACTGTTGTGTATTCTGATGTCCACACAGTCCTGTGTGTCCCTTTTTAAAGGATTTCAGAATAGTAGGTAAGTACAGTGCTGTTTTTCCTGAACCAAAAACAGAAGAGGAGAATGCCTATAATGTATACTTATCATATATTGATTCCTAGTTACAAGAAACATTCAAAGTTGTATAATTAAATTACTTCAGAGCAAAAGAAGGTGGAATTGATATAATCTATCATGATTTAATATACACAGCATAACTAAATATAAACCAAATTGGTGGCAAAATTTGAAACGACTCAAGTAAACATAAATTTCCAAATCCTAATTCATACAAGTGTCCTATATTTTGGTGAAACAAAATAAGATTAAAGTCCATTGCATCTACCTATTTTATATCATATGATTAAAAAATTTAAATATGTTGCAACAGATCAGGGGTGTTCACTAAGATTTCCAAAAGTGACTAGTGATTTGAAGAACCTCAATTTTTGGATGCCTAGCTGGAGAAACCTTAAAGGTACATGACTTTCAGAAGGTAAGTGCTCCATGCTTTCTGAAAATCAAGACCCTTTAAAAGGCATCTTTAGTTGGGCACCCAAAAATTGAGACAACCTAAATCACTAGTCACTTTTGCAAACCTTGGCCATGATCCTTAATTTACAGGCAGTGTTTCCTAACGGACAGAGCACTGGACTCAGGTGCAGGGATCTCATTCATTCACTGGTCTGCTGGATGACCTTTGGCAAATCACTTCATCTCTTTGTGCCTCTGTTTCCCTGTCGGTAAAATGGAGCTAATGATACTTATATACATTGTAAAGTGCCTTGAGATCTACTGATCAAAAACACTATATAAGAGCTAGGTATTATCATCATACCACCTTTTACTTCATTAAAAGCCTAGTTCACACATTAGAAGACAGATCACATTTTATGGAAATCATATTAGAAGTGTAAAATTATTTTTCTCATAAGGGTTTTTCTCTCTTTTAAGATAGTTACTCACCTCAATTTACACTGAACACTCTGCAAATTAAGAACTCTTTAAAACAATCAATATAGTATAAAAACCCTCTCTTCATGGATCATTAAAATCACGATCAGCTCTGTATGTGTGAACTTCTGCATCCAAAGAACCCTGTATCCCTACAAGATCGCTCCTGAAATCAACTGGGCCATGCATGGGAGGTAGGAGTCTAATAATACAGAGCTCTTTGCAGGATTCGATTCGTAATATGGTTCAGCGCAGCTCCTGGAAGCGACTGGCATGTCCCTGCAGCCCCTAGGCACTGGGGTGGCCAGGGAGGCTCCACACGCTGCCCCCACCCTGAGCACCAACTCCGCAGCTCCCATTGTCTGGGACTGCAGCCAATGCGAGCTGTGGGGATGGTGCCTGCAGGTGAGGGCAGCGTGCTGAGCCTCCCTGACCGCCACAGTGACGAGGAGCCAGAGGACATGTCACCGCTTCCAGGAACCGCCTCAGGTAAGTGCCGACTGGAGCCCACACTGCACCCCAAACCCTATTCTTCAACCCTGAGCCCCCACCTGTACCCCAACTCCCTCCTGAAACCCACACCCCCTTCTACACTCTGAACCCCTTGGCCCCAGCTCAAAGCCCCCTCCTGCACTCCAAACCCCTCTTCCCCAGCCCGGCCCCAGAGCACTTACCCGCTTCCGCACCCCAACCCTCTGCCCCAGCTCAGTGAAAATGAATGAGTGAGCGAGGTTGGGGGAGAGCAAGAGACAGAAGGAGGGGGGGATGGAAGAAGGGGCGGGGCCTCAAGGAAGGGTTGGGGCAGGGCCTTCGGGAAGGGGAAGGGACAGGGCAAGGGTGTTCAGTTTTCTGCAATTAGAAAGTTGGCTATCCTAGGCCCACAGCTACTTGCCTGACTTATGTGTAGGTTTTTAATAGGGGCACATGGGTGAAAGATTCATCTGTACGCCAGGTCTGCCTCAAATCTCCAAATGGAATGTTCCTCAAGAGCATGACAGATGCTATGGTGGAGCAGTGTGGGAATGGGACTGTTATTCACCTGCCACCTAATATGTTGCACCATTTTGACCTGACCTCACCTCCTTACCTATATCTCCAAGTCTATGAGCTGCTGTGGGAAAGGCAAAAAAATCCACCCCACCTTGGACAAACTAGTGGTGAGGGAAAAATTCTTTCCCAGCTCCAGAGAAAAAAGTTGACTAGTACAAGACAATAGCAGATCAAAAACTCAGTTATATTCTGATCCCATGGGTTGGAGGATAGGAACTGCTGATCAGCAATTGAGAGATAACTAGTTCCTTCCAGCATGCAGGAATATAAATAACCTCCCCCTCCACCAGTGTATATGGAATCCCTAGCTGGTATGACTACTTCCTCTTCCTTCCTTGGCTCCACTCAAGTAAGTCCATCCCCCTTTCTCCTCCTTGTCATTCAAATGTCGTAGGCACCCTTAAAAGAGCACTAATTGCTTTTTTCCTGCTTCTCAAACAAAGTCATCAGATTTAGTTGCAGTGAGCACATTCTATTCAAGAGGGGAGAGGAGAATGTGGACACACCACTCATGAGGGAGAAGAGAATCTATTTCTTGTTATTACACAAGATTATTTGTGGACATAATTCTCTTGCACACCCCCTTTTATAACTCTGGTCTATGTTGTATACTGAACTACATGACCACACAGAGCAATAAGCATGAGTTAGACTGTTCAGCCATACAGTAGCAGGTGGTTGCAGAGTATCCACTTACTCCATCCCCTCTCAACCTCACCATGAACATCTGGGTCATTGTCTTTGGCTCTGCCATCCCCCGCATCCTGAACATACTGGCCAACACAGCTGAGCCAGCATTGATGGTGTGGTAATTTACTACTGGTATAAGTCAACAGCAAACTATTCCTCCTTCCAGTAGAGCAATGGGGAACAGAGTAGAATCTGTGTTTCAGACCAATGTGTCTAAGACATAGCGCCTCCTGGGGTGATGCAGTTTGTGCAGCATGCCTGTTAGGGCCAGTCACACAATCTAGGCTTTATTCTTCAAAACCACATGTGAAAATGTATGATACAACAACAAGAAAAGCATAAGAACTGGGCAATACATTCTAGAAAACCTTAGTTGGGAGATACAATGTCTGATCATTGAATGGCCGTCACTTTCTACTTTTATGCAAGGTGGTTAATTTTTAAGATCTTTAAGTTCTTCGACAAATAAATATTTGATTTTACTTTGTCATTTCTGAAGAAAGATTCTTTTTTTCATGTCTTTTTTTCATCATAACAATGCCTTTTTAATAGTAGTTTGTGAAAAAACATAGGACCAGATTCTCATCTCATGTAAGTGGGAGCAGCTTTGTGGACTTCAGTGAAGATTCCCAATTACCCCACCTAAGGACCTGACTCTGAGCATTTAGCCCTGAAAAACTGTTGATATTAATTCCACACTTACTGCATTGTTTTTATATATAACTTCCTAATGTTACACTTTAATATGGCATATATGTCACTTCTGCTACTTTAAAAAGTAAAATCAGCTTTAAAAAAAGTAATTTCCTAATATATGGTGATTTTGGCTGATACAAACAAGACAGCATAGCATAATACTCTTAAAATCTGACCATACAATTCCTGAAACAAACTATAGGTACAATTTGATGCATATATGGGAGAGATTCATAGATAGTAAGGTCAGAAGGGACCATTATGATCATCTAGTCCAACCTCAGAATCTCACCCACCTACTCCTGCGAAAAACCTCTCCCCTATGTCTGAGCTATTGAAGTCCTCAAACCGTGGTTTAAAGACTTCAAGGAGCAGAGAATTCTCCAGTAAGTGACCCGTGCCGCATGCTACAGAGGAAGGTGAAAAACCTCCAGGGCCTCTTCCAATCTGCCCTTGAGGAAAATTCCTTCCTGACCCCAAATATGGCGATCAGCTAAACCCTGAGCAAGATTTGGGCAAGATTCACCAGCCAGATACCCAGGAAAGAATTTTCTGTAGTAACTCAGATCCCACCCCATCTAACATTCCATCACAGGCCATTGGGTCTATTTACCATGAATATTTAAAGATCAATTAATTACCAAAATCATGTTATCCCATCTTACCATCTCCTCCATAAACTTATCGAGTTTAATCTTAAAGCCAGATAGGTCTTTTTCACCTACTGCTTCCCTTGGAAGGCTATTCCAAAACTTCACTTCTCTGATGGTTAGAAACCGTCATCTAATTTCAAGTCTAAATTTCCCAATGACCAGTTTATATCCATTTGTTCTTGTGTCCACATTGGTATTGAGCTTAAATAATTCCTCTCCCTCTCTGGTATTTATCCCTCTGATATATTTATAGAGAGCAATCATATCTCCCCTTAACCTTCTTTTAGTTAGGCTAAATAACCCAAGCTCCTTGAGAGGACAGCCTAAGGGGGAAAAAGAGAATCACTTCCATATATTTCTCCCCTTTCCTCCCTCTGTCCCACCTTTTATGTTCATACATATGCCCATTTTTGTTTCATGATACCTAAACTGTCGCTCTTCCACTACAACTCTTAAATGTATTTAAGACTCTGACTCCACACTGCAGAAGAACTGAATCTTTGATTGTCAGGATAGCTGAGTTAAAATATTCTGGTTGGATATCATCATGGTCAACTAGATATATTTAGGCAGTTTACTTTGTGGTTGTTAAAGGGATCTGCTTGGGAAACATCACGCAGGTGATATGACAATGCAGAAAATCCTAATTGTCTAGAATCCCTGGTCAGCTGAGTGTGAAGAGAAGGACATGGCATAGTCTCTGTACCTCATCTCTCTTGATCATACTGTAGTCATTTATATTTACCATGATACTGTACTTTTATTAGGCACTTAAAATGTGGGGGTCTTACCACATTCTTGGGAGTTTCTGGGTTGCTAGACCAAAACAGTGACTTGTACAAATGAATCAGGTTTCAGTGAGATGAGACTGCCAACATGGGAGAAATATGAGGGAGTCAGGAAAGGGTTTGCCACTTCCCTACAGGTTATTTTCTCAACTTCCTGGTTGGCCAGGGAAGAGAAGTTTTCAAACCCTGCCAGCAGTTAGAGGACAGCTGGGAGAGGAGTAAAGAGAGCTAGTACCACCCTCCTCCAGCAGTAGCTTGTTCACCTTCTTCCTTTCAGAGGTTAACGTTGATGGCTGCATGTGTCAGATCATTAAATATTTTCAAGTTTTGGATTTGTGTTCTCTGCTTTTGTGTTCAGAATGTAACAGTTATTTTGAATCAGGAAAGATTTTCTCCTTACAATATACTGGCCCTGCTGTTATGATGGTGAAAGCTTCCATTTCTATTGAGAAGTGAATCACTCAACATTTAGCAATTAAAGTGTAGGTTCAGCTGTTTCTGATAGGAATTATTTGATGTTCTGTTACACTTGAAAACTCTCATCCTAAAACATGATGGTGACCTGGGAAACATGAGGCTGAAGCACATGTGAGGGGAAGGTGTGCGGGGGACAAGCATTAGAACACTTAGTTTGCTGCAAACTGGAATCTAACCTGCACTGTACTAACCTGCTACCCACTAAGGCTGCACCTACATTGCACAGTTCTTTCCGTGGCATGTATATATGTGGGTAGCCCCCCAGCACAGGTTTAAGTAGTAGTGGAGATGGTGAGGCATGGCTTAGGCAAGTAGAGTACAGACACTCCTGAAGAGTATGGATATGGACCCGAGTTCATGTCCTGCATGGCTCTCTACTCGCCCACGCCATGCCTTCCGTCTACACTGCTACTTTTAGCCATGGAGCGTCCCACTGCCTCCTAGCTGCTGGAGTCTTTCCCCACCACAGGAAAAGATCCAGCAGTGGGGAAAGAGATTATCACGGGGGGGGGGGGGGGGGGAGGGGCGGCAGCAGGGAAAGGCTCTGGCAATTCCCCGCTGCTGGAACCTTTCTCTGCTGCAGGTAAGGACTCCGGCAGCTCCCTGCCACTACAGCCATCCTCAGCGCAGGGAAAAGCTTTAGTAGCCTGAGGAGGACAGAGACAGCAGGGAAGCTCCCAGCTGCTGAAGCCCTTCCCCACCACAGGGAAAGGTTCTGGCACTAGGGAGACAGAGGGGAAAAAGGCTGAGCCTTTGCCCGCTGCCTCCCCCTGCTAGAGTCTTTCCTTCACCACAGTAAAAGGCTCTGGCAGCAGGGAGCAGCCTTTCCCAGTGGCCTCCCCTCTGCCAGAGCCTTTCACTGACAGCTATGCAGCACCATGTGAATGTGGTGTGCTTTTCTCTGCAGCATGTAGCTACATGCTTGCCATGTAGATGTAGCCTAAATGTCCATGTGGACCCTGCTGCCACACATTAAAAGCTCTATAGTGCACTTTGATCTACCCTGCTTTGAAATGGGAGTATATTAAAGAACACTAGAGAACTTTTAGTGTGTAGTCGCAGGTGTCTATGCAAGCCCTTAGAAACAAAGCACCTCTCTTCCATTTCCATTACCACAACTCTCATATTTTCAGTCTGTGAAACCACTCAAACCACTCCGGAGAACATTCTATTGGGGAGAGGGCGGGGAAGGAATTGCAAATGTTCTGTAGTTTAATTTGGAAAGAAAACTGATAAAATGTTTAATATATAAATAGCGATCTTTCTTGTTTTAATATGTCAGCAATAATGCTAAAATTTAGGGCTGTCAAACGATTAAAGATTTAATCACGATTAATCGCACTGTTAAACAATAATAGTCATTATCATAGAATCATAGAATCATAGAATAACAGAGTTGGAAGGGACCTCTGGAGGCCATCTAGTCCAATCCTCTGCCCAGAGCAGGACCAATCCCAACTAAATCATCCCAGCCAGGGCTTTTTCAAGCCTGACCTTAAAAACGTCTAAGGAAGGGGATTCCACCACCTCCCTAGGTAACGCATTCCAGTGGTTCACCACCCTCCTAGTGAAAAAGTTTTTCCTAATATCCAACCTAAACCTCCCCCACTGCAACTTGAGACCATTACTCCTTGTCCTGTCATCTGCTATCACTGAGAATAGTCTAGATCCATCCTCTTTGGATCCACCTTTCAGGTAGTTAAAAGCAGCTATCAAATCCCTCCTCATTCTTCTCTTCCATAGACTAAACAATCCCAGTTCCCTCAGCCTCTCCTCATAAGTCATGTGTTCCAGACCCCTAATCATTTTTGTTGCCCTTCGCTGGACTCTCTCCAATTTATCCACATCATTCTTGTAGTGTGGGGCCCAAAACTGGATACAGTACTCCAGATGAGGCCTCACCAATGTCGAATAGAGGGGAACGATCACGTCCCTCGATCTGCTGGCAATGCCCCTACTTATATACCCCAAAATGCCATTGGCCTTCTTGGCAACAAGGGCACACTGTTGACTCATATCCAGCTTCTCGTCCACTGTCACCCCTAGGTCCTTTTCTGCAGAACTGCTGCCTAGCCATTCGGTCCCTAGTCTGTAGCGGTGCATTGGATTCTTCCGTCCTAAGTGCAGCACTCTGCACTTGTCCTTGTTGAACCTCATCAGATTTCTTTTGGCCCAATCCTCCAATTTGTCTAGGGCCCTCTGTATCCTATCCCTACCCTCCAGCGTATCTACCACTCCTCCCAGTTTAGTGTCATCTGCAAACTTGCTGAGGGTGCAATCCACACCATCCTCCAGATCATTAATGAAGATATTGAACAAAACCAGCCCCAGGACCGACCCTTGGGGCACTCCTCTAGATACCGGCTGCCAACTAGACATGGAACCGTTTATCACTACCCATTGAGCCCGACAATCTAGCCAACTTTCTACCCACCCTGTAGTGCATCCATCCAGCCCATACTTCTTTAACTTGCTGACTAGAATACTGTGGGAGACAGTGTCAAAAGCTTTGCTAAAGTCGAGGAATAACACGTCCACTGCTTTCCCTTCATCCACAGAACCAGTTATCTCATCATAGAAGGCAATTAGATTAGTCAGGCATGACTTTCCCTTGGTGAATCCATGCTGACTGTTCCTGATCACTTTCCTCTCGTCTAAGTGCTTCAGAATTGATTCCTTGAGGACACGCTCCATGATTTTTCCGGGGACTGAGGTGAGGCTGACTGGTGAGGCTGACATCATCATCATGTTCCTATTACGCCTCTGGCATTTAGGGCAGTGAAGAAGCTCCTCCACTCCTGTCTGTTTCTGGCAACTCTTTCAAAGGTTCCCCAGCTGTGCCCCAGGTTTTTCAGCTCGGCTTCTACAGCTCTTCGCCATGTTGTTTTCAGGTGGCCTCATTTTCGCTTGCCTTCAGGTGTCCATCCTATTGCTACTCTGGTGATGGAATCAGTTTCCATCCAAAGCACATGAGAATGATCCATCTCCAATGCCTCCTGGCAATGATGGTGCTCAGATCCTCTTGGCTGCTCTGTGTCAATAGATCTCGGTTTGAGATTGTTCCGGGTCAAAAGTTACAGAGGATTTTTTTGAGGCAGGTTGTATGGAATGAAAACAGTTTGGACACGTCATACTTTCTCATTCCCCAGCATTCTGCACTATGAAGTAGTGTTGAAAGTACGCAGCTCTGATAAATCTTTAGTTTGTTTTTGGTGTTGTAGTTTGATGATTTCCAAACTTTATTTAAGCTCCTGAAGGTGTTCCTGGCTTTATTGATTTTGTTCCGGATGTCCTGACTTGTTCCACCGTCCTGGCTGATGGTGCTGCCCAAGTAGGTGAATATTTCTACATTGGTGAGAACAGAATCCTCTATCCGTATTGGTGTTGGTGAGGCAATATTAAAGGTCATGATATCTGTCTTATTGTAATTGATTTTCTGTCCAACTTGCTAGCTGAATGTGTTGAGTCAAATTGTTTTTTCTTGTATATGGTGTTGGGTATGTGATAGGAGAACGACATCTGCAAAGTCCAGGTCTTCAAGGGATGAGAAGAGGGCCATTTAATGCCCCTTGGCATGTCTTCTATCACTGACAGATGTGAAAGTGAGAAGGGGTGCAGATGTTGGCAGCGACCACCACCTTGTGACAGCCTCCATCGAACTAAAACTGAGAAGAGTGGGTCCACCAAACAAGGGACATAGACATTATGATATTGAAAAGCTAAAGTCTCTTGAAATACAGAAAGCCTTCGTTCTGCAGTTAAAGAACAGGTTTCAGCACTTGCAGACCTTGATGAAGAGGAGGGGAATGCAGATGAGGAGAACAACAAGAAGTGGGGCAAAGTAACAGCAATTTATAAACAGAGCAGTAAAGCCTGTTTAGGCTACAAGCAGAAGAGAAGGAAAGAGTGGATTACACCTAGCACATGGAACGCTATAGAAACCAGATGAGCCCTAAAGAAAAAGGTTTTAGACACAAATAACACAAGGACAAAAATGCCTTGTGAGAGCGGACAAACAGCATTATATTGATAATCTGGCAACACAAGCAGAGGATGCTGCTGCTCATGGTGAACAGGGAACTGTCTACAAAATGACATGGCCTGTCAGTGGTAAATGGCAGACACCAACAAACACTCTCATCAGGAACAAACTAGGACACCTACTAACAACCGAAAAAGAACAAGAAATGTGCTGGACAGAGCATTTCAAAGAATTGCTGAAGAGGGAGCCACCTAAAGAAGAAGCAAACATCCAGGAGGCAGAAGAAGATCTTGAGATCAACACAGACACCCGAACTAAGGAAGAGATCATTCAAGCCATCAAATCCTTAAAAAATGGGAAAGCTCCTGGAAAGGATAACTTGAATGCAAAATTGTTCAAGGTAAATCCTAAATTAGCAGCATCTATCCTGGCCCCTCTATTTACATCAGTCTGGGAAAGGGAAAAAATGCCAGATGAGGGGACCAATGGGGTTATAGTGAAGATACCAAAGAAAGGAACTCTCAGTGATTGTAATAACTGGCGTGGTATCACATTTTTATCTCTGTCAAGCAAAGTATTGTGTAAGATCATAGTCCAGCACATATCAGAGGCAGTTGATAGCGTTCTCAGAAAAGAGCAAGCTGGTTTTTGGAAAGGGCGTGGATGCACAGACCAAACAATAATAGAATACCATTTATTTAAATATTTTGGATGTTTTCTACATTTTCAAATATATTGATTTCAATTACAACACAGAATACAAAGTATACAGTATTCAGTTTATATTGATTTTTATTACAAATATTTGTACTGTAAAAAACAAAAGAAATAGTACTGTAATGAAATCTCTTTATCATGAAAATTGAACTTACAAGTGTAGAATTATGTACAAAAACTGCATTCAAAAATAAAACAATGTAAAATTTTAGAGTCTACAAGTCCACTCAGTCCTACCTCTTGGTCAGCCAATCGCTCAGACAAGCAAGCTTGTTTACATTTGCAGGAGATAATGCTGCCCGCTTCTTCTTTACGTCACCTGAAAATGAGAACAGGTGTTCGCATGGCACTGTTGTAGCCAGCATCGCAAGATATTTACCTGCCAAATGCCCTAAAGATTCATATTTCCCTTCATGCTTCAACCACCATTCCAGAGGATATGTGTCCATGCTGATGATGGGTTCTGCTCGATAACAATCCAAAGTAGTGCGGACCGATGCATGTTCATTTTCATCATCTGAGTCAAATGCCACCAGCAGAAGGTTGATTTTCTTTTTTGGTGGTTTGGTTCCGTACTTTCCACATCAGAACGTTGCTCTTTTAAGACTTCTGGAAGCATGCTCCATACCTCGTCCCTCTCAGATTTTGGAAGGCACTTCAGATTCTTAAATCTTGGGTCGAGTGGACTTGTAGGCTCTAAAATTTTACATTGTTTTGTTTTTAAGTGCAGTTATATAACAAAAAAAAATCTACATTTACACTTTCATAATAAAGAGATTGCACTACAGTACTTGCATGAGGTGAATTGAAAAATACTATTTCTTTTATCATTTTTGGAGTGCAAATATTTATAATAAAAAATAATATAAAGTGAGCTTTGTATTCTGTGTTGTAACTGAAATTAATATATTTGAAAATGTAGAAAAACATCCAAAAATATTTAATAAATTTTAATTAGTATTCTATTGTTTAAGTCCAATTAAAACTCAATTAATTGCGATTAATTTTTTTAATCGCGATTAATTTTTTTTTTTAGTTAATCGCGTGAGTTAACTGCGATTAATCAACAGCCCTACTGAAATTACAATGTTTTTTCTTTATAGATTCTCAGGTTGGCATAAATCCAATGTGTACATACCAAGTTTACCTGACAGCTGTAGATTATTGCATTAATAGCTAAATCTTTTCCTTAGCAGTAAATAATTGAAATAATTTAAAAGCTGAGAACTTTAATGAATATACAGGGAGGAAAGGTGCTGCAAAATACGGAACTAAATACATGGCTATATTTTAATCTAACTTTGCACTTTGTATGAGTCTATCAAATCCCACTGTTTTTAGATGCTTTTTAAGTCTGTGTTTAAAATAACACTTTGGGGCAAATATGTCAGTATGGTACATGGAAAATTAATTGCTAAACAACCAGTGGAAGCTTCTCCACTAAGTCCCGTACATCTTGTAGAATATGTACATCAAATATCTGTACTAAATTGATAAAAAGTCAGAGATTTAAAGTGAAAAGGAAATCTTGTCATGAATACTACATCCTGTTTCACCCATTGTATAAAAATTATCCAATATTTTCTTCTGATTTATATTTCTGTGCTGTGTTGATTGCGGTCTTGTATTTTGAAAAATGAAGCTACTATAATGGAAGGTAATTTAGGCTCTAAGGAGCTCAGATTCCATTGAAAGGTGTCTGACTTAAGAGAAAAAAAAATCTATGACATGGTATTTTATAGCACCATGTATTTGTTTTTCTCTGCCTAGTAATAGACTTGAATTGATGGTGGATTGAAATTAAGGGTGCCATTTTAGTAGGGTTTTTTTTTTAAACACAGGCTGTTCACATAACTATTCAAGGTCTTCTGCAAAATTCACATTATTTACTCAATAGTTTACAGTGGGTCAGAATGATTTAGATCTCAGCACTCCAAACATGGCTCCCTTGGAGACGTTGCAGACTATTGTGTGTGTTTGCTCTCTGGAAATGTTATTAAATCGATCTCTGACAACAGCACTTTTGAACAGCTTTATATTTTGTTCTGTACTACTGGAGCTAGTACTATGTTGATACACACATTGTGATCCACTTTCAAATAATGACTGTTACTTTTTAATACACCCATAAATACTAAACGTGTCTATTCCACATTGTAGACTAATGCCCAACAAACTATTTACATAAATAAACATCCAAAACTGGTTAATTGTTTTAAAACTCCAGTTGTGAAAACTGAAATATCAGAGATGTTATTGTACTAAACATTTATAGGGGAAAAGAATGAGCACAGACTTTATATGCCATGTTTCAGCCTGGCGAGACCTTTAGACCTGACCAGGAACAGTTTTGTAGTAAAAATACTGAAAAATCACCTAATAGCACAGGCAGATAAATAAAGAAGTGCAGTGCTTCATGATTGTTAACAATATCATATTGAGAAAACCACTAACATTTATAATTGGGATTAAAATTCAAAATATAAATCGGGAATTACATGGTGATGTTTCATATTTCACTCTATTTTTTGAAAGTATGAAACTACTGTGGTTGTCTAGAGTAAATTTTAAAAGGAAGACAGTTTATAAAAATAGTTCTAGTGGAGATTCTGAAACTTAACAGGACAGGGAAATAATCTCTCTGCTAAATTCCATGAAGATGTGTTTGTTTAAAATTAGTTCAGGTACTTAAACTCAGAGTAGATTTTTCCCCGATGACTGGCATATAACAGCTGAGAATGTCAACTGAGTTTATTTACTTGAAAGAGATTGAAAATCTCTTGGATTTTAGTGGGATGCTTTTTTGGAAAAAAAATTAAATACCATAATGATCTTTAATTTTTTGGTAGAAGTTGTTGAAAATTAACATGTGTTTCTTCTTCCTTTTTTAATTTGGCAATGGTTGAAATTGAGTTATGACTTCCCTCTTGCAAATTGGACTGAGTTTTTAATATTATTTACTTTTACTTATTTAAGTAAATAAGCAGTCAAACCAAGGTTTTGAACAGTGAACTGCAGATAAGTTTAGTACAAAATGCAATCATTTCACTCAAGAACTAAAGAAGAAGAACTCAGTTATCTGAAGTGACTGAATTAACCTTAATCCAAACCAAAAGTGACAAATTCCAGGGATTTTAATAAGTGTTGTCAGTATTTAATTGTACTTTTATGTAAACCGGAATTCATGCCTGGGTGCAGATGACCAAGGACTATGATTAACAGCCCTTAATTTGTTCAGAGAGCACATGAGTAGGCTGGTTTCTGTGAGGGCAGATATATGCAGCAGAAACTAAAGAGGAGGGATGGTGCCTGAGATTGCCTCTTGACTGCATTGCACTGTACCATGTATAGGATTGCCAACTTTCTGACTGCAGAAAACCGAACACCCTTCTCCAAGGCCCCTCCCCCACTCACTCCATTTCCCTCCACCGTCACTCCCTCTCCCCCACACTTGCTCTCTTGCTCATTTTCACCAGGCTTTGGCGGGGGTTGGGGTGTGGGAAGGGGTGAGGCTCTGGCTGGGGGGTGCGGGATCCGGGGTGGGGCCAGAAATGAGGGGTTAAGGGTGTAGGAGGGGGCTCCGGACTGGGGCAGGGGGTGGGGATGTGGTGGGGTGAGGGCTCCAGCTGGGGGTGTGGGCTCTGGGGTATGGCCGGGGCCAATGGGTTCAGAGTGAGGGAGGGGTGTGGGGTGTGGGCTCTGGGAGGGAGCTTAGGTGCAGAAGGGGGCTCAGGGCTGAGGCAGAGTGTTGGGGTGCGGAAGGGGGAGTGGGGTGCGGGCTCTGGGAGGGAGCTCAGGCCTGGGGCAAACAGCTGGGTTGCGGGAAGGGGTGCGGGCTCCGGGACGGAGTTGGAGTGTGGGAGGGAGCTCAGGGCTGGAGAAGGGGTTCAAGATGTGGTGCAGGCTCCAGGAGGCGCTTACCTGAGGCAGTTCCCGGAAGCAGCAACATGTCCTCTGGCTCCTAGGCGCAGTGGCAGCCACGGAGGCTCCAGACACTGCCCTCGCCCACAGGCACCGCCCGCAGAGCTCCCATTGGCCATGGTCCCAGACAATGGGAGCTGCAGAGCCGGCGCTCGGGGTGGGGACAGCGGGGACAGTGCCTAGGGGCCACAGGGCCATACTGGTTGCTTCCAGAAGCCACGCAGAGCCAGGGCAGGCCAGGAGCTTGCCTTAGAGCTGCTGTGCTGCCGACTGGACTTTTAACTGACCGGAGAGACCAGGGGTCCTTTTTCAACTGGGTGTTCCAGTCGAAAACTGGACACCTGGCAACCCTATGTAGGCCTGGCTTGATGTGAGTAATTAAACATGGGGAAGTTCTCATTTTTTGGACAGCAGACTTAGGCCGGTAACTAGATCAGCAGGCTGAACATACAGTGTTTGTGCTAAGATAAGAAAATAGGTCTGCGAGTTAAAAAAAGAATGTTTGAGCTAGCTAAGATAAAAAGGGGGAACAGCCAGGGAACAATTTACTAAGAACAAAATGACAGTGGAAAAGAGAAGTCGGGAGTGCAAAAATGAGGTAAAGTCGAACATGGACAGCATGTGGAAAAAGCATGTTTTACAGGGCTTCGTTACTCTAAAGTAACCAAACCAATCCCAAAACCTGTGCTGGAATATACAATGAATGTAATGTGATGTGCAAACGTATATAAAGGAAGAGGGTTTCTGTGTAACATTGGATGTGTGGTATACCCTGTACCTAATCCTTACATCTGAGCCTAATCAACTCAAATCAATCAATCAATCAAATTAACTACTGCATGATCAGAACTCTGGGGAAAATTCTAAGAAAAAACAGAACTCTGGTGAACAAACCTATCTGTTCTTCAGAGCTTTAGACAGCAAGTTCACTGTCATTCATTCAATATAGCATAATAATAGCAAGTAATCTTTAAAAACTCCTGACTTTTAGTCCTATATCTCATAATGAGCTTAAAGTCACATACAAAAAGATGGTTACTATCGTACTAGTGAGGGATTCAGACTACTCTGTGTGGGCAACTGGGAGCTGTTGAAACCATATACTACATGATCTGAACAAGATTACTACACCCTGACCTTAGCTTACACTGGGTTTTATTTGGTTTCTCTGAGCAGAGGCTGCAGTGTTAAAGAGAGATAAAGAGAGGGGAGAATGGACAGAAGACATAAAAAAGGCAGCTGTGAGAATGGTTGGGTTTTTTCCCCCCCAACTCAGCACCAATAACTAAGACGAGGACAAAGAGTGAGAGCTCTTGGTGCACGTTAGCTTTTATAGTGTTTAGTAAATCCATATCAGTCAGATGTAGTCTTCTTGGAAATACCAACCATTTTAGATACTTTTCATGGCTGAGATGTACACTTGCTAAAGCCCATATTAGAGCCAAATGGAATTCCTAAGGCACTTAATGCATAATCTTGATTTCAGCTGAGGTCTCCCTGAAAAGCTGGGATTTGGAATTAAGCACTTCTCACTATCCCTGGTAGATCACGAGATGGTAGGTCATGAGATATCAGACCTTAAAATTGCAACATAAGGGTGTATAGAAAAACTATATTAGATCTGGGATTTTTTATATGAAATAGCTGAAAATTCTCTCTCCCTGGAAGGCCTATACAGATAAACCCATGTCACAATGTAATGGCAACCTGCCTTTCCAGGTCAAAGGTTATGAAAAAAGAGTTCCAAGAAAAACTGTAGTAATGCTTACAAAATGCTCACAAGGTGGGAGGGTCCCAGCATCCAGGCTCCCCCCAAGGCCAGATGACTTAGTTTTTTAGCTCTATAGCCCAAGCCCCACAAGCCCAAGTCAGCTGAAATAGGTCAGCCACGGGTGTTTACTTGCAGTGTAGACATATAATTAGATACCACCTTGAACTCTTTGCAACTTCCAGTACCTCTGTGATGCCATTTGTAAATGTTTGCATTATGGAAGTACTACCTGCTGCTTCTGTCTACCCCCTCCATGACAGTGGTCCTAGAGAGGCAGAGATAGCAAGAGCCCTCACACTATCCCGTACTAGAAAATAATTGTGTCAGTTCATGGGGTGATCTAACTGCAAGAATGGGATGGAAACACAAAGTCCTCTGGGAGAGATATGTCGGTTTGGAGTGCCTGGGAGGCCTTTAGGAATAGGACTGCCAGTTGCCTGATTTTTATTCTCATACATGCACACAGGCATGATTAATACACGTTAATCCTGATATTCTGAGCACCGCCTTCTGGTAACGCTTGACGCAAATTTTCTATGTAATAATTATCAGAGTCCATGCTAGTGAAAAACAGTATTAAAAGTCCAACTTTTAAAAACCATTTCTCAAATGTTGAGGATGCTGAAGGAATGAACACTATGCTATTTAGGCACAGGCAAATTTATTCTGCAAGTAAGAAGTGTGTAAATTTTAGACGCTTTTCCCAAATCTCCAAACTGTGATCCACTGCTGCTATTTCAAAACTGTATATTTACCCTATGTGAAACATAAAAAGAAAAGGTCACTGCCTTCTGTAGGCCAGGGATAAGAATTTAGGTTTTGCAATCATGTGTATTCTGCTTACCTGCTGAATTATGCATGCATTTCAAAATGTAAACTCAATTATCAAGTTAATACTATTGCCAGAGTTTGAATGTGCAGTATATACAAGATAACAGTAATTTATTCTTTTGTAGGGTAAGTCTTAACCATACCTAATTTTTTACGTCCATGTGCAGAATGAATTTTGTTATGTGCACCAATATGGAGGTGATGTCACACATCAGCTTCATATTGGTGCACGTATCAAAATTCATGTGGTGGGGGTGGGGCTGAGGGGTTTGGTGTGTGGGAGGGGGCTCAGAGCTAGGACATAGGGTTGAGGTGTGGGGGTATGAGGGCTCTGGGGTGGGGCTGGGGATGAGGGGCTCAGGGTAAGGGAGGGGGCTCAGGGCTGGGGCAGAGGGTTGGGGAGGGTGGGCTCTGGGGATGAGAGGTTTGGGGTGCAGACTGCCCCAGGGCTGCGGTGGGTAGAAAAGACTCCCCCCAGCCCTCTCTTACTGCAGCAGCTCGCGTCTGGGGGAGAGGCATCACTCCCCGGCCGCAGCAGGTCTGGCGGGCCTGGGCTGGGCTCCTCTCCCCAGCAGCTCCGGCGGACCTGGGTCAGGCCAGGCCAAGCCAAGCCAAGGGAGGGGCTCCTTTCCCCCAGTGCGGCAAGTCCGGGGCAGGTCCGCGCTGGGGCCGGCAGGGAGGGGCGCCTCTCCCCACCGTGGCAGGTCCACGCTGGGGCCAGCGCTGACGGGCGCCTCTCTCTGCTGCAGCAGATCCATGCTGGGGGTGGCGGGGAAAGGCATCTCTCCCTGCCACACACTGAGCCCCTGGGCGGGGCTTAATAGGCAGCTGCGCGGCCGTGCAGCTTAGAGGGAACTTAGGTCCTAACAATTTAAAATATCCAGCTACTGTTATAATTACCTTAAATTAACTCTCAAGGAATTTTCTGTTCACCTGTCCTGCTGTATATGTTAGCAACGCTAAGGATATGTCTACACTACAAACCTAAGTTGACCTATATTATAGTCACCACAGTAATTGCTGCACTGGTGCATGTCCACACTACCCTCCTTGAGTCGGTGGTGCACGTCCTCACCAGGAGCCTGGGCGTTGGATCCCAGCTGGGAGCAGGGTCTGAAGCCCCCCGGGCTTCTCAACCCAGCTGCCAACCAGGAGCAGGGTCCAGCCACCCAACTCTGTAGGGGAGTGGGGGCTTTCTTGTCAATTTTATGACTCCTGCTATGAAATTGACAAGAAAGCCGATCTAAGGGATGCAGTGTCTACACTAACATACATCTAAGGGATGCAGTGTCTTAACTACACTAACATAAACCTTATGACTCTCATGGATGTGGAGTTACTATATCAGTGTATCAGAGTAACAGCCGTGTTAGTCTGTATTCGCAAAAAGAAAAGGAGTACTTGTGGCACCTGAGAGACTAACCAATTTATTTGAGCATAAGCTTTCGTGAGCTACAGCTCACTTCATCGGATGCATACTGTGGAAAGTGTAGAAGATCTTTTTATACACACAAAGCATGAAAAAATACCTCCCCCACCCCACTCTCCTGCTGGTAATAGCTTATCTAAAGTGATCACTCTCCTTACAATGTGTATGATAATCAAGGTGAGCCATTTCCAGCACAAATCCAGGGTTTAACAAGAACGTCTGAAGGGGGGAGGGGTAGGAAAAAACAAGGGGAAATAGGTTACCTTGCATAATGACCCAGCCACTCCCAGTCTCTATTCAAGCCTAAGTTAATTGTATCCAATTTGCAAATGAATTCCAATTCAACAGTTTCTTGCTGGAGTCTGGATTTGAAGTTTTTTTGTTGTAATATCGCAACTTTCATGTATGTAATCGCGTAACCAGAGAGATTGAAGTGTTCTCCGACCGGTTTATGAATGTTATAATTCTTGACATCTGATTTGTGTCCATTTATTCTTTTACATAGAGACTGTCCAGTTTGACCAATGTACATGGCAGAGGGGCATTGCTGGCACATATCACATTGGTGGATGTGCAGGTGAACGAGCCTCTGATAGTGTGGCTGATGTTATTAGGCCCTGTGATGGTGTCCCCTGAATAGATATGTGGGCACAGTTTGCAACGGGCTTTGTTGCAAGGATAGGTTCCTGGGTTAGTGGTTCTGTTGTGTGGTATGTGGTTGCTGGTGAGTATTTGCTTCAGGTTGGGGGGCTGTCTGCAGGCAAGGACTGGCCTGTTTCCCAAGATTTGTGAGAGCGTTGGGTCATCCTTCAGGATAGGTTGTAGATCCTTAATAATGCGTTGGAGGGGTTTTAGTTGGGGGCTGAAGGTGACGGCTAGTGGCGTTCTGTTATTTTCTTTGTTAGGCCTGTCCTGTAGTAGGTGACTTCTGGGAACTCTTCTGGCTCTATCAATCTGTTTCTTCACTTCCGCAGGTGGGTATTGTAGTTGTAAGAATGCTTGATAGAGATCTTGTAGGTGTTTTTCTCTGTCTGAGGGGTTGGAGCAAATGCGGTTGTATCGCAGAGCTTGGCTGTAGACGATGGATTGCGTGGTGTGGTCAGGGTGAAAGCTGGAGGCATGTAGGTAGGAATAGCGGTCAGTAGGTTTCCGGTATAGGGTGGTGTTTATGTGACCATCATTTATTAGCACTGTAGTGTCCAGGAAGTGGATCTCTTGCGTGGACTGGACCAGGCTGAGGTTGATGGTGGGATGGAAATTGTTGAAATCATGGTGGAATTCCTCAAGGGCTTCTTTTCCATGGGTCCGGATGATGAAGATGTCATCAATATAGCGTAAGTAGAGTAGGGGCGTTAGGGGACGAGAGCTGAGGAAGCGTTGTTCTAAGTCAGCCATAAAAATGTTGGCATACTGTGGGGCCATGAGGGTACCCATAGCAGTGCTGCTGATCTGAAGGTATACATTGTCCCCAAATGTAAAATAGTTATGGGTAAGGACAAAGTCACAAAGTTCAGCCACCAGGTTAGCCATGACATTATCAGGGATAGTGTTCTTGACGTCTTGTAGTCCATCTTTGTGTGGAATGTTGGTGTAGAGGGCTTCTACATCCATAGTGGCCAGGATGGTGTTATCAGGAAGATCACCGATGGATTGTAGTTTCCTCAGGAAGTCAGTGGTGTCTCGAAGGTAGCTGGGAGTGCTGGTAGCGTAGGGCCTGAGGAGGGAGTCTACATAGCCAGACAATGCTGCTGTCAGGGTGCCAATGCCTGAGATGATGGGGCGCCCAGGATTTCCAGGTTTATGGATCTTGGGTAGTAGATAGAATATCCCAGGTCGGGGTTCCAGGGGTGTGTCTACAGTGCTAATAAATGATGGTCAAATAAACACCACCCTATACCGGAAACCTACTGACCGCTATTCCTACCTACATGCCTCCAGCTTTCACCCTGACCACATACCACACAACAGAACCACTAACCCAGGAACCTATCCTTGCAACAAAGCCCGTTGCCAACTGTGCCCACATATCTATTCAGGGGACACCATCACAGGGCCTAATAACATCAGCCACACTATCAGAGGCTCGTTCACCCGCACATCCACCAATGTGATATATGCCATCATGTGCCAGCAATGCCCCTCTCCCATGTACATTGGTCAAACTGGACAGTCTCTACGTAAAAGAATAAATGGACACAAATCAGATGTCAAGAATTATAACATTCATAAACCAGTCGGAGAACACTTCAATCTCTCTGGTTACGCGATTACATACATGAAAGTTGCGATATTACAACAAAAAAACTTCAAATCCAGACTCCAGCAAGAAACTGTTGAATTGGAATTCATTTGCAAATTGGATACAATTAACTTAGGCTTAAATAGAGACTGGGAGTGGCTGGGTCATTATGCAAGGTAACCTATTTCCCCTTGTTTTTTCCTACCCCGCCCCCCTTCAGACGTTCTTGTTAAACCCTGGATTTGTGCTGGAATGGCTCACCTTGATTATCATACACATTGTAAGGAGAGTGATTACTTTAGATAAGCTATTACCAGCAGGAGAGTGGGGTGGGGGGAGGTATTTTTTCATGCTTTGTGTGTATAAAAAGATCTTCTACACTTTCCACAGTATGCATCCGATGAAGTGAGCTGTAGCTCACGAAAGCTTATGCTCAAATAAATTCGTTAGTCTCTTAGGTGCCACAAGTACTCCTTTTCTTTTTATATCAGCGTAGTATGGAACTTACATATGTGGGAGGAAGGCTGTAGAGTAGAAACTGACATAATTAGGTTAACATAAGCTGCCTTGTGTTGACTTGTGTAGTGTAGACCAGCCCTAAAACGGCCAGCTTTTAGCCAATTTAATTTAAAGGAAAACTAGGAAACTTATTAAGAACCTGTTTTCAGTTAAATTCCATTACTGGTATGCAGAGCGGGTTTAAAGGAACATTCTGTAACATTGCACCCCATAATGCACATCTTTCTATCAGTGTTATAGAGGGTGAACAATATATGAATTTACCCCATATAAGCTTTACTTAAATTCAATGTGCTAAAATTTCAGAATTTCCCAAATCAAGTATTGTCATAAGGATTAAGTTTCTTCACATTTTCAGAAGCTACAGATCTAGCAGGCATAGCACTACTTCCTCCAAAGCAGTATTGCACATATACCTGATTAATTACTTTTGCAGTCTCTCACCAAAAGGCCATGTCCATAACAAATATGATTATAATAATTTCCCAACTTCACAGATTGTGGTGAGCAGCAAAGAACTCCCCATCACTCAGCTTAAGTGATAAACGGATTACATTTGTATTTATGTTTCGAGACATATATAGATTGGCATGTATTTAAAATAGATCTAGATCTAGAATAAATTGCATGATGGAACGGATCACCCAAATACCCAAAACTGAACCTGCTTTAATACAGAAATAAAATCACCACTGACTACACACCCCTAGTTGTCACCTATCACCCCACAGTAGAACACATATGGTGTATCATCAAACAATTACAACCCATACTTCATGGGGACCACAGCCTGAAAGAAATCTTTCCTGAACCTGCCTCTTCTGGCCATCAAGCAACCCCCCAACCTTTCCAGGCTCATCGTCAGAAGTAAGCTCCCCACAGAGCAGGATACACCAACTCAAAGCAGCTCTAGACTTTGCCACAACAGATGCAAAACCTGCAGACATATCTCCACTGCCACAAAGATCCCTGATAACAACTATGTGGGTGAAACCAGTAATCACTATGCCCTCAAATGAACTCTCACAGATAAAATACAGAAACACCATATTGCCTTTACAAGCGATCACTCTATATCTTACCTATCAACCTTCATCCTCAAAGGAAACCTGCACAATATGTTCAAAAGACAAGTCTGGGAGCTTGAATTCATAACTCTGCTAGACATTCAAAATTATGAACTGAAGAGAGACACTGGATATATAGCTTATCACTACAATCTATAACTGACTAACCACCCCCATCCAAGCTTTTTTTTCCCTTTTCCCTCTATGAATGTGGAGGTGTTAATGGGCCACTTCACCTTGAATGGTCCTTTGAAATATGTGTTAACTACTTATGCTGAACTATCTGTTCCACCCTATATTTAGCTGTGACACCGTGAGTTCATTTCTCAGACCCGACGAAGAGCTCTGTGATAGCTCAAAAGCTTGTCTCTCTCACCAACAGGAACCTGTCCAATAAAAGATATTACCTCACCCACCTTGTCTCTCTGATATCCTGGGACTAATGTGGCTACACCACCACTGCATACAACAGGTACTCTGAAGCGATCTTACCATTTCTTGTAGAAGTTTACTTAGGGCTTGTCTACACCACACAGCTTTTAGCGACAAGGCTGTGTCGACACAGCATTGTCGCTAAAAGTCAGCGTGCTTAAATGCTCTGTCGGTACTTTGTCGGCACTTTTGCCCCAAGAGTGGCATTAGCTTTGTTGGAAGGAGAGCGCTCCTGCCGACAAAGCCACGTTCACACTGCCACTTGTGTCGGCAAAACTTTTGTCTTTCCCGGGGAGCTTTTTTAAGTACCTGTGAAAGACAAAAGTTTTGTCAACAACTTCGCAGTGTAGATATACCCTTAGGCTATGTCTACACTACAGACCTTACAGAGGCACAGCTGTACCGCTGCAGCTGCGCCACTGTAAGGTCTCCTGTGTAGCCATTCTATGCCGACAGGAGCGAGCTCTCCCGTCGACATACTTAAACCACCCCCAACTAGCGGCTGTAGCTTTGTCAGTGGGAAAGCATTAATAGCTTTGTCAGCGGGACAGCATCTCCTCCTGGCATAGCACTGTCCACACCGGCGCTTTTGTCGGTGAAACTTATGTCAGTCAGGGGTGTGTTTTTTTCACAGCCCTGGCCGACAAAAGTTTTACCAACAAAAGTGGTAGTGTAGACATAGCCTATTCTATGTTAGCGTAATGCTCGTATTTACCAGGCTTCTCACTATACTTTCTGCATAGAAATATAAAACAGGGATGTTTAAAGGAGAAATGTAAATGCTCTTATCGACAAAAGGTATAGCATTCAATACTTAATAGAAGTTTTCCATCTCATTTAATTTGTTACCGCAAATGCATTGCACCAGATCAACTTTAGAAATATCTTACTGCAGAGATGAAGCAAGCCTCCTACTATTTAATGGGCTCATCTTTCTGAAGTGAATAATGCTCTGGACAACTCCTAAGCAAACACAAAAGCATTTAAAAAAAGATTGAAAGCTAAAACTATCAAAATTCACAAAACCACCAAGGATCTGTGCATGGCTATTTTACACCAAAAAGTTTTACTTTTCAGCAATGGCATGGGTCATAGAAATAATTATTTTCATCATTTATAACTTGAAAATAATATACACTAAAGAGCCAGAAAATAATTAACAAAGAAGTAGGAAAACTCTGTCTAGAATCTTGCTATATCCAGATAGTTTTCTAAGAACAGTCAGGCCTTCTCTAATTATTTTGTTACTGGCATAACTGGCAAAAACTCAAGAAAAATAAATAAATAAAAGGAATGGAAGGCAATTTACTTACCAAGGAATGCACACAAAATACCTTAGGGCACACATTTCAGCTGTGGTAAAGCGAAGTTATTTTTGCTAGCAAGAACTACACCTGGCTTGATTCAGTCTTTAATGTGAAAAGCCCTGAGGACATCTCAGAGAGTAAAGGTTGAGAAACAGAAAAAGCACATCTGAAAATGCATGGGACATCAGCTGGGTGGAGCAAGTTGTTTCTTCTGATCTGCCCTTTCCTTTTCAAATCTTAATACTGCACTGCTTGTAATAAATAAAAATCTTTATCATTTGCACAATATGTTTGTCATAGAGAACACATAATATACAATATTCTTTTTACCTGGATTTAATCTAAGGAAAATTAACATCTGAATTGTAATTGACTTTTAATAGCAATTAAATGTATGTACATAAATTATAACTTCTTGAGTATTTTGGTATAATACTTTATCAAAACTTTAATTTCTTTTGGCTCTTTGGTAGTAAGATAATTGTTAATTAAAATCTAGTTGTGAATATTATTATTCTGATACTGCAAGGTAATTATGCTGTAAAATACTGATACTTCAATATGTATTACTTTAATAATTTTCAGAGACTTAGTACAGATACTAAGAAGTATTAGTATACACTTGGGGATGATGTACTTCCCCATCACTAAAACATTCTTTGGAAAAAGGTGCTATGTGTTTTCTATATAAACTGCAGTTCAAAAAAGAAAGCTGCCTTGGAGCTTAAATTCATAAAGGTATTAGACACTAAAACTCAGACTTAATAAACACACTGAATTTATGGCTGATTACAGCAATCTATAACCCTCTAACTCTCCTTTGACTGCAGATGTGTTAACTGCCCACTTCATGTTGAATGGTCTCTTACAACATGTTAACTCCTTATGCTAAACAATCTGTTCCATCTTGTATTTAGCTGTGACACCGAGTACCTTTTCCACAACCTAAGAGCTCTGTGCAGCTCGAAAGCTTGTCTTTCTCCCAAGGAAGTTGGTCCAATATAAGCTATTACCCCACCCACCCTGTCTATCTTTCCAATGGTGTTTTAACATTTGAAACAAGAAAAAAAGGTGGACTGTGACCCCCTTCTTTAGAAATCCAAGTATAAACTCCAAAAGGAAGTAATGAATTATATGCCATAAATACCTTATTTGATATTTAAAGCTATAAAAAAGTGGCTAGTTAAGTTACATAAAATTTTGCTACAGTGGTTACTTTTCCATTCAAAATAAGTAACTACCATACCAACCTCAAAATATGTAATATACACACATACACATACACACACAGATATGAACACATTGTATATGGTATAATTATCTACTTGTGGCGGGGGAAGGTCAACACCAAGGATAAGTTTTAGTTGTGAAAGCTCATTAACAAGGCACACCAATAGCAAACTCCAAATCTATTATTTCCCTAACAGTGCAATGTCTATTACAAGATGTCAATGCTGGAGATGGCTGTCATATAGATATATAGCTAAAATACACTTTTCATTCCTGATTCTAAAGAGTCCTTCTAAAACATTCAATAACTCTTTTGGATTATGTCTTAACCTTTACTTCTGTATCCCAGTGGTTTTCAACCTTTTTTCATTTGCGGACCCCTAAACATTTTCAAATGGAGGTGCAGACTCCTTTGGAAATCTTAGACATAGTCCCCAGGGGTTCATTGGCCACATAGTTGAAAACCACTGCTGTATGCTAATCTAAGGACTTCCCAATGTTGTATTCCAGTTGACTAATAAAACCTACTCTCTTTCTCTTGGCAAGCCATATGAAAAAGAATTTGATTAATGTCATCAGGGCCATAGCTTCTCCCTAAGACAATTTTATTTCATACTAACTGGGATTGAAAGAAATAAGGAAAAGGGAGCACGGTGTAATCCTTTGCCCCTTAATCTGATTTACAAATATGTTCTTTGGGATCATGAAGTGACATCTCCTTCTCTCACTCTCTCTTTAACACCAATATCTCTATCACTAGCCACTTCCATACATATTTCTTTTCTTTCCATTTTGTGAAATGTCATGTCTCTCGTATAGATGTTTGAATGACAATATCACAGCCAATGACATCTCAAAAATTGGGATAAGAAGAAGAGAATATGGTAAAATTAGGAACTGGGTATATAAAATAAAATAATGTGTTTAATGAAATGGCTAATATAGCATAAACTATAATCACTTTAAAATAGTTTTTGAACAGAATTAGAAGGAATTTTTTTAAAGATGATTCAGAAAATGTATTTCTACAGTAAAGAAAATGGCACTGGAAGAATTGGCATTTATAAAATACAATTCATATAACAAGGCACACAAAGTATAGGACACTGCCACAAAGTATTTGACCCTGACCTGAAGATGCTCTACACTGAGATAAAAATTGTATACAGCAATATTGCCAATAAAGTAGTTCTCTAAAGTATCATGAATTTTTATCATAAATCTTAATACAAATCACATTCTTTCTACTTATTAAAATGATCAGAGACAGGTTATAAAAGCATTGTAAAAGAAAGATTATTGCAATGTGAAAGCTGACTATGTTTGATGTGAACCTCAAGGCTAATAGTATATTTAATCCCAACAAAGAACCAAAGGAATAAATCTGCAATCACATGTCAAACTCTTTTATAAGGAACAGACTTAACATGTAAGTAAAAATGGTCTATTTCAGTGAGTTCAATATTAAACTTGTGTAGTTAAGTTTTCAGTTTTTCTTACTATTTCAATAAACGCTGCCACATTTTGATCGCTGCCACATTTGATAACATAGGTAACCTCTGTATACACAAAGAAAAAACAGGAGTATTACTGTCTTGTGTATATTTAAATCTTCCTATTGTGTTGAAATGTACATTTAAACTAATTACTAAAAATTGTTTTATGCAATTCATGCAACTTTAGTTTCTCATCATAAATATTATTTAATTACAGATTAACATCTGACCATTGAGACACATGGGGATTACTACAGTTATTACACATTGAAAGTAACATATAGAATTAGAGTACAAATTGTAACTATCATAAATCAGAGAGATTAGATTATAATCACTTTTTAATGGCTCAAGTGCAATTACACAGTAATCTGCGTAAAACATATGAATATTATACAGTGATACTCTCATTTAGAAGATATGCCCCTTTCCTACATTTGGATCTGCATGCATAGCCATGTAGCTGCACAGAGCCCCAGTGACTTTGGTGGATCTTTGCATAGGCATAAGAATCTACCCCTGCAGATCTGATTGCAGTCAAGATCTGGGCCTGTATAAGTAATATATTATTGCTACAAATTAACAATATCACTTACATTACAGGCACAGCCACTAGCTGTATATATTTATGTGTATTTACAAAGCAATTATAAATAGGTTGGCAGAAGTCGAATTTTATATTTTTATAATGTTGACAGATAATATTGATGTTCATTTTTAAAGTTTTTTCGATTTTTATTTATTTTAAATTTTCACAGTTGTGTGGTAAACATCAGATGTAAAAATATTAGGGCTGTCAATCGATTAAAAATTAATCGTGATTAATAGCGAGATTAAAAAATTAATCACAATTAATCAAAGATTTAATAGCAGTATTAAACAATAATAGAATTGGTATTCTATTATTGTTTAATAGTGTGATTAAAACAGCAATTGTGATTAATTTTTTAATCAAGTTAATTTGTTTTGAGTTAATCGCTTGAGCTAACTACGATTGGCAGCCCTAAAATAGTCATATTTGCTCATACAGCATCACAGGTTACACAGGTGAAAAAGAGCAGCATCTGACATGCAGAATCTTTACTATTGCATGAATCCAGGAGTGGAGGAAAGAGAGCGAGAAAAAAAAAAACCCAACACAATTCAGTACTGGCTTGCTGGTTGTAATTCAAAAGCCAAATGAATGAGCCAAACAGCTAAGTAATTCCACAGCTAGCATTAGCTACTTTACAAGTGAAAAGCTGCAGCAGGGCATGATGTCTCAGAAGGGACCAGAGGTGAACAGGATCACTATGAGGTCAAAAATGTCCAAGCCACAGTAGAACTTTACTAAATGTAGCACTGTGCACCCAATGAATAGCTCCCCGGTGTTGAGGAAAAAACTGTATCAGTTAATTATTTAAAACATATTCTAGGAAATCTTTCTTTCCATCTAACCAGGGAGATTGCAATGATTCAGACTCCAAAAGTAGTAATGAAGAATCTTATTCTTTCCAGAGCATAATGTAGGCAATTAAAAAAAGCAGCTTACACATTTAGTAAAAAACCTATTTTTTAAATTGTTTTTCTCAAATATTCAATTTCCCTCCACATTCCTCTAAAAAAATACCCCTGTGCTATTTTTTTCTTTTATTTCTTATCACAGCTGCTCTGTCTATTCAGTTCTGGCAACTCTGAACATCAGAACTGGAAGCATTTTTTGTAAATATAATTTTCCTACTATGTTGTAATGGCATTGCTATTGCACTTGGGAGCTTTGGATGGTACACAAAAATATGTTTCCTCTTGTTCCTTTATATTTCACAGCATCTCATCCATCCAAAGGCAGGGGCTGCTTACAGCTACAATTTCCTCCCTTCCCCAAGCAGTATGCAACCAGAAAAATAACTGATTTTGCTGGGTTTTTATAACAGAAAACAAAGAAATAAAGTAAAAATAGCAAAGAACCTACAGTTTAGGTTAATCTGCTTTTTGTTCACAAGTTCCAACTGCCTCATTTTAAATAAATACCTCAACTTCCACATGTTGGAAGCATGTGGGTAAGAGCTTTACCTTGAATTAAGTTTAGTCTGTCAAGTTTAGCATTAGAAAGCGGTTTATCTTTATTTTTCTTTTAACTATTTCTGACTGTATTGCCTATGTTTATTCTCATTTAAAATCTCTCTCGTTGTCGTAAATAAACTTGTTTGATTGTTTTATCCAATCCAGTGTGTTTAAATTGAAGTGTCTGGGTAACTCCACTTAAGGTGCCGAGTTCTTGTATATTATTCCCTTGAAGGAATAATGGACTTAATATATTTGAACTGTCCAGGAAAGGGCTGGACAGTTCAAAGACATACATTTGTGGGGGGAAGTCTGGGATTGGGAGTATGTTGGGGTCACCCTGCAGTATAACCCAGGCTGGTGAGAACCAGGGTGTGACTTGCAGGCTGCAGTTACCACCCCCCCGGGGAGTAACCTGCATGCTGCAAAGTTGTTTGTGAGCAGTCCAGGTTGAGTGATATAAGAGTAAGGCATTACTAGGCCCCCCTGTTTACTGGGCAGGGGAGACACAGACCCCCACTGGTCTGGATTGCACCCTGCTATGTCACAGTAACTTTCTTTCTTATTAAGCCAGATGAAGAGAAAGAGGCTGTTAAAATGCAAAACACAGGCTATGGACACCTGCCATTCAAAAAGACAAGAGTAAAGAAAGTCTTAAAAGTTACAGTAGTTATTAATTAGAATATTTCTACTGAATCACACTACAGAACATATGTATATAATTCAGCTGCAGTAATCTTCTAAAAATGATTTACTTGAGTCTGTGTTTTCTCTTCTCCAAGATCTTGACTACTGAATGGCAAGATTTCTGGCAATGGAAAACATCTTTTCTGCTGTATGGATACCTATTCACGAAAGGCAACAAACCTGATGCTGTCAGAAGCAGTCTTCAGATATAAAGAGGGAAGATACAAAGATTTCTGGGGCTTTACTGAATAACTATAAAATAAGAAAAACTGTAGCTAGTTCAAATGCTGAAATTAATTATACACAGTGGGACAGAGAATAAAGTTCGAAGTAATGTCTTCATGAAGGATCATAAACACTGTTAGAGAGAGGCAAAAATCATGTTATACAGAAATGCTAATTGTTATATGACATTTCTCGACATCAGTAATCATAATGCCAAAGCTAAAAGACTGGGAAATGTGCTTAACTCTTTAAAAACAATTTGGTATTAAGTGCTTATCATCAATCTGGACTGCAATGTTAGTACTCATGCTCAATGATGCTCAGCTCAAAAAAATCAGACCACTGGGGAGGACATTCAAGGGCCTTTATATGGTCAGGAGTACTGCAGAATGCATCTCACAGATAATCACATATTTTCTGAATCTGTCTCATTTAGTCTTTAGCTTCCAGAGACAGAAAATTGCTAAGTGGCTTCAGAAAAGAAAAACGTGTCAAGAATAAAACTCTGTTAAGGTAGATCACATTCTGCCTTTTCATAGATTAAGTGTCCAGATTTTTTTTTTCCAAGAGATTCTATGGAAGAGCTTAAAGCTCTTGTTCTCTACTACAAGATAGTACTTATCAGGCACTAAAACTGTACATGTAAACAAATCTGCTCTTTGATTGCTGACTGTCCAGCTTAAATCACTCTATGAAGAGAATCTGTACATACTCACATTCTCAGCTGTTTAACTGCTCCTCCTAGAGGAACATGAAATATAATATCTTTCACTGGGTCTTCTCTGCCCAAAAAAAGTCTCTCCTGCTAACAGTATTTACTGTGAGCAACATCTGCTGTTGTACAGTTCTTCCCACTAAATTCTATATGTGCCTCCCCTAAAAAACTTCCTGAAGGTTCAATTACTAAAGACCCATTTCATAAAATACCTGTAACAAGTCAGTGTGCACTCTCCTTGAAACCAAACAGTAAAAAGGTGAAGTGTAACACTGTGGGTTTTACAGATATTGGACAGAAATAGGCATACAAAACATGCAGATATTATAGGATAACTAAGTTCAACTGTTCACAGGAAATAAAAGTTTGAAGATCACAGACCCAGAGCCTAGGATAAAATTTTCATAAGTGCTTAAATGACTTAGGAACCTAAGTCTCATCTTCAGAAATGACTCAGGCACTTAGCCCTGGTCTACACTAGGAGTTGAGGTCGAATTTAGCAGCATTAAATCGATTTAACCCTGCACCTGTCCACATGATGAAGTCCTCTTTTTTGACTTAAAGGGCTCTTAAAATCGATTTCTTTACTCCACTCCCGACAAGGAGATTAGCGCTGAAATCAGCCTTGACAGGTTGAATTTGGGGTAGCGTGGACGCAATTCGATGGTAATGGCCTCCGGGAGCTATCCCCAAGTGCTCCATTGTGACCACTCTGGACAGCACTCTCAACTCAGATGCACTGGCCAGGTAGACAGAAAAAGGCCCGCGAACTTTTGAATCTCATTTCCTGTTTGCCAGCGTGGCAAGGTGCAGGTGAGTGCAGAGCTCATCAGCAGAGGTGACCATGATGGAGTCCCAGAATCGCAAAAGAGCTCCAGCATGGACCGAACGGGAGCTACAGGATCTGATTGCTGTATGGGGAGAGGAATCTGTGCTATCAGAACTCCGTTCCAGTTTTCGAAATGCCAAAACATTTGTCAAAATCTCCCAGGGCATGAAGGACAGAGGCCATAACAGGGACCCGAAGCAGTGCCATGTGAAATTTAAGGAGCTGAGGCAAGCCTACCAGAAAACCAGAGAGGCAAACGGTCGCTCCGGGTCAGAGCCCCAAAAATGTCGCTTCTATGATGAGCTGCATGCCATTTTAGGGGGTTCAGCCACGACTACCCCAACCATGTGCTTTGACTCTGTCAATGGAGAGGGAGGCAAAAAGGAAGCAGGTTTTGGGGACGAGGAAGATGATGATGATGAGGATGTAGATAGTTCACAGCAAGCAAGCGGAGAAACCGGTTTTCCCAACAGCCAGGAACTGTTTCTCACCCTGGACCTGGAGCCAGTACCCCCCGAAACCACCCAAGGCTGTCTCCCGGACCCGCCAGGCGGAGAAGGGACTTCTGGTGAGTGTACCTTTTTAAATAATATACATGGTCTAAAAGCAAGCGTGTTTAGTGGTTAATTTGCCCTGGCATTCGTGGCCAGTACAGCTACTGGAAAAGTCTGTTAACGTGTCTGGGGATGGAGCGGAAATCCTCCAAGGACATCTCCATAAAGCTCTCCTGGGTGTACTCCCAAAGCCTTTTGCAAAAGGTTTCTGGGGATAGCAGCCTTATTCCGTCCACCATGGTAGGACACTTTACCACGCCAGGCCAGTAGCACTTAGTTGGGAATCATTGCAAAACAAAGCATTGCAGCGTATGTTTGCTGGAGTTCAAACAACATCCGTTCTTTATCTCTCTGTGTTATCCTCAGGAGAGTGATAACATTCATAGTCACCTGGTTGAAATAGGGTGCTTTTCTTAAGGGGACATTCAGAGGTGCCCGTTCCTGCTGGGCTGTTTGCCTTTGGCTTAACAGAAATGTTCCCCGCTGTTAGCCATGGGGAGGGGGCAGGAGTGAGGGATTAGCCACGCGGTGGGGGGAGGCAAAATGCGACCTTGTAACAAAAGCACATGTGCTATGTATGTAATGTTAACAGCAAGGTTTACCATGAAAGAGTGTACCCATTGTTCTATAAAAGGTGTCTTTTTAAATACCCCTGTTTTTTCCTCCACCAGCTGCATGTGTTTCAAGAATCACAGGATCTTCTCCTTCCCAGAGGCTATTGAAGATGAGAAGGCGAAAAAAACGCACTCGCGATCAAATGTTCTCTGAGCTCATGCTGTCCTCCCACATTGACAGAGCACAGACGAATGCATGGAGGCAGACAATATCAGAGTGCAGGAAAGCACAAAATGACTGGGAGGAGAGGTGGCGGGCTGAAGAGAGTAAGTGGCAGGCTGAAGAGAGGGCTGAAGCTGATAGGTGGCGGCAGCATGATGAGAGGAGGCAGGATTCAATGCTGAGGCTGCTGGAGGATCAAACTAATATGCTCCAGGGTATGGCTGAGCTGCAGGAAAGGCAGAAGCATAGACCGCCACTACAGCCCCCGTGAAACCAACCACCCTCCTCCCCAAGTTCCATAGCCTTCTCACCCAGAAACCCAAGAACGTGGTGGGGGGGCCTCCGGCCACCCAGCCACTCCACCCCAGAGGACTGCCCAAGCAACAGAAAGCTGGCATTCAATAAGTTTTAAAGTGCTGTGTGGCCTTGTCCTTCCCTCCTCCACTACCCCACCTGGTGCTTCCCTCCTCCACCACCCCTCCCGGCCTACCTTGGCAGTTATCCCCCTATTTGTGTGATGAATTAATAAAGAATGCATGAATGTGAAGCAACAATGACTTTATTGCCTCTGCAAGCGGTGACTGAAGGGGGGAGGGGAGGGTGGTTAGCTTACAGGGAAGTAGAGTGAACCAAGGGGGCGGGGAGGTTTCATCAAGGAGAAACAAACAGAACTTTCACACCATAGCCTGGCCAGTCATGAAACTGGTTTTCAAAGCTTCTCTGATGCGCACCGTGCCCTCCTGTGCTCTTCTAACTGCCCTGGTGTCTGGCTGCGCTTAACCAGCGGGCCAGGTGATCTGCTTCAACCTCCCACCCCACCATAAACGTCTCCCCTTACTCTCACAGAGATTGTGGACCGCACAGCAAGCAGTAATAACAATGGGAATATTGGTTTCGCTGAGGTCTAACTGAGTCAGTAAACTGCGCCACCGTGCTTTTAAATGTCCAAATGCACATTCTACCACCATTCTGCACTTGCTCAGCCTTTAGTTGAATAGCTCCTGACTACTGTCCAGGCTGCCTGTGTATGGCTTCATGAGCCATGGCATTAAGGGGTAGGCTGGGTCCCCAAGGATAACTATAGGCATTTCAACATCCCCAATGGTTATTTTCTGGTCTGGGAAGAAAGTCCCTTCCTGCAGCTTTTGAAACAGATCAGAGTTCCTGAAGATGCGAGCGCCATGTACCCTTCCCGGCCATCCCACGTTGATGTTGGTGAAACGTCTCTTGTGATCCACCAGTGCTTGCAGCACCATTGAGAAGTACCCCTTGCGGTTTATGTACTCGCCGGCTTGGTGCTCCGGTGTCAAGATAGGGATATGGGTTCCGTCTATGGCCCCACCACAGTTAGGGAATCCCATTGCAGCAAAGCCATCCACTATGATCTGCACATTTCACAGACTCGCTACCCTTGATATCAGCAGATCTTTGATTGCATTGGCTAATTGCATCACAGCAGCCCCCAAAGTAGATTTGCCCACTCCAAATTGATTCCCGACTGACTGGTACCTGTCTGGCATTGCAAGCTTCCATAGGGCTATTGCCACTTGCTTCTCAGCTGTGAGGGCTGCTCTCATCTTGGTATTCTGGCACTTCAGGGCAGGGGAAAGCAAGTCACAAAGTTCCATGAAAGTGGCCTGACGCATGCGAAAGTTTCGCAACCACTGGGAATCATCCCAGACCTGCAACACTATGCGGTCCCACCAGTCTGTGCTTGTTTTCCGGGCCCAGAATCGACATTCCACGGCATGAACCTGCCCCATTAGCACTATGATGCCCACATTGCTAGGGCCCGTGCTTTGCGAGAAGTCTGTGTCCATGTCCTCATCACTCTCGTCACCGTGCTGACGTCGCCTACTCGCCCGGTTTCGCTTTGCCAGGTTCTGGTGCTGCATATACTGCTAGATAATGCGCGTGGTGTTTAATGTGCTCATAATTGCCAAAGTGATCTGAGCGGGCTCCATGCTTGCCATGGTATGGCATCTGCATGGAAAAAAGGCGCGGAACAATTGTCTGCCGTTGCTCTGATGGAGGGAGGGGCGACTGACGACATGGCTTACAGGGAATTGAAATCAACAAATGGGGTGGCTTTACATCAAGGAGAAACAAAAACAACTGTAACACAGAATGGCCCCCTCAAGGATTGAACTCAAAACCCTGGGTTTAGCAGGCCAATGCTCAACCCACTGAGCTATCCCTCCCCTTGGTATTCCAGGCAGGACTGAATCTCCATTAAACTTTTCAAGGTGCCCCAGACAGACCTCACCGAAACAATTGTCGGCTGTTGATTTCACGGAGGGAGGGAGAGAGAGAGGGGGGGAGCAAATGAATACAAAACAAATCTGGTCTATTTCTTGTTTTGATCCACTCCATCTATCTTTTACATCTTTGGCTGGCAGCAGATGATGCAGTAGGACTGCTCGCCATCCTCATCTCCTGGCTGCTCGGCAGAAGATGGTGCAATAGGACGACTAGCCATCCTCATCTCCTGCCTGCTCGCCAGAAGACGGTGCAATAGGACTGCCGGCAGGACTAAAGAGAATGACCTGGTCACTCCTATTTTAGTCCCTGCGCCCATGTCTGCCCAGGCGCTCTTGACCAACCTTACCGAGGCGGCCAAGAGCACCTCAGACATGATGACGATGGTTGTCAGGCCTATTACACCGTCTGCTGCCACAAGGCAATGAGCTGCTGCTGTGTAGCAATGCAGTACCGCGTCTGCCAGCACGCAGGAGACATACGGTGACTGTGAGCTGAGCGGGCTCCAGGACTGCAATGGTATGGCGTCTGCACAGGTAACTCAGGAAAAAAGGCACAAAACGATTGTCTGCCATTGCTTTCACGGAGGGAGGGAGGGCCTGACGACATGTACCCAGAACCACCCATGACAATGTTTTTGCCCCATTAGGCACTGGGATCTCAACCCAAAATTCCAATAGGCGGCGGAGACTGCGGGAACTGTGCGATAGCTACCCACAGTGCAACGCTCCGGAAGTCGACGCTGGCCTCAGTATTGTGGAAGCATCCACAAGACACAGCAATTGTGAACACCGTTTGAAGTAAATTTACATAGATGGCAAACATATCTCATTTTAATTCAGAAATTTCCATGTGGTATGGAGTCTTTTTGTTTTAATTCAAGTGAACTTATGCTTTCTCTTTACTCTTCAGAGAAAGCTTGGACCCTTTTAATTGAAAATTTCAATAAACAAGTTTTAAAATAAACAGAAAAAAAGACCAGAGTGGGTAGAACCTAACTGCAAAAGTTAAACAAATATTTGAACATATGCAAATATGGCTTAGATGTTAATACTTTTTTGCCTGAGGCTAGTACCTTGACTCCATTGCTAACAGATTTTCGTGCCTAAGCTAGACAGAACTAGACAGAAGTATAAAGGCTTCTACAGTGCCAGAAATGTTGTTTTTGCAAAAAGCCACTACACAGAAGTCATTTCTGTTCCCCACTGGTGTCTGTAAAGGTAAAAGTAAAGAACCTCTGGTAAATTTACAAAGGTAGGAAATAGCCCAGGTTTTCTGGCTACTAATCCTTCCAATAGTTAAAATTTGCATATTTGCGTCCATGTGTGAGAAAGAGTTGCTCTTGAACACTGAATGGTTGTCTCGTTTGCCTACAATCACTGTACCACCATTTTACTAAGTTACTAGGGTCCTACTCTGAAAATACACACAAGAGTAACTCTGTTCACCTAAATTGTTCCAATGAGCTTCTCAGGCAAGTAAAGGTATTACCCCTGTGCATAAGTGTTCAAAGATTGGTCCCTTAGTTTGCGATTCACCTTCAGATACCAAGAATATTTTAGAAGTTTGTCATTCAGTTGTTTCACTTATGGAATCCCCTTGCAAATATGATTTCTTAGAGCCATATTACTCACCTGATAAACATGGAATGCATTAGCAGCTTTTCCTCGTAGAAAGACTGAGGGAATCCAAACATTTATAAGGGCACGATTTGATCTGAGCAAAAGAAGAGACAAGTTTAAAATAGGGAATCATCTTTACATATAAAAATAAACCGACAAAGTGTCTACCTCCAATGTTTACAAAATGTCCACAGTGAGCAACAGAACCAAAACTTTCAGAACACTTGAAACATCACAATTTTGCTTGAATATTTTGAACTTATTAAACCTAAAAGTAACAGTAAGTTAGGAACCTTTAGGAAAGGGATAGATAATAAGACAGTAAATATCATAATGTCACTACATAAATCCATGGTATGCCCACATGTTGAATACTGTGTACAGTTCTGGTCATCCCATCTGAAAAAAGATATATTAGAATTAGAAAAGGAACACAGAAGGGCAACAAAAATGATTGGGGTATGGAACAGCTTCCATATGATGAAAGATTACAAAGACTGGGATCGTTCAACTACGGAAAGACAATTGAGAGGAGACATGACAGAAGCCTGTAAAATCATGAAGGATGTGAAGAAAGCGAATAAGGAAGTGTTATTTACTCCTTCACATAACACCCGATGAAAATAATAGGCAACAGGTTTACAACAAACAAAAGGAAGTACTTCTTCACACAATGCACAGCCAATCTATGGAATTTGTTGCCAGGGGAGGTTGTGAAGGCTAAAAGTATAACTAGGTTAAAAAAAGAACTAGGTGAGTGCATGGAGGATAGGCCCATTAATGGCTATTAGCCAAGATGGTTAGGCATTCATGGACAGAGGACAGTTCTCTCGGGATGGAGTTCATCTGAGTAAGGAAATAGACTTGTAGGATGGAGGCTGGCACAACTGATTAAGAGAGCTTTAAACTAGGAATTTGGGGGAGATGGTTGGGAGATGTCCAGGTAACCTCCATGCCGGATTTTAGCATTAAGAGGGAAGAAAAAAAAAGTAAGGAAGGATACAGTCGTGGGTAGGAGAATGTATATAAGGAGGAAGGGCAGTGTGGATACCAGTCTAATAGGTTATACTGGCTGTAGAATGACCGTGCCTAATAGGGTACAGAATGTGAGCGAGGCCAAACAGCAAAAATTAAGATGTTTGTACACCAATGCAAGGAGCCTAGGTAACAAAATGGAGGAACTAGAGCTACTGTGCAGGAAGTGAATCCAGATATTATAGGGATAACAGAAACATGGTGGAATAGTAGTCATGAGAGGACTACAGGTATTGAAGGGTATGTGCTGTTTAGGAAAGACCAAAATAAAGGTAAAGGTGGTGGAGTAGCATTGTATATCAATGATGAGGTAGATTGTAAAGAAATAAGAAGCAATGGAATGGATAAGACAGAGTCCGTCTGGGCAAAAATTACACTGGGGAAGAAAACTATTAGAGCCTCCCCTGGGATAGTGCTTGGGGTGTGCTATACACCGCCGGGATCTAATTTGGATATGGATAGAGCCCTTTTTAATGTGTTTAATAAAGTAAATACTAATGGAAACTGTGTGATCATGGGAGACTTTAACTTCCCAGATATAGACTGGAGGACGAGTGCTAGTAATAATAATAGGGCTCAGATTTTCCTAGATACGATAGCTGATGGATTCCTTCATCAAGTAGTTGCTGAACCAACTAGAGGGGATGTCATTTTAGATTTGGTTTTGGTGAGTAGTGAGGACCTCATAGAAGAAATGGTTGTAGGGGATAATCTTGGTTCAAGAGATCATGAGCTAATTCAGTTCAAACCGAACGGAAGGATTAACAAAAATAAATCTGCAACTAGGGATTTTGATTTCAAAAGGGCTGACTTTCAAAAATTAAGGAAATTAGTTAGGGAAGTGGATTGGACTGAAGAACTTATGGATCTAAAGGCAGAGGAGGCCTGAGATTACTTTAAATCAAAGCTGCAAAAGCTATCGGAAGCCTGCATCCCAAGAAAGGGGAAAAAATTCATAGGCAGGAGTTGTAGACCAAGCATCTCAGAGAGGTGATTAAGAAAAAGCAGAAAGCATACAGGGAATGGAAGATGGGAGGGATCAGCAAGGAAAGCTACCTTATTGAGATCAGAACATGTAGGGATAAAGTGAGACAGGCTGAAAGTCAAGTAGAGTTGGACCTTGCAAAGGGAATTAAAACCAATAGTAAACGGTTCTATAGCCATATAAATAAGAAGAAAACAAAGAAAAAAGAAGTGGGACCGCTAAACACTGAGGATGGAGTGGAGGTCAAGGATAATCTAGGCATGGCCCAATATCTAAACAAATACTTTGCCTCAATCTTTAATAAGGCTAAAGAGGATCTTAGGGATAATGGTAGCATGACAAATGGGAATGAGGATATGGAAGTAGATATTACCATATCTGAGGTAGAAGCGAAACTCAAACAGCTTAATGGGACTAAATTGGGGGGCCCAGATAATCTTCATCCAAGAATATTAAAGGAATTGGCACCCAAAATTGCAAGCCCATTAGCAAGAATTTTTAATGAATCCGTAAACTCAGGGGTTGTACCGTATGATTGGAGAATTGCTAACATAGTTCCTATTTTTAAGAAAGGGGAAAAAAAGTGATCCGGGTAACTACAGGCCTGTTAGTTTGACATCTGTAGTATGCAAGGTCTTGGAAAAAATTTTGAAGGAGAAAGTAGTTAAGGACATTGAAGTCAATGGTAAACGGGAGAAAATACAACATGGTTTTACAAAAGGTAGATTGTGCCAAACCAACCTGATCTCCTTCTTTGAGAAAGTAACAGATTTTTTAGACAAAGGAAATGCAGTGGATCTAATTTACCTAGATTTCAGCAAGGCGTTTGATACCGTGCCACATGGGGAATTATTAGTTATATTGGAAGAGATGGGGATCAATATGAAAATTGAAAGGTGGATAAGGAATCGGTTAAAGGGGAGACTACAACGGGTCCTACTGAAAGGTGAACTGTCAGGCTGGAGGGAGCTTACCAGTGGAGTTCCTCAAGGATCAGTTTTGGAACAAATCTTATTTAATCTTTTTATTACTGACCTCGGCACAAAAAGTTGGAGTGTGCTAATAAAGTGTGCGGATGATACAAAGCTGGGAGGTATTGCCAATTTAGAGAAGGACCGGGATATCATACAGGAGGATCTGGATGACCTTGTAAACTGGAGTAATAGTAATAGGATGAAATTTAAGAGTGAGAAGTGTAAGGTTATGCATTTAGGAATTAATAACAAGAATTTTAGTTATAAGCTGGGGACGCATCAATTAGAAGTAACGGAGGAGGAGAAGGACCTTGGAGCATTGGTTGATCATAGGATGACTATGAGCCGCCAATGTGATATGGCCGTGAAATGTGATATGGCGAGCCCGTCCGGTTTGTTTACCTGCTGCATCCGCAGGTTTGGCCAATCGCAGCTCCCACTGGCCGCGGTTCGCTTGCCCGGCCAATGGGGGTTGCGGGAAGTGGGACGTACTGGCCACTGCTTCCTGCAGCCCCCACTGGCTGGGCACAGCGAACCGTGGCCAGTGGGAGCCGCGATCAGCCGAACCTGTGGATGCAACAGGTAAACAAACCTGCTAGGCCCGCCAGGGGCTTTCCCTGAACAAGCAGCATCCAAAGTTTGGGAAACACTGAGCTAGATATATGGATTTTAGGCTAACAAAGGTGAAAGGCCAGAAAAATCACACATTAAAATAATTCAGGCCGAAATGTGGAATTTTTAGTGCAATTGTATTTGTTCAGTACTTTTTCTACAATTTTCTTATTTAAAAAAATTGTGGTACACTAATGTTCATCTTCTGCAGTGGGAAATGAACAATTATAGAAGAGCATGGCAAAAAAAAAAGCTAAAGAGAGAAACCACTTTTTAGTTGTGTCATTATCCCCCCTGGCATTCCCACGGGGATTTAGTTGGTCACAACTGCTGCTGAACCATTAGCGGACTAAAAGATCCAACTGAAAACTAAAACAAGCTCCCAAAGGACGTTCAGATGCAGCATAAAACTGAATTCCTCCTGTCCCAAGATTTAAAAAAAAACTAAACAGGACAAAGATTCTGAAAGTTAGCTGCATTATTTCCAATAACAGCATACCCAGTGATGAGCTGCCAAAATCTTAACAACCAGTTCCCTCCTCACCACTCCCCCCGGCCAACACCCCCCTCCGATGCCTGCCCCATCCACCCCCTCCCCTAACTGCCCCAGATCCGGGCAGGAGGGTCTCGTGGGCCACCGTAGTGGGTGCCTGCCCTGCCCCGCCCCTAAGAGCCAGAGGGATCTGCTGGGAGGGAGAGGTGAGGAGTCCTGGCGGTGCTTACCTGTGACAGCTCCTGGGAAGCATCCAGCAGGTCCCTCTGAGCGGGGCGGGGGAGCGAAGCTGGGGGATAGCAGGAGGAGCGGCCGCTCCCCCCACTGATCACATCAAAAGTGGCGCCTTAGGCACCGACTCGGTGGGTGCTCCGGGGCACCCACAGGGAAAATTTGGTGGGTGCAGAGCCCCCACTGGCAGCTCCCCGCCCCACGCCTGGCCCCAGCTCACCTCACCTCCACTCCGCCTCCTCCCCTGAATGCGCCGCCCCGCTCTGCTTCTCTGCCCCCAGTTTCCTGCGAATCAGCTGTTGGCAGAGGAAACCAGGGGTGGCTGAGAAGCAGGCAGCGGCTTCACGCTCAGGCCCAGGGAGACAGAGGCGAGCTGGGGCAGGGAGCAGTTCCCCTGCGCGGGCCCGCCCGGGTTACCTGCTGCAGCGCGGGCAGCCCTCCTCGCGCTCCCCTGCCAAGCTCCTCTCCACTCCGCTTCCATCTCCCTGGGCCTGAGCGCGAAGCTGCCGCCTGCTTCTCAGCCCCCCCTCCCCCCGGGCTTCCCACGTGAACAGCTGATTCGCAGGAAGCCGGGCGGGGGAGGGTGGAGAAGCAGAGCAGGGAGGCGTGTAACTCAGGGGCGGAGCAGAGGTTCTAAAAGGGCTTCTAAATTTAACAACCGGCTCCAGCTCACCACTGAGAATACCCCTGTTTGGTAATTCACTTATTGGAAATTATGGAGCGAAAGCAATGTATTAGATCTGATCATTTGTTCCCCACTCCCACACAGATAGTATAAAGATACAAAATTTCACATTCATTTACTGCAAACTTACATTTCAAAATCTGACAAACTCTGGTCTTCAGATGTCTGACTCAAATCCCCAGGGACCTGACATCATAAAAAAAAAAATCATGATTATTATGCTTTCCATAATGAAGGTAGGATATTATATGGAAATGACTGTTCAACATGCAGATGAAAAGCTGTATTGTAAAACAATAGAAGAAAAAAACTGTTTTGAAGTAATATAAACATGAGACTCTGGTAAGTTCTCCATTAACTTTACCGAAACCCATTACTAATTCCAAGTCATATAAAAGCATGCATTTCTGAGAAAAATAACTAATTAGAATTTAACATATAAATGGTGCCCTCACCCCTAAATTCTGGTGCAGAGGCCATTACCCAGTGGAACTGGTGTGGTTCTGCTGCAGAAGGAAGGAAGCAGGATGCTGGGACCACAAAACAGTGTGTCTGTACCCACTATAAGCCAGACCAGACCAGCTACACAGAGGCTCACGCAGCACTCCAATATACAGACGGGGAAAGTTGTGTGCATGAGTGGAGCTGGTTTGGTGAATCTGACGTTATGTGGCATCCGTTGGGTATTCCTCCTCAATGCACCACAGCCAAAGAAGCTCTGCTTCTAATCCATAGTTTTGCGGGAGGATTCTCTTTTGCAGCTGGTGAGAAACTTAACAGCACACAGTCCTGTCACTCAGGTTGTTTTTTGGGTTCTGGATTTATCCTTCAAAATATGGGACTCTGCACAAATTCCCTCTCCGCAGTTTTTCTTTTAGATCTCTAGAAAAGGCTAGTATTACACATAACAAAAACAAAGCAGGCATGCAATATTATTATAACTGTCCCTCGTCACTCTTTGCCAGGCTTCTAATTAGCCTCCAGCTTTTACCACGATGACAGCTACCAGTTGGCCTGCCTTTAATGATTATTTTCTTCTATTAACAGATATAGAACAGGCATGAGACAAGAAAAATTATTTGGCTAATTTAAAAATAAAAAAGTGACGGTTAAAAGTAGCCCTGTACACATAAAATTGAATCCAGGTAATATTAGGGGAAGAATAGTGTTAGCCAATGTATATATTTGTTAGGGGTATGACATAATATGTTAATATGCATTACACACAATATTAATATTGTACACATATCAGACATGAATGCTGAGTAGTCATGTTAAGTCATACAACTGAGAATTGTATTATGTTTTTCGCTGAATGCTGTTTATGCCTATTCCCTCAAGCTAACGTATATGCCCCCCTAACATTTTGCAATAGATGATTCAACTCTTGGCACAATCAGATACATGTTGGAAATCAGATATCTGAATAGTATGTCCTGGTACTCTAAGGAGGTGCTTCCATGGGCCACTGACACCTGGAATGTGGTATGCACAACAAAGATAAGGAAGGTACTGGATGGTACAAAAAAACAAGATAAGAAACAGGTGCAGACCAGGGTGGATAAAAATCAATGATTTGTTTTAAAAAAAAATATTTAAAAATCTGATTTTTTTATTTAAATCTGATTTTTTTGATAAAATGCTTTTTGAGGAAAAAACCTATCTAAAGATAGTTTTAATTAAGATACATTATAGCTCAAAGTTTTCTCATCATGGAATAGGGATTATAAATTATAATTCTATAGTATGAGACAATCTATTCATGTAATATTTAAGAAAAGTTTTGTAAATGTGTTCCAACAGTTCATGGATTAGGGACCCAATCTTATGGGGTTCCATAGGCTTCTGTATAGATTATTTAGGAAAATCTTTCTATCTACCCAATGGGACTCAGTGCTCAGTCTAAAAGATACCATCAGAGATGCTTAGTTTGCAGTTCTCAAACTGTGGATTTGTCTTTCCAGAAGTAACATGCTTGTTAACAGCAAAAATGGTTTAAAATAAATAAATAATACACAGATGTGAGAAATAACAGACCTCAGCTCTATTGTCCCTCTGCAAATTTGTGTACATAGAATCAATCCCTTACCTCTCTCTAAAAGTGCAAAGTTTCAAAAAGTTCAATGAATAGAAGATTGTTGGCGGTGGAATAGATCTGGACAAGGAGAAATCTGTAAATAAATGTGAGAAGCGACGGACATATGCTTGTTTTGTTAAAATATTATGTTTTCTGTTGAAGAAAAAAATCCAAACTACATAACGTTGTTGTTTTAGTTAAAAAAAACAATTTAAATATCTGTCTGGTGATGGTCTTCTCCTAATATAGCATTGCAAGAAAATCCTCCAAATATTAATGATTAACCTATTGAACTGGAGATAGTTCACCTCCCAACGACTTCATAAATATCTGCTTCAATTACCTTTGGTAAATGAAATAACCAAACAATCACTCATTTTCTGATATAGCGGTAAAACTAACCTGAAAAGTTTTCAAAATAAAGCACTGTTTAAAAAATGAATAGTGTATACCTTCTAAAAATGAACCCTACATCTATCTCTGAGTTGTGAAGAATATGCATTAAGGTTATAATAACCAACAAGAATGCACTTTTATGTAAAAAACCATGATTAAATCGAGTTTTCCTGACTAGTGATTTAAATCAAATCCATCCTGGTGCAGACTCATGGGTTGAATCTTGGATAGATATGTAGAATCTTGGGTAATATTTAGCTGGGAAACAACTACAGTATAAATACTCAGTGCATACTGTGGGAGCAGACCTTCTATATAAGGTGAACTCTGAGAGATTGCTTCCCCAAAAGGGCGGTATGTACGTCTCTTTTTCATGTTTCTTTTTCATGCTTTATTTGTTTTTCATGCTTTATTCTTGACTAATAAACTCACTATGCTTGGCTATTTGGAATCTTAAATATTTGTAATATCAGATCAGAAATGTAGTCAAGTAATTAGCTATACCTAGTCACTAGTGGGTATTTCTGGGTCTGTGAATTTCCTGCCGCCTTGGGTATTTGATATGGCAGATTCAGTTATCCTTCTTGGATATTGGGGTTTAAAGTCAATGCCTGCAACATAGTTAAAACTCCAACACCGAACTCTACTTTTCAACACCAAAAGAACATTACCTCTCATCTTAACCTAGCTAAGCATGGAAAAATTCCTTCCTGTGGTGACAACTACACCCTGATCCCAGTGAGAACTGTGATTCCCTGTCTGAAATCAGGCTTAATGGCTGACAGATGTGCTCTCTAAATTGGACCAAACTATCCAGGGGCAGGAGGATGGGAGAAGCTCCCGCAAGGCAAGCAGCCATTAGTTCCTCTGAGCAGACACACTGGCAGGATTTGAAACACCCTCCAATTCCTGGGCAGCCCCAGAGGTGGTCCCTTCCTACACAAGGCAATCCAGAAGCAAGTGAGATGGGAGAATATCTCTGTCTCTTCCTGAACCAGAAAGTTACACGTTTACATGAAAGATGTGGGAGTGAGGTCTTGATTGCCAGAGGCCACCTTACTTTTTGCCAAGCCTGGGCAACTGGGAATGATATGTGAGGAGATGGAGATCTCCATTCTAAAGACGAGCTCATAGATGTTGGAACTAGTGGTGCTGCTGCACCTCTTGGCTTGAAGTTGTTTCCATCATGTACAGGGTTTACAGTTTGGTTCAATGGCTCTCAGCCCCTCACTTTACAAATTGTTCCAGCACCCCTGGATTAGCTACGCAAAAGGACAATGGGAAGATAAAGAACAACTTCATGGCATCATGGTGATGTTTCACTCCATATTCTTTATGAAAATATGCTTATGATATGAATATGACATAACTGAGATGTACTTTACGCAAGATGGGTCTTGTAAATATCATTGGAAAGGTTATCATTTACTGAATGTAATTATCCAATTTGTATGCCTGTATCATTTCTATATCAGAAGTTAGGAATACTGACTATGTATCTGTATTTCAACTATGCTACTTTGGGTGACGCTCACTGCTAACACCTCAGGTACAACAATGGAAAAGCCCATCAGCGAGGACAATGGACTGTGAAAAGGCTTGGCCTTCCTGTGAATGCTCCATACTGCCACTGACTCATGGAGTGTGATACTAGAGTCAGGTGGTCTTGTCACCTGATACTAAACATTACCTGGGACTTTCCACTGGAAGGTAAGGGGGGGATCAAGTTTAGGAAACAGGATTCCCGCCTTATGTAAATCCGATTGAAGGGTGAGGAGGAAGGCAAACGGAACTCTTCCTCTCTATGGCCTGTCTGCCCAAGAAGAAAGACTGCTAAAGCCACCTGAAGGGAAGGCAAGGGGAGAGTCCAGACTGAGACGGGGGTCCAATCTGAAAAGGAATATAACTGGAACTCTGAACCACAGAAACTTTGCAACCTACCTAAAATAACATTTAGGGTAAGAATTTACATTTTGTAACCTGTTTCTTAAGTATATTGAGTTTAGCTTGTGTGTTTTATTTTACTTAGTCAGTAATCTGCTTTGTTCTGTCTGTTATCTCTTATATTCACTTAAAATTCACCTTTCGTAGTTAATAAACTTATTTCTTGTTTGTAATATAACCCAGTTTATGTAATTTCTAACGGGGGAGGGGGAATTGTGCATATCTCCCTCCACATTGAGGGAGGGGGTGAATTTCATAAAACCTTTGGGTTTGTACCCCTTAAAGGGAGTGGGCACAAGAGTATTGGGGCGAGCCCCTAAGGCTGAATCTTTCCAGAGTGGATCTCTGTCACACTGTGCAGCTGGGTGTGGCCCTGCCTGTGTGCTTGGCTGGAAGAAGCTTGTGAGCCTAACCCAGCAAGGCCAGGTAAAGGGGACCCAGGCTGGCAGAACAGGCTGACTCAGTGGCATCCCAGCACATTAGGTGACACCACAAAGGCCCAAACCTGTCACAATCACTTCATGTCTTTTCTACATGTGTATGTTTTATAAATTGCTCTGAGTTTGTCTGTGTTTGACTAAAGAGGATTATCCATGAACATTTAGAACCTTAGGGTATCCCCAGTATCTCATATGACAAATCAGATATTTCACACAAAGGTAAGCTTTACAACAAACAGCACAGTTATTACATCTATGCTCAGAACTTTCATGTAAGGTCAACAGCTGAGGAAAACAAAACAAAGACAGACAAAAAATATAAAATCTGTTTCTATCAGAAGCTGTTCCTGGTGCAGGTTATTGCTATCACACTTCCATTGAATAACAGTGCATTCGCAGTTATTTTTAAAATGCAAAGCCGGTAATTTAAAAATCTCCCAGTATAATTATTTGAATCAATAATATAAAGTGGTTTATGCCATAGATGTCAGCAAATGAAACAGAACCCCAGGCTTGATAGCAGATTCTATGCAGACGGTGTTGAGTGAGCACAAGGGGAAAACGAGAGGGGGAAAATTTAAGGCAACAGAGAAAAGAGATGAGGAAGAAAAGCTGCAGGAAAGGAGATGGGCAGCGTAAAAAGAAAAAGATTCTAGAGACAGCTGAATGTGAAGAAGCAGAAAAGGATACAAATGGTAAGAATGATGTTTGGCTCCTATACAACATATTATAAAAATTTAAATACACCAAATCATACAGGAAAAACTGACATTTAATCTCCATGATCTGGTGACATTGGGCAACTACAGAAACTTAATTCCTAGCAGTTATGAAATCAGTGGAATCCCACAATAGGTTATGAAAACCAATCTATCACCTGAGTCTGTGCTTTCATCCCCTGTAATCATGGTGCCATTTGTACTATTCATAATTAAACCTAAGAAATGATCTGTTGATTAAATAACCTGATAACTGAATATCCTTTGCTATATTTCAGCTGTAATACTGTTGGATGGCTGTAAGATCAGGCTTCCTTCTTATCCTAGATAGCAGTTCCACTTCCCCTCTCCTTGTATTTAAGGAATTAAAATTTCCATGGTTAAATATAAGCTTTAGCTTCAGAACTCACCCCTTTATTCCTTTGGTCCACCAGAGCCTGGATTTGTTATTTTTTTGGGGCACAGTGTATAGCACACCTTTTCCTTAGTGAGACTGCTGATTGGTGTTATTATAAGCAGAAAGTTTTTATGTTGTTTGTCCAAGCAGTTTAATAGCATCACTGAGTTTAAATAACATGTAATGAGGTTATACTGCTCATATGAAACTGCGGTAAAGCACCAGAATCTAAGATGAATGATGAAAAACAATGAAAATTCCCAATTTAAAAAACATTATGTGATAAGTTCAATGAAAAATTATTTCTAGCAGCTTTTTTATTTTTCTCCATGAAAAATAATATTTTACTCAACTGAATTTTAAAATAAAAATAGCCTCTCTCATATGACACTAACTGGAGGAATTTGCAAGGGACAAATAAGCCAACCATTCAATACTATTAAATAGTAATAATAAAAAAAAGGATTTGTCCCAAAGCTGCTTATGGTTAAGCAGCAGGTCCAGCTGCTAATTATCACAAATATAAGCTGCTTCAAGAGTAGGATAGGGATTCAATCCCAGCTTTATTTTATTTATATATAAAAAATGCAAACCAACTTTCCCTCTAGCAGATGATTCTGCTCCTGGCTCCTTTTCTGTACAGAAAAGAATGATACCCATGGCAGGAGCAGGATCAGCTGCTAGAGAGAAAGCTGGTTTGCATCTATTACAAACACTGTGCATCAGCAACCAGAGAATATGCCTCTGTCAGGAATTATTTTTGTTCACTGAACTAATGTTATAATATTTACCAAAAACAAATTCCTAGCCCACCAGATTTCTAAAATGAACATAAATTGTGTCTATCTTCAGACTTCATAAACAGCCATTGATTAAGAAGATGGGGGATGGGGGTGGGGATTTTGGAAATAGGCAAAATTATCAAAAACCAAAATGAAGTCTTCTCTTTAACCTGCAAAATGTTTAAATAGGTGTCTTTGCTTGAGATAAATCTTCAAAGCATGACAGCTTCTGAGAAATTTTTCCTTTAGATGTAAAATAGGATAAAATAATCAACACTGTCAGCCTGGAGGTATGGACCATTTATCACTAACTGAGCATGCACACTATATTTTTATGATTACAAGTGCTATGATTACATCTAGCTGAGGTGTTTAATGCCCATTTTGCTTCAGTCATCACTAAAAAGGTTAATGGTGACCAGATACTCAACACAATATTAACAAGGGGGAAAGAACACAAGCCGAAATAGGGAAAGAACAGGTTAAAGAGTATTTAGATAAGTTAAATGTATTGAAGTCAGCAGGGCCTGATGAAATTCATCCTAAGGTATTTAAGGAACTAACTGAAGCAATCTCAGAACCATTAGCAATTACCTTTGAGATCTCATGGAGGACAGGTGAAGTCCCACAGAACTAGGAGAAGGGCAAACACAGTACTGTACCTATCTTTAAAAAAGGGAACAAAGGGGATCCAGGAAATTATAGATCCATCAGCCTAACTTTGATACCTGAAAACCTACTGGAACAAATTATTAAACAATTTGTAAGCACCTAGAGAATAACAGCGTTATAAGGAATAGCCATCATGGATTAGTTAAAAAAGAAATCATGCCAAACCAACCTAATTTCCTTCTTTGACAGGGTTACTGGCCTAGTGGATGGAGGGAAGCTGTACATGTGATATAACCTGTGGTGAGCTGGAGCCGGTTCCCACCGGTTCGCTAGAACTGGTTGTTAAATTTAGAAGCCCTTTCAGAACCGGTTGTTCCACGAGGGACAACCGGTTCTAAAAGGGCTTCTAAATTTAACTGGCCAATTAGGCGCTGACTCCATGGGTGCTCCAGCCCTGGAGCACCCAAGGGGAAAATTTGGTGGGTGCAGAGCACCCACCGGCAGCTCCCCACCCCACCCCACCCCCACCTCACCTCCGCTCCGCCTCCTCCCCTGAATGCGCCGCCCCGCCCTGCTTCTCTACCCCCCCAGGCTTACCGCAAATCAGCTGTTCCTGTGGCAAGCTGGGGCAGGCTGAGAAGCAGGCCGCGGCTTCCCGCTCAGGTCCAGGGAGATGGAGGTGAGCTGGGGGAGGGAGGGCACGAGGAGGGCCGCCCACGCCGCAGCAGGTAACCCGGGGGGGCGGGGGGGGGGAACGCGTGCAGGGGAACCGCTCCCCGCCCCAGCTCACCTCTGCCACCCTCAGCCTGAGTGTGAAGCCGCCGCCTGCTTCTCAGCCCTCCCTGGCTTCCCACCGAACAGCTGATTCACGGGATTCCGGGGGAGGGGGCGGAGAAGCAGAGTGGGGCAGCGCGTTCAGCGGAGGAGGTGGAGCGGAGGTGAGGTGAGCTGGGGCCAGGCGCGGGGCAGGGAGCTGCAGGTGGGTGCTCTGCACCCACCAAATTTTCCCCGTGGGTGCTCCAGCCCCGGAGCACCCAGGGAGTCAGTGCCTAAGGCGCCACTTTTGATGTGATCAGTGGAGGAGCGGCTGCTCCCCCTGCTCCCCCCCCAGCTATGCTCCCCCGCCCCTAGGAGCCAGGGGGACCTGCCGGATGCTTCCTGGGAGCTGCCCCAGGTAAGCACCTCCAGGACTCCCCACCTTGCCCCCTGGCAGGTGCCTCTCGCTCTTAGGGGTGGGGTGGCCATCCACTACGGTGGCCCACGAGACCCTCCTGCCCGGTTCTAGGGGCAGTCAGGGGATTGGGGGGGGTGGAGGGGGCAGGGGTCCTGTGGGGGGGGGGGGCGTCAAGGAACGTGGGGCGGTTGGATGGGGCAGGAGTCCCGAGGGGTGGGGGTGGGCAACGACCTCGTGGGGTGAGGCGGGAACCCATTGTTAAGATTTTGGCAGCTCATCACTGGATATAACTGGCTTTTAGTAAGGCTTTCGATAGAGTCCCATGTGACAATTGCATAATATGATCTAGATGAAGTTACTATCAGGTGGGTTCCCAACTGGCAGAAAGATCATATACCAAGAGTAGTTATCAACAGTTCGTCCTCAAACTGAGAGGGTATATCTAGTGGGACCCTACAGGGGTCAGTCCCGGTCCCGGTACTGTTCAATATTTTCATTAATGACTTGGATAATGGAGAGAAGAATATGCTTATAAAATCTGCAGATGACACCAAGCTGGGAAGGGTAGCAATCATTTTGGAGGATAGGATTATAATGCAAAACAATCTCAACAAATTAGAGAATTGGTCTGAAATCAACAAGATGAAATTCAATAAAGTGAAAAGTACTACAATTAGGAAGGAAAAATCAAATTAATATCTTCACAATGGGGGGGAAACTGGCTAGGCGGTAATACTGTAAAAAAAGAGTCTGAGGGCTATAGTGGATCACAAATTGAATATGAGTCAACAATGTGAGGCAGTTCCAAAAAACGCTAATATCATTCTGGGTTGTAGTACCAGGAATGTCCTATGAAAGACACAGGTGGTAATGGTCCCACTCTGCTTAGCACTGGTGAGGTCTCAGCTGGAGTACTGTATCCAGTTTTGGGTGTCACACCAAGAAAGATGTGGATAAATTGGAGAGAGTCCAGAGGAGAGCAACCAAAATGACAAAAGGTTTAGAAAACATGACATAGGAGGAAAGTTTAAAAAAAAAAAACAGCAACAACTGAATGTTTAGTCTTGAGAAACGAAGACTGAGGGGGGTTTAGTCCTGAGAAATGAAGACTGAAGGGGAACCTAATAGCAGTCTTCAAATACGTTAAGAGCTGTTATAAAGAAGATGGAGATCAACGGTTCTTCATTTCCACTGAAGGTAGGACAAGAAGTAATGGCCTGAATCTGCAGCAAGGAAGATTTAGGTTAGATATTAGGAAAAACTTTCTAACTATAAGGGTAGTTTAGCTCTGGAATAGGATTCCAAAGGAGGTTGTGGAATCCCCATCACTATTCAACATGTTCTTAAAAACCTCCAAACACCAGGGATGATAGGGTTACTGAGGTCCTGCTTCAGAGCAGGGTGCTGAACTTAATGACTTCTTGAGGTCCCTTCCAGCCCTCCTTCTCTATAATTCTACCTACTACAGTTGATGAGGTTCAGTTTTCACTGTTAATCTGCAGACAAGGAGTAAAAGACATACTTATCAGAGCAGTATTCTTTCACAGGGCTCTTTACCATGACTTGGTTTTATCACTTACTCACAAAATGAATACATAAAAAAATGATGCACCCTATTGTACCTAAGTATTGGGTATACTTCAAATGATGTCAATTTGAGGGGATGGTGCCATGAGTTGTCAGTATGATAGTATATATAATAGTCTTCAATGCAGCCATATAATTTCATATATTTACTGCTATTGCCAAAAACTAAATGTCATCTTCATTAACTGAAAAAAGTGTCATATCTACTCTCAAACAGATTTGCTTATTTTACAGTTTACTGGAGTGCAGACCGACTTAGTATATTCATAAAATATTTATATCCCGCCCAGAACTATTTTCTTCCTCTCTCTGTGAATAAAAGCTGATCCTAATCTTCCTCAGTTGCATTCTGTTGGTCGTTCTGCTCCAAACATAGGGCTCTGCTCATCACTCCTTACTCGGTCCACCACTCCTTATTCTCACTGCAGTAAGGACAGATTTCCAATTAGGCTGGCAAATATACACAAGTATTGGACATTGGGAAAAGAGTCAAAATATTCACTGTATGAAATGAAATTTACTGATCCAAAGATCGCTACATGAAAAAATGCATATTATTGATCATGAACCCAATTTTCTGTTGCCCTTCATCTTTGGTTTGTCTAGACCAAGTTTTTAGTCCTGTTTTAACTCAAGTTAACTAACAACAGTAAACGCTATAAACTAACAGCAAACAAATATTTGCTCCGGGACACCCTGATCTCTGAAACAAATTACCATGTCTACACTAGCATTTACAAGTGTGGTAATTAACTTGAGATAACTGACCATTCAATTAACTTGAATTACTACAAAACCACAAACACTAGCCTAGACAAATCCATTGTGCAGTTATTTACACAGCAAAATGTGACTGTAAATTCCACCAAATCAGAACAGTAGAGTTTTGAACTCTATACCAGTGAAAGTAACTTTGCAAGGAGCAGGGCAGCAGACAATCAGGTCCAACATCTTCATGAATAAAGTGTAGGATACCTGGAATTTAATGAATGAATACTTTGCTCAATTTAACTTCTCCAATAAATGGGCTGCTGGGCACAGTGTGTACAGAAAATGATTTCTCCAGATTAAAGTTTCATGAAAAATTTAAACATGGCTGACTGAGGGCCAAAATCTATTACTCATACTCACACTGAGTATTACCCTGTTCTGGGAATGGCACAATGTTTTACATGATTAAGAGTGGCAGAATCTGGTGCTAAATTAATATAGAGCTTATGCTGGGAGATTTTTCCCACACCCAAACAACACAGTAGATCATCATCATTAGATTTGTACTAGCACTGGTTCAATTAATCTTGATTTCATTTTCAAAAAGGTTTATTTGCCTTGATATAACCACTTGAATCATTCAGTTTTGTGAAAAGTGACCGACTTTAAAATATTATGTACTTTAAAACCTACAGTACTGTCATTGTGCAATGCCATGTGACAATCCAGTGACGCATATACTACATACAAAGTCAATAACATCATTTGCTACAAGTTTATAAAAAATCACCTTCAAAAAACTGAGTAACGTTAGCTGGAAGCTGTTGTATGGTGTCCTAGCAGAATGGAAGCAGCCCTTCATTCCTGGGGTGGCTGCACTTCATTGGCTGCATATCAGCTCTGATAAATCATTTATGGGTAGTGTTTATATAGCCATTTCATTCTATGCTTTCAAAGGCAACACTCAGTGTATATTTAGGATGTATTTTTAAAAACATAAAAATTAAGAACAGCATAAATTGTCCAACAGAGTCTGAATATTAAATGTAGTATGCTGATGACAGAAAAAAAAATCAGAAAATATCAAAAATAAAACACTTTCTAAACTTCTATGCAAACAAACTTTGTGTGTTTCTACTAAAAAGGGGGGGGGGCGGTTTCCCCACAATTTGAAGTCTTGTGATTTGCTTTGGATCTACAGAGAGAAAAACAGTCTATCCCAATTTTAAAAATAGGTAATATTTTCAGTATTTACATGTTTGGCTGGAGAAAAAGCTTTTTAATATCTAGTTGTTCCAAACAGCATTTAAGGTAAACAGGATATTTTCAATATGTCACATTTCAAATATTTTTTTGTAAAACCATGAATATTTTAGACACCACACTGATGTGCAACTTTAAAAAAAAAAACAGATTATTCCGAGTCCCACCAAAGCTAGATTTTTTTAAAAAACATCTGATGTCAGAACAACTGGGTGTCTGGAAAAATACATTTTTAAATTCCTTCTTTAAGCTAGAGATGGTATGTATCATTGATGTTTTAAAGACGCGTCACAGTTGAAATCATTTGTATTTATTTCATAAAATGCCACACTGGAAATGTAGGAGAACACTTACACACTATACTAACATTTTAAAATCTGCCAGAAAGACAAAGTAGGTGGTTTATTATTTCACATTTATATTGAGGTAGCACCTACAGGCCAACCAAAATAGGACCTCATTATGGCAGGTGCTGTACAAACATACAGTAAATGACACTCCCTTCTCCTATTTGGGGCTTTGTAAAATGCAAAACATTTTTCCAGTTTTTCTAATTTGGACTTTAAAATGTCTTATCTTCTTTTATCATTTTAGTGACAGGAAGGTGCTATACTGACAGCCCTGGAGGCAAAACTCTCTGGACAGATACACACTAGAAATATCTATACAAACCTTCCATCAATCCTGACCTGAAGTAATCTTTTCTAGTGGCAAGGAATCTCTTCTGCCTATTCATTCAATATCCCCTTTGCTGAGATCACTATCAATAATGGCAGTTAGGGACAACTGTGAGAGTGAATTTAATGTAAATACCTGCCCACTAACAACATTAGCAATTTAACAACTTTGTGTCGGTTCCAAACTGGGTAGTAGTCAAGCTGAAGAGCTAGAGATGAAAGGCTCCATGTACCATTAATCATCTCTTGAGACATATACATTTGGTATCAGACTTGCAAGAGGACAGACAAGCCAATCAAAACCCCCCCTGTTTGCTGAGTCAGAGGTTTACAGTTTGGAAGTCCAAAGGGATGCAGATGTCCTGGACTGTGGTAATAAGCAGGGAGAGGGAGAAATAATTAAAAGCATGGGTGCAGGGAGACCACACATTGAGGACTGCATGAATGTGATCAGGAATTTCTGGCAACTCTGCCATTTGGGTGGAAATCAGTTGATTGCACATGTCAATCACCTACAATTTCCCCGGCTTGTCCTGATCACAGATGCATAACCAGGATTACAATCCTAACTGGAGAAATCCCTTCACAGGCAGGTGAGGGATAAAATGAAGCAGATGGAAAAGCTCTGCTAAACAACAGCTGGTATATATAGAGAATGAAAGGAGAAGACTTACCTTCAAAACCCTGAAAGTAATTGCAAGGCCCAGGCAGTTGGCATATAAATGGAGTGGAAAAGGGAACGTGACCATTTTCGCAGGTGAGAACATCTTGGAGGATGGTCCAGTTCTTGGATGTAAATGGGCAGCAGGGCAGGGAAGAAAGAATTAAGAATGGAGTCCTCCCTATGGATGTAGGCCACAAGCCCAGAAAGGGATTGCTTCAGAGACCCAATAAGCAAGATAACAATCAGGTTTTCCAAAGATAACCTGTTCTATATGCTTTCACATATTTAAGAAAGTTACAGCCTGTTGCTTTTTTTTTGCATAGTGTATTGTCAGTGTGTCCTTCTCAATGTGCCAGAAGCAATACTTCCAACAAGCACATACGGTTCCTTTCATCATTTGATAACAGCACCCTGACTATGTAATTCGGCATGGTAAACTAGCTGAGTCACTGAGATCCAGTAAGAGCTCTTTATCAGAAGAAACTTGGCAAATGAGTTTGTCTTATTTAAACTACCAAAATTGCTGAAGAAGTTTTGGTCATTAAGAAGCCATATACACACAAATGAATAACAATCTCATTTCATTAGTACTGAGAATGCAATGTGAGTTGCGTCCCTTATGAGTAAAACTATTTTTAAAATGTGCTAGCTTGTCTTTCATGCTACATTATTTCCAACTGATCTTAATGTGTCTCAGTCTCTTAAAATTTGCCTGTCAATTTTTATTATTCAGAACAGATGCTTGTCTAACTGAACAGTTTTAGTAAACTAATCAACTTAAAGCCTGTTAAGAGATGGAATTCACTTCAGCAATTTAAATTAATGGATGCAGGCCATGATCCACAATGAAATCCCCTGAGCAGACACAGAATGACCTTTCATCCTGTCCGCCACCACAACGAATAAGCACACTGACTTTGCGAAATGGCTTAGTCCTGTCAATGTACAAGGCAAGTGCCCTCCTGACATCCAGAGCGTGCAATCTGTGCTCCTCTTCCAATTTATGAGGCTTCAGAAAGAAGACCGGTAAGTATATGTCTTGGCTGGTATGAAACTGTGAAACTACCTTGGGCAGGAACACTGGGTGCGGCTGCAGTTGGACTTTGTCCTTGTAGAACACCGTATCGGATGGTTCTGAAGTTAGCGCCCTGATCTCAGAGACCCTACAGGCAGACAGTATTGAGACCAGGAAAGAAACTTTCCAGGAGAGGAGGAAAAGGGAGCAGTAAGCCAGAGGCTGAAAGGGAGGACCCATGAGCTGTGACAGCACGAGGTTCAGGTCCCAAATAGGGACGGAATCCCTCACGTGCGAGTAGAGGTGCTCCAGACCTTTCAAAAACAGGACCATCATGTCGTGAGTGAAGACTGATCTGCCCTAGAGAGGAGGGTGAAAGGCCGAAATAATGGAAAAGTGGATTTTGACTGATGACAAGGCCAACCCTTGGAGCTTGAGGTGCAGAAGATAGTCCAGGATCGCCTGCAGCGAGGCCTGCTCAGCTTGGATACCCCAGTCTGAGGTCCAGCACATGAACCTCTTCCACTTGGCCAGGTAGGTCGCTCTGGTGGAGGCCTTTTAGCTACCCAACAAGACCTGTTGGATATGGGCCAAGCATTCATGTTCTTCCGCATTTAGCCATGCAGAAGCCATGCTGTGAAGTGCAACACCGACAGGTTCAGATGCAGAAGACTACCATGGTTCTGGGACAGCAGATCCAGCCAGGGAGGCAGCTGAAGCGGGGCAGCTACCGAAAGGTCCATCAGTGTGCAGAACCAGTGCTGCCAAGGCCACGCAGGGGCTATCAGGATCACCTTTGCCTTGTCCTGTTTGATCTTCATAAGGATGTTGTGGATTAATGGCACCCATGGGAAGGTGTACATCAGAACCCCTGACCACAGGGGCAGAAAGGCATTTCCCGGAACGAGCAGAACACGTGGCATTTCCTGTTCTGATGAGACACGAACAGAGCCCCCAGCTCCGGAAGATCAAACTGACCACCTCCGGATGGAGCGACCACTCATGGTGAGACGAGAAGGTCCTGCTGAGGTGATCTGCCAAAGCTTTCCTGGCCCCAGGCAGATGCGTGGCTACCAGATGGGACAATGTGCTGCGCACAGAAGTCCCAAAGGGGGAGAGCTTCTTGGCAAAGGGCTGATAACCTGGCTGCACCCTGCCTTTTGATGTAATACATCACAGTGGTATTCAGTGTCAGAACCTGCACCACCTTGCCCTTCAGGTGGGGCAGGAAACCTGGCAGGCCAGGCAACCCGCTTTGAGTTCCCTGATGTTTACTTGGAGGGACAGATCATCCCACGATCAGCGGTCTTGCATGCTGAGCTCACTTAGGTGGGCTCCCCAGCCCAGATCTGAGGCATCGGAAACCAAGGTCAGCGACGGGGATCAGGCCACAAAGGGAACTCCCTCCATCTTCGATTCGGGGCTCAACCACCAATCCAGGGACAATCGGATGTGAACCAGCACCGTGAATACCCAGTCTAGATAGTGTCCGTTGGAGATTTAGACCGACGCCAACCATGCTTGCAGTGGCTGGAGATAGAGCCGGGCATGCCAGACCACGTATGCGCATGCAGCCACATGGCCTAACAACCACAGGCAGGTGTGCCCAGTGGTAAGCAGGTAGTTTTTCACATGGGAGATCAGGCCCTGGAAATGCACCTCTGAAAGGAAGGCTCTGGCTCATGTGGGCCAATTCCAGAGATTGACTGCTTCTGCGCATAAAGCAGTAGATCTCATGCCTCAAGAACTACGTCAATGAACTCTATTTGTTGCAGTGGCCTTAAAGTCGATTTCTTTTCACTTATCAACAGGCAGGTCGTGGCAGGTGGAATGAATCAGATCGAGGCTCCCCTGCATCTGTTCCCAAAATCTGTCCTTGATGAGCCAATCGTCGAGATACCGGTAGACTTGAACTCCTCAACACCTCAGGTAAATGGCCACTGGCACCATACATTTTGTGAACACCAAAGGGCAGTGCCGTGAACTAGAAATGGCGCCTGCCCACCATAAAATGGAGGAATTGTCTGTTATCTTGGAAGACAGAAATATGGAAATAAGCATCCTTCAGATCGAGGGTGGCGTACCAGTCTTCCAGATTCAGGGAGGGGATGATGGAAGCCAGAGAGACCAAGCGGAACATCAACTTTTCGAGAGACTTGTTGAGGCACCGCAGGTCCAGAATGAGTTTTCAGACACCTTTTACTTTAGGGATTAGGAAATAACGGGAGTAGAACCCTTTTCCGTTCATGTCCTGAAGGACCTCCTCCACAGCCCCCAGCTGTATGAGGTTCTTGACCTCTTAAACGAGGAGTTGCGTGTGAGAAGGGTCCATGAAGAGAGACAGGGAAGGGGGGTGGAGGGGCAACCAAGAATTACAGGTTGTAGCCCCGAGTTAAATCTCTAGCACCCAACAGTCCAAGGTGACTTGCGACTAGGCCAAATGGTAGGGATGAAGACAGTTGAGGAAAGAACGAGGCGGATCCGGGAAGTTCACTGGAACGTCGCTCTTGAGCGCACCCTCAAAATGAGTGCTTCTGGCCCTGGTTGTGCCAGGGAGCAGGAGACAAAGGGCGGCGACGACTAAAACTCGTATCTCTATCCCTTTTCCTTGCGGGTCCCTGTCGAGGTTGCCAAGGCCTTGGCGGCAGCCGGAACTACTTCCTCATCGACTGCGATTTATTCAGAGCCAGTGAGCGAAGGGTAGCCTGACTGTCCCTCAGTCTGTGTAGCCTCGCATCGGTCTGCTCTGCAAAGAGACCATTCCCATCAAAGGGAAGATCCTGGAACAAGGTGTACATTACCTGGCATAGGCCAGTGGTCTGAAGCCAGGAACTGTGCGTCATGATAATCGCTGACAGGACCACCCTAGTTGCCAAATCAGCCACCTCTCCGTGGGTGGCAGCCTTCCCATCAAAGACTGCTTGCTAGCTCTCCCCTGCCCAAGGATTAGAGCTCATAGACTGCTCATTAGCTCAGCCCTGCCTAAGGGCTAGAGCAGAGAGACTACTCATTAGCCCAGCCCTGTCTGAGGGCCTAGGTCCTATTGACTGTTTGGGGTTCCACCTGTTACAAAGGCCGGGATGAGAACGTCTACTCTGCTAATTCCCTTGACACTAGGCCCTGATCCCGGTGATATAGTGAGGTGCTGTGGCACTCACTGACAAATGCAACACCATTACAGGACTCAACAGGAAGAATCAAATGTTAGCTCAATAGACTACATAACCCCACCAATAAATCCCAACAATATTTCAAAAACACCCTTTCTCACTACCCTCTTTCAGCCAGCACAAACCTCAGATCAACCTTCTCTTCCAAATGTGAAAGTCCAAAGGAAAGCAATAGCTGAGGGAAAACATAAAAGCAGCAGGAACCGCCACCCACCCATGGCTCTCAGAAGCAACCTAGGCAAGCATCTCAAAACAGCCTTGGCAGCAGCTCAAAAACAGAAAACAACAATGTACAGCATCCTCAAAGCTCTTGCAGACATCCCACCTCAGCAGCACTTATGCTGACAAAATGATCCTCCTCAATAACTTTCTCTAAAATTGTTTTGAAGGAAACAAATCCCACTCAGTTTTTTATTCACCACAGATTTCATCAATACAATGTGCAGATCTGAAAGGTAGGAGCTACACAATTCATGATGCTTAGAGTCTAACTGAGATGTTTAGAATGCTCAAATGCCTAGAAAGTCTAAAGGTCTGTCCTCCAATGTGTATTTGGGATGCAGGCGCAGGGAAAATTGCTTTGTGGAAAATTGTGAAAGGTGTGTCTGTCAGCATAGCTCCGAGTTCGCCAATCCTTCTTGCAGAAGCGATAGCAACACAGGTGACTTTCATGGAAAGGAGGGAAATAGAGCATGATGGCAACAGTTCAAAGGGTGGTTTCATATGGCTAGAACTAGGTTCAGATCCCATTGAGGTCTGATGGGTTGGACAGGTGGGACGTTTCTGAGGAGGCCCAAAACCTAGCAGTTAGCGGGTATGTAAAGAAAGAGTGATATTCCATAGGAGGGTGGAATGCGCTGTCGCCAAGTGGACTTTCAGAGACTTGAAGGCGAGACATTCAGGGACAGAATGCAGCCCAAGAGGAAGGGGATCCCCACTGATTCTGGTGGAACTCTCTTTTGTTGGGCCCAGCGGCAAAGTGTTTCCACATGGCCTGGTAATAGTGCCTGAGGGATTCCTTCCTGCTGCTGGAGAAGATGGCATGGCTGAAGAACAGGTCCGTTATAAGGCAGCTGTCCATCCAAATACCACACACTGAGATGGAGTGCCTGTGGACTGGGACGTCTGATCTCTCTGTTGCACTGTGTCAGAAGATTGGGGAAGGTGGGGACAGGAATTGGTGGATGGGTTAATATGTGAAGGAGATTGGGAAACCAGAACTGTCTCGGCCAGCAGGGGGCAATCAGAATGACCATCGTTCTGTCTTGTTGGATCTTGTGCATTACCCAAGGGTAGGAGCATAATTGGGAGGGAAGGCATAGTTGATTTGGTCTGATCAGCAGAGCAGGTATAGGTTGCCCTGAGACTGGTGGCCAAGACCTTCCCTGGAGCAGTAGGGGATGCATTTGCTGTTTATATGCAAGGCGAAGAGATCTTTCATTGGAATCCCACATCAGGTGAAAATGTCATGTACTATCGAATTGTGAAGGTGCCACTTGTGGTCAATCACAAAATGTCTGCTGACTGAAGCTGTGAGCACATTCTGTGTCCCGGGAAGATAGGCTGCGGACAAAAGTATCTGGTCTCACAAAACTGGGTGATTGGGCAACAAAATGGCAGATGAAATTCAATGTTGATAAACGCAAAGTAATGCACACTGAAAAACATAATCCCAACTATACATATAAAATGATGGGGTCTAAATTAGCTGTTACCTCTCAAGAAAGAGATCTTGGGAGTCATTGTGGATAATTTTCTGAAAACATCCACTCAGGTAAGTGTCAAAATGTTGGGAATCATTAAGAAAGGGATAAATAATAAGATAAAAAAAATCATATTGCCTCTATATAATTCCCTGGTATGCCCACGTCTTGAATACTGTGTCCAGATGTGGTCGCCCCATCTCAAAAAAAATGTATTGGAATAGGAAAATGTTCAGAAAAGAGCAACAAAAATGATTAGGGGTATGGAATGGCTGCCATATGAGTAGAGATTAATAAAACTGTGACTTTTCAGCTTGGAAAAGAGACGACTAAGCTGGGATATGATAGAGGTCTATAAAATCACTACTGGTATGGAGAAAGTAAATAAGGAAATATTATTTACTTCTTCTCCTAAACAAGGACTAGGCAGTCACCAAATGAAATTAATGGGCAGCAAGTTTAAAATAAACAAAAGGAAGTATTTCATCTCAGAACGCACAGTCAACCTGTAGAACTCTTTGCCAGAGGATGTTGTGAAGCCAAAGTCTATAACAGGGTTCAAAAAAGACCTAGATAAATACATGGAGAATACGTCCATTAATGGCTATTAGTCAGGATGGGCAGTAATGGTGTCCCTAGCCTCTGTTTGCCAGAAGCTGGGAATGGGTGACAGGGAATGGATCACTTGATGATTACCTGTTCTGTTCATTCCCTCTGGGGCACCTGGCATTGGCCACTATTGCAAGACAGGATACTAGACTAGATGGAGCTTTGATCTGACCCAGTATGGCTGTTCTTGTGCTCTTATGGTGAGTGATGCAGAGATTCCAGAGATTGACTGCTTCTACGCATAAAGTAGTAGATCTCATGCCCCTGTTTGTTGATGTAGAAAATAGGGGTGGTGTATTCTGTCACGATGAGAACAAGATGGGAATGGATGAATGGAAGAAAGGATCGGCATGCTTTCCTTACAGCTCAGAGTTCCAGGATATTGATGTGCATCCTGGATTCTCAAGGAGACCACATTCCCTGTGTCACGTGATCATCCATGTGTTTTTCCCAGCCTACAAGGGATGTGTAGGTGATGATCATCTTGTCTGGAAAGGGGGGAGCCCCTAAGCAAATGTAACATGGATCTGTCCACCACTGAAGGGATGACAGCACCCTGTCAGGGAGTGTCCATAAGGTCCATGGGGTGATATTTTGGTGAGTAAACTATCTGGAGTCACTTCTGGAGGCAGCGAAGGTGGAGTCAAGCAAAGGCAGTCATGTATGTATATGAAGGCATGTGGCCAAGAAGGTGCCTAGGTGGGGTCTAGGATCGATTTTTCAACACTGATGCTGACTCTGAGGAACGAAAG